>NC_080793.1:76786458-77444791 GCF_028018385.1 Neofelis nebulosa | reverse complement strand
GCTGGATCTCAGATTGACAAGGTTCAGACGTACTTACAGGGGGTGGAGTGATTCTCCTGAAACCTGAAACCATGTTTTCTGTGCGTGATTGGTTTCCAAACCATACAGAGTGAGTCTTTGGATCAGACTAAAGAAACTTCTCGATTTCTTCTAGGACAGTGGGGGGAGAAGACGTTGTGTAGTGTGAGTAGAGGGTTGAGTTCAATGAGACCCATCATTGGTTTATCACTAGATTATCACCTTCAAAGAGGCTGGCTTGTCCCCACCATCTTTGCTGGGAGAGTAATTTCTTACATGTTCAGAAGAAGTTTGGGAAGCTACACGTGCTTCAGTGGAAAGGCCTCCTGTGTGTTTTTCCTTGGGAGGGATACTTTCCAAATAAGTGAAGAATTCTGTGGCTATCTCTTCATTGTTACTCTTTCAGGGTGAGATGCAGCTCACATCTGTCAAATGTTACCCAAGCTTTGACTCCCCTTCTTGACTAGTTACCATAATAACCCCAGAGTTGTGGGTGGGTCCTGCCTGTTGCTTGACTTGAACCAAGGCTGTAACGGAGGTCTCTGGGGTCCAAGCATTCTCAGCCGTTAACAGGCAAGTCAGAAGGAGCTCAGTAAAGGGGTCCTATGAGAAGCCCCCCTTGGCCTCTCTGTACTTATTTAATCCGTAACACATGTTGACTAGATCCAAAATTATGTCATTGCCTCATAACTTTTTGAGGTTCCAAATTCCAAGGCCCTTGGGAGAGGAGCAGTTGTTATTATAAGGTCAGGACTTAGGACCGGCAACTGAAGCCATCCAAGGTCTCCTCTCTGTGTTGTTTCCATTGCTTTCGGGCAGCCACGGAGCAATCTGGCCGCTCTCAGACTGACGGCCGAGGCAGCGCTGCCATGTGGAAACGAGGTAAACAATTAGGTTTTGTTCCCTAGGAGAATACATCGATGAGCATGGCCACTGCCAGATCTGTGACGCCTCGTGTGCCAAGTGCTGGGGGCCCACTCAGGAAGACTGCACTGGCTGCCCTGTCACAAGGTGAGTGGCCTTTCAGTAGCTCCTGTGGTTGGGAGCTCATGGGTGGCAGGTTGGAGAGAGGAGGCGTTTACGACCTTAAAGGCACCCCCTTGGGCCTGCAGGAAAAAGAACCAAACACCTTTCCATGACACAAAAACTCCCCACGGTCTGGCTACAGTGCACTTCTGTAACATCTTCTCTCCATGATGCCCAGTACCCCCTGCCAGAACCAGCTCCCTGGACACTAGAGAGGCTTTCATCCATGAAGACGACGGTGACTTTGACAACTACAACCCCTTCTGCACACCCATTATCTCCATCTGCTGATCAAATATCTACTCATTTTTCTAGAGTCAGTTCAAGGGTGAATTATTCTACAAAGGTATTTTGACCTCTTCGCAGAATTAACCTTCTCCTCTTTATGTTTTCCTGTGCTCTGTATACACTTCTATAAGAGCACCGGTGACATTTTAAAACGTTAAGTTACAAATCTCGGTATCTCTATAGATGGGCTGTATTTCCATAAGTCCCTTGAAATACCTTTGTATCTCCATCACCTATCACAGTGCAAGGAAAATAGTAGGCACTCGATAAATGTTTGGTAGCTGAATGGATGAGGAAATAACAAGTATTGGAATGGGACGAGGATCTCTGCTAATCCACTGGGAATTTCTAGTGGAGAGAGTTGGAAGCCTGTTTGATTTTTGGTCAACACTCCTCTGAGTGGAGCACTTAATATTTTGGCCGACTGAATGTTTGAGTGAATAGCCCCATCACCACTCTGCTAAATACGTAGGAAGCAGTCTC
The DNA here is from genome assembly GCF_028018385.1 of Neofelis nebulosa. Taxonomy (NCBI): domain Eukaryota; kingdom Metazoa; phylum Chordata; class Mammalia; order Carnivora; family Felidae; genus Neofelis; species Neofelis nebulosa. The sequence goes on along the minus strand of NC_080793.1, from coordinate 77,442,976 downwards.
TCTCCAGACCAGTATGACGAGGCTGTTCCAGCATCAGGTGAATCCCTAGGATGGACATTCCCTGTTTTGGACAACAGCCATTTCATTTCATTTGTCCTCAGGACTAGAATATCCTGAGAGGGAACCGTGTGGGTTAGTCTCCCTCTTCCCCCACAGTGATCAACACATAGTAACAATTCAAGACATGTGCCTTGAATCGAATTTGATAAAGTGTGTAATCAACATCATGGGCTTGGCTTTCCAAATAGCTCCCTCAGGAGGAGAAAGAAGGAAGGCAGAGATGGAGGGAGGAAAGGGAACAGGCACACAAGAACCGCTTTAAGAACTTTCAGTGCTAACTGCGGTGACATTTTCCAAAGGTCTCTTCAAGATACCTATGCCTCTAAATATTGGGTTTGCCTTAAAGCAGTTTCAAGACATACTCTTAGGTACAGACATCATTCTGAATATGCGTCCTCTTTCTCCTAACTCCTTACCGCATCAACAGTCAAATACCACTCCATGTTTGGACATCTTTGAACTAAGGGAACTTACTAGCATTCGTTTACCAAGGCAGCTACCATTGTCCAGGATATACTGCAGGAGTCATGACTGTCTGAGGCTCATCAAAAGTGAGAAAAAAGCTCTACGACCATAACTAGCCACTTAAAAAACTGAAACCCACTGGTACACGAAAGGAGATACAGCTCCACGGCCATTGGGGTAGTCTAACTGTCTTAAGCAGCCCATGATTTAGCTCTTGGAGAAAGAAAAGCGTGTGCGTGGATCTTGAATTAAGGTGTCCTCTCAAGGAAATCTTGTTTCCCAGGAAGAATATTTCGCTCATCTCCCTGAGCACTCCATTTTGCTCATGTCTCTTCCTTGAGGAAAATAACTTGCAAATATGTGCAAGAAAGGGCATCATGTCTTGGCAATGAACTACCTCTTGTTCACCTGACTCTTGTTCACCTGCATTTTCCTAGAACAAGGATGAAGAGGAAAAAAAAACAAAACAAAACACAACTATTTTGAAAGATGATGGTGTTGACTTATTTGGGCAGCAACGTATTTTTCTCAAGTCCTTTCCAAAGCGTTTCCCTGAATGGAATCAGATCCATTCAAGATGGTCTGGAGCACCTGCTCTATGTCCAGCTCTGAGTTAGGTGCAAGGTCGACGAATACTTACAGATAGCTCAGGTAAAGAGCTCGGGAAGGCAGTTTCCAGTGGGCACAGGACACAGCAGGACAGAGAATGACAAAAAATGGATCTGACGCAAGCGTTAGGGGTAAGGAGACAAACAGAATAATCAGGACAGTGGGTTTGTCGGAGTTTCTTCCTCGCCTTAAGCTTTGGGATAGCTCTAGTCCTGGTAGAGAAAAGATCATCCCTAAAGGAGTTTTTATCTCGGAGAGGAGTGTTAATATTTAAATATGGGTTTGCTTCAAAATAATATGGCAGGGAAGCAAATTGATGGGAATATAAATATTGGCCATGTACTGAAATTGCGAGGTGAATACAGGGGGAAGGGTACTGTTACGTCTTGTATGTATACTTATTTTAAGTATGTTTACATTTTCCCTTGACACATTTTTAAAAAATAATGTAATCCTGAAGTTCAAATAACGTCCAACTTTAGGAAATCAAACTTTAGGAAGCCCTCTCTTCATATTCTAGTTCTCTCTTTACATTTCCAGAAACTCTTCGGTTTAGCATCTTAGAGACCACTGAAAATTTGCAGGAAGCGAGTGCCCCCTTCAGCACTTGCAGCAACATGCTTTCCCTTGCAAGGCCATGATCTTGATGGCCCAAGCTGGTTGGCCAACCCAGAACCGAAGGAGTTATAGACCCGATGAACTCATTAAAAGCATTAAAAGTTACTTCTGTTCTGACCCACCCTCAAATGTTTTGTTTGACCTGTTTCACTGCATTCAGGGGTAAAGAAAGACTTTTTTGGCCAGATTTCATTGCTTTAACATTAAAGAACCAAGAAATTATACTAAGGGCCCTTGTGATAGCTTATTTAGGCCAAACCAATAACCAGCAGAGAGGATCAGCTAACCCGGACGTTCCAGCTCTTCTGTTCCAATTCCATCACACGCACACGCGTGTGCACACACACACGACACACACACTTGGATGTCTAGAAAATTTAGTGCCAATATTGAGAACATTACCTCTGCCCAACTCTTTAGCACTCGGTTTTGCCAAGTCCTTCCTTTCCATAAGTGCTGTTCACTGCTCTGAAATGGTTCACTGCTTACGAAAAGGCTAAGAACATGTGTGACTTGGGAGAAGAAATGCCTCCCCTGCAGAGATTAGCTTGCCTGACTCTCTCAGAAATCCACAGATTGGATGACTGGCTGTCCTAGAGATGGCTTGAGTTGGCTTTATAGGAAATTGTCATCAGCCCCATGAAGCCCAGAGCGGGGTATCTATTCTCCTCCATTAGGGAAGATTTGTTGCTGTCAGTGAAAAAATCTGTGCCGCTTAAAATGGTACTTTTCTCAAGCTCCTTAGCAATTTTCCTTGACGAGGATGGGGGATGGAGGGGATGATGTAATTCAGTGCCTTTACCTAAGCGTGACGGTTTTCCTTCTCTTTTTAGATCTCTAAAAAGAATCACGTTCTTATATTAAAACAACAACAACAACAACAACAAACTGTGTATATCGCCTGTGCTTTCCTTAGGGTCGATATGAAAGCAGGTATTTCAAAGCACAATTATGTGCTTGGCATTTCCTTAAAATCAAGTACTCAAGTCAGAAATGCAGCCTCCTCCATACATAAACACAGAAGTATTACACCATCGGCTTCACTCTCCAGCCCACCACCCCCACGTTCTGGATGCTTCTAAATGGTTCCCATCATGGAGAGTATTAGATCACCTCTCCCAAGAGAAATGAAGAGAAATGATTTCCCCCTAAACAAATCCATCATCTTTCTATAAAAGACAAAGATGATGATACACTTTTCATCCCTTTTTCAGCTAAGTTTAGCGGGGGGGGGAAAAAGAATCCTCACAAATAAATGTCCCCATTCTCCCTTCCAGGAGAGCATCTAGCAGCTTCCTTGTTTAAAAACCTCAGAAAGCTCTTATGCAGTTTTTCTTAAAGGGAGGGTTTTTTTGGTTTGTTTTTTTTTTTTTTTTTTTTTTTTTTTTTTTTTTTTTTTTTTTAGATAGTCCCATCCAAATTATCCCTTGAAAAATCTTCTAGCTCAGAAACCAGAGCCAGGGTGGGGCTGGGATATTCCCAGTTCGCATTAGTGCCGTCAACTAAAGTCTGGGCTGGGAGCACAGCCTTCTCATTATACACCATGGTGCAGGGCATCTGTTTTGACACGGACGAACAGATGTGCATACGTGTCTGTTTAGGGCTGGGACTCCAGGCTCTGCAGTGGCCAAAAGGATGGCTCACTCCAGTAGCGCGGGGGATGGTGACCAGAACCTGAAAGGCGGAGAACGCAAGAACCAGGTGGCTTTCCCTTTGTTCCCAACACATGCAAATGACACGGGCTTTCGGGGCGACACATTGGAAGATTGCAAGCAACACGCTAGGTCAGGTCGCCTTGCTCCTACTCCAACTTCCTCCCAACCCGTGACTGAAATGCCCATTTCCAGTTCAGGGCTGCCTCTAGCTATGGAAATGGTGGGATTCAGCCAAGCCAGGGCACCCCGGGCCGACACCTGACCTTCCATGATACATCCAGCTTGGGTGGAAGGAGGTGGTAGAGAGAGAAAGAAGCCTTACCTTTGCTGACAGGCCCTCCACGCTCTCAGGCCTGGATGCCAACGTCATACCCTCGGGGGAAACAGGCGCGTTACATGCTCAGTTCACCTCACAAGGGATACAGTAACGACTACCGGAAGGAAGCTCTAACGGACCCAATTGGGCACCGCCGGTGTTACTTACGAATCACTTAACAGATTCCACAGTACTCCATTCTCTCTCATTCTTCTGCTGAAGGGAGAACAGTGGCTCTCAAAATGTCTCCCTAGACCAGCAGCATGAGCACCACCCAGGAATTGAAAAACCACAAATTCTCAGCTCCTTCCCCCAAAGACGACTGAATTAGAAACTCTGGGGGTGGAGCCCTACGGCTCACTCCATCTATCCATATTACCTATCTGACTCTAGCACTTGGGGAACATTTTGTATCTGAAAGAGCCAAATTCTTGGCTACCACTTACTTAACCACATTTGCTCTTGGAATTACTTTGCAAAGGAAGAAAAGAAGCAAAACTATGAAAATACTGTGATACGGATTGTATGTGCATAAAGTCAAAAGGTTTTATAAGCCCACACGCTATCCTATCTGGGGGGTCCTTGTAGGTGTTTGCAAACAAAATTTAAAAAAAAAAATGGTACTTGATACCTCAAGAAGTGCTTGCAAAAATGACACTCAAAATCAGTTCATTGATCACTTGCCATGTGCATAGGCCAAGTTGATAAGTAGCATGTAAGCTACAGGACAGTGTTTCGTTCTACCCTTTGAGAGCCCTTGATGTTGACATCTCCCTTGTAAAGTGTGGGCATGCTGTTAACTAAAGGAATAATATTTTCTCCAAGGCCTCTGGATCCAGAGGCCTATTTAATGTCTTGAAAGTTTAAAGACCTCCATCTGATTGTTGACTATGTTTGGCCGGGCCCCACAATATGGGTTTAATCCCTGCAGGCACTGGTTAGCTTGTTTGGAACCAGAATCACGGTTGCATCCCGAGCCAGTTTCTGGCATGCCTGCTGTTGGGTCCAAACCTTGGGCCAAGGATGGGTACATGACTAATATTCCACATGTTCTAAGATGATCAGTCCCAGGCATTCGCCCTTGTTTCTGGAACGATGAAACCAAGTCTGTGCAGTGAAACGTGAACACCACATGTCCTAACACTTACAGCCATTCCAGAAAGTCACCCTTACAAACTCTGAAATCTGCTCTTTCTCTAGGATTCTTGACAATGGCCACTGCGTTTTCAAATGTCCCTCAGGGAAATTTGAATTTCAGAACCAATGCCATTTGTGCCATTACACCTGCCAAGAATGCCAAGGAAATGAGCCTTCCAACTGCACTTCCTGTGGAGTAGGTGAGGAAATCTAGCTCTTCTCTTCTTCCTTTCTTCAAACCTGTTCTCCCACTGGCCATAATTTGGTTTGACTCAGAAGCCTCATCTCCGGGGACAAGGGGTTATTAGGCGGCCGTTCACTGGAGAGTGTGCATGACCTTGAAGCTTCTGCTTCTTGTCAGGAAACGAGTTCACATTATTGTAGACGCAGACTCACTGCCCCTAAGGAGATGAGAGAGAAGCTAAGAGGTGTCTTTCTGGAGAAGGGGAAAGAAAGGTCATGCAGACATGATGTTAGACATGAGACAGTGAAGCTAAGATTTCCTGAGGTCAAAGTGAAAAGCTGGGATGTTAAGGAAGATGGACTCAGTCTTTAAGAGAAATATTGAAATAGACGCTGTGTTAGGGTCTCTTCAGCCCTGAGCTATGCCATTTAGAAGTTGCCAGAGCCCTACTGCAGAAACAAAGGAATGGTTTCAACACAAAAATAGAACTTTTTGTGTCCCACCTTAAAAAGTCTAAGTCTCTGCTGTCACTGGATTATACTCCGTGATCTCAAAGGTCCTCTGCAGTTTGACCCTTGACTCCCCTCATACGCCTGCCCCCAACGTTGACCTCACATGAGTCAGCTTCATATTTTATTTGACTCCCATGATACTTTTAACATTTAAGCCGTATTTAAGAATTGGTAAATTTCAGGGGCACCTGGATGGTTCAGTCAGCTAAGCGTCTGACTTTTGGCTTCTGCTCAGGTCATGATCTCACAGTTCGCGTGTTCAAGCCCCGCGTAGGGCTCTGCGCTGCCAGCGTGGGGCCTGCTCGAGATTCTCTATCCCTCCCTCTCTGCCCCTCCCACTCCTTCTCTCTCTCAAAATAAATAAACTTTTTTTTAAATATTGAAAACTTTCAAAGAACAACCCGGGCTTTCGTTCTTGCTTCTGTTTTTGTTTTGTCCCGGTGAAAAAAGAATGATTCATCTTTATTCTTGCTTGTGATAAAGCCAAGAAAAATGAAGAATGAATCGGGAGCAGCATGCATTTGCAGGAAAATGGGGGACAACGCATTTCTTGGTGCAAGTTAATTTCTTTTTTTTTTTTTTTTTGCGTTTCTTACGTAAACAAAATGGACCTATGTCAAATTTTCTCGCGAGGCTGCTCCTTCTGTGTCCTTCCTCATCTCGAAGAGGGTGATAAAGCGTTTCTACTTTTAAGGTTATTATGAAAATGAAATGAGATTAAATGAGATAAAATACCAAATCGCTTAAAACCAGGCTGGCCACATGAAAAATACTCAGTAAATATTAACTGCTACCCTTACTGCTACTGTTACCACTCATTATTTGCACCTACTTCCTCCTGTGGGCATGTGAATTTCTCTAGATGCAAAACTGCTTCCCTGGAGATGTTCCCCACTCGCTGTCTGCCTGGCCTCTGTTTACTTTTTAGGTCTCCGTGTCAACTTCATTCCCTCCATGAGGGCTGCCCCAATCTCCTGTCTCAGTTGGGACCGCTCCATACGTGCATCCTGAGAGCTTCCACTTAACCCCTTTACAGGTGTCCTCAAACTTGATATCTGTCTTGTCCGTAAAGCTCTATGTCCTATAAGAGCAGTGGACAGTGTCTAACGGAGCCCCAGCTCGAGTGCGAGGAGAGCATTCGGCAGGTGGAAGGCCCACAATATAACTGAATCGATGGTTCAGGAGAAAGAATGCCAGAACCAGCCACGAGGGGACCTACTTCCTGATTGGTTACTGATGAACTAGAAGATATTAAACCAGTCTCTCCACCTCTTTAAGTCTCTCCTTGTTTGTAAAAGAAAAAAAGAAGAAAAGAAAAGAAAAGAAAGAGAAGAGAAGAGAAAAGAAAAGAAAAAAGAAAAGGAGAGGGGACACATAGACAAGACGGCATCCAAAATCCCTTGCACACTTGAAACATACTAAATCTTCACGCATAGTACAAAATTAAGGTTTCACTTGAATACTGAACAAATGTCTGAAATGTTTGCAGCATCCCGTAATTTCGCGGACCAGTCCACACATAAAACGCTTTGATGTCTCCTCTGCATTTTTTGTCTAAAAGTCGGTTTACTCCCCGTCTTCACAAAATTGCACCGTAACTCTCGCACGTACAGGTCGCTACACAGAGCTGCCGTGGAAAATGCACTAAATGACTGTATGACGCCTGCCCTCAAGGAGTGGACGCTCTAACAGAGGGGGTTGTGTTTAGGTATTGTACAACGAGAATATATCAAAGACCAAACGAAGGAAGGCATCCTACCACAAGTCAGAGAAGAAGCATCCCTTTCAGCTATGAGCCAGCAGAAAAGGCTTGCTGGAGAGGGTACTGTTGAGCAAGCTCTGATTAGCAGGGTTCTCTCCTCTTAAGAGCACGGTGTCCCTCATACTTGTATTAGCACAGCCAGCAGGTGAAACAGTGCTAACAACAAGGGATGATTGGACAGACGCAGTTCCGTATCCGCAGGCTTTAATAAAAGCCTGAAACCCTCTGACTACGGAGTCCCATCTACACAGCGTTTCCCATCAGTCTGGAGAAATCTCACCTTTGCGCAATTGTAACGCTGTTAAGAATTTAGGTCTGAATCCTTTTGGAGGTGCCAACCGCCAGCTCCGCTCTGTTGGTGAAGATTCACTCTAAGTTCTTTTCCAGATTTGTTCTCTACCAAACTGAACCAACGCAAAGCTAAAATCGACCCCCCCCACCCCCACCCCAGCAGCTACAGTAAGAAACACGTTGAAGTGGGCTTCACACGGTTTATTTTCAGGGTCCCTCGGCCTTTCTTTCATCCTTTCCCGCAATCCTTTTTCCCCCTCTTGCCTTCCGCCTTCAACCTTCCTTTCTTCCCGAAGACATGTGGTATCTTCACATTAGTCTATCTTCTCTCGTGACGAAATTGAGCCGTAAGAGATGCTCCGGAAATAGCGAATTGCTCTCACGTGTAAACGAAAGCCAATCGGAAGCTCTCTCAGAGTTTCTTGCACTTTATATCTTGTTTCATATGATCACATGAGGTGTAGCACCCAGCAAAAATATCCCCCCTTCTACTGTTAGAACCAGCTTCTCTTATATATCATCACAATAATTTAAATTCCGAGACTCTGGGCAAGTAGCCAACCATTTATGCATGGTATTTAGATCAATGGGATATCCAAATTATCAGCCAGAGCTAAATGCGCTGCCATACGACCCAGGCTATTAGAAATGTGAGCAAATCTCGGTGTAACCCTGGACCAAACCTGTGGGGAGAGCTGCCCAGGGTCCAGGCATCTATGTGAACTCCTTTACAGGGTCCATGTTCTTTAAATCCCAAGACCATCCAAGTCTGTTTTTTAAACTCAAGTTGTAATACCCAAAGTGGTTCAAATAATAAAGCCATGTCTGAACAATACAAATGGGATTGGAGAACATCGCTTCTGATATCTGAGCCCATCATCGGATGGATTGCCGGATGGAAGAGGGAGGAGCTTCCCACTGTTCTCTTCATTTTTTAAAATATAATTTATTGTCAAAGTGGCTTCCATACAACACCCAGTGCTCATCCCAGCAAGTGTCCTCCTCAATGCCCATCACCCATTTTTCCTCTCCCCCCAACCCCCGTCCACCCTCAGTTTGTTCTCTGTATTTAAGAGTCTCGTGGTTTGCCTCCCTCTCTGTTTGTACCTAGTTTTTCCCCTTCCTTTCCCCCATGGACTTCTGTTAAGTTTCTCAGGATCCACATATGAGTGAAAACATACGGTATCTGTCTTTCTCTGACTGATTTCACTCAACATAATACTTTCCAGTTCCATCCATGTTGCGGCAAATGGCAGGATTTCATTCTTTCTCATTGCCAAGTAGTATTCCATCGTATATATAAACCACATCTTTTTTTATCCATTCATCAGTTGATAGACATTTAGGCTCTTTCCCTAACTGGGCTATTGTTGAAAGCGCTGCTATAAACACTGGGGTACAAGTGCCCCTATGCATCAGCACTCCTGTATCCCTTGGGTAAATTCCTAGGAGTGCTATTGCTGGGTCATAGGGTAGTTTTATTTTTAATTTTTTGAGGATCCTCCACACTCTTTTCCAGAGAAGCTGCACCAGTTTGCATTCCCACCAATAGTGCCAGAGGGTTCCCCTTTCTCCGCATCCTCTCCGACACCTGTTGTCTCTTGTGTTGTTAATTTTAGTCATTCTGACAGGTGTGAGGTGGTATCTCATTGTAGTTTTGATTTGTATTTCCCTGATGGTGAGTGATGTTGAGCATCTTTTCATGTGTCTGTTGACCATCTGGATGTCTTCTTTGGAAAAGTGTCTATTCATGTCTTCTGTCCATTTCTTCACTGGATTATGTTTTTTGGGTGTGGAGTTTGGTAAGTTCTTTACAGATTTTGGATACTAACCCTTTATCTGATGTGTCATTTGCAAATATCTTTTCCCATTCCGTCGGTTGCCTTTTAGTTTTGTTGATTGTTTCCTTTGCAGTGCAGAAGCTTTTTATCTTGATGGGGTCCCAATAGTTCATTTTTGCTTTGAATTCCCTTGCCTTTGGAGATGTGTCGAGTAAGAAGTGGCTGTAGCTGAGGTCAAAGAGGTTGTTGCCTGTTTTCTCCTCTAGGGTTTTGATGGCTTCCTGTCTCACATTTAGGTCTTTCATTCAGTTTGAGTTTATTTTTGTGTCTGGTGTAAGAAAGTGGTCCAGTTTCATTCTTCTGCATGTTGCTGTCCAGTTCTCCCGGCACCATTTGCTAAAGAGACTATCTTTTTTCCATTGGATACTCTTTCCTGTTTTGTCAAAGATGAGTTGGCCATACACTTTTGGGTCCAATTCTGGGTTCTCTATTCCATTCCATTGGCCTATGTGTCTGTTTTTGTGCCAATACCATACTTTTCACTGTTCTCTTCAAATCTTCCTACCTATATCTGAGAAGTTTGGCCCTCCGAAAAACAGGATGTTTTCTGAATGAATCTTGGTGGACATGGGGTTTGCTAGGGTTTCATAATGTGTCTGAGAAGAACATGGCTTGGAAGGTTGACCCTTTTGTGGTCTCAAGATTCCATGTTCTGCCAGATCGGGGGTTTGTGCTCCGTTCTGACGTGTAGCTGTAGAATCACCAAATGCACATCATATCCTCCCAAGCATACTTCTTCCCTTAAAGGATAACGTTCCCCCCACTCAAAGTTGTAGAGGGCAGCAATATATGCACACACACTTATTATAATGATTTTTTTTGTTAACTGTGAGTTTATAATTGGTTTGAATTTTCTATTCCCTCCCAAACCAAATTCCCATCGTCTTATACTAGACGTACGGTTATTTTTTCCATGTAGACTCCAATGTTGTCAGAAGCTCGGGACTTTGAAAAAATCCATTCAAGGAACCAAAAAGCTGTGCTTGGTCTAGCGCTTTAATACACTGTCTTCATAGGAGTTGGTAACTCTGCAAAAATTCAGACTTTAGACAGTTAACACAAGCGTGTGGTTTTGACAACAGAATTCAGACTCTTTCTAAAAGACTGCCCTCTTCCAAAAATGGTTCTATCGGTAAGCATTTGTTTATTGTCACAGGATCTCTATAGCTCCCAAGTCTGACAGCTTCCACGGATACCAAAAGGAGCCCTTGGGAAGATGAAACACACTCTGACTCATAGTTATCCATGGACTGTGGTTTCTGCTTTTGCAGTGACATCCCAGGGAATAGTCCCTATTGGCTCAAATACACAAAATGTTGAAAAATTATTCCCCACAATGAAAACTCTTCTACAATAAGTATATAGATATTGTACTTTTCACTAAATGAATTCTTATATATTCCTGGTCCCCGAGGAGCCAAAATACTCAGTTACATCGTTAAAAAAAAAAAAAAAAAAAAAAAAAAAAAATCTTAGGTTATATTAGCTTCATGGTTAATTTCGTACATTTTCCTTCTTTTTCTTGCCCCTCCATCTGTTCAGATAAGCATGGCCAGGAGCGCTTCCTGTATCAGGGGGAGTGTTGGGAGAGCTGCCCAGCAGGCTACTACCCTGCTGAGGGGCACACCTGCCTGCCCTGCCCTGACAACTGTGAACTTTGCCACAGCGCACACATCTGTATACGATGCGCGGGAGGCTACTTCCTAGTGTCCACCAGCCATACCTGCCAGAAGTTGGCGTGTGGACAAGGTAAGTCTGCTCTGAGCCACTGGCTTGCACCAGGATGTAGCATGAGGAGCTATACCCTGGACATCCCAGAGATCTGCATTGTGTTCCAGGTTTTAATGTTGGCACCCGGGATGACTTTATGTGACTATATGTGCAGTGGGGACGGTGACGACTGCTCCTCTCTCTCCCTCCGCACACCTTTCTCTGGGTTCCCCAAGACCCATTCCGGAGACACAGGAATGCAACTAATCACAGAGAAACTGATCTTGAATTGAGAGTTCGTGGGCACGATATAATGGAGAGAAAATCAGATAAGAACCTAAAAGTCCTGACAATGTTCTCCTTCCCAATTACTAGGTATGGGACCCTGTGCGAAATCAGTCTAATTTTTCTATGCCTTGTTTTCTTCATGTATGAAAGGGTGAGCATTGCACCACGATGGTTCCTGTGGGAAGCCAATGAAATATAAGCCTATCTAAAGCTACTTGAAAATATTCAGTGTTCTATGAATCGTATGTGTTACTGCTATTGCCCAATCCCTTATCGTACATGGGAAGACAGAAATTAGAAAACAGGACTTGTAGTGTTTTTGTTTTTTTTTTTTTTTTTTTCCCTTTCCATTAAGAATGCTACAGACTTTCTCTGCTCTATGTAAGAATTTTGCCTGGTCTAATGCTGCAAAGAGTTCCAAGATGTTTGTAGAATAAATAAGACACTCATTCCTTTTCTGCTTGTGTTTACTAATGTAGTATAGGCTTTAAAACTTAAAAAAAAAAAAAAAAAGGATTTAGAAAGGCAGATTTAAAAAGACAAAGTATGGGGGTGCCTGGGTGGCTCAGTCAGTTGAGCCCTCAACTTTGGCTCAGGTCATGATCTCACAGTTCGTGAGTTCAGGCCCGACATCGGGCTCACTGCTGTCAGCGTGTAGCCTACTTCAGATCCTCTGTCCCCCTATCCCCGCCCCTTCCCCATTTGTGCTCTCTCAAAAATAAATAAATCATTTAAAAAAAAATAAATACTTCTATTCATGGCCAACGAGCACATTAAAAGATGTTCATTCAGCATCACTAATTTTTAGGGAAACACAAATCAAAGCCACGATGAGATATCACCTCACACCTGTTAGAATGGCTATTATCAAAAAGACAAGAAATAACAAGTGTTGGAGAAAATGTAGAGAAATGGGAACTCTCATACACTGTTGGTAGGAATGTAAATTGACATAGTCACTGTGGAAAACATATGCATATTCCTCAAAAAATTAAAAATAAAACTACCATTTGATCCCACTACTCCACTACTGGGTTTTTACCTGAAAAAAAATATGAAAACACTAATTTGAAAAGACATACGCCTCTCTATGTCGATCACAGCATTATTTACAATAGCCAAGAAACTGAAACAAGCTAAATGTTCATCAAGGGATGAATGCATAAAGTTGACCCATTTTTTAAAAGAATGAAATCTTGCCATTTACAATACGGATGGACCATGAGAGTATTATGCTAAGTGGAATAACTCAGGAGAAAGACAGATACCACATGATTTCACTCATATGCAGAATCTAAGAAACAAAACAAACGAACTCAGGGATGCAGAGAACAGATTGGTATTAACAGAGGGAAGGGGGCATGGGGGTGGGAGAAGGGCTGAAGGGGACCAATTGTAGGGTGATGGATGATAACTAGATTTGGGGGGATGATCATTTTGCAGTATATACAGAGAGCAAATTATAATGTATACTTGAAACACATAATTTTAAAAGTACCTTTAAAAAGAACATTCAGAAAATAAAAATATGATCGTGGAAATTTTTTTGAAAAAAAATTATAGGAAAATGAGAATGAAGAAGAGAGGTAGAAAGATAAAACTTTTAAAGTCACTGAAACAGTAGAACCAAAAGAAAAAGTAAAAGGAGAAAAGGGAGAAGAGGGAAGAAAAATAAAGGATCACCCAGGAATTCAAATAATATAGGTTTTCCCGTAAAAGACTCTTAATGATAGAGAACAAACTGAAAGTTGATGGGCGGGGGGGGGGGGGAAGGGCTAGATGGGTGATGGACATTAAGGGTGCCATTTGTTGTGATGAGCACTGGGTGTTAGATATAAGTGATGAATCACTAAATTCTACTCCAGAAACCAATATTACACTACATGTTAACTAATTAGAATTTAAATAAAAACTTGAAAGAAAAAAAAAATAATATAGGTTTTTCAGAGTAAACAGCAGAAACAGGAGAGAGAACATTAACAAAGAACTAATTCTGAAAAATCCAGAACGGAAGGACATGAATTTCCAGATTGAACAAGCCCTCTGCATGTTCAGCATAATGGATTTTAAAAGGACACACACCAAGACACATGATTGTAAGAATCTGGAAATCTGAGATTTTTTTTTTTCTGCAGAAGGAAAATCTTTAAAACTTCTAGGGGAAAATAAAGGAGATCATACAAAAAGGATTGGCTATCAGAATGGCATTGAACTTCTCAACAATCCTGGAAACTGAAACATAAAAATGGAACAAAAACTTTAAACTTCTGAGAAAAGAAAGTATTTCTCTTTTAAAGCCTAAATTCGGTCAAGCCATGAGTCACGTGCGAGGGCAGAAAAAAACGTTATTTTCAATCGTGCAAGTTTTCGAAAACTTTACCTCCCATGCATCCATCCTTTCTTGGGAAAATGATTTGTAGAGGGTGTATTCCACCAAAAAAATAGGACAAGAAATAAGAAAATATAAGGTCCAGAAAATTCATCCAAAGGAGGAAGCTGAAAGGAATCTGCAGGACGATGGTGAAAAAGATACTAATGCGATAGCGGGAAGATTTCTGCTTAGGGTACAGTTGAGGACACATCAAGGACAGATATTGAGAAAACAAATAAAGAAGCCAGACAGATATGAGCACAAGAGAAAACAAAAAGGTGTGCAAGAACCTTAATGTTGGGGCAGCTGGGTGACTCAGTCAGTTAAGCATCCGACTTCAGCTCAGGTCATGATCTCAGCGTTAGCGTCGGGCTCTGTGCTGCCTGCTCAGAGCCTGGAGCCTTCTTCAGATTCTGTGTCTCCTTCTCTTTCTGCCCCTCCCCCGCTCATGCTCTGTCTCTCAAAAATAAATAAATGTTAAAAAATTAAAAAAAAAGAACCTCAATGTCATCAGAACATGAATAATAATAGTATAATCATAATATAAATGCTGAGTATTAATCTAGCAAAATCTGTAACTTGGGAGGATGGAACGTATGTATGTCTGTGTTTGTTGGAGTATTGGCGAAAGAAAGCTAGTCTTTACTACTACAGGTAGTGCCTAAGAATAAACTTACAAGGCAGCATCATAATCATGTTACTTAGAAATTTGGAGGTAAAAACTAAAAGAAACAGCTAAAAGAATCACACTTTTTTGTCTCTGAGAAAAGAGAAGGGGCAGAAAATAAGCTACACACCAATATATTTTCACAGCAATTAACGTTTCTTCACTCACTAAAGTGAATCCTGCTTCTCCCTCTTCTTGTACAGGTGAAGTCCAAGACCCAGACTATGGAGAGTGTGTGCCTTGTGAAGAAGGATGCCTGGGATGCAACTTGGGTATGCCACTTGGTTTTTTTTGCCTAAAGAGTTGATATAGCATTTTTTTTTCTTTTTCCCCACACATCCTCATTGTTATCACCAATGTCACCATCAGTGCCCACTAAGCAGGCTCACTCCCATGAGACAGGGTCACTGCAAGACATGTACCCTTTTGAGGCAAAGGAGAGGTCACTTATCTTAATGAAACCCAAGTTTAGGAAAGGACAGGCATCTTTTCCTCTGGTTGTTAGCTATCTAGTGGGGGACATCCACAACCATATTTCCAGTTGCATAGGACGTGACCTCTCCTTAGCTTCTTAAGGTCACAAATATGGAGTGAAACAATGGTGGGAGAAAGGAACTGAAGCAAAGAAATGCCTAATTACTCTAACTCACTTGGCATGTGATTCACAAAAACTTGTCAGGAGTATAGGGATTTTCCTTTGCAGAATGACTCTATTGGTTGAAGCCTAAGACAGTCCTTTGAGAAGAAAGCAATATGGTGACAGTGAGTTAAAATCCCCACCGTACAACAAACAGTTGTCAGTCTTCCATATAATTCTCTAATTCAAATCACTGATCCCTTTCTCCCCATGCATACCTGGTTCTCCAGTGGAAAGGAGGAGAGGGAGCCTACACCACACAGAATCGTTGGATTGGGTGTAAAATTAAATATAGGGAGGGTGCCAAATTCCAAGAATGTATCTTAATGTAAACTTAGTCAAGTCACTGAAAATAATTAACATTTGGGTCTGTAGATCTTTGAAAGGAAACCCAACCTGAATTAAAGATTGATGGAGTAATTTCTATTCATGGAATTTCCATGAAGCTCTATGATTGGTTAACGTCTGCTTCTAAAACTTTAATGTGCACACAGATCCCATGGGGGATTTGTTAAAATGCAAATTCTGATTCACAGGTCTAGGTAGGGCCTGAGAATTATGTTTCTAATAAGCTGCCTGGTGAAGCCAAGGCTTCGTCAAACACTCATGAGGTTGCAAGGGGTCAGACTGTGGCAGGATTAAGTAGAATTTTATTGGTTTTTACCTAATAGATGTCCTTGAATTCTTAAATATTATACATGAATTATCATTTATCTGATGACTGTCATGGATTCTTTCCACCTTAAATGGAAATTATGCATTTTCTATAATATCTGTAACTACCAAACAGAGTTTTTAGGACCTTGAATACCATCCTGCCATTACCTGGCACTGTGAAATGGGGCATATGCTTTGGAAAATAAAACATAATAATGAAAATCACACTTAGGAAGGGGCTCCATTTAGAGGCTTATCAGCCATCTAAGGGTAAAATGCTAATTTTCTGGGAAGCATACATAGACCTAAACATAAGTAATAAAAGTACTAAAGTCGAAAAGATAAGCAAATTCCAGAGTACCTTGTGAAGTGATAGGAGGCGGTCTTTCTTGCAGGGAGCCAGGATAAATGTCTTGACTGTCTTGATTTCACATTTTGCCTACTTCAGACCATCTCGTCTCATCAGGTTTCGCATCCCAGCTAACTTTTGTGGTCTCCATTTCAACCTTTGCTATTATTGTATGTTGCGTGACCATGCTAGCTAGCATCTTTGTGTATCACAGAAAGGGGTGTGTATATGTGTGGGTGGGTGTGGGTGTGTGCCTGCCTCTCTGTAAAATCTCAAAACTTGGAAACAATGACAACCATGATCACTAAGGATACACGCTGCGCCCCCTCTTCCCTTAGCTGATCTGGCTACAGAGGGGACCAAGTGTAGCCCCTGGGGAAAAAATAAAATCAGTACCAGACCTAGGCTATCTGGGGACTCAAAATCCAAAGGAATCAACTTGTAAGAAGAGATAAATTAGTAAGTTTCACTCCCTCCGCAGTGTACTACTGAAATTCTTAGTTCATTCACTCCTTTAAGAAACTTTGTCTACAGTGTTGAGGGCTCACTGGAATACTGGGAATTCAAAGGTGACAACGGTTGTGATCCCACTAGAAGGCCCCCTCTGGCTGTTACAAGCGACATACCTTGAACCAAGTCTTTTACAAGGCAACCTGCCAGAATAGAGAGAGCTACACTGTTCAGTGGGAATCACAGGAGAGTGACTAGAACATTCTAAGTGCTACTTTCTCATTTTAAATTAGACAATTTCTCTTAATGTATAAAGTTTCTATATGTTGGACTTTGTGTATTTTTAGACTGTCCTGGCCGAGGTCAATTATCACTTTCTGGGGTCTCTGTTGATCTCCGCAGTTGAGTTCATTCTCTTTTCTTTCCTCCTCTTATTTGCAAACCAACAATAATACTCTTTACAGCTGATCTATGTAATAGTTGGTGCATACACATTTTTCTGCCTCAACGCTAAACTACTTAGAATAAGCTCAATGACTTATACACTGTGCTACCAAAAGAACTAGCAGCAGGGCCTAGGATATAATAAATGTATAATATTTGTTGAATTGAATTTGAGAGTTGCTGGAACTTAGAGGGGAGATGTGTGGCTCAAGACACCCAGGGATCTAGATATGACGTTTTCTCTATTCAAACTTTGTTTATGGGCCAAGAAGGGAAAATCAATCACACAATGCAGAAATAAATAGCTTTTCATAAAATATTAGAACCATTAGGGAGATCTGAAGAGGACATGGTTAGTAAACCATAAAATTTCATAATTTTAATAAAATGCAAATATAAATTTTAAAAGATACGAATAACGTACCATAGGTTTTCCTCAGATTCTTCTTGTGAGACAGGATATCATCCTTTAGAGAAAACTCCACTTTCTTCCATTTTAATAATGTAGATTCATCTTTGAACCAGAGTCAGACAACCTCTAGAAGAGTTAGAGAAAAGTGAAATCAGTCACTTTGAGACATTTTCTCTACACCATGTAATGATTAGTTGTTGGAAATAGTGGATTTTTTTTCTGAGCTTTTTATTCCTTTCCAGATATTTAGCGCAACTAGAGAGTAAGATTTTTTTATACCCAATGAAAAAGAACTCAAATTCCAGATTGACTCCAATCTTGTCTAGTTCCTGGGTGGAGTTGTTTATCATTCCGAAGACTTACCAGAAAGAGGAGAGAAAAGGAAACGTGACCAAAAAGTGGCTGTTGTATTTTGAAGAAAATATTGAATTTGCTATTCTAGGATGGAACGAGGGTGTTTTTATTATTATGGGGTTAGATTTCTCTTCTTTTTTATTGAGATATAACTGACATCAAAAATTACATTAGTTTCAGGTGTACAAGTAGTGATTCAATATTTATAGACATTGTGATCATCACAATAAGTCTAGTTCACATCTGTCACTTTAGAGTTACAGACTTATTTTTTCTTGTGATGAGAACTTTTATAATCTACTGTCTTAGCACCTTTCACATATACAATGCAGTATTATTAACTATAGCCATCATGCTACACATTATATTCCCAGGATTTATTCATTTTAGAAGTAAAATTTTGTTCCTTTTGACATCCTTTACCCTTTACCTCTGGCAATCACCAGTCTGTTCTCTCTTAGATTTCTCCTCTTTATTAGGCTGAAAACAAACAGACAGCATTTTATATAATATCTTCTTGTTCCAAAATGGATGCAAAATTCTTTCTCTTCCTAGCTGGTATCTTGAATGGAAATTGTAACTAAGATAAATCAAAGATTTCTAAATTATTTTTCTTCATTAATTGAGAGAATAAGTAAATGGAGTCATTTTTACTTGATGCTTTGAGGTGCCTTTTTTGGTTTTGTTTTAATTTGGAGATATAGCAATAGGCAACACCTGATTATAAAATAAGATTTGGGGCCTATACTTACAACACCACTGACTTATTAATCGATTTGAATCAAAATTGCTAATATCTGTTCACCTCCTTACCTTGTCAATAAAATAGATGTCAACGTGCCTTTATCTTGGCTTAGAAGTAGGTAATAAAAAGCCATTAATTTTTTCTCATTTAAATGGTTTAGTCCCTACTCTTGGGGAAAAATATACACAAATTTAAAATTTTTAAGTACTTGTAGTAAAAGAAAAAGGCCATAGGATCAAAGTGTTCTAAAAATAGAAGAGGAAGGAATGCTTCCAAATTCATCCTATGAAGCCAGCATCACCCTGATAACAAAACCAGACAAGACACTGGGAGGAGGAGGAGGAGGAGGAGGAGGAGGAGGAGGAGGAGGAGAAGGACAAGGAGAAGAAGGAGAAGAAGAAGAAGAAGAAGAAGAAGAAGAAGAAGAAGAAGAAGAAGAAGAAGAAAGGGAGAGAGAGGAAGGAAGGAAGGAAGGAAGGAAGGAAGGAAGGAAGGAAGGAAGGAAGGAAGGAAACTACAGGCCAATATCCCTGATGAATATAGATACAAAAATCCTCAACAAAATAATAGCAAGCTGAGCTCAACAATATTTTCAAAGGATCATTCCCCATGATCAGTTAGGACTTATTCTGAGGATACAAGAGTAGTTCAATATTCATAAATCAATCAACTTGATACATATTAACAAAATGAAAGATTAAAAAACATAATCATCTCAATAAATGCAGAAAAAGCATTTGACAAAATTCAACATCCATTCGTGATAAAACCTCTCGATAGAACGGATTTAGGGGGAACATACCTCAACATTATAAAGTCTTCTATGAAAAACCTATAGCTAGTATTATACTCAATGGTGAAAACTGAAAGCTTTTCCTCTAAGATCAGGAATGAGACAAAAATATCCACTCTCATTACTTTTGTTCAACACAGTATTGGAAATCCTAGCCTCAGCAATCAGACAAGAAAAAGAAATAAAAGGCATCCAAATCAGAAATGAAGTAACACTGTCACTATTTGTGGACAACATGATACTATACATACAAAACTCTAAAGACTCCATCAAAAAAACTAATAGAATCAATGAGTTCAGTACATTTGTAGCATATAAAATCAATATACAGAAAAATGTTGCATTTCTGTACACTAATAACAAAGTCGCAGAAAGATAAATTAAGAAAACAATCTCATTTACAAATGCAAAAAATAAAATACCTAGGAATAAATTAATCAAAATGATGAAAGACCTATACTCTGAAAACTATAAGACAGTGATTAAATAAAATGAAGACAACACAAAAAAATGGAAAGACATTTCATGCTCTTGGACTGGAGAAATTAACATTGTTAAAACACCCATACTACTCAAAATAACTTACTGATTGAGTGCAATCCCTACCAAAATGCCAATAGCATTTTTAATAAAACTAAAACAATTCTAAAATTTGTGTAGAACCACAAAAGAACACAAATAGCCAAAGCAATCATGAGAAAAAACAAAGCTGGAGGTATCATGCTTCCTGATTTCAAGATATACTACAAACCTATAATAATCAAAACAAGATGGTACAAGTACAAAAATACACAGATCAACATAACAGAATAGAGAGCCCAAAAAGAAACTGTCACCTATATGGTCAATTAATCTGCGACAAAGGAGACAAAAATGTACAATGGGGAAGATTCTCTTCAACAAATGGTGCTAGGAGAACTGGACAGCTACATGCAAAAGAATGGACCACTTTCTTACACCATACACAAAAATAAACTCAAAATGGATTAAAAAGGGGCACCTGGGTGGCTCAGTCAGTTAAGCGTCCGACTTCGGCTCAGGTCATGATCTTGTGATTCGTGAGTTCAAGCCCCACATCAGGCTCAGTGCTGACAGCTCAGAGCCTGGAGCCTGCTTCAGATTCTGTGTCTCCCTCTCTCTTTGCCCCTCCTCCACTCTCTCTCACTCTCTCTCTCAAAAATAAATAAACATTTAAAAAAATTTTTAATGGATTAAAGATCGAAACTATAAAACTCCTAAAAGAAAATGTAGGCAGTAGTCTTTTTTGGCACTAGCCTTAGCAAAATATTTATAGATAGATCTCCTCAGGCACGGGGAATAAAGACAGAAATAAACTGTTGGCATTACACCAAAATAAAAAACATTTTGCCCAGCAGAGGCAACCATCAACAAAACAAAAAGGCAACCTACTGAATGGGAGACAATATTTGCAAATCATACGTAGCCAATAAATTGTTAATATTCAAAATATATAAAGAACTTATACAACTCAACACCAAAAAAAAAAAAAAAATCCAAACGATCCAATTAAAAAATGGGCAGAGGACATCAATAAACATTTTTCTAAAGAAGACATACAGATGGCAAACAGATACTGAAACAATGCTCAACATCGCTAATTATTAACGATGTGCATATCAAAACTACAATGAGATATCACTTTATACCTGTCAGAATGGCTACAATCAACAATATTCGTGAAGATGTGGAGAAAAAGGAACCCTTGTGTACTGTTGGTAGGACTATAAATTGGTATAGCCACTGTGGAAAACAGTAGAGTGTTTCCTCAAAAAATTAAAAACAGAACTACCATATGATCCAGTAATTCCAATACTGAGTATTTATCCAAAAAAGATGAAAACACTAATTTATAAAGATATATGCACCCCTCTGTTTATTACAGCATTATCTACAATAACCAAAATATGGAAGCAACCCACGTCCATCAGTAGATGCGTGGGTAAAGAAGAAGTGACACACACACACACACACACACACACACACACACACACTGGAAGATTATTCGGCCATAAAAAAATTGAGCTCTTGTCACTTGAGACAACATAGACGGACCTAGAGGGTACCACACTAAGTGAAAAAATAATAGAGACAGACAAATACCATATGATTTTACTTGTATGTGGAATCTAAAGAGCAAAACAGAAACAGACTCATACAGAGAACAACTTGCTGGTTGCCAGAGAGGAGGGGAGTGGAGAGTGGGAAAAACAGGTGAAGGGGATTAAGAAGTATAAACGTCCAGCTATACAACCAATAAGTCACAGAGACAGAAAGTACAGCACAGGGAATATAGTCAACAATATTATAATAACATCGTACAGTGACAGATGGTAACTAACCCTCTGCCATCACACATTGTGTAATGTACAGAAGTGTTAAATCACTAGGCTGTGCTCCTGAACTAATATAACCTTGGATATCAACTATTCTTAAATAAGAAACATGTTTAGAAAGATAAAGCTCATATAAATTAAGTGCCAAAGGAGGGGACAAGCATCTGTAGCAAAAGAATTTAGAAAAGGAGAGAAGCTCTGGGCACTGAAGTGGTCAACAAGGCTTCCGAGAGGCTAACACTTAGAAATTGCATGGAATTTAGACAGATGAGAAGGCAGAGCAGCATTACGGAGGGGCTTTCAAGCTGGAAAACAGCAGGAAGAAAGGTCTGGAGGGAAGAATTTTTGCTGGGGATTTTAGGACACCGAGAGTACCAATGTTGCAGAGGGAATACAGTTTAGTCCCCCTTTATCCACGGATTCACTCGTCACAGTTTCAGTTTTTCACAGTCAACTGAGTTCCAGAAGCAGATGATCCACCTTCGGACATACTGTCAGAAGGTCAGTTGTAGCCTAACGCTATGTCACGATGCCTTTGTCATTCACCTCCCTTCATCGTATCCCGTGGCATTTTATCATCACAAGAAGAGGGAGAACAGTACAATAAAATATTTTTGAGAGAGAGAGAGACACCACATTCACATACCTTTTATTACAATATATTGTTATAATTACTCTAGTTTATTGTTGGTGTTGTTAACCACTCACTGTGCCTCATTTATAAACTAAACTTTATCATAGGCATATACATATAGGAAAAAAACATAGGATGTATAGTGTTTGGTTCTATCCGTGGTTTCAGGCATCCACGGGGGTCTTGGAACATATACCCCACAGATAAGGGGGGAGTACTGTTAAGTAAATATAGGAGAACAAACAAAAAGAAGTTTAGAGAAGTGGTGGAAAACCGTATCTTGAATTCTGGACTAATGAGTTTAAGCTATTCTGTGGCTAAAAAGGAATAATTGAAAGTTCTTTAAAAGGGAGAGAGAGAGAGAGAGAGAGAGAGAGAGAGAGAGGGAGAATGTTTTGGAGAAGTGTTTTCAGAAGATGAACTTGGTAACTGTTGCCTGGGTTCAGGATAATTGAAAGGGAGAGTGGCAGTTGGCAGAGAAATCAGCTAGAAGATTATTCCAGAAATCCAAGTATGAAGGAACAGGAGCCGGATCTAAGGGAACAGCCAGGAAGTTATGAAGAAGGAGCCAGGTTTTAAAAATCATGTTCAGCAAATGGCCCTTACACATAAGAAGAGATGCTTAGCCTTGCTCACTGTATGGGAAATGCAAGTTAAAACTATCACGACAGACCATCTCTCACCCATCAGCGTGGCAAAAATTCAAAAGCTTACGGTGCACTGCACAGGCACGGCTGTAGGAAGACAAACATTCTTCTCTGTTACTGGTAGAATGACGGAATGCTACAAGCACTACCGAGGGAAATGTAGTGATAGATAACACATTCACATATGCATTTATCCTTACCCTATGACGTCTCTTCTGGAATTTCCCGAGGATACACATCCCAGAGAGCACATTCACGATGTTATTCTTTGTGGCATTATCTGTGGCGGTAAGCTCTTTCAAACATCCTGAAGGCTCATTCACGGAAGACTGGTCGAATAAAGTAAGGTGCACACACACAGTGGAGGGCTGCATAGCCCTAAAAAAGGCAAAGGAGATCTTTACGAACTGATAGTGATTTCCTGAAATACTGTTAGGTAGAAGGCAAGGGGCAAAAAACCTGAAAAATTGAAAAATAAAACCATGCACAGTATACTAACTTCTGGGTTAGAAAGGACGGTGAAATCAAATATACATGTGTGTTTATACACATTGTTTACTTGTTTTGGAATGACAAATACACAGAGACGCAGCAGAAAACTAATGAAAATTGTGACCTAGACAGAAAGAGGTAAAGGAGATGGGAGTGAAACGCCTCTGAATACATCTTTTTTACCCAGTTTTCCTTTGAATCGTGTCGGCGGTTTACACGTTCCTAGGAAATGACACAGTAATTAGCGTGAACGATTCCCACTGGCCAATTTGGGATGATTTGATAATCCAAACATAGAGATGATAAAGAATCACAATTGAATTAATTAAAAATAATCCATGCATTAGTAATGATATTTAAAGAAGAGAGAAAAGCAGAAGGAGGGAAAACAAAGGGGAAGGCTCTCTACAGAAGTTTCAGCTGCTACATATACAAGGGAAGAAATAGAAATTTATCATTCTACATCCCTTAGTGTACTGACTCAAAAGAGAGTCTTCAGTGGATGCCAAAGTCATTCGGGGAAAAGCTGATCACTGAACGGACCCAAAGTACTTCTACAGTTCATTACAAAGAGGGGGTCTGCTGGCTACCAACTTAACTTTGAGCCCGGGTGGCTCAATCGGTTGATTTCCTGATTTCCACTCTAAGTAGTAACTAAACTACTACACTTGATATTATACATTCCATACAACATGTGTGTCCCTGATATGACACATGAACAAGGATACAACGTTACCTACTATCCCTGACAAGGGTCTAGACCAATGGTTCCCGACCGGAGGGGACTACGACCCTAGGGACATTTGCCAAAGTTCTGAGACATTTTTGGTTGTCATGACTGGGCTATCGTTATTTGAATCTGGTGAGCAAAGCTTCAGGAGGCCTTAAAACATTCTGTAATATACAGGGCTGCCCCCAACAACAAAGAATTATCTTATCTAAAATGTTAATGCTGAGATTGAGAAACCCTCATTTAGCCTGAAGATCACTGTAAGATAAATCTAGAACGTGGGATATCTATAAGACAACTGACCCACACGCCTAAAGGAAAAAAAAAAAAAAAAAAAAAAAAAAAAAAAACAGCGAAATTCAGTAGAACAACAGCAAAGAACAAAACAAAAAGGGGGTTAATCCAGAGACCAAAGAGATGAAACAACTAAGGAAATGTGCAAATATTTATTACAGACTGGATTTTAAAAGTTTTAAAAAAATATTTTGGGAACAATTAAGAATATGTGAAAGTAATCGGATAATACTGAGTTAATATTTCCTCAGATGTGGCAATTTTGTTGTACTAAATAGAACCGGGTGTTTTGTTTAGGAGATGGGTGATAAAGTATTTAGGGATGAAATGTCATGATGTCTACAACTTATTTTCAAATGGTTCAGGGAGGGGCTCCTGGGTGGCTCAATGATTGGTTTCTTGATTTCGGCTCAGGTCATAATCTCACAGTTCATGAGTTCAAGCCCCACGTCAGCTTCTGTGCTGGCGGTGCACAGCCTGCTTGGGATTCTCTCTCTCTCTCTCTCTCTCTCTCTCTCTCTCTCTCTCAAATAAATAAACATAATAAATAAATAAATAAATAAATAAATAATCAAATGGTTCAGGAAGGAAAAGGGATCTAGCTAAAGTATACAAAGTTGTTTGCCGCACTATTTCAGCCATCCTGTAACTTAAAAAATATATATTTTTTAAGTTGGAGGAAACAAGTGCTTCAAGCTATCAGCTGAGGGGGCCTAGAAGCAATGACACCTGACTAGCAATAAGCACACAGTGGGTCCACATCTTGATTTCTAATACCGATCTCCAAGAAAAAAGACACCAAGTCTCCCTGGAGAACTGGCTGTCTCTGGGACCGGCCAGGAAACATACAAGACGGGCCTGCAGCATCTTGCAGCGGCAGAAAGCAAGGAAATGCTCCAAACACAAAAACAAAAACCATCACAGCGCTGGGGGTGTATCAAAGGGACGCAGGGAAGAACTGAAAGACTTCCTAAGAGCCAAAGTAGGAACAATTTGAGTAATAATTAAAATAGTATTCGTTTATGATCCAAAGTATAAAACGAAAATTCACGAGTTTCTATCGATCAAAACAAATAAAGGGTTGAATACATAAGTAATTCCAAGTAACTTATTTAGCACTCCTCCCTCCAGGAAGTGGACCATAACCCCCTACCCCATAAGTGTAGGCTGCACATAGCGACTTCCTTCCAAGAGCACAGTATGGAAGAGAGGAGGGGACAGAACTCGATCGTGGACATACCGGACAAGCATTCCCTCATCCAGGCGATCAGGTCAACAGCAACAGTGTTATATCACACTGGGGGCGCATCCCCTTGATATGGTGTGATGAGAATGGCACTTTACCGCTGTGGTTTCCCACCCGAGAACCCCAGTCTGATCATGAGAAAAACACGACACATCCCAAGAGAGGTATTTCGTCAAATACCTGATCGGTACTCCTCAAATCTGTCAAGGTCATCAAACAAGTCTGAGAAACTGTCATGGTCTAGAGAAGCCTAAGGAGACATGACAGCTATATGCTGTATGGCATCCTGAGATAGAAAAAGAAATGAGGTAAAAACTAAGGGAATCGGAATACATTATGGACTTCAGTTAATAATAGCCATGCCAGTGCACCTGGGTGGCTCAATCGGTTAAGTATCTGACTTGATTTTGGTTAAGGTCATGATCTCGCAGTTCAGGAGTTCCAGTCCTGCATCGGGTTCTGCCCGATGTGTCAGTGCACAGCCCACTTGGGATTCTCTCTCTCTCTCTCTCTCTCTCTCTCAAAATAAATAAATAAATCCTTAAAATAAAATAATAGTAATAATAACCACATTGCATGAGGCAATTATTTGGGGTATTAGAAATGTCCTATATCTTGATGCTTGATGCATTTGACTATGCACTTGTCAAAATTTCGTAGAACTATACTCCTGAAAAGGCAAATGTCAGGCTGAAAATATTTCAATAAATTTGACTTCAATTAAAAAGTATGTTAGAGGGGCACCCGGGTGGCTCAGTCGGTTAAGCCTCCGACTTCAGCTCAGGTCACGATCTCGCGGTCCGTGAGTTCGAGCCCCGCGTCGGGCTCTGGGCTGATGGCTCAGAGCCTGGAGCCTGCTTCCGATTCTGTGTCTCTCTGACCCTTCCCCGTTCATGCTCTGTCTCTGTCTCAAAAATAAATAAACGCTAAAAAAAAAAAAAAAAAGTATGTTAGAGTAAACCTATTAACCTCCCTCCTTCCTGTCTCAACATGGCATAACTATACCAGTAACCTAACTGTTTGAGCATTTATTGAACACTTAACCAATGTTCCAGGTGCTATCCTAAGTTCCTGAAGTGTAATACCTCATTTAAGTCTGAGAAGCAGATGTCATTGTTGTTCACATTTTGCTGATGCAGAAATTAGGCTTAGAACAGTCGAGCAACTCGTATAAGGTCACGGAGCTGGTACTACTAAAACCAGGAATGGATTCTGCCAAGCCCAAGACCAAAACCCAAGTGTTTGACTACTATTTTATCCACATCACCAAATGCTCTTCCCTTCTAGTTCTAGAGAAAAGAGCATCGTGCTTTATGGAATAATGAAAGAAAACCTTACTTCCTGCCCCTTTCCTCTGTTCTACACACTATAACCATTGTACTTCATTGGGCTACAGCTTTGAGTCCGGTGACATAACTGAATTCACCAAACAGCGAAACTGTCTATCGTAGCCATGCAAATTCATTTGGGGTCATTGTTCACCTGGAGCTGGCAGCCTTGAGGACCTACATCAGGAGTGCTCTGACACTGGGCCGAGCAGACAGGGGAAACCACAACAGAAGCAGGGTAGACAGATAAGCATGCTCCCAGGGAGCTCTGGGTTCCCCGACTGCCCTTTATCTCTGCAGTTTGAATCACCTCGACAGGATCTCCTTTGCTCTCTGAGAAAGTGGCTCCATAACCCTCTGTCCTCCACATGAACACGAGGTGAGCTCTCACCCCCCTGTCCCGTATTCAGTTCGAGTTGCACTTACCCTTGCTACTGTCTCTTTCTATTAAGGAGAGAGACCTCTTTCAGAGAAGAAACGAACCTCCGAGACAAGAAGGTCACATTCTAATTTTCCAATCGAGCAAACATACAGACTTTTTCCAATCGGATATTGTGATCCCAGATCTCTGTTTATTTCCCTTGTACCCAGATCTCTCATTGGACCTTTTCCAAAACTTTCGGGGGCGGGGGGGGGGAACCAATATCAAGTAGTTTGGGTACCTGCCACACCAAAGGCACTGGGGAATAAAATTCCCACTCGCCTGACATCTTTTTTTTTTTTAATGTTTATTTATTTTTGAGACAGAGAGAGACAGAGCATGAACAGGGGAGGGGCAGAGAGAGAGGGAGACACAGCATCGGAAGCAGGCTCCAGGCTCTGAGCTGTCAGCACAGAGCCCAACGCGGGGCTGAGATCATGACCTGAGCCGAAGTCAGACGCCCAACCGACTGAGCCACCCAGGTGCCCCTAGCCTGGCATCTTTAAGTTGGAAAAAAGTTTCTGACTGTTAGAGCGGAAATCAACATTCATAAAGGAACTTCTTTCCGGGGACCCAGTGCATCACTCACTGGCCAGCCCCCCTTAGTGCATGACCGAGGTGATTACCTACGTCACCTCCATGGACAGCTCAGGATGCCTCTTCTTTAAAAGGCCAAACACAAGGCAACTGCGGAAGAAGGATTAGAATCTAAATGCACTGTCACCCATTTGCTGAAGAAAACAGAAACGGGCAAGCTCCATCAGTGATGTCTTTAAAAAATATATATAAACTGGTTGTTTTTATTTTTAGAGCCTCCTTCTCCCCTCATTTTCTACATGATACCTCATTTCAAAGATGGGGTTTGGAAAAAACAAAACCTTAAAAAAAGAACCCAGTGTTGGGAGAATTTGCAGAAATTTTGCAGTGTCCCGGCCACTTATGCATCCTGGCTTTCGTTATTAATTCACTTAGCAAATATTTATTGCATAGTTTTGTGCTTCCCACTGCCCCTTCGTTTGTTTCAGTTGATGCCACAAATAAGAGGGGCCTTTATGTATAACTTAATATTTACCAAGCATCACCGTGCACCACACACTGCGAAACACTTCATGTAGATGATGTGTTCTCACATCTACAATCCAAATATTTTTACAGATAGAGAAACTGAGGATTAAGGAAATGCTGGAACTGGACCAGTTCTATGCACACGGGAAGTAACAGAGGAGTTGGTCAGTCCTACGCAAGCTGTGTGTAACTCTGTTTACTGTTTTCACAGAGGAAGTATAGTGGCCTTAGAAGCTCTGTGTCATGTGTATGCCCTAGGACAGGCAGGGTTGTGCCCTGATAACAAAGGATCCCCCCGCATCTCAAGAACTCAAAGATTTTTTTCTCATTCATGCTACATCCCCATCATGGGTCAGATGAGAATTCTGGTCTTCGTGGTCCTCAACCCAGCGCCCAGGTTGATGGAGCATGCCTTCCCATGTCAAGGCAAAAGAAAGCACACTGGGACTTAAAGCTTTCCCCACGATGTGACACTCGTAACTCCTGCTCACGTTGATGTTGGCCAAAGCAAGTCACGTGGTCATGCCTGAGGTCACAGGATGGGGAAATGCAATCTTGCCACGTGCCTGCAGAAAAAGAGAGAGAGAGAGAGACTAATATTGTGAACACCCTAATGACATTCTCACCACGGTCATGACTGAGACTGCTACTGGTATCTGCCCAGGTCTCGCGTCACATGAGTGTACGTGAGAGGGTCCCAAACAAGTGCCCGCTGTGTTTTACTGATTTCTCTCTTCTGCCCCTCTGGCCTATTATCTTCCCGTGGCAAGCGTCTGACCTTCTCCTTCTACCAAAGGAATTCTTCTGAAGAAGTTGCTATTTCTTTTCTAAGTGATAGAGTCTCCCCAAGTAGTCTGCTTTCTCTTCTCTGATCCCTCGGCTACTGACGAGTCGAAAATAGGACTGGTGATAAATGGCATGTGGTCAGTGGGTGGTGAACTGTCAGCTGGAAGGACCCTGACCTTTCTTTACCCCGCTCTTTCAAATCCCTGTTGTGAGAATAACAATATGCTGGTGCCCTTGCTTTGATCTGCTGCCCAAGAAAGGTGTCCGCGTGAGCCCAGAGTTGGGGATTTGGACAATTTCCTTTCATTTTTGTAAATTTAGTCCAGGACATGTTTACCGAGCATCGACATCAGGCTAAGATGGGGACATGAAAGAGACTAAACCACGTTCTCTGCTCTCAAAGGGCTCACATGTAAATGGAGAAGACCAGTGGTTTTCAGCCCTAGATGCGCATTTGAACTGCCTGGGGAGACGTAAAATGCAATGCTGGGACCCACTCCCCGTGTTGCCGATCGCATTGGTCTGGGGGACGTCTGGGGCATCCTTGTCTTTTGAAAACTCCCCACGTGATTCTAATATGCAATCAGAGCTGATTAAGATGGGCAAAGAAACACATAATTTGAACATGTTTAGAATACTCTGTTGAGAACGGGAGCTGAAGCAGAGGCAGATATATTGTCATAATAATAACTTATTGTCAACTTCATGCTAGGTGCTCAGCTAGGTAGGCACTTTGCAGGCATGATATCTTACCCTGCATACGATCCTCTCTGTTTGAAATCCTTCTCCCCATTTTACAGATGGGAGCAGCAGGACCCAGAGAGTTTATGTGACTTGCCCAAAGTCACAGATCTGGCAAGTTTTAGAGCCAAACTCAAACTTAGGACCATATGGCTCCAAATCCAAAGAATAGCCAAACATTTGCTCTTTTTCAAGAGTAGACCGCACACATACACCATTTTCCTAAAGACTATGAATGACAGTCGTGGAGAGGTCAACCCACCATATTCGTTTCATTCTTGGTTCTCCTCCTGTGCTCTTTGGCTGTGCCCCCTGAAGTTTCCTTTTGCTCCTTGTCCTATGTTCAAGTGCACATTCTTACGGTTACGGGGGAAAAGAAAATAGCGGCGAGGTATTCTAAGTTCAATTCTAGAGCAATGAGCTCATCATCTTGGGTCTTGGTGTTATTACGCTGTTTTCCCTCAGAGCCGGGATCATCAAAATTCTTCCTACTTGTTGCGTGACTGACCTGCACAGTTAAGCTGCAAGCCAAGGCTTTCTGGATCACGTATGCTTGCGCAAAGAGAACGGAGCCAAGCACTTCCAAAACAAACCTAGTGCAACAAAAGCACAGAGTGTGGCTAAGCACCATATATGGGGCAGAGGTGGGGCTTGTGGCATTAAATTTCCAGGGACTGAGGGGGTGCAGGGGCAGTTGAGTGGGTGGAATGGATCTCACCTGAACAGAGGTATCTAGAAACCAAAAAGAATGTGTCTCTCTTGCATGTTTAAGAAGAACAAACTAGAAACATGTTGCCAAATTACTGTCTTTGGGTGGAACATTTCTGATGTTTCTAAAATCCCTCAGTAGCCAAGAGCCCAGTTTACGTCTATTAAGTTCAAAACAAAAGTAAAAGTCAGATCAGCAGTTAATAGCTGGAACTTCGGGTGGTTGGGTCTTACTGGATTTGTGGGATTGTAGAAAACGGACTCAAATCCTAGTATCTATTTCCATCCTTCCCTAAACACCGTGAAAATCTTTGGACCAAGTCCTACCCGCTTTGGTTTAATTCCATCCTGTTTCATGAAGGAAACCATCCATAAGCTGCCTGCCTTCTACTTTCTAAGATGGCTCTAGATATCATAAT
This sequence comes from Neofelis nebulosa, assembly GCF_028018385.1. Classification (NCBI taxonomy): domain Eukaryota; kingdom Metazoa; phylum Chordata; class Mammalia; order Carnivora; family Felidae; genus Neofelis; species Neofelis nebulosa. The sequence continues at coordinate 77,411,784 of NC_080793.1, read as the reverse complement.
GAAAACTAAAAGATAATCCTAACCCAAGCTCTTCAAGAGAACGAAACCAAGAGGCTCTATTATTACTACCAACGTAAAATTTGACTTGCTTTCTTATCACAAATGCCACTATCAAGAGTCCCATTGGCATATCTGAGGCCACGCACCTAACTTGTGTGCCACTGTGCCATAAGCACTGAGCATAGTGCCTATCACCGGGTAGCACCCAGTGAACATGTGGCTTTCGTGCGTGTGGTTAGGTGTCCTCATTTCACCCCAATGCCCCATCCCCCTATGCCACTGGCACACGGCCATTCCACAGTCCTCTACCAGATGGTAGGAAGAACTTCAAGCTCCACTGGTTGAGGAGAAAAAACTTGACTGAAGCCACAGAACAGACACCAGAATAGAGAGAAGCCGAGCGTGGGGGAGGCAGGAGCATCGGCATATTGATACCCAGCTGCTCAGAAGGCAAGTCTCCAACTAAGAGTGAGGCCAACAGCGAATGTCAGTAAATTGCCTCCGCACCTCCAGAGTCTGAAATTCCAGCCTTCCAAAAGTCAACGGGAGTGTAATTTGGTACAAGTCCAGACTCATCCTTTCCATGAAGTCTCCCTGCAACTCCCACCAGAGGAACCTTGGCTGCAGCCCTACCGACAGCCTTCAGCTCAGCTTCCAGCACCATGGGCCAGCCCAGGGCGTGAGCAGCAGCACGGGGACCAAACAGCACAGCGTGCTGGCTGGAGGAGGCAGTGGGCTCAGGGACAGGGTCTGGGCAGGGCCATGCCTCATTTACCAGCCCTTGGCCAAGGACCCGAAGTCAAAGTATTAGCAGGCAGGGGGCATCCGGGCTGACCTCTCCAAACACTAGTCATGTTCCCGGTGGTGATGTTACCAGGTCAATCAAGACTTTTTTCCTCCCAGCTGTGCCCATGGCCATCTGTAGCAGCCAACTTCTTCTTCTTTTTTTTTTTTTTTTGCAAGCCTTCCATAAAACCGTGTTCTGACTCTCTATAAACTATCCAACACTAGGTGATACATGTGAATAATGTTTTGCGTGAACCGGGCAGGCAATGTAGCAACGTCTACCCAGGGTGACCAGGGATAGGGAGGTCCATGAGGGCACTTGGAGAGGAGCATTTCTGCCTGAAGGGACCCCCACCCCATTCAAAGAGATCACCAGTACAAGCAAATCCGAGGGTAAGCATTGCCTCCAGAGGGGTAACATACATAAACCTGGAGGTACAAAGAGTGTGACATTAGAGCAGAAAAGTTTCTCAATCTCTCCAACCTCTAATTTGGACCAGGAAGAGCTGACAGCTTGATTTACCATCATGATAGAACTTTATGCCCTAAAATAATTGCTGGAAACCTCGATGTTCCATTAGAAAACTAAATCAACCTAAACTGTGATCTCCATATTACTGTGTCCCCAACGTTTCAGTGATGGCATTGAGCCTTTGGGTGAGATCCGAAGGTGAATCCTGAAAGAAAAAGGAGGTTATTTGGAAGGAATGCTTATTGGAAAGCCTAGTCCAGTCATGCTAGCCACCCAGGCCAATTGTAAAATTGCAGATTTATTATGTTTAGTAGAATGCAGCTGTACATTTGAAATATTATCCAAATGACCTGGCTTCCACTTAGAAATCTTCTATGAATTGAAACAAGTGAACTAGGGAGGCCTCTTGCCTTTAGCACTGATGGGTCTGTGGGAGGTAAGTCAAGAACCATTTATAGTAGTGATAAAATACTATATTTAAGGCTATAAAAATTTGGCATACAAGGTCTCAGATCGGAAGTAAATTCGTTTTATGTGCTTGACAAAGGAGCAACTGAAAAGTTTTACAAATGGGAAGTTTGACCTACTGAGATTTCAAACATAAAATCTGTCAACTATTCCTTGGGACTAGGTATAGTAATTACCCCGCTGAATGTTTAAATGCAAATCAGAACCATGAAGTCAGTTACAGCCTAACTTTACCATGGTATGCATGGCTGATAAGAGTTACCCAAAGCCATTGTCCAACTGTCCTATTGTGCATCAGTGGGATGGGCCACTTGGGAATTTCGCAAGTGACTGGGGGAAAGCATCAGAATCCTGTTCAATGAACAAATACGTCATCTGACGGGGGCATTATGCTTTCGCTTTGCCAAGAAACCAGTGACCCTTCGCTTGAGAACTCTGTAACTCCAGCTAGAACTGGTAGATAATGCTTGACGACTGACAGATGTGGGCTTTAATCCAAAGGGCCTTACTAATTTAACCTTCTCCACATCTCTGACATCATCACTGGACCTTACTCTCCAGCTACACAGGAGGACCCTGGTCTGGATTGCTTCTAGCCCATTCCTGCTCCTAGACCCTGCACTCGCCTTCACCTGAAGTGCTCTTCTCAAGCTGTTAACTTAACGTGGGGGCTTCCAACATCACATCTCTGTTCAAATCTCACCTCTGAGAAGCTTCTCCTCAGCGCTCAATCTAGAGAAAGCATCTCTGTCTCTCTCCCGGTCTGTGTCCCTCCTTCACTTCTTCCTCCTCCCCTGACCTCCCACCCCCTACACACACATACATACACACACACACACACACACACACATCAATCACCTTAGTTTAATTCTGGCAGATCACATACAACGATCTGACATTTTAATTTTTTATTTCCTTTTGAAACTTGCTACATTTCTTCCTTCGCTGAAACGCAACTTCTGTGCAGGCGGACACTTTGTCATATTTATTCTTGCATCACAGCGCCTATAATTCTGCCCACCCCGTGTAGATGCTCAGGACATGAAAAGAGAGAGAGGAGAGAGGAGAGGCCCGTCGTTGCTAGTTTTAGGCTCCCTCCCCCAAACTGAATACAGATGGCATCAAAAAGCCAAGTACAACCTTCACTGGACGGCCAGCTGGGACGTGCATCTCAGTCCCACAACCACAAGGAACCGAATTCCGCCAATAACTCAAGTGACTAAAAGAAACCACTCTTCTGCGAGAGCCCCCGGAAAGACACCCAGTCTTGGGGCGGCTCTGATTTTTAGCCCAGCGAGACCCACAGTGGACTTCTGACCCACAGAACTGTAGAATAGTAAATCTGTAATGTTTTAAGCTACTAAATTTGGTAATTTGTTACAACAGCAATAGAAAACTGCTACACTATTTAAAAGATGGAATGAAGGGGCGCCTGGGTGGCTCTGTCGGTTGAGCGTCCGACTTTGGCTCAGGCCATGATCTCACGGTTCGTGGGTCCGAGCCCCATGTCGGGCTCTGTGCGGACAGCTCGGAGCCTGGAGCCTGCTTCGGATTCTGGGTCTCCCTCTCTCTCTGCCCCTCCCCTGCTAACGCTCTGTCTCTCTCACTCTCAAAAATGAATACACATTAAAAATACTACTACTACTAATAATAATAATAAAATGCATATGCCAGAATACAAAATACAAATGCCAGAATTTCTTATGAACAGCATTAATGGCATAATTATTAATACTGTTTTATAATCCCAAAAATCTCTTTATGCCTTGATGCTGAGCTCTAAATTCTGAAACTCTTCTTCCTGTCTCTTCTAGAAAAGCTTCCTTTTAGTTGTCTTAGGGAATTGTTCACCAGCTTCATGGGCTCAGCATTGTGCCGGACTTAAGTGAGAAGAAATTTCCTGAGAGACAAAACCCACAGTGCAAATCAGACTCACTAAAGAGGGACAGCTGGATAGGAGATACTTTGGGACAGGATACCTTGAAAAGGACACCACATGACCTATGCAGGAGTTTGGCCGGGAACGCTTAACCTGAATGTAAACAAAAAGAAATATCAAGCAAATGCCAAAGGAGAAACACACTATAAAAAAAGGACATGTTGCCTTTTTAAAATGTCGGTGTCACAAAAGACAAAAAACAGCCAAGGAGTTGTTCCAGATTAGAGACGACTAACCAGACAAGGGGTCTACATGCAATACGTGATCCTAGAATTGAGTCAATTGGGGAAAAAAAAATGGAATATTGAGAGCAGATTACATAAAGGTATTTATTAACATTAAATTTCCAGAAGTCGATGTCTGCCCTGTGATTATACAAAAGGATGTACTTATTCTTAGGAAATAGGCACTGAAATATTTAGGGGTAAAAAGCCACGAAGTATGTATCTTACTTTGAATGATTCCGAAAAAAAAAAAATTCAAAATTTAAAACATAAACAGAATGAGAGCAAGTGAGCAAATTCTACACAAATGGGGTGAAAAGTGAATAGTGAATGTGAGTAAAGGATATGTGGGTTTATTCTTGCAACTTTTCCGTAAGTTTGAAGTTATCAATCTTTCTTCCATAAGTTTGAAACTATCAGTAGGGTATGTGGATTTATTCTTGCAACTTTTCCGTAAGTCTGAAGTTATCAATCTTTCTTCTATAAGTTTGAAACTATCAGTACTTGTCAGTATTGAAGTTATCATCCAATAAAATGCTAAGAGAAAAACCAGCCAAGTTTGCAATCCAGTAAAGAGAAGGAATTGTGAGCACAGAGTACCCACTCAAAGCCACGTGTTTCCTTCTGAGTGGTCATTCCGTCTGACCCTATCTTATCATGACCGCCCATTTTTTTCAGACATTAGAATGCATAGCTTCTAAAATGAGCTGAAGACCGAAAATTTCCTCACACTTCCCTTTAGGTGTATCAGCCATAAGTCCTGGTCAAAGAAAGTACAATTTTCAAATCATACGCTACTTTTAGACGTAATGGTTCTTAGACTGGAATGCTAGCAGAGTGCAAAGAAATAATTCATACTGCAGGCTAAATAAACATATTTCCTCAAAAGGGAGGCAAGGCTGTCAGCAAAAATGTTAGACGAATGAAGTAAATAGTCTATTGTACAAAGTAATTGCGTGTACTTACATGCAGACATAATTGACAATAATGGGTCCAAAGGAGGGATCGTGGTGGCTTGCTAAATCACAGGTGTCTCCGAATGTTCCTGACCGTGTGACTCTTTAATTCTCATTGCAAAAGAAGCCCTTTCACCTTTTATGTGGTGGTAAAGAACGCTGAGGTCTGCAGCAGTGTTTTTATAGAAACGGAATCTCGTTCCCTTCTACTCGCGTAACCAAAGTATATGAGCTTTTGAGCTTTCTGTGGTCAAGTCAGTCCCCCTACCACCCGTGCCAAATTTTTTAGAAAATACTAGAGATTTCCAAAATGTATCAACGCTTTGGAAAATTGCCTCATCGCCAACAACGAGCGGCCGCACGCTCAGGCGCCCACGTGTGCATCTATCATTCGATCATGTCTCGGTCGGTAGCGCCTCAAGAGCCCAGATGAAAAGAACAATGGCTCTCCTAGCAGGTTGGTGGCTTCTCCCAAAGTGAAGAAAGAAATGCTGAGCATTCTCATCCGTGCAATTTGTGACCATTAGAAAAATTGGTAGACCCTCTTTCATTGAATCCCTTTGGACTCACCACAGGGCCCATCTGGAGCATAAAAGCGCTGAACCTACAGAAAAGAAACAGCACAGATGAGCAGCTTTTCCACGCACTTTCCCCATTCAGAGGGGCTAATAGGGAAAAACGCTGAATTACTATGATTACCCATGCCTTGAAAATAGCTTATCACCTGCCAATATGAATGGAGGCCCCTGGAGGGCTGTAAAATGGCAGGAAGCACAATGGCCTTGGAGACAGAATCTTTGCAGCATCTGAGAGAGGAATCTCGGCTGACTGTAAAACGCCCAGCCTCTGTGAAACGGAGCTCTTATTCTGCGCGAACCCGCCGAACTAGTCCTGGGGTGTTCCTCCGCCATGGGGAAGAAAAACAGGAGAGCTTCCCAGAACAATCAGGCCCATGAAACGTGAAATAGGGAGAAGACGTGGCCAGTTAATTACCCAAAGGATCAGACTAGACAGACAATCGAAGGTATTTCATGGTGGGACAGAACCCTCCCCAAATCTGGCAGATAATTTTCAACCTGCTTTTTACTTTGCGTGATTGTGTAGACTTAATCGTCCTGTGAAATCTCGCCTGTGTTCAGACCTAAAGTGCCACCGGAGTGCTGTTCGAATGGTCACAGGAGGTTCATTAGGAGGAAGAGCGTGGCTTTGCAGGGACTGGCTGTTTGGCCGTTCCGTGGAATCTTTCCTCTTGTCACCACAAATGTGGCGTGAAGGCCATTGAAAGCACCACGGTAGAGTATTTCGAGCCCTGCAAGCCTCCTCCCGCCCCGCCCCGTCCCATCTCCCCAAGACATAATGTTTTAGTGGTAGCCTGTCTCACTGGCAGGTGCTAAGCTTGTATTTATATCATGGCAATGGCTTCATTTCTCCACGAATCGTTTAGATTAAATATCACCACAGCCCGAGTTCTCTTTCGTGGCCAACTTTTGACCGTATTTACTGCACCATCAAAACAACCAGGGTTTGTTCATTAATTGTTGTTCTGAGAATGGCTACTGGGAAAAAGGGCTCTCACAAATTGGAAGAGTATGGCCTTTTTGTTCAGTAATTTATTCCCCGTCCTCACAAAACCTACATACATGTTTACGAGTATGTACACACACACACACACACACACACGCTTGGGTGCCCACCTTTATACCATAGGCACGGCACTGTCCTAACATGGGATTGGAGGGGCGGATAGACCCCCTTTGTGCTGGGGACCAGGGCATGTGCCATTTATTAATTTGGGGAGGGGGGCAAGGAACATAAAAATTCGTCTAATGTTTCACTACCTTCTAGATAAATCAGTGTTGTGCTCGCAGCACTGCTTCTAATAGTCTTTCCTCTTGTTGTTAACTTCGAGCCCTCAGGGCAATCTATTACATTTGAAGCATCTTAAAAAGCTACCACTCTGGGGGAATGTGTTATGAGAGCCTCTCCCTTCTTCGTGTGCCCCATCCCACACATACACACATACGCACACCTCTGCACCTGGTAGTGTGTTTCTCTATACCTGAAAAAATTACGCCCTTCTTATTCTAAATGACAGAGTATTTTTCAAAAAGCTCGAGTGACAAAAGTTGGTGTGACGTTTACCTGCGCGGATTTGTACAGTTCTTGGTCATCGTTAAAAATGCCCTTCCTGGGGCGCCTGGGTGGCTCAGCCGGTTAAGCGGCCGACTTCGGCTCGGGTCATGATCTCGCGGTCCGTGAGTTCGAGCCCCGAGTCGGGCTCTGTGCTGACAGCTCAGAGCCTGGAGCCTGTTTCAGATTCTGTGTCTCCCTCTCTCTGACCCTCCCCCGTTCATGCTCTGTCTCTCTCTGTCTCAAAAATAAATAAACGTTAAAAAAAAAAAAAAAATGCCCTTCCTGAGTATTTAGCATGTACTCCATTCTGTAGGAGAAAGAGAAACATGGTTTTCAGCTTCAAAGAACTTAACGCACCAGGCTGGTGGTCAGCAAATTAGATTTAGTTTTCACTGATCACCGTTTGGTTTTGGTCAGGTACTGAAAAATCTAGATCTCAACATCTATACAAATGGGGGAGGAGGTAGAAATTGAACAAGGCCAAGGGTCCTAAATTCAAACACCTACCGGTGCAAGACAGGTACCAGAATCAGGTGGTTCAGCTGGGGACTCGGGCCCATAGGAGACCACCTAGGAGTCTTTTGCAGCTCAGACCCTCAACTGTTTCAGGCAGAACGTCGAGTATCCAGACTTTCATGAGAAGTCGATTGACTTCTTTAAACAGAGTATGGGTCAACATCGCGCTCGCCAACAAAACATTCCTGGCAAACCAGCTAGGAGCTTCTGGACCACAGGCACTCCCAGGTCCTTCTTCCTTATGTTGCATTATGTTTGGAGTCACCAATACTCGCTTGCGAGCCCAGTATTCAGAAGGGCGTATGGACCCCAGGAGACAGGGTCACCGAATCCCCCAGGCCATCAAATGATTAGAAATTGTGTGCACCACTCATCACTGTTTCAGGAGGTCCAAGGGTTACTCATGAAAACCCAAATGGGACTGCTGACTTTTGAGAAGAAGGAGGAGCTTAGAAAGAACACGAAAGGAAGCAAAACTCCATTTTTAACTGTTAAAAGCCCTTCTGATCTGTGGTATGTGTAATGAGGAGGAAGTGGAAAGGTTCCGTGTAATCCACCACCTGACTCCAGGGACTGAGCAAAACCCCCCATTAGCTGTTAGACATAACAGCACAGAAGTACAGAGGAAGGAGCCATCAAAGCATACCTAGTAGTCCACAGAAGATCTAAAGTAACACAGAAGAGAAAATGTGTAGCAGTGAATAAGGCACCAAACACGGCAAAATGCTCAGATCAAGGGAACTGCTTTTGAAGACAACCATTTCCAAAACCTAGGAAGTTTGAAAAAGAAGAACAGGCAAACAATCCCCAAACTCTAGGAGAAAGGGTAGATTCTCTGGTTGGTGCCTCCTGATTAATGAGTAAAAAGTGATCCAGTTGCTAGAGCAACTCGAAGATACACAAAAGAAAACATCACTTCTTTAAAATATGCCCGATGATGAATCGGCAGAGTCTTTAAAAATATCTTTTTTTTAAAGGTAAGAGGCTCTTTGTCGCCCCCGCCCCCGGAAAAGCATATCACAGAGGGTGGCTCTTTGTTTGTTTGTTTCCCCAGGTATAACAGGACTTTTTACGCAAGCCTTAGTTTGCTTACACAAAACCAGCAATTTGGGCAAAAAGTAATGACCAGAAAATATGTCTGTTGGAGAATAAATTGTTTTTCAGCAGTTTTGTTTCTGTTCAGGCAGCAAGGGAGACAAATGTATGTTGTCTTCGTTTCCTTGTTTCTAACAACGTGTTTAGTAGGGAGTTTCCTTGGATGCTGAGAATGTGAAATGCACCTAAGCAGAGTCAGGAAATGAAAGGTCAGGCTTTCTGTAACCTTTGCTTGTTGTCTAAATGGAGAAGTAATAAAAAATATGACTTCGATGGGACTGCACTCCCCATCCCTTGGCCTTCTTCAGCTTGGCTCCTGCTGTCCCGGACACTTCTTTCAGAATCCAAAGGATTGTTCTGTTTTGCTTCAGGCAGTTCAACTTTGGCAGAATACCCTGAATAGATTGGAGATTCCGAGCAAGGTCTTGAAATGCAAGCTGTAATGATAAAATATCCTGGGGACCCCTTCCGTAGACAATGGAAGGCCCTTAATTGAATGATTTGGGTAAATCGTTGGTGCAAAGCCCAGCTACGTGTCCCGAGGCCCACGGCCTGTTCATTCTTTAGCCGATGATGTGATGTGGGCTTTTGCCAACCAGTAGAGGGATAAATTGTCTTGAGTAGCAAGGTAAGGCTGCATAAAGGGGTCTTTTAGAGTGGGTGTGTAAATATCTTTAAGCAAGGATATGTCACCTTAAATAGAGGCAGCGTGGAGGAGATAGAGAAATCATTCGGAGTCCACAGGAACAGAAGTTTCCAAATTTGCATTTGTTCTGTATGACCGTGGACAAGTGACTGATGTTCCTTGGGGCTCAGCTTACTCATCCCTAACCTGAGGAAGTTGGACCATGTTCAATGCAGCAAACATAAGCTACATGTTGTCATCTCCCACCTGCGTCCTCCATGGCCCCGCCTCCTGAGTTATATGGCTCCAGATAGAGTACCACTCGGCTGCTTAAGCCAAAATTCTAGGAAACCCTCCATTTCTCCCTCTCTCTCTGGGCTTTGTTAAAAATAACTCTTTCCAAGATTCAGAACCAACTGAGCAACAAGACTGGGGAGGGGGGGGGGAGGGCGGGCAAACACAGAAAAAGATCAAAGTATCAACTTGAGTACTTATAAGGCTAAAATGGAGAATGTGAATTCGATCTATAAACAGTAAGCTTCCTAACACTCCCTGCCCTGCATTAAACTTGCCATCTCTCCCACGCAGAGTTCCTTCTCTCTAATTCTCGAATCGTGGAAGACAAAGCATCCCTCCCGCCATTAAAAGGAAGCAGGTGAATAAGAAAGGATTAGTAGCTATCTTCTCAGTATTTTAAGGATCAAAGCAGAAACACAGGGGCAAATGATGTTTGTAAATACTTATTGTATCACTGCATTAGTTTCCTAACACCGCTGTAACAAAGAACCACAAAAAAGTGGCTTAAAACAACAGAAATATTGGGGCGTCTGGGTGGCTCAGTCAGTTGAGCATCCGACTTTGGCTCAGGTCATGATTTCACGGTTCGTGGGTTTGAGTCCCGCGCTGGGCTCTGTGCTGACAGCTCAGAGCCTGGAGCCTGCCTCGGATTCTATGTCTCCCTCTCTCCCCGCCTCTCTCCCCTGCTCACACCCTGTCTCTCTCTCTCAAAAAGTGAATAAAAACATTAAAAGTTTGTTTAAAAAGAACTATAGAAATTTACATTTAAAAAAAAAACCCCAGAAATATATATATTTCTCAGTGTTCTGGAGGCCAGAAGTCCAAAATCAAGGAATCAGCAGGGTTGATTCCTTCTGGAGGCTCTGAGGGGGAGGAGCCTTCCTTGCCTCTCCCTAGCTTCATTGCCAACAATCCCTGCTGGCCCTTGGCTTGCAGCTGCAACTCATCAACCCATGCCTCGATGGTCTCATCACCATCTTCCTTCTGTGTCTGCGTGTCTGTCTTCACGTGACCTTCGTATATGGACATCAGTCACTGGACTTAGGCTCCACCCTAATCCAGTGGGACCTCATCTTGACTTCATTATACAAGCAAGGACCCTATTTCCAAGTAAGGTCGCACTTGTGGGTACCAGAGGTTAGGACTTGGACACGTTGTTCTGAGGGACGTAACTCAACCCCCAACAGCCACCAGGTCATTTCCACCGGCCACATATCTTTCATTCTGTCCACTTGGACCCAACTCCACTACTACGCTTTAGTTTGGGCCACTAACATGGCTCACCTGGATAATGCAAACGTCTTCTACCGAGGTCCCCAGTTCTAGTCCTTTGCTTCTTCTCTTTCACTCTTGAAATCCATTCCCTATGCCACAATAACCACGTCCTTTCTCGAATTTAAACCTGATCATTACACAACCACATACAAATCTAAAGTGGTTTCCCATGGCTCTGGACAAAGTCTGTCCTCCCAAGCACGACAGAGAACCTTCTTCACGACCCAGCCTCTTATCTCTCCCATCTTCCCTCCCATTTCTTCTTGCTTTCTCAAACCCCAATGTCCACTCATCACTTGCAAACTCTTTGCAATCCCTTTTGTCCTTTTCCCATTCTTTTATTTAAAATGTTGTGTGTTTTTTAAGGTGAGAGCAACCATGCTATATAAGGGGAATCTCACGAGCCCTCTACTGGAGGAATCATCTCCATAGATTTAGCTCTCTCTGCCTTAAGGCCTTTCCACATGGAAATAATTCTGCCTTCTCTCCTTCAAACTCACTTTCCAGGCTCACTAAGCCTTCACTTCCTCAAGGAGCCATTCTGTGGCCACGCTCCCCTTCCCTCAAACACACACCCTGGTTTAGGTATCACCCTTTTCTCTTCTTAATGAATTGTTCATAATCCCGTTAGTAACACTATGCAGCATTCGTGGCAACATCTTTTTCCTTGCTGCATTCCTCCCTACGCCCTGAGCTCCGTATTGTACCAGGAATTAGTTATCATTTTAGCCCTAGCAAATAGTAGGACTCAAAATATATTTGTGAAAGAAATCAATTCATGCTGCGCATAACACGAGGCACTAGGTTTGCTGAGTAAGACATGGTTCCTGACTCTGGCGGAGTATTCACGCTTCACCATACCCCGACTTGACCGTAACTGCAGCATCAGTTTACTTTACAAAGTTACTTTACAAAAAGTTTACTTTACAAAGTTTACTGGAGGCTCAAACACACACACACACACACACACACACCAACAAACAAACCAAAAACCCCACTCATTGTTTCAGAAGAACTATAGGACTCAAAAGAAACAAGCAAAAATGCTTCATACTCTCACGACATCTGAGTGGGGCCAAAGCCTAACTTCCCTTCTGGTCCTTCGATTTTATGATTCCAGGTCTGTTGCCAGAATTTCCAAGAACTTTCTGCCACTGTTTTTAGTGTCCTTTTGAAATGACTGACACTCTTCCATCCACCAAATTTCCAAGTCCACCAAATTTTCTGTCTTCTGACATAGTCTGTCTCTTTATCCTTCTCCATAGACTAAGAGCTGTTTGTATTCTTGGTTATTCTGCAATTTCATGAGGATGAATCTTCTTGCAGACTAAAAAATAACAATGTACACGTTTATGCTTATATATGTTTAATGTATGCTTAATAATATATATGTTTAGTTCTTGGGACTAATGATTGGTATCTTTTTTTTTTTTTTAATTTTTTTTTTCAAAGTTTTTTATTTATTTTTGGGACAGAGAGAGACAGAGCATGAACGGGGGAGGGGCAGAGAGAGAGGGAGACACAGAATCGGAAGCAGGCTCCAGGCTCCGAGCCATCAGCCCAGAGCCTGACGCGGGGCTCGAACTCACGGACCGCAAGATCGTGACCTGGCTGAAGTCGGACGCTTAACCGACTGCGCCACCCAGGCGCCCCAACTTTGACATATATTAAATCTTCTCATACTACCCTCCTCGGCTCTTACTGCCCTTTCGTGTTTTCGACCTTTTTGTCCCTCTGAATTTTCTGTCTTTTCTTTGTATCTATCTTTGAGATTACTCATTCTCTTTCTGCTATGCCTAATCTATTGTTTAATATGCCCACTTAGTTTCAGTTTTGAATGTTTATGTCTTCCATTTATAGAAGTTATATTTGCTTCTTTTCCAAACTGGTTACTTTTCTATTTTCAAGATGTTCTTCTATTTCTTTAAAAATACTAAACGTTGGCTACTTTTATATTCTGTGTCAGATAATTTCAAGATCAGTGGTCTCTGCAGGTCTGATTCTGATATCTGTTATTTCTGCCAACTTTCTCTCAGAGTGCCTGACTTCCTTCTTTTTAATTTTTTTTTAAATTAAAATTATTTATTATTGAGAGAGAAAGAGAGAGACAGAGCACGAGTGGGGGAGGGGCAGACAGAGGGGGAGACACAGAATCTGAAGCAGGCTCCAGGCTCTGAGCTGTCAGCACAGAGCCTGACGTGGGGTTCGAACCCATGAATTGTGAGATCATGACCTGAGCCAAAGGCAGACACTTAACAGACTTCCTTGTTTTTAAACTGTGACCGATTTCCTTGAAAATGTACCTGTGAGCATACTTTGAGATCTGAGCTAAGGCTGCATTTCTCTAGAGAGGATTTGCATTTGTTTCTACCAACTGTCCTGGGATACTATCTACCTAGGACTGCTTTAAGTTGAATTTTCCTTTTGAGACGTTCCGGAACACACAGAAAACGTGAATTCAGATAACCCGTGTAAGATCCAGCTTATAGTTATAGATTCTCAGAAGAGGGTTTGATGTTGTTTCTTAATCTACCCAGTGCCAAGGCTGAGACTGGGATGATGTTTTCTGCTGTCCCCTTCTCCTGGCAATTTTATTTTTCATTCATCCTTACACTGAAACTATAGTCCTTGGCGTCCCATTTCAGTCTTGCATTTTATCTGGCAACTCTAACTGTAAGAAAAATGCCCCAAAATGTTCTATTCAAAAAGAGAGATAAAGGCTAATTAAGTGGGAAGAGAGGAAGAGAATCAGAACTCAGTTTCTCTCAGGCCCTAGGCTAATATTTCTGTGGTATGCTAGATTAGAGGCTTATCTCTTCTATATTTTGCCACATTGTGGTTTCTTCCCTAATTAGCTTTGCTAATTACTGTCTCCTCACCAAACTCCTTGAGGGTAGGGATTGCCTTTCTTGTCTGCATATACTTATAATAACCCAAGTGGTGTATGAACTATCACGCAGAGTCAGTTAAGTATTTGCTTATTACTCCTACGCCGCCCCCCCCCTCCCCCCCCCCCCTCCCCGCTGAATGTTCCTCCTTTCCATCCACCCAAGTACTCAAGCCAGCGCGAGGGAACCATCCTACTTCCTCACCTCCCACATCATGTCATCTGAGCTTCTCGATTTTATCTGCTTAGTTTCCCTCAAATCTGATTTCTCTCCATTCCTACAGCTGCAGACCGGCCAGTCAGATAACATTCGATCTGATGCAGCCGATGACCCTGGCCTCATCTCCTGACCCTCTTCCTTTCTCTTCATCCACTGTAGCCCCACTGGCCTTCTCAATGTTTCTTGAACAGAGGAAGCTTTCTTAGCCTCTGAGTTCAGACCTCATCTCCTGGTCACTATCCTGATCTCCTCCCAAAGGTCAATTCCAGAAAGACTCTCTCCCCAACTAGCCTACCTAAATTAAGACCTCTTGTCTCCATTCTAATCTCATCACTCCCTGACCCTTTATCTGAATTCATGTACTTATTTTATATGTTTTTCTTCTTCATTCAATGCGTATTTCTGGAGCTTCTGCCCCAGGCACTGAGGTACAGGAAAAGCAAACCAAACCACCTGTCCTCGTGGAGCTTTGCATTTTCGTGGCTGTTTTGTGCACTTACTGACGATTCACAGTTTAGTTTACACTATAACAATTATCTAATTTTTCTCGTATTGCCGACTCTCCCTCTAAAACGTAAGCCCCAGGATGCGTGAATGAGTGAATGCACACGCAGCCGTAGTGAACAATCCGCACAGGCACGCGGCTGTGTATATTCATCTGTCTTTTCCACCCGCTAATTGGTTGAGAGAAGAATGGAAATCCAGAAACAGCTTGCCTATTCTGATAGTCCATTGTTGGAACCAGAGGACTTGGTAAAGACTAGAGCCCAACAGAGAACGGAGCCGTCCCTTAGCCGACATTTGTAGACAATGATTTAGATTATTTATTCTGCTCTCTACTACCGCGCCCCTCCAGGGGGTTGTGCCCCCTTGTCAGCTGCGCCATTTACATTATTGCCAATTCAAATATTTATTCATTGTCCTTGGACGCCGGAGAGGACAAAATGGTTGAAAACCATCAACAGTCCCCCTAACCAAGTACTTTGTATCCCAGCGCCATTGAACCTTCCAGAAAAAAAAAATCTGCTTTGGCAAAGCTGGTCAGAGGGTCCATTCTGTATGCGAGCGCTAATTGCTTGAAGTAATACTTCTTAGTGCCACTGGGGACTTAAATTTACTTGTACTTTGTGGGCATATAAATCTCTTACCCGCTTCGTTATTTCTGAGTAAAACGAAGAATGCCAGTGACTCTCCTAACAGATTTGGACAGCATCATCCAGTTAGCATATATTTACTCCGAGAGAATATGCATTATTGACAACACACTTAATTATCTCCCCAAACAATTAAAGTAAGGCCTGTTTGCAATGCCGTCTCTCCCCTCAAAGGGAGCTCTGGTACCTCTCAGTAGGGGACGGGCATCCTGCTGATGCTCCCACAAGGCTTCAGGTGCTCACGAAGAGAACTGTTTAAGGATGCTTGGCCCAAGTGACGGCACCTCAGACAGTGAGTAAGTCTGGAGGCAGAGCCGAGAATAACCCCACTTCCTAGTCATCGGCCTCCTTTACAGAATCCTATCAGGAAAACATTTGGTATGAAAAGTGAATTTGGAAAAAGGAATTCGTTTAAACATCGGCCACGGTTTTAAACAAGCCCCATGGAGTAGCGGTCTTGTCCTGGTGATGTAGAATCAAGAACTGCTGAGAAATGAGGTGGAGAGATGAAAAGCCAGACGTGTGAAGAAAGGGGACAGAAACTGAAGAGTGTGACCAAAAGACCAGCTCTCTTGAAAGAGAGGTCTGTGAGAGAAGACCGTTTTCCAAACACGGATGACTCTGGGGATTCATAACCTGGGCACGCGCTTTCTTTCCTTACTAGCAGTTTTTAAAATTAATTCCATAGCACACGCTTATTAAGAAAATATAGAAACATACACATAAATAATATCAGAGATAGCTACTAATAATCGTTGAGCTTTCCTTCTGATTTTTGATAAAGTCATATCTATACATATAGGCAGATATGCGTATATATTACAGACATATCTAGATATGGATTGCCGTCCTTATTCACAGAGCCTGTCACGTCATTAAAGATTTTTTTAAGTTTATTTATTTCTGAGAGAGAGAGCATGAGCAGGGGAGGGGCGGAGAGAGAGGGAAACAGAGGATCCGAAGCAGCTCTGCTCTGACAGCACAGAGCCCGATGCAGGGCTTGAACCCACGAACCGTGAGATCATGACCCGAGCTAAAGTCAGACACTCAACTGAGTGAGCCACCCGGGCGCCCCGTTAAATATTTTTGAGAAACAAAATTTTAATGTATACATGTACCACACTTTTTAAATCCAGTCTCAGCAGATAAATTTTTATGCTGTCTTTCACGGGCACGTAATCATTGGTTATTTTAATCTAGAAAGTTTTTTTCTGGGGAACACATTTATGCACCAGAGCTATAGAATGTGATGGAAAGGCGAGAAAAGTAGAATCCAGTCATATCATTCAAACACTTTCATTTCTCGCTATATTTTAAACTTATCTCCCAACCCCAAAACGCTAGGTAAACAAGTTCATTAAAATCATGGAGTCTGTCTACAAAATATGGAAGGGCTAGAAGCCGAGTGCAGGAAGTCTGTCTATACGTGCAGATGTGTGAGCCCATCAGAGAGCCACCCCTTCCGGGTATAACTTTACGGAATCAAAGGTAAAACATATTTTTGGAAAGTTGGTATAGGAATGTATTAGCTCAGATGTGGCATTCTGTTAAGTGTGGCCTGAGTCACTTGTCCCCGAGGAGAAATATGCAAGACAATCCACTGGCCTACAGTAAAACGTAGATCTTGTATTTCTGATCATTTTGTTATTAAATTTTCTATGTTAGCGTACCTTCTTCAAGATGGAAAGCATTCATGCACTAGAACGTATAAATAATTCACACACACACACACACACACACACGCATTGGGGGAGGCACTGGGGAGGTGAACAGAGCCCCAAGTTTGGTCGAGCCTAGAATATAGGTGAGTGGAACTGGGAAGGTAATTGAGCCAAAAGGTTGAAATCATCTGGGAAAAGCAAGCATACAGGGTATGTTCAATTACAACAAGGTGGGTGCTGCCTTATGGACATCTACAGAGGTGGCCTAAGAGGTCAAAGCAAAAGGAGCCTTATGAGTCTAGGATACCTGAGGAGGGATGGAAGCAGATGAGAACCTAGGAGCTTCCCTAGAGCACAAGTTTCACATGCCCATTACTCTATCATCCTGGGCAGTAGCTAGTAGGGTCTGTGCAGGAAAGGACTATGGAACAGAGCAGTTTCAATAGGCCGTACAGAGGAAGGCCTGGGCTACCACGAGGTACGGATGAAAGTCCTAGAAGCCTGCAAGTGAATCCTGACATTAACTGCAAAACCTCACGGTTTTGCAGAGAGGCAATTCTGCCTCAACAATGTACCTGATGCGTGGCTGGCTGTGGCATACCTAGATGTTACATGCTAAAGGGCTGCTCTTTTAAAAACGACGGGTCGCTTGTCCCCTTCAAATGAAAAGTAATCCTACAAGAAGAATTAATTTAGAAAAGGCACATTCGAGTCATTTTGGCTTCTATGTATCTTTAATTATAGGACTCCGTTTATGTAACCCATAAAAAACGCCCTTCCTCTTCCCATTGTTAACATTCAGTTCCATTTGAAGTTTAAAATATCTCTTTCCAATACATTTTCTAAGTGAGGTATCCATAACTACTAACACGGCCCTGATCCATCCATATTCGATGGTGAGGGTATAGGTATTCCTGAGAACAAAATAACATGGCAGAGGATGTAAGTTGACCCCTGAAGGAGACGTTGACAGCAGCCGTCAATATCCCCACGAGAAGACTGAGTTTGCACGAGACCCAGCACCGATGAAACTAAGGAAAACGTGGAAGGTGACGCAGAGGATCACCCAGAACTCTCCAGACAGAAGGGACACTGTGGTCCTGCTCCCACCCCCCAGCCCATAAAAAGGAGACCATAAAAATGGGTTTTCTCGAGAAAGGCAGGCTGTATCCCCAGCCTGACAAGGCTTCTGCTCACACATTCTCCTTGGTGGGGATGTCAGCAGCTGGAAGCCAGTAACTGTTTCTGAAGGCTTTTTTCCAAATGTGTGACACTCTCTCTGAATTCTGACTGAACGTGCCCCATTTCCACCCAGACTATATTCTCTCAGCTCAAAAGCCTGACAATACCAAGGAACCAGAGCTAAGTAAACATCCTACTCTGGATACCACCTTCCGAGACAGTGCACAATTCTAGACTGTTTAGACTTTTCCGCCCCCACCCCCCCCCCACCCCCCCACCAAACACACGCATGCATACAACACGCGAAGCCAGGAAAATTCATCTTTGTCCTTAAGCCAACCCTCCTCACCATCCAAATGCCAACTTGACTTAGAGTCAACTTCTAGGTTTGGGACTGTTACCTTTCCTTAATCCCATAACAGCTGCCTCTCAGTGGTCAAGCTAAATCCATTTAGCTTATGTCTGACTTGTGGATCTTCGGGGGTGGAAAATTTTTTTTTTAATAATCCTTATTCTTCAGAATAACCGGTAATAATAAGAAAGACTAATGGGCATTCACAAGCTGTTATAAGACATACTTCCTATTCTATGCATTATTCATTTATGCAAACTATTGTAAAGGTACCACATTCACTGTGCATCTGGGCTGGAAAGGTCCCTGGACTCAAGATTACATTGGTATGCACATTTCTGAGGCTTGGTTCTGTTTAACATTTTCATCAGTGACCTGCTTAAAGGAGCAGAGAGCAAACTCATTAAATTCCTAGATGGGAGGGATGGCCAGAACATTAGAGAACAGGATTAGAATTTCCCCAGCCCTTGCCAAATTAGCAAAACTGTCAGAGTCAAATATGTTCATCGGGGACAGGCAGGAAAAAGTAAGCTGCCCAACTGTGAGCTGAGAAGTAGCAGTTTATTTAGCACCAGAACTGAAAAGAATACAGATGCAAACACAGATCCGTAGCAGGAAACAAACTCACCCAGGGGAACCACTAGTGTTCGCTGGGGCCCTCCCACCCCCTTCGAAGGGTTTCAGATCCCCCGAACAATGGATTGCGGAAAGCACGAAGCCCCCCTCCCCACCGGCAAGAATTCTAAGAATTTCAGTGAGCTTTGCTTTGTCGTGGCACCTCCGAGATTCCTTATGTCCCTTAATTAGCCTGGTTTATGGTTCATTTCACTGCCCTGCCCGGGGTTGCCCTATAACAGACCATGTCGCTGTATAACGGAGGGGGAAAAAAACCCATTTCCTCACCGAGAGCAAATCACAGCCTCCTGCCGAAGGGTCTGGCTATGTCCTTGGCTGTCTTGACTCTTGTTCAATCCTTCCTTATGGAAGGGACGTGGCTGAATTCGGCCCCAGAGTGGGCCACAGATTGCCAACCCCTGCTAGACTCAGCATCAGCATTTTTTTTTTTTTTTAGTTTTTTTTGTTTTCTTTTTAAGCAATCCCTTAATTTCTTTTTTTTTTAATTGTTTTTTAACGTTTATTTATTTTTGAGACAGAGAGAGACAGAGCATGAACGGGGGAGGGGCAGAGAGAGAGGGAGACACAGAATCGGAAGCAGGCTCCAGGCTCTGAGCCATCAGCCCAGAGCCCAACGCGGGGCTCGAACTCGCGGACCGCGAGATCGTGACCTGAGCTGAAGTCGGACGCTTAACCGACTGAGCCACCCAGGCGCCCCAGCATCAGCATTTTTGACTTTTGGCGAGTCTTTCCTACCATCTTTTCTAACGAGGTCATTTTACACCTGCGGAAATCAGAGCGCAGAGAGGAGAGCGACGTTTATGCACGTTCACAAGGCAGTGAAGCCAGGGTTAAAACTTCGAACTAGAAACAGATAGCCCAGTTCCCAGGCCGGTACCCTGTCCCCTGCATCATCACTAGGCTATTTCCACAAGGTTCTGGCAATCCCTGGTTAAGGGGCAGAGCCTCTGACAGAAATTTTTCCACAACAGGGGCACCCGGGCGGCTCAGTCAGTTGGGCGTCCGACTCTTGGTTTCAGCACAGGTCATGATCTCACGGTTCGTGAGTTCGAGCCCTGTATCGGGCTCTGCTCTGACAGTGCAGGGCCTGCTTGGGATTCTCTCTCTCTCTCTCTCTCTCTCTCTCTCTCTCTCTCTCCCCCTCCTGTGCTTGCTCGCAGATGCTCTCTCTCTCAAAATAAATAAATGAAATTTTAAAAAAGAAAGTTTTCCACGATAACTCTTGGTGCAATGCATTAGACATATAGTGTGTAATACACAGTAGTATTGTCTTGAAACATCCCTGGGAGGATTCAAGGGGAACGCTTGGCTATAGATTCAAGCAAGGCCCTACCGCCAAGAGGCAGACTTTGTGAACACCGAAATAGAGCCTGGAGTACATTAGGAAGGAGAGCCGTGCACAAAGTTCAAAGGACATAGTTTTGTTTAAAATCCAATTAAAGGTGACATACAATCTTCACGTACCGAAAGGAATCTTCTGAAAAGGAGCAATTGTTTTCCACCTCCGACTAGAAGGAAAAAGAGCAGAACTGGGGTGTCACGGGAACCTGTTGGTCACAGGCATGGCAGGCCAGCGGAAATCACAGAACGCCCTTCATGATGGGATCTGGGAATTGGCGTCTTTCCGGGAGGGTTAAGAGGGAGGGAGATAGACTGACTTAGTGATCCTCGAAGTCCTTTCTCTCTCATTAAGTCCCCTGAAAGCTGTAGGAGAGGGTCCCTTCTCGGAGCCAACAGGAGCACATGGAATCATTGTACCTAATGAGAACAGGACAGTTTCTTCAAGAGGGTCGTGAAGTGCGGAACACAAAGTGGATACTGTATTGGAAAAAAAATAATTGTCCAGATTTCAAAGGAGTCTCCCAGATGACGCTCCCTGACATTGGCAGGCATTTGGGGTAACTCATGGAAAACCTATCATTCGAGGGATGGAACCTCGCGGCCCCTTCCAAACGTGCGCGTGTGGACACGCTTGAGGCCCTCCCCTCAGTAGAGGCCAGGGGGTGCTTAATGGAGACGGGTCTTAATCTGCACTTTGAAAACCTAGCAGCTTGGGACTACACTTCCTTGCAAAGCAGGGCCAGCTATTTATGAGAACTCTGATTTTCCTAGCTTTGATAAAGACAAATCACTGCATACACCGTGTTACTAATTAACAACGGTGTAACCTGGGGGCGCCTGGGTGGCTCCGTCGGTTAAGCGTCCGACTTCGGCTCAGGTCATGGTCTCGCGGTTTACGAGTTCGAGCCCCAATTCAGGCTCCGGCCACAACTTTTCCAAAGCCCATTTCTCCAAATGATGGACTCTTGATAATTATGATGTCTCATTATTCTCATTGTCTTCCAGGCGACCCAGGAACCTGTGCATCATGCAGTACGGGGTATTACATGTGAGTCCGGCTGTTCTCTTCTGTTTTCATGGCACTAACTTTTCTGCAGTTTAAGCATTACTGACTTAATCCTAAATCCAGTGATTAAAGCAGAGAGGCCCTGCGGCCTGAAGCAACTCTGCCCCATCAGGCTATTAATGAACGATTCTTGGATTTAGCAATAAGAGCCCAGCTGTTTTCTTGACTCAAAAGGAGGCCCTCTTTTTCTCGGTCCTGGAAGTCACCCAACCTGACACTGGTGTCTAGGAATCTTGCCATGGGTTACCAGGATTCAGACCTTGCTGTTCACGGACAAACCTTAATAATAGACCTGACCCCCAAGCAAGCTATTCCCAAGTGTCTGCACGGAGACCTTGTGCTTAACGAGAGTCAGAAAGTCCAGGAGGAAGCCAGGTACGTGGGTAGCTCTTAGCCATTTTCTGGGTAACGAGAGACACAAGACCACCAGATTAAATGCAACACAGATTAACAACCACTCCCAAAGTTCTCCAATTCAAACCTACAAATCAAAGATGGCCTGTCTCAACGTCACCTTCCATTCCTATTTTAGTCTGCCTCCCAGGGCACACGGGCGCCAGTCTTGGAAGAAAAGCTAAGAAGGCAGAGGAGAAGAAAAGGAAGGCCTGGATGATGTATAAGATGCCTGGTTCCTTCCTGTCATGCTAAGAACTTGGGGGGGGAGGGTTGTGAGAAATTCCCACCCAGTTCGTCTCTTCACCTTTCCGTGAATGTTGCCAGGGACACGGGATGGACATTATTCTCCAGAGGAGAAACCTGAATCTCCGAGAGGCTCTCGGTTCCCTCATGTGGCCCCACGAGCCAGTGGGGGGGGGGGGGTCCGGGTTTGGGTCACCTCGACTTTAGTGGGCTGGTTCCTCCCGTCACCACGCTGCCTTTTGCCTCCATCACATTCGAGAGGCCCGAGGTGTGGTACTGGGTGAGAAGAGAAGGGGTGCGGTGCTTGGGAGGGAAAGGGGAACCCGACAAGCTGAAACCCAGCAAAAATAATCAGTCCGCCTTGTCATTACCTAAGCTGATGACAGTAAATGAGCAGAAAGCAATCTGTCAGCATATTCACGGTTGGCCTTTACCCAGCACATGGCCCGCCACACACCGCCTCAGGCAGAGACGAACAGCAGAGATGCAAGCACTCCTTGGTGAGGTCACATGGTTGGGAGCCCAGAATGTTCCTTGAAGAACCAAAGAAGGAGAACTTAGACTCTCAGATAGTGGCCGCGCAGAAGCGGGCGTTCCCACTTTGTTCTTCTTTGTTCCTTTTCTCTGCATCCCTCCGGCTTAACTGCACCCTTCCTCATGTTGACACGGGAGCACCCGCCTTGACCTCCTCTGTCACCTGACAGCATTCTGGTCATCCTAGGGGCCAGCCCTGCCAGGCGCTCCAGCTCACTGCTGGCCAACAACGAGAAGGTTTTGTAACCTCCTTTGAGAAACAAATACACCACAAGAAAATGCCCCGTATCACTGAGAGTGAAACGTGAGGTGTTTCTTTCAAGAAACACACGTTTATAACCCTTTAGAATGGTTAGGAACTGGATATAATGAGTGACACCCTGTATGATTGACGTTATTAACGAAGAGATGCAAAGCTTTCCTCTGGTATCTTGTCAATGCTGTGAAATTCATCAACGGGCAAAGGCCAGCATGATTCTGCTCCCCCTTCAGATGACCCTGTAATTCAGTGGCGTCTGAAATACAACATTCTATTGTAGCATGAGAACAGATACTAGGCATAACAATATAAATACATAACAGCTAAGACACTTCACCCTTACTAATCTCGTGGCAGACATTTTGGTAAGCCACTTGAACTCTACACTGAGCTCTTTCCAAACGTCTGCCTGGAGACCTTGTCCTTGACAGAAGTCAGAAAGTCCAGCATGAAGCCAGTTACTTTATTAGTTCTTAATCATCCTCTGGGTAGCACGAGACGCAGACCACCAAGTTCAATGAAACGCAGATTACAACCACTCCCAAAGTTCTCCAATTCAAATCTGTACATCTAAGGTGGTATGTCTGGGGGCGCCTGGGTGGCTCAGTCGGTCGAGCGGCCGACTTCGGCTCAGGTCATGATCTCGCGGTCCGTGAGTTCGAGTCCCGCATCGGACTCTATGCTGACAGCTCGGAGCCTGGAGCCTGCTTCAAATTCTGTTGTCTCCCTCTTTCTCTGTCCCTCCCCCTACTTGCGCGCTGCCTCTCTCTCTCTCAAAAATACATAAACATTAAAAAAATTCAAAATAAATAAATACACGAGTCGTAAATGCATAATCAGTAGCCCATAAATACATCTCGGTGCTGCTTTCCTTCGCCCCAGCCTCTTCACAGCTGCCTTCATGAAGGGTCCTTAGGGTCCAGATCAACCTCGTTTGTTGAGCACATAGACCAAGAGAAGGTTTTTGCCCTTGAAACCCACATATCTATACCTATTAAACACGATGAGCGTACATATGTGAGGACATTGAATTCTGGT
The DNA here is from genome assembly GCF_028018385.1 of Neofelis nebulosa. Taxonomy (NCBI): domain Eukaryota; kingdom Metazoa; phylum Chordata; class Mammalia; order Carnivora; family Felidae; genus Neofelis; species Neofelis nebulosa. The sequence continues at coordinate 77,388,029 of NC_080793.1, read as the reverse complement.
GGTTAAGAGAAATACGCCAACGTAGCTCACGGAAGAAACCCCATCTCCCCCCCGTAGGTTTCAGCACCACTGTCATAAAACGTGTCCCGAGAGGACCTACGGCGAAGGATCTGAATGTAAACCGTGTGATACGAACTGCAGCAACTGTGACCCGCATGAGTGCTACTCGTGTGAAGAGGGCTTCTTTCTCCTGGGTAAGTGTGACAATGGCAGGGTGCAGAGGAAGAACAAAGGCTCCGGGGCCTCGCCCGGAAAGGAGGGCACCCGCCTGATCTGCCTGAGTCTTGTGCCTCTCGTCCGGGGACGGACTGTAATTTGGTTTCAGAATAAGCATTAGCCCAGACTACTTCTTTCTGCTTCTATTACTGTGGCGGAGTTCCTACTTCACTAATTAATTGCAAACATCTCCAAGCTGATGGAAACGAGAGTGAAGGGGGCGGGGGCGGGGTGGGGGGTGGGGGGGCAGGAACACCGACGATAAAGGCCTTGAGAGGAGTCACCTGAAATATCCAGAACCATGACTCTTCCTAAGCACTGTAAAAGGTAAACAAGATCCTCTGGTCAGTTCTGGATGGTTAGGAAAGAAATACGCTACGAGTCTTACAGTCCAAGAACTAATGGTCCAGTGCTCTCGAATGTTTGTGGGAGAGAGAGAGAGGGGCAGACAGCCCACCCAGATCTCCAGTGGTTCTATATGGACACTATTTTATTTATTCAGGGCCCTGAGAATTGACTAGGCTCTTAACCCCTTGAGCTAATAACCAATTTAAATTCCCCGCTAAAGGCGGACTTTAAATGTTGGATTTAAGACCCGTTCCTTGGTTGAAATAAGCTTATGCCAGCTTGGTTTCTTAAAAAAACAAACTCAAAAATAAATACGCATTAAAAAAACTAAAAAAAAAACACACAAAAGTTTAAAAGAAAAAGGTGGGGCGCCTGGGTGGCTCAGTTAAGCGTCCGACTTCGGCTCAGGTCATAATCTCACAGTTGGTGAGTTCGAGCCCCGCGTCGTCGGGCTCTGTGCCGACAGCTCGGAGCCTGGAGCCTGCTTCAGATTCTGGGTCTCCCTCTCTCTCTGCCCCTCCTCCGCTCATGCCATCTCTCTGTCTCTCTTTCAAAAATAAACAAGCATTTAAAAAAATTGTTTTAAAGAAGTTTACAAACAAACTCCAACAAAAGTGTTCCCGAGACGCCCCTCGGCCTGTTTGGAACTTGGCCTTGCACAGAGCACCAAGCTAAGCCAGCCAGGGACCCACCTTCAGGCCCCCTCTCTGCGTTCTCACGTAGGCGGCACGTGTGTGCGCAATTGTGGCCCCGGCTTCTACGGCGACCTGGAGACGGGAGAATGTGAGCCCTGCCACCGGGCCTGTGAAACCTGCACTGGTTTTGGCCACCAGCAGTGTCGCACGTGCCGAGAAGGACTGCAGCTGCGGCAGGGGACGTGTGTGGGTCCCGCCCAGACTCCGGTGGAAGGCGAATTCTGGAACGGTATGTGCCTCCCGAGAGAGAAAGCAGGTGTCTGGCCGCCTTCTCTGCCTCCCTCCCTCTTTAACCCTCGCCTTCGGGATGTCCCAGAGATGCAGGCTGGGCAGGGAACAAAAGCTGGGAGTGGGCGTCTAGTCTGGGCCCCTCCCTCGGGCTCTGATGCTCCCGGGGGGGGGGGGGGGGGGGGGGGCGGGGAGAGGGGAGGAGGCTGTGGTCGGTGGGCATCTGTCCTGGAGGGAAACCCAGAGGGCGGCTCACGGGTCGCGTGGCCACCGGGTTTCTATCCCCACGGAGGGGACGTCGGAGCTCGTAAGAGAGTCGTGTAGGGCAACCGCCCAGCGACCACTGTCTCAAAGCTTTCAGAGTGGCTTCTGTCACGTTCGTGTATCTCCTTGTCACGGTAAAGGGCAACGGCCGGTAAGGGTGGGCGTCTTCAGTTGGACAAGGAAGAACCTCTCACAAGTACCGGAGGTAAAGCTGGGTCAGCTGATCCTTCCGGCCGCTTGATCGGAACTTACCATCATTCAAGCTTGCCTTTTCAAAGCCACCCCCCACCCCACCCCGCTCTGGTTGCAGATGGGGAAAGTGGGCATCTTGATGGGGGCAGGAGGAAAGATGCGGGAGCTTGTGATCCAACAGCGAAGGCCTGTGTGTGTTCATTCCTACCCGCGTCCTCGGAACCGGCCTCCTCACCCTGGAGCCTCTGCCACGGGCTTCCTTGCAAGGTAGCTGCAAACTTCGATGACCTCTCGGTGTCTGTGGTGGTTAAAAAACAAAGCCCTCATCCTGCTGGGAAAAAAAAAAAAATCTGACTCACATTCTATGCAGAGACGCTCTCCGTTTGACTTCAAGGCGAGGATTTGTTGAAAAGGTCATTTCGGTGCAGAAGCCATGGGGGCCGAAGGGAGGTCCGCCGAGGATGAGTCTTCCAAGGGCTGGGGAGCGGGATCGATCCGGGGCCGGAGAAAGGCTCTTGCTGGGTTCCAGAGGAGGGACATCCATGGCCACTGTCCACGACAGTGTCACCAATGTGACTTAAAGGAAAAGCAGCCCGGAGATCATCACAAACCCAGCAGCCAAAGGCCCCGGAGAACACGGGCCAATCTCAGAGACGTAGCTGGGAAGAAAATCATTCAATCCAGATTGGGATATCTTCCGTGAATTATAGCTGGACCAAAAACGCTGAAAACGAGTTTGTCTGGCATTCAGGCATTTAAGAGGCAGCGCGAGCCAAGAGGAAAATAGTCTGGTGCTGTGTTTCTAGCTCAGAACATCTGTATTTTATCTGGCATCCAGATGATGAAAAGGTCCAGGGAGCCAAGAGTCAGAGCAGACTTGATTCCCCAAATGATTACATGTCCCTTTCAACCGGACTACGCGCTTCGCAAGCAGAAACCAGGCCTGGACTGTTCCCCTCCGTCGGAGCACCACACCCACCCCTCTGCATTTTCTACTGTCAAAAATAGAGTGTTTTTGAAGACAGGAAGGCATTAGTCCATTTGGGGAGTTAGCACTACTAAGGGTTCGGGGAAGCAGATGAAAATGGTTCTCACGGCTGGACCAAAGCAGTCAAGTCAATGGCATGGCTGCCCTTCTCCAGGATCTAGGAAAGAAGACAGGCAGACTGTTAACAGAGGGGAAAAGAAGACGCGTCTTTTCGGAGCAAGGTGCGGCTGTAGCTCCACGTCCCCAGCACGGTTTAGATCCCACTGGAGTGGACAGGAAGTGGGAAATGTGCCCCATCAAGACCCGGGAGCACTTGAGCCAATGCCAACAATCTTTCCCCCTGACTCCTAACTCTCAAAAAAACAAAGTTGAGAGTGTAATCGGAGAGCAGAGGGTTCCAGAAAACAGTCACTAATTAGCCACACCTTTAAGATGATGCAAAGCAGACCGCAGTCATCCAGGGTCGACTCCTGAGGGAGCCCGGGGCAAATTACAGATCGGCCATAGAGGAACACAGCTGCCTAGGTGGTATCAGCAAGGTGCCGTCGCCGTTTGAAACACAGCTCAGGTCCAGGCAGGGAAAGGAAAACGGGACTAACTCCAGTCCATGCCTTCACCCGCACGACTTCCGCGGCAACGGTGAGATCGCGTTTGCATCCAAAGACTACGACTGCCTGCGCTCTCTACGCCAGCACGTGTCAGAGAAGATCCCGTGCAATAAAAATCCAACCGGGGTTCACGGAACTCCTCTTTTAATAAGGTGGCCACTCACAACGAGAGTGGCCACGGTGGGAGGCCATCATTCTTTGTTCATGACGCGGCCGGTGGGAATGCTTCCTACCCTAGGCCAAGGATGGAGATCTCCCTACACGTTGGACCGTGCCTGGCAAATCCTCCAGCCGAGACTAAGTAATGGCCAAAGACGGCCACTCAACTCTGTCCTTCCTGCCAAGAATCCCTCGCACAAAAGTGGAGATCACCACCAGATCCCCCGTCCCAGTTACTGACGTATCGTGAAGACCACTTAGTTCAGCGTCCCTACCACAGCAGCAGCAGAACCGACATTAAATAGGCTGCCGATGGCTTCACCAGTGACTCAGGCATCACAGACCTACCACTGGGGCAAACATTCAGGCGTGGCTGGCCACAGCTTCGGTTGGTTTCCTGAAACCATTGTTGGGAATGGAAACAGCTTATTGTATTACTGTTAAATCATTCGGATTTTCTTAGGCGGTTTTCCCCCTGGGAGTGCCGGAAAGTCCTAAGAGTAATTCCTGCACATTTCCCCTACCCACCTAATTCCATCATCGATTAAAACCGTGTTTGTAGCAGGCTCTAATTACATATTCTGATGATGGCTTAATCTACAAAGCACAGACACAGTGAATTAACTTTTTATCTTTGACCACATCCTAACAATTTCTCACTAGCCTGTCTTTGGATCTTAATTCCGATGCCCTGAGGAAGCCTGAATCCCACAGTCAGTCACAAACACTGAGAGCCATACGTAAAAAATAAATCTCAACAGCGTGGAGATACGTCGCCTACCTGTAACTCAGTTGTAGAGAACTTTAAAGATGCCCCGAAAATCTAACTTTTAGAAGGACTTTATAGGTATATATAGCTGTCTCACTTAGAAGTGAGGGTCATGATCTTTCGGTTCATGGGATCCAGCCCCACGTCGGGCTCTTAGCTGACAGCGAGGAGCCTGCTTGGGTTTCTCTCTCTCTGTCCCTCCCCTACTCATACTCTCCTCCTCTCCATGCCCTCCACCCCCCCCCCCAAAAATAAGTAAACTTTAAGAAAAAAAGTAAAGCATATAAATGAAATAAAATAAGAACATGGAACTACCTCAGGCAAGTTCATTTTAAGAATTAAATGAGAGGGGCGCCTGGGTGGTTCAGTCGGTTGAGCGTCCGACTTCGGCTCAGGTCGTGATCTCGCGGTCCGTGAGTTCGAGCCCCGCGTCGGGCTCTGTGCTGACTGCTCAGAGCCTGGAGCCTGTTTCAGATTCTGTGTCTCCCTCTCTCTCTGACCCTCCCCCGTTCATGCTCTGTCTCTCTCTGTCTCAAAAATAAATAAACGTTAAAAAAAAAAAAAAAAAAGAATTAAATGAGAGAACACACATAGAGCTCCCAGGACGGACTATGACACAATAAAAGTTAAACCTACTATCCAACCCTGTAACCTGATTCTGGTCTCAACGCAGGAAACACTAGTTCACTATCTAAACAGTCTCCCTACGTCATGAAAGCAAGTAACTTTGGAGACCTAAAGAGTAATACAGGTCTGGGAAAAACAGTCCCAGAAAGAAGGTACCAAATAATGCTCAGCTTGGGATGTCTAAGAGCCGAGCAGAGTCCAGACTTAACTAATAATGTGTATAAAGATGTCAATGACAGCTGTATTTAGAACCAAAAAAAAGAGGGGGGGAGGGACTGGGTAATCTAAACATGTAACAAAAGAAAAAAATCAAGTGACTTATGGTTCATGCAAACACACAAACCTTTAAAAATAGTGTGTTCAAAGAATTTTAATAGAAATGCCTATAAAAGTTATACTATTAAATATAAAATGGAGAGTCAGTATCATATCCACAGATGTAAATGATTACACAAACATATATGTAATCACACTCACACATTCAACGTAAAGACGGGACATCTACATGTTCAAGTAGATGCTGCAGGCATTTCTGGGTGGGGAGATGATGGGCAGGACTTCTCTTATCTTTTTTATATTAAAAAAAACTTTTTTTTTTTTTAAATAAAAAAGAACCTGCACCCACTTCATCTTTGGTGAAGACCTGGCCACAGAAACGACGGCGGAAGTTTCCAATCAAAAGAGGTAACAGGGAAATAGGGAGGAGACGACAATCACAATGAACCAAGGAGCCTCTGTGATTTAGAAACCAACCCAAGACGCTGGGCTACCAGGAGCAAATGGGGGTGCAGAAGTCACAAGACAAAAACCAGAAAGAGGTGGTGACCACAACGCAGGCGCTCAAAGGCCAAAGACGGGGAGGAAACTCAGCAGTATTCTGGAACACATAAGGGTGTTCCTGATGTGCTGAGTGGTTCTGTCTGGGAGATGCTATCAAGAGAAGCCCCTGTCCTTGCAGGTCTGTAAGAATGGGCTGAAGAAAAAAAGCACCTTTTGCCTTCCCAGTCACTGTAGTATGATTTGAAATAGCAGGGACTGGAAAAAAACTAAATGGCCACCGTGGTTACCAATTGGAAAAATGAAGTATGATCCATCCGTGCAATGGAATACTATCGAGGCATAAACAAGAATGAGGGGGTTCTTCATGTACTGATAGAGAATGGTCCCCCAAATATAGTATTATCAAGAAATGTGATAAACAGTGTGAATAGATAGTTTGCATAAAAAGGGTGGAGAGAGGGGCGACTGGGTGGCTCAGTCGTTTAAGCATCCCAGCTTTGGTTTCGGCTCAGGTCATGATCTCACAGTTCTCGAGATCGAGCCCCATGTTGGGCTCTGTGCTGGCAGTGTGGGGTCTGCTTGGGATTCCCTCTGCCTCTCTTTGCTTTTTTTTTTTTTTAAACTTTGTGAATGTTGCTTATTTAAAAATTAAAAAAGCAAATAAAACTTCTATTTTATATGGCTTAGCTATACTCATTTCTCAAGGACAGACCACAGCATTTCCCTGGTCAAGGAGATTTTTTTTCTTTGAGGTCTTGTCCAGTCCAGAATTTGAGTGAAAAAAAAAAAAGAAAAACTACGATCAAGGTCAAAATTTACTTGTGATGAAGTCACTAACCTTTGATACAAAAGAGCAGTGTCTGGGAATGACGCTTGGTTGCCCACAGTTAAGTGCTGTTAACTGTGTGTACAGAGCACCCTCTCGTGGCCATTTCCTGACATTACAGAAATTTATTCAAGCCTATGACAACCTGCCCAAATGTGAGATAGATATAATTATAAATACATACGTATGTGTAGATACATTCTAGCTTACAAAACAGTGGGAAAGTTCTTTAAAACTCATATCTTTGTAAATTAAAAAAATAGTATAAAAACAATAAAATCAAAAATTCAACTCATGGGGGGGGGGCGTGGGGGGGAGAATTCAACCCCTGATCTAGACATAATAATATTAAAGGTTTCGATGCTGTCTGAAAAAGCTTTTTTTCGCTATTATGTTTCAAGAACTGCCCTCGGCCATTAAGTATCTTTTTTTCTGTTTTATGGAAATCTGACATACAACCCTATGCAGGCTTACCACGTATGATGTGATGCTTTGATATACGTATGCGCTGCAAAATGATTACCACAATGAGGGTGATACATCTACCACTTTCATTGTTACCTTTCCTGTGTGTGTGTGTGTGTGTGTGTGTCTGTGAAAACCTAGTCTCTTAGCAGCTTTCACGTGCACAGTGCAGGACTAGCCATAGTCACCGTGCCGCACATGACATCCCCAGAATGAATTCATCTTATAACCACAAGTTTGTGCCTTTGGTCCCCTTCACCCCTTCTCCCCAGCTGCACTCCTGATGCTGGAAACCACCAATCTACTCCAGGAGTTTGGCTCCTTTTTAGATTCCACGTATAAATGAGATCATACAGTGTTTGTCTCTCTCTCTCTCTCTCTCTCTCTCTGACATATTTCATTTAGCATACTGCTCAAGGTTCATTCATCCATTTGTTCCAAATGGCAGGATTTCCTTCCTTCTATGGGTGAATAATTTTCTAATTGCATGAATACCCCACAACGCCTTTATCCATTCATCCATCGATGGACACTTCGGTGGTTGCCATGTCTTGGCCGTTGCAAACGACGCAGCAGGGAACGCGGGCAGGCGGGTATCTCTTCAAGATGGTGATTTCATTTCCTCCAGGTATATACACAGAAGTGGAACGGCCGGATCACATGGTGGTTCCATTTTTAATCTTCTGAGGCCCCTCCACACCGTTGTCCACAGTGGCTGTGCCCATTCCCGTTCCCACCAGTGGTGCACAAGGGCTCCCTTTCCTCCACGATCTGCATTTCCCTGGCGATTCGTGAGGACTGATGTCGGCAACAGAATCGTTGCTCATCTGCGCTGCCTTCTCTTTTGGGTGAAGTGATACCGGCAGGTTAAAAAGGCCTTCAGGGCAACCCCCGGTCCTGCCGAGGGGCAGGAGGACCACCGGCGGGAGAAGCCCAGGATGGGCATTCGCTCTGCACCAGGCTAACTGAGCTCTGAGCAGCTCCCCCAAGGGAGACTACACCAGTCAGTCTCCTGTAAAACGAGGGCGTATTGCTCTCCCCAAACTGGGACAAAAACTACCACTTAGCACAGCAGGATGATCATTTCTATCCATACATCTATATCTACATCCACACCGATGTCTATCTACCCACCTCTGAATCCGGTTTCCTCCGGAGCAAGTCTCAGCGGCTGATCCACCGTAGGTCCTTCATAGAAAGCCCGCAATGCCTCCCAGGGCCACTCCAGGTACAGAACAGAGGAAAGAGAGAGAGAGAGAGAAATAGAGCCAAACCGGGACCCAGGGTGGAATGGTAACAAAGGAAGAAACGGGGAGAAAGGAAGCAGAAGGGACTACCGTTTACTGAGCCACTCTGCGTGCACATCACACACACGGTTTCATTCCGTCTTCGCAACGGTCCTATAAGGGAAGGACCATTTGCTTTTTCATTCCAGAGACACGGAAAGTAGGACTCTTCAAGTTTCATTGCCGTATCCATGGTTGCCCTCCGTAAGTGGCACAGCTGGGCTCTGAAGGCAGGTGTCACTACAGAACCAACTATGGCAGACTGACCCTCGGGAAGAGAAGCAGCAGGACGCGGGGGAGGGAGGGCGGGAGGGAGGGAAGGGATGGGAATGGGAAGATGCCAACAATCACTGACTGAGGGTCAGACTCATTCGTATCACACATCCTGAGCCAGAACTTCTCTTTCTAATTGCTCCCCCCTGTGGGACTCATGCTGATCCCCAAGCCAGGCTTGAGACTCAGTCAAGATCTCCTGCACCGATTCAGTGATGTCGCTAAGGCTATTCTGCAGGTCGCCGAAATTGTCCCGCGGACTTGCTGACATCCTGGAAAAGCCTGGCCGGCGAATGCTCTTGGAGGGAAAGGGAGAGAGGAACACCTCGAATGTTTCCCAGGTTAATGGTGGGTGGACCTCGGGTGGTCTGCTGATCACCTGACCAACCAGAAAGCTCGACGGTGGCTCCATCATGTGAATGTTTAACGACGATTTGAGAGGACACAGATTTAGGTTTGCTTCCCACAAATGGCTACTACTCTGAAGATCACAGAGACCGAGCATTGCCCGATCATGAGACCTGGTTCCAAAGAACAAAAAAAGAAAGAGAAAAGGAAAAAAGTTTCTCCACGAAAGGCGCGATGAATTCTCAGTTATCCTCTTAGACTGAAGAGGAACGGTCATCCAAGAATCTTGGGGAAAGAAGGGATGACCTTTAACCAGAAAACTCTTTATGTGCGCATACACACAAGCAATACTCCCACAGATTGCTGACAGACGAAGGAAGGAACCTGTTGTTAGCGCACACATCCCTTTTGTGTCGAAGGTTATTCTGTCAGTGGATTTGCAAAGCACGTTTTGATAATCAATTGTCAGCGGAGAAGGAAGAGAAAAAATAAATGAATTAAAGCCCACCATGTAGGCAACGAGTGGGTACCAGTGTTTAGCCAATGTAAACTTGAAGGGATTCTATTCGGGCAGGAAGGCGGAGATTACCCTGCAAGACCCCTCCCCACACTGGAATAATGCCTGTTCATAGGACACTGACTTCCGGTTTCTGTCCCCACACAGACATTTTGAGAGGACACCAGCCGTGTCATCCTTCTTGTGAAACCTGCAATGAATCTGCAACCCTGTGCACTTCGTGTCCAAAAGGTCAGTGTGGAGGGTGACAAGGGGCAGAAGGGGCCGAGCCACTTTGCTGTCCCTTACGTACAGGTATCGGCATCTTTACGTAAAAGGTTTGCAGGACTCGATCTAGTCTCCTCGTTATTCCCATCACAGGGAATGCAGGGACCCAAACAGTGACCTCTTGTAAAAACTTGCTCTCAGAGGCACCTGGCTGGCTCAGTCAGTAGAGCATGGAACTCTTGATCTCGGGGTGGTAAGTTCGAGGGTCACGTTGGGTGTAGAGATTACTGAAAAATGAAATCTTTAAAAAAAAAAAAGCTGGCTTTCAAAGGAAAAAGAAAGAGAAAAGGAAAGAAAAGAAAAGGTTCTTACCTAAAGGCATGATGAGGCTATCTGTTGATTTTGCCACAGAATTGTTAGGTACGTGACATTTCTGGAAGTTCCATTACTCCCCCCCTTTTGTTTAGTGTTTTTTATTTTTGAGAGAGAGAGAGAGAGAGAGCGAGAGAGCAAGCAGGGGAGAGGCAGAGAAAGAGGGAGACAGAGGATCCAAGGCAGGCTCTGCACTGACAGCAGAGTCTGACAAGGGACTCGAACTCACAAACCATGAGATCATGACCTGAGCCAAAGTCGGATGCTTAACCGACTCGGCCACCCAGGGGCCCCTAGAAGTTCCATTACTCTTTAAAGTTCATTAGCCATGGGGTGCCTGGGTGGCTCAGTCACTTAAGTGTCCAACTCCTGGTTTCGGCTCAGGTCGTGATCTCACAGTTGGTGAGTTCAAGCCCCGTGTCAGGCTCTGTGCTGACAGCATGGAGCCTGCTTGAGATTCTCTCTCCCTGTCTCTCTCTGCCCCTCCCTGCTCATGCTCTCTCGAAAACAAACATTTAAATTAATTAATTAGTTAATAATTAATTACTTCATGGACGTGTGTGCTGTTGGACCAGACACATGATGACCGTCTGATCTGCCTTCTTCCCTGGGCTTCTAGGCACGTATCTGTTGGCCCAGGCCTGTGTCTCCTCGTGTCCCGAAGGCACATGGCCCTCGGTGACGAGTGGCAGCTGCGAGAACTGTCCGGAGGACTGTGCCTCCTGCTCTGGAGCCAATCTTTGCGGAAAGTGCCGGACTCGGCCAGACTTCCCTCTCTTCCTCCATGAAGGCAGGTGCTACACCAGATGTCCTGAGTAAGTGTCCCTCTTCCTTTCACGTCCGGGTCTGGTTCATCCTCCTGTACCTGGAGGACAATCGCTTCTCGCACCAAAGAAGCCCTGTCCCGTGTTCCTGGTCACAGAGCCGCCGAAAGTGTCCCCTCATGACTCTGACATCACTGTTGGCTGCAGCAGCCAAAACATACAGAAGGCCAGATGCATGCTTTGCCCTTGTGACTGCTATATACACACATTTTCACTCTTGCCAAAATACATTCTTTTTCCACCTTGTCTTTAGTTGCTTTTTTCCCATCACAAGAGTCAGACCGTGATGGGCTGTGAACACATGAATGTATCTCTTCTTCTGAAATGTTTATAGTAGGTGAGGTAGGAGGTCTACATCATAAATATAGAATAATAGCTGGTTAATTATTTATTGATTCCTCATGGTTCCTTCGGTCCCCTGGTTTCTAATTCCTTCTCTCTTCCCATCAATGGCTCTACCTCCAGGATTTAACAGGGAAGCGGAAAACATCAAATGGAAAAGTATATCAGGAAACTTACAGTGACGAACAACAGAAATCCTAGGTAGAAGTGTCCATCCTGAGACAAAATCGGGTAGATTTTGTCACGTAACAAGGAGTTTAGAAATCCCGCGTCGGTTACGTGAGTGGCCAACGCTTCATTGAAAACCCACGACCTTTACATTTTGCTCTTGGATCACGCTTAGCCTGTCCTCCCCGGAGCCCCTTCACATCTCATTATTAACCAGAATGCGTCACTTAGCATTTCCAAAACCGATCTCGGTCAAGAGGGATGGACACAGAAGGATCAGTTTAGGCTAAACAAGGTTCACCCCTGAATATCCCCATAAAATCAGAACACTGACAGCCAGGCAGACTGGAAAGAGGAAGGCACGAGAAAAGTCTGGGGAAGTGACCGACACAATCTGTTGTGAGGAATTCGAGATTTCATTTGTTCACTGATTAAAAAGAACTCGATGACAGATCCACAAGATCCATCTCAGTAGTGGAGGGAGAGAGAGCATTAGTATCTGTATCCACCACTGAGACAGAGCCTGGAGGTACAATCATAAGTCACGGTACTCCAGGAGCTCCCAATCTAGCAGAGAAGCCAAACACACTCAACTCAATTCCGCCGATAAATATTTAGCACCTACTAGGTGTTAAGAAGCGCTGTTGGAAGCTAAGGTATGAGCAACTGAAGGAAGTCTGAGCCTGCAAAAGGCTTACAATCCAGTTGGGGAGGTTTATATCAACCAGTGTCATCCTTCTCGGGGCCTAAATACACAAAAAGGCGAAGACATTCCCAGGGAAAGGAAACCACGTAAAAACAGCTACTTGTCGAGTCTTGTGATGTGCCGACACTGCGCTAAGGGCTTCCAATGTATGACCTCACTAATCCTCGCCAGAATCTTCTTTTCTGCTGTTTTCTGCTGTTTCAAGCACGAGGTAGCATGCCAGGATCACACAGCTAATCCCCGGTATGGCGAGGATTTTACCCCAAATCTCTCTAGCACTTAAATGTATGTGCTTAGTCATCACACAATGCCACCTTCTCATCTAACTGGGGTTTCTTTTTTTAAAGAACAGCTTACATGTAATTTAACACCACGCAATTCCTTCATGCCAAGCGTACAATTCAATGGCTTTTGGGATGTTGCCGGAGTTGTGTAATCATCACCACAATCCATTTTAAAATACTTTCATCACCCCAAAAAAGAAACTCCGAATTTCCCCCATCCCTAAACAACCACTAATTTACCTTCTGTCTCAATAGATTTGCCTTTTCCTTGATATTTCACAAAAACAGAACCCTACAAAATGTCATCTTTCGGGCCGGTTTCCTTTACTTAGCGTATTTTCAAGGCTCCTCTCCAGCTGGGTATTTGAGACGAGGCTTAAGAGTGAATAGCTCTTAAAGCATTTTGTCAGGCAGACAGTAGGGGAAGGGAAGGAAACCGTCAGGGTAAGAGAAGCCAGGGAGAGAAGGAAGGATGATGCAAGAGAAGAGTCAGAAAACTCCCAGCCCAGCCGCTTCAACAACCACGCTCCAGCCTCGGCAAAGCTAGCCAAGACACGAGAGAAAAACGAAGGTGAAGCCCCGTAACCTACTTCCCCAAGTCCATCATTGCCTCTTCGTTAACCTCTACCATGGTGGGACTCAACCGACTGTTGGTATCATCACCTTACTTATTTAATCATTCCCACCCTTTGCCAACTCCATCTTGGATTCTTTGAACGTTACGGGAATTGATAATGCAGTAAAGCGAAGAAGAAGGAGCAGCATTTGGCCTCCCCCCAGTGAGCTGGTGGCTCAACGCTACCCCAAACCAGGATCGAGCTGCTCCTTGAAGCAATGGGACACCATGCAGATACACAGCAGCCAAGATATTCTGTATTTTTTGAGCGGTAGGGAAGCCACCAACATGGCCCAAAAGTCCTGTAGACTACAGAATCGTGAGCATGTGCCCTCTGCTTTGAGTAGGGTGGGTTCATTCCAGTAGCCCCACCCCCCCCTTCTTGTGTTTATAAAAAAAAAAAACAAAAAAAAAACAGGGAAGATAAAGTCTGAGGAACGTATAATATCTAGCTTGGCTTGGTGGCTTTGTTGCTATTTCTGAGAAAACACCCTTATGGGTGCAATCCATCCTCCAACAGCAGTTAGGCTTAGACCAGGACTACAACCTGCAGCGAAATGGCCGCCAAATATTCAGAATTACTTATAAGTCAACCATAGTGGCCACGACTTTTTCAAATATGGTATATGCTCACGAAAGAGGAAAGCCTGAGTAGCAGCATACATCATTTACAGCGATTGTTTAAAAAGGCGACCAAAAAAACAAAGTGTGCTCAAATTCACCAAATAGGAATGATTTGAAACTCTGATGGCAGGAAAACAATCTTCCATCAAGCGCTGGCTGTCACTGTCTTAGGTGTCCATAGAAAACAGGTAAAGCTCCACAACCACACAGCTCTTGTGACATACATGTATCTGGGTCAAACAACCTCCATATAAAGTACTTTGAAATTAACAATGTAATCCAAATGGCCATTTCTTCTCCAAAGAGATATTCTTTTTCTTCTTAAATGAAAATAACAGGGAAGTAAAGCATTAACAACAAAAAAAAAAGTTTTGTAAAGGTGAGGAGAACATAGCAGGACCAAGTACTGGGCAGGTCTATGGAGAGAAGGCTGCTTTTAGCAAAGGGGTTCTGAAGAAGAACCTTCCGGCTGATTCCCAACAAGTTCCTGAGATTTACATATTTTTCAGTTAGCAGTTATCTTCAATAGTGTGTGTGTGTGTGTGTGTGTGTGTGTGTGTGTGCTTTCTTTTTACCATTTGAAGTGAATAAAATTTTATGCTAGTGAGGAATCACTAAACAAAATATTGAAAAAATAACATCCAATTAAAAAAAATTTTTTTTTTGGGGCGCCTGGGTGGCGCAGTCGGTTAAGCGTCCGACTTCAGCCAGGTCACGATCTCGCGGTCCGCGAGTTTGAGCCCCGCGTCGGGCTCTGGGCTGATGGCTCGGAGCCTGGAGCCTGTTTCCGATTCTGTGTCTCCCTCTCTCTCTGCCCCTCCCCCGTTCACGCTCTGTCTCTCTCTGTCCCAAAAATAAATAAAAAACGTTGAAAAAAAATTTTTAAAAAAAAAAAAAAATTTTTTTAATATTTATTTTTGAGAGAGAGAGAGCGAGCGAGCGCAGGGGGTGGGGACAAAGAGAGAGGGGGACAGAGGATCCCAAGCAGGCTCTGTGCTGACAGCAGAGAGCCCGACGCGGGGCTCAAACTCACAAACTGTGAGATCATGACCTGAGCTGGAGTCAGATGCTTAATTGACCGAGCCACCCAAAGAAATAGCATCCATCTGAATCTTTCTCATATCCCATCCCTTGGACGTTTTTCTGTTCCTCCTCATTCTTCCGTGTTTTAGACTCCTGTGAGTATCTTGACGCAAACTTGACCCGACCTGCTTAATATTTTGTGTTCTTTTTTGACTGAATCCATTCCTTTTACTTTAGCTCCTCATTGGACATCCACTGACTCCCCTAGGAGAAGAATCTGGAACAGGTTCTTGGTGCTGCACCTTTCCAAACTCTATACTCGAACCGCTCGTGTTCAGTGTCCAGAAACAATTCTGTAGGGACCTTGGCCAGGCAGAGCACTGAAAATCCCCCAGAGGTCAAGAGATAGCACATGAACCAAAGCCTCCAACCTCTAAGCACAAGATTGGCTCCTTACTCAGTCCCCCTCCTAAAACTACAGAGTGTGGCTGGCCCCACCCTGAGTCATTCCTTTCTTCAAAGGATCAAATGTGGTCCGTTGGGTCTCAAGGAATAACAAAGACATTCACACCCCTTGGGAAATTCCAAGAGTTTAGAAGTTAGCTGGGGAGGAAAGCCAGGCTTGTCTTTGGGTGAGGCCAAAGCCCTCACTACGTACACAGAAACAATGAACCCGTGAAACTCTCATTCAGGTAGAAGACGTGACATGCTTGAGAATGCACTCAATTTCCTTACCTTCAAATTTCTCAAATTCAGTCAAGCTCTTGTTGGGCATGTAACACATTTCTACCCACTGTCCTGCCAAATTCACTTTTAAGAGACTGACGTGGCTGGACACAGTTGCATTGGCTTTGACTCTTCCCCACTGTGGACCAAAACAGCTAAGATACTCGTGCATAAGGAAGCCTGGTCCTGGCTTTCATCTGGATTCTATTGAGTTCTTCCTCTTCTACTAAACTGCTTCTCCTCCAATTTTTCTTTCTCGCGACCACATAAGGTACGTGACTTTTATTCACGCCTGTCCTGTTTTGTCCTGTTTCTTCCTGATACATTCAATACGTTTTTGCTTACTGAACAAATACCAAGGGAGAGCCGAAAGAACGATTAGATAGATGTAAAATGCCTTAATTAATTAAGACATCAAGTAAAGACACGGGGCAGGATCCCTGATTGGCATTCGGATTCAAACGTGACTCTAGGATATTGAGTACTTGCTGCAATTTTTCACCCTTCCGTGGATCCGTGTCCTCTGCTTGTCAATCTGCAGCAACTCCCACGGAGACAGAATGGACTTCCCTGACCCCTGACTTTGGCCAGGGTTGATTTAGCCAACAGGATGTTAGCAGAAGGCGAGCAGAGGCTTAAAACGGGTGTGCCTGGATGAACCTGCCCTCTCGCGCTTCTGCCGTGACTAAGAGAAGAATGTGCCCCACGAGGTCCCTGTGCCAGGGAGGACAAAGTGACGTGAAGACGACCTGGGCCTAGTGCGCACCTTGGGGCCAAGCCTCCTCCCCCGGAGCACATGCCTGAGCTCTTCTAGTACAGTGACACGAGTTTCTCTGAGCGTAAGCTCAGCCTATATCTGGCTTCCCCACAGACGGACAAGGGATGAACTCTGGGGTGTTTTGTTACACGGCGATAACTGACTAACGGAATGAAAATCACAGAAAACAACTGGAATAGGTACCTATGACATCGGAAGCCCACGTTCTCTATACTGGTTTATGATTTCCCTGCTTCTGCAAGTTCCAGCTCTTGCCCTCAGCTTTTTTCGTCAAAGAAACGACCTCTATTCCCCTCGTCTTCCGAATAGATTTGAAAAGGTTGAGGCTTTCAGATTTGCTGTGCTCATTGAGCAGTGAGAGATTTCTATGGCACGATAATTTCATCATGCAGGTGTACAACGTATATACAGACATCAGATTCCACCTGGAAGAAAGCCAATCAGATAAACATACATTCCAATAACAGCGACTCCAAATACGTTTGCTGCTGCTGTGTGCGAAGACCTTACGTGTGTTTCACAGCACAGAGCCCACTGCTCTGTGTCTCCCTCTCTGTCTCCCTCTCTCCGTGGTGCTCCCCGGCTCGTGCTCTCTCTCAAAAAATAAATGAACCTCTTGGGGCGCCTGGGTGGCGCAGTCGGTTAAGCGTCCAACTTCAGCCAGGTCACAATCTCGCGGTCCGTGAGTTCGAGCCCCGCGTCAGGCTCTGGGCTGATGGCTCAGAGCCTGGAGCCTGTTTCCGATTCTGTGTCTCCCTCTCTCTCTGCCCCTCCCCTGTTCATGCTCTGTCTCTCTCTGTCCCAAAAATAAATAAAAAACGTTGAAAAAAAAATTAAAAAAATAAATAAATAAATAAATAAATGAACCTCTTAAATAAAGAAAATAAAGGAAAAAAAATTAGGAAGTAAAATGGGGACATGAGAAGATGGCTAAACTATATACAAATGAACAAAAGTCGTTTCCAAACAAACCAAATTCGCAGGGATAGTAGCTAGGACTTTCACTTGATCTTCCCGCATTTGATCTCTGCCCGCACTCCCTCAGGAAGCTGACGGACTCATCCTGCCCGACGGCACGAGCAGCGCCTCTGGTTTGCTCAGTCCCAAACCCTCTGCCACCAGGCGTGGCTCACTTCCCCAGTGGGAAGGCTTCTCCAGTTGTGCTCTGTCCTCCCCACAGGGGCTTCTACGCAGAAGACAGCACATGTAGGCGCTGCAGCGCCCCCTGCAGAACATGTGAAGGAAATGCCACCAGCTGCCGCTCTTGCCAAGGAGGCTTCGTCTTGGACCAGGGAGCATGCCGGGAAACCTGCCCCGAGAGGCACGTGGCCATGGACGGGGTGTGCAGGCCTTGCCCCAAGATGTGTCAGGACTGCATCCATGAGCAAACATGCAAAGGTACCCGGGGGGGCATCCCAGGGGAGGATGTGGCTCTCCCACGCCACCCCCGCTGGGCACTGGGGGCGGGGGGGGGGGGGGGGGGGGAGGGGGGAGGGGGAGGTCCGTGCAGAACAGAAGGAGCCAGTCTCCTTGCCTTTACTGGAGTAGATCTACCTCTGTGCACGTCACTGAGGACATCGAGAGTGAGATAAAGCCTTTCCATTATGGATTCTGCAAGTGAAGACAGACGAGAACCCCTTTTCTGCATGTGTACTGAGCCCTGGGGGTGTGCCAAGCTATCCCAGGCGCTAGAGATACAGATAAGAACCCAAAGTTCCGGCCTCCTCGAGCTCAAAATCTTACAGGACAGACCGATACTAATGAAACACAGAGGTAGCCAGAGAATCGCAACTCTTACAAAAGACGTGAAAGAAAAATTCGGGCAGTAGTTAAGGCTCAGAAGAGCACTCTGGCTAGGAGTTCTTTCTCTGGAATTATCTCCAGGTAAGGCTGTCTTGATTTCCTCTCCAGAGTAAGACTCATCTCACTGGCATGGTTCTATCGAAAGGATTCTCTTGGCGCAATTGAAAGCGTTTTCTTGGTTTCCCCCCAAATAAGAGAAGGAGTCAAAATCAAAGAAACTCACAGTGCCCTCCTCACGCTGAGTAACCACGTCTATTTCATTGATCTACCCTAGCAGTGAATAAAAAATTAACTAATGCAAGAATTCCTTAACCACTTGGGGATCGAACAGAGTGCGAGGGGCTCAGTACAACTTTAAAAATCCGTTTACAGCCTTCCGGGTTTTCAAACGATACCCCCAGCATCTCGGCCACCGCCCGTCTGCCACAGCACTGCGATTTTCTGGAACCTCCAAGGGGCAGATCATTTCGGGCTGGAAACCCTGCACCTTCTCCTCAGGCCCCCCTGTGTGGTCTTCTCTCCCAAAGTTTGGAGACGTGGGGGGTGCGCCCTGGCAGGGTGGGCTTGGGACGCACACACGTTAACACCCAGGTCGGCGGAGGCAGTGTGGAAGGAATGAATCCCTCTCTCCTGTGCCCCAGGGCTAACTTGCCGTTTCCTCCTCCCCCCCAGAGTGTATGCCTGAGTCCTTCCTGTACAAGGACATGTGCCATCAGTCCTGTCCCCGCGGCTACTACGCAGACAGACGCCAGTGTGTCCCCTGCCACGAAGACTGTCTGGAGTGTGATGGCCCCTCAGCGGATGACTGTGACCTCTGTGCTGAGTCATCCTCGGTTCTCTATGATGGACGCTGCTTGGAGGAGTGTCCGGCAGGGACTTACTATGAGAAAGAGACCAAGGAGTGCAGAGGTATAGACTTCCGGGGGCGTGGCCAAGCGCTGCACCCAGGGGCGCCTGACTCAGCTGTGGGTTTCTGCAGAGGGCAGGTGCTGGGGTGTGTAGGGTTCCGGCCCCAGAGCCGTCACCCAAGCCGTTTCCCTCCTGCTCCAGAAAGCAGCTTTTGAATCGGCTCTAATTTATTATGTCTTTCTTTTAAATGAACCGTTCACAAGCTCTGACCATATTAACTCTTCTTAATAATAAATCAGGTTGACCCTCGTCACAACAGTGGCTCCAAACTGCTGATCAAAAAGAATTCTTGTGTGAAGCTTCCCAGGGGAGATAAGGCTTTGAAAGTCGCCCAAAATGGAAGCTTTTTTTTTTTTTAACGTTTATTTATTTTTGTGAGAGAGAGAGAATGCGGGGGGGGGGGGGGGGGCGGGCGGTGCAGAGAGAGAGGGAGACAGAGGATCTGAAGCAAGCAGGCTCTGTGCTGACAGCAGTGAGCCAGATGCAGGGCTCGAACTCACCAACTGTGAGATCACGACCTGAGCCAAAGTCGGATGTTTAACCGACTGAACTACTCGGGCACCTCAGACGAGAGGTTGTTTTCTTTTTTTTTTTTTTTTTTTCTTAAAACTTGAAGCCACTGAAGGTTTACAGCAGCATAAGGAAAGCTGTGCCCTAGAGAATTTTCTCGGCGCCTCTCGTCTCCCTCCTCGGTTCCTCCCTAAGATTTCCCTCCTTGACTCATCCGCTTCAGCAGCTCCTTCCCTGGGACCACCTACTCAGCACTTTTAAGTAGAGATCTGCTATCGTTTGTGCCTCCTTATGTTTGAGCCGGGTATAAACTGTTTGCCTCAGAGCAGGATAAATAAAATAAATTGTCTGTTACTAGAATCCTCAAACAAATGAATCATTCCGGGTGAACTTTTCCAGAGTTCCAGGGTTCATTCCAGCTAGGCAGCCGGTCGGAACTTTGCCCCGTGTTGCCACCAAGCAAACGCTGGCCAGATAGGCAGAGGGGGTCCCAACAACAGCGGGGGCTTGAGGGCGAGCGCCCGTGGCAGGAAAAACCCAGAACGTCCTCAGGCAAACGTTGTGCATGTCATGGGACAGGAAGACGGAGCTGGCTCCCGAAGTTTCTGCTCTGGCTCTGTGATCTGGGTATACTTTTTTGTGTGTTTGACGGAAGGCACCCTTTCGTGTCAACCTGAAAGAACACGGGCTCAGAAGTGCGCAGAGGACGGGGCGGGAGCGAGCTTGGGGGTCCGTTTCTTTGACAGTTGAGCCACTCGGCCGAAGTGCTGAGGTGCCACCTTGCCTGTGCTCAGGCAGGAACAGAGGGTCCATTTCTGGCCCTTTTCTGATGTTCAACGACAAAGGTAATTTGCCACACGGAAGACTTTACAGGCCTCACAGTACGTTTACATGATTTACCTGATTTAATTTTCTCATTGAGAAAGGCCCCTGGTTCCCATCCCCGGTGGCCCATTAGAATCGCCTGGGGAGCTTTAAAACAACAATAAAAACAAACAAAAAAGCCCCCACACAACCGTACAGATGCCTGGGCTCCCCTTAGGCCAGCTCAACTGTTGGGAACTTGAGGCCTCTCCTTGCTAGGCCAGGGCACCCGCCACCAGCCCAAAAGCAGACTGAGGGAAGCTGGTACCGGGAGAAATAAAGATGCAGAGAAGCATCCGGAACCAAGCAAGATCTCCTCTAAGACACACAAGGGCTTGGGATCCATTCAGATCACCCAAATTATCCACTATGAGGTAGCATAGGCACCTCTAAGAATCCCATACCTAACCCAAGGCACTGGGGCAGAAAGAGCTCTTAGTGAACTCCTGGGTTCAGCCCCTAATCCTGCCCTTTTCCAGCCTCAGTTTTCTGATCTAGATAATACTAATGCATCCTATGCATTCAGTGTGTCTATGCATTCAGTGAGCCCTTATTGGGGGCCTACTATGTGCCGTGCACTCCTCAGGGTGCCGTGCACTCCTCCGGGCCTGAGGAAATACGGGGGACAATTCAGGCAGATTCCTGGCCTCAAGGAGCTTATATTCCACTGGGGAAGACAGACTCTAAAGAAGGCAAGAGGAAAAATAAGTCAAGGGAGGGGACAGAATGGAGTCGCAATTGGAGAGAGGGAGCCTGAAGATATCATGGACAAACAAAGGCAACAAACCACACATATATCTAGAAGAGAACTCTAGGCCGAGGGAACAGCAATTGCTAAAAACCGCAAGGGGGGGAATGAATTGCTGTCATTTTGTTTGTCTAACAGGAATTTACTGAGAGCCTGTTGTATGCCAGGCCCTCTCATAGGTACTATGCATTCATCAGTGACTACAAGAGGCCTTTTTTTTTTTTTTTTTTTGTCAATGGGTAATTGTAACACATCCCAACAATTGTTCCATTAGTGATAAGCTCAAGGTGTTCTGGGAGGTCAGTGGGGGACCACAGAACAAGAGTTACGGTGGTGAACAGGCCGCACGCACATCATTACTTTATTGCTGTTTTGGTAATTTTGCAAGAAGGGGCTCTCTAGTTATTAGAGAGAATGCGAAACTCATTGGACGAGAACGTTCTACGCAGAGTCCCAAGGGCCGTACCCAACTCACGGCCCCCTGCCCTTGGCCCAGAGCCCTAGAAATCTCTAAAAGAACTGAGGAAGGAACGTGAACACACCCTCCAGGGGCGCCCTGGCCCTCTCTCACTGTGTCTCCTGCCCGCACCCCGCCCACAGAGTGTCACAAGTCTTGCCGGACCTGCTCGTCGCCTGGGACCTGCACCACCTGTCGGGAAGGCCTGGGGATGGCCAGCCACGGACGCTGTGTGCCTCACAAGGAATGTGCCCCGGTTGAGTACTGGGATGAGGCTCTGGGATGCAAGCCCTGTCATGCTAAGTGTTTCCGCTGCACCGGGCCCGCAGAGGACCAGTGTCGCACCTGCCCGAGGGACAGCCTTCTTCTCAGTGAGTTACTTTTCCTCTGGGGCGGGCTCTCTCTCCCTCCATGGGGGAAACTGCCTTGCACGATGCCTGGGGCCCGGTCGATGGGTAGGGTCTTTCTAATTTTTCACTTTGTATTTGGAACATGTTCAAACCTACAGAAAAGGCAAAAGCACAAAGAACGCCACAGGGGTGCCCTTTACCCACTTGACCCGCTGCTAATCTTGTACCCCGTCTGCCCGATCGTGAGCGTGGTCTCAGTCTCTGTCAACGTGAATGCCACGATATATTTGTTTCCGACCACAGTGCAGTTGTCAATGCACGTGAATTTAGCATCAAGACTTTTTCATCTGTTTTGTAATTCGGGCAATCCCCCTGTAGACCAAGGTCCAGTCTCCAATCAGGTACTGCTTTTAGTTGCCATGAGTCTGAGGCCCCCCCTTAACCGGAGACGTTGCCACAGACGTTTTTTTCTATATAATATTGGGATTTGAGAAGAATACAGCCCCTATCCCTGTGTTGAAGTCTGTGCAAAGCTTCCCACGATGAGACAGAGATTATGCACTCTCGGGCCAGAATGCTTCACAGGAGACGTCACGTCCTTCTGGAAACCCAGGATGTTCCCCTGCCCCTCATCAGTGAGGCGGACCACGGCCCTCTGTTCAAGGTGCTGTCCGATGTGTCCACTGCTTAGTTACTATTTTCCCTCGCAATTAATAAGCAGTCCGTGCAGGGACGCTTTACGAATATGCAGGCATTCACCCCCTCATCAAAATTTCCCCTTGAGTTTTGCATCCGCTGATTAATATGTCTTCTTGAAGTATGGCACGGTCTGAGGATGGCCACCTCCAGCAGCTCACATTCGAAAGTCACGGCTAATGTGAAGCAACGCTCTCGGGTTCCCAGGGATCCCATGATTAAGCGTAACACGGGTATGGGAGAACAAAAATGAAACAAAGCCCACTCAGCTAAGAGAAGGAACAAGGGAGGGGCACAGGAGAGAGGGAAGAAGGAGAGGGATATTCTGAAGACCTGGAAGGTGTTAGCGTCTATCTGGACCCAGGAGACCTGAGAAGGACGGCATTGACAAGGACATTGCCCCCTTCGTCCAGCATCCTCCCCCACCCCCCACCATGGTTCACTCTGGGGAGCGCGTAGAGGAGGGCTGGGAGACGTGTGTCCTACTTGATACGATGACAGACTCTTTTCCTTCCTTGGCAGACATGACCTGTGTGCAGGACTGCCCCGAGGGCTACTACGCTGATGAGGACAGCCACCAGTGCGCGCCCTGCCACAGCTCTTGTAGGACATGTGAAGGGAGACGCAGCACACAGTGCCTCTCCTGCCAACCAAGCTCGTTCCAGCTGGAAAAGGAGTGCCTGCCCCAGTGCAGGGAAGGGTAAGGTGCTCGCTACACGTCTCCCTCATTTGATCCCAAAGCCACTCCAGATATCACTACTGGCAAACCCCCTGTGCAGACATCGAAGCTAAGTTACAGAACACCAGACTGAAGTCTCGGTGCTGGTAAGAAACGAAGACGAGAGTCCAACCAAGGTCTCATGGTCTCTAAAGGATTTCTGCTGGTTCGTAGTAATGGATGAGGACGTGGGAGAGGCGAGAGACCCAGTGAAATAACACGAGACGCCAATCATCAGGTCAGGCTCACGTGCCAAACTTCGCTACTGATTTCGAGGTACAAGCAATCACAAGGCAGAGGCAAAGGATTCTTCCCCCAGAGCAGTCTTAAGACCATAAATGTAGGTTCTTTCTCTTCTGCATTAGGATTTGTTCTGTTGGCGAGATCAAAGTGATGTATGCGGCGCATTAATTTTACAAAGGGAACCATCTCAGTTACATATCCCCATTTATACCCTACCAATGCTCCAACCTACCACGTCCCCATAAATCCATTATTTGCAGGTTTAGTTCCCATAAGCAATGTAGGGACACTGATATGTTCTCCTAAAAGCCCCTTGCATATGAGAACTCTATTATTTTTTGCTAGGAAAATCTTTGAGTGTATTTATCAGGGGGTCAGGTTACCACCTTATTTGAAAGATTTGACCAGGGCATCCCTCCCCGCCCCCAACCCAGGAATCACCAATAAAGAGAAAGATTGATTACGGGCCTGTTGCTGATTCTTCCTTCCCAATCGGTAACCGAAAGGCACTGAGAGTTTCCGGACCCAAAATGAAAGCCTATAACCTCAGACTTTTCCAAATGCTTCTGCCCAGATAGGACATCACTTTTCCTTTCTTCAGTTTCTATAGCAGCTACTGCCTGCATTACTCATTGTGGTCCTTATACACTGCCCTGTGTTTTGATTTACCTCGTCTATTCGCTCATTCATTCATTCGACACATGTTTAATAAAGAACACGTTGGAGGTGTGAGTAATGCGAAGAGGTTGACCTTCAAGAATTTATGCTTCTTTTATATTTCTTACCAAGAAAATTACGAGCGCCTCGAAAAAAAAACCAAGCCTCTTATTTTTTCGCACATATTGCTACAATACTCAGCACAAAGTCACACACATTAGCGGCCCTCAAAAACACCAGCCATATAGATCAAGGAAGAAAGGGCCCTACCGAACAAGAGAGGTGATGGGGCCACCTGGCTTAGCCTTTGATCTTCATTCCACAAAGTGCCTGAAAAGATCGGAAAGGAAACACCATCTTCCTCAAATCGAGTCATTAAATACTCCTATACGCAAGAGGGTGTAATCTTGTGATCTCAACTGATTGTAGACCATGGAGTTAAGAAGACAGATGTTCCATTGTAAAGTTACCCACGGAGAGGAGACACACAGGTTGCCATAAATCTCTTTCATGGGGAACAAATGGGATATTAATGAGGTATAAGTGGAGATATTTAACGGAGATTGTCCCTTTTTGTAAAATCAGTGTCCCACATACATTACATCTGAGATTTGTTAAATCTCTTTGCCTTGGAAAGGCAGGTATATGATCTTCTGAACCCTTTACCAACACATATAGTTATGTTAGTGTTTAACCTCGGAGCAGGTTTTTCAAGGCTCCCATTATTGTTTGTATTTAGGCACAAAATCCTCTTCTGGGCATTGAAGATCTGGGCATCTCATAGCCACCTCCTGCAAAAGTCATCAAAGTAAGCAGTGGTATTTTTAATCGTATCTAGTAACCCCCCCCCCACCACCATCTTTCACTCTTTGATAATTTTTTAAATTTTTTAATGCTTATTTATTTTTGAGACAGAGACAGAGCATGAACAGGGGAGGGGAAGAGAGAGAGAGGGAGACACAGAATCTGAAACAGGCTCCAGGCTCTGAGCCGTCAGCACAGAGCCCGATGCGTGGCTCGAACCTACGAACTGTGAGATCATGACCTGAGCTGAAGTCGGATGCTTAACCGACTGAGCCACCCAGGCGCTCCTCTTTGATAATTTTTAAAACCTACTAGGTATTAAGAAGCTTTCTTCCCCACAGTTCTTATTGATGCTTTTCATCTTAAAAACCCATCGCGTTGGGGCGCCTGGGTGGCGCAGTCGGTTAAGCGTCCGACTTCAGCCAGGTCACGATCTCGCGGTCTGTGAGTTCGAGCCCCGCATCAGGCTCTGGGCTGATGGCTCGGAGCCTGGAGCCTGTTTCCGATTCTGTGTCTCCCTCTCTCTCTGCCCCTCCCCCGTTCATGCTCTGTCTCTCTCTGTCCCAAAAATAAAAAAAAAATAAAAAAAATAAAAACATTGGAAAAAAAAAAAAAACCCATCACGTTAGTAAAACACATTCATGCTGCTTTAGAGTTTATGAAGTATTTCTACTCAGAATATATTTTTATATGATGATTTAGTTCTCCACTAATCCTATGAGATTGATATTATTCTCTCCGTATTAAAAATGAGGAAACTGAGGCTCAAAGAGGTTACGTGACTTGCCCAAAGTCGCAAAGCTTCTAAAACACAGTGGAGCCAAGACTAGAAATCAGATCTTCTGACTTCAGCCTGTATATTCTCTGGGTGGGCAAGTGAGGATTTCTACCTTGCCCTGTGGCTCTCTCTTTTGAGCCTCCTGTGGGCTTTATCAACCCTTCACTTCATGACTGAAGTTTCCCCTTGTGTTCCTTTCATGACCCTGTCTCTCTCATACCCCAGTCCTACTGATTGATTCGGTGGTAAATGTTCCTCACCCACCCGTGGAAGGTAAAACAAGGCTTGACCGCTGAGGTACAGGTGCATTCACTCAGGTCAGTGACAGGTGGCTGAGTAAGGCAGACTCAGCCATGGCCTTAGTTTCCAACAAGTTAGTGGAACTGAAAGAAACTTTAAGGAACCTAATGTGGCAGATAGTTTCACGCCAGAGAAGCCAAGGGCAGACCTTCCAGTTTCTAGGATAGTTTCAGTGTGCCAACGTCCAGAGATGCCAAGGAGGGTCAGATGAGCTCTAGAAGTTCATCTTTGTCCACGATTTCTTTCCTCTCGTCTATCTTGCTTGAAATATTCTTATTTACTTTGCACTGCTTTGCTCTAGCGGTATTTACCAGGTAGGTTGAAATCACATTACCCCACTTCGCTGGCTGTTTGACATTGAGCCAAGTGGTCTAAATTCTCTGAGCCTCAGTTTTTACATACATAAAATAGGGACAATAATATCTAAACCGTAAGGTTTGCTTTGAGGTTTAACATACAGTTCATAATTATCACTAACACGCATTATTTAATGTGCCAGGCACTGTTGTAACTATTTTCTCAATAATAACTTATTTAATTTCAGCTGCTAACATTAAGCCCCATATGACGACCTGAGACAGAGACGTTGTGTGAATTGGCCAAAGTCGCACAGCTCATGCCTGGAACAGCTTGGCTTTGACCCCATGCGGTCTTGTTCCAAAAGGCAAGCTCCTGACTGTGACGCTCTAGTGTCTCAGTTCTAGGTTCAACAAAGGGAACTAATGTTTACGAAGTCCCTAGCGTACGATCGGATACGCAGTAAAAAGTTAACGAACAGGGATTATTGTTACGTCAGCCTCCAAAAATCTTTCCGACGAGGTTACACCTGTTATTGTGTAAACATTAGCATCACGCACATCATCTCCCAGGTCAAGATTATTTTTTTTTTAATTGAGGCGCCAGAAGAATCACTCAGAGATCCATTTAGAACATCCTCCATAACCAGATCCCATTCTACGAAACCTGAGACTTGAATGTTCAAGTGGAGAGGCATATAGGTATAAGGAAGGCAAAAGCAGTGAACAATTATCATAGCTCTGCAACATACGATAAGTCCTAGGTCCTTTCATATGTGTTACCTAATTTAGTACTCACAAATAGCAAGGAAGGGATTGCCGTGCCCAATTTAAAGATAAGAAAACAGAGAATCATTAGGGTCGTTAGTATCATTACAGGCGTACCTTGGGGATACTGCAGTTCACTCCCAGACCACTGCAGTAAGGTGACTATCGCAACAGAGCAAGTCAAATGAATGTTTCGGTTTCCAAGTGCATATAAAAGTTGGGTTCACATTATACCATAGTCCATGAAGGGTGCAAGAGCATGATGTCTAAAAGAGCGATGTACGCACCTAAACTGAAAAATATTTTAGTGCTAAAAAATGGTAGCCATCGTCTGAACTTTCAATGAGCCATTGTCACCGAGCACAGATCACCGTAACACGTATGATAATGAGAAGATTTGAAATATTGCGAGAATTACCAAATCGTGACAGAGGCACGGGGTGAGCAAATGGCATTGGAAAAAATGGTGCCAAGAGACTTGCTCAACGCAGGGTGGCCACAAACCTCGAGATGGTAAAAGGCACAATGCTTGCAAAGCGCGTAAAGCGAAGCGTGGTAAGAGGAGGGGTGCTCTGTGGTAATGTATCTACTGAGTACGGTTGGCGAGTCGAGCCTAAAGTCCCCCAACTCGGAAACAATCACCGTCTGGCTAACCTCGATTTTCCCACCACACCCAACCCAAGAGCAAAGCCTGGGATTCAGTCTTCGCTTCCGCACTTGGTTTCAGATATTACGCGGAAGAAGCCACCGGACGGTGTGAGAGGTGTAGCAAGACCTGCAAGGCGTGCCGCGGCCCGCGGCCCACCGACTGCCTGTCTTGCGATACGTTTTTCTTCCTGCTCCGCTCCAAGGGAGAGTGTCATCGCACCTGCCCAGAGCATTACTACGCGGATCAAAACACACGGACGTGTGAGAGATGCCACCCAACTTGCAACAAATGCAGAGGTGAGGGTGTACCTGTCACTTTGCATGTGTGGAGGGAAAAATGAGAAGGTCTCATTTGTGCTTGGCCCCTGTTTTGTTTTGTGTTGTCTTGTTAGTTTTATTTGGAGAGAAAGAGGGGGAGAGAGAGAAAGAGAGCATGCTGGGGAGGGGCAGAGAGAGAGAGAGAGAGAGAGAGAGAGAGAGAGATTCCCAAGCAGGCTCCACGCTGACAGCGCACAGCCCGACACGGGGCTCGATCCCATGATCCTGAGATGACATCAAGGGTCAGATGCTTAACCGACGGAGCCACCCAAGTGCCCCATTAGCCCTCTCTTTTTTCACCACCTTTGGAGGTTCCTCTCTCTTGCCAATCCAGCCAAAACTCTCCAGCATCAGCACCCTCCGTTCTCACTCAGCTTCTGCATCTGCCCTGCCCAGGCTGCCCTGCATTACATTTCTGCCTCTGCAGACCCTCCCAACCTTCCAGGCCCAGATACAGGCATCATCTCCCCCTGGAGGTGTTTCCCACCTGCGCTGTCCTCCTCCTCTACTTGTTGAACTTGGAATCTGGGTAGGGCATTTTATTTCTATTACTTCAACAACTACTTAAGATGTCTGCCTCCAGCTCTCCCAAATTCCATTGTTACTTTCCTGATACCTACTTCTCCGTCCAAGAGAACCCTAAAATCAACATGTCCCAGAGTAAACCCAACCTGGGCTTCCTCCGATAGTCGTGCTGTTAATAGACCCACTGTCCAACCACCTATCCAGGTTGGATACCTTAACGTTATCCTTCTCTTGCCTCTTGCCCAACCCACCTACCCTCCAACAAAGGTGAACTGCAAGGTCTGCTGATTTTCTCTCCTAAGCATTTTTTTTTTTTTAACTCAGATCTCTTTCTCCATTTTTACTATCCTCGTTCTCCATTTTCAGCACGTCTCAGCCAACTTTCTGAAGTACCGGCACGTGAGCTCGACTCCGGTCTTGCCACCCCTCTTCCCCAACTCATCCTGTATAGTAATGCCAAAGCAATAAAAAATCCACATCTGCTGGGCACTGAAAAACAATCAGGATGAATTATTCTCAACATTTAAGAAATGCCTCCAACAACGTGTTAGTTGTTAAAACTCATCAGATTAATATTGACAGTCGGGAAGGTACATTTCTGCTATCCTTTTCAAAAGTATTTTGGTTAATTAGTTTGGCCCCTTCTCTATATAAATTTTATACTCAGTCACATTTCATTCAAAAAAAAATCCCTTGGGTATTAATTGATATAGCACTGAATTTATTTGGGGAGAAAAATCCATCTTTATGATCCTGGGTCATCACATTGATGAACATGGTATATCTCTGCAATCTATGCATTTACTTTTTGTCTTTCAATAAACTTCCAATAAATGTGGGGGTTTTTTTGTTTTACTTCTTAAAAGGTAATTAAATTCTTTCCCCAGGCAGTCCTTTCAGCTTATGATCTCACCTCTCCTTCCAGGTAGTCTAGAACCCAGAACCACCTAGAACTACTCAGCAGCCAGCAAACATGTCACGCTCTTTCATGCTTCTGTGCCTTTTGTCCATGTGTTTCCTCTTCCTGGAAAACAACACTGTAGGAAACACTCAACTTACAAGGAAACTTACAAGACCCAGCTTGAACGTCATCTCCTCTGAGAGGGAGGCTTGTCTTAGTCCTCCCAGAAATGTTCTTCCTTCTTGATTCTGTACTATGTCCTTTATCATAGCCTTTTTTACATTACATTTTAATTAAACATGTCCATCTCTCCTACTAATTGTGAGACCATCAGGGCTCAGATTCTACCACCGTTATTTCATATACCCTATTCTACCCTAGACTGTACAGATAGTAAGTGCTCATTCAGTGTTTGCTGAACGAATGAATGAATGAATGAACAGAAAACAAATCCTAAAGTCTTTTTGCAAATTGGAGAATTTTCAATTATGACATCTTCAAATGTTGCTTCTCCACCCTTTCCTCTAATCTCTTTGTCTGGAATTCCTTAGTTAATGTCACTGAGGGTGTCCCGACCTCTAGGTCTCTTACCTGCTGTGTTATATTTTTATTTCTTTGACTCTCTATGCTTCGCACTAGGTTGACTCTTCAGGGCTTTAGTCCATGTCTCTAATTTGTTCTCTGTGTTTAATCTGAAGTCCAGCCCATCTATTATTGTAGTTCTTTTTTAATTTAAATGACTTGCTTTTAAAATTTTTTAATTATTTGTTCTTTACATCCATCGCTTTTGTTTCTTATCTCCAAAGTTTATTAGAGTAGAAGAAGAGAAAGGAAGAACAGTAGGAAAGCTCTCTTTACAGAAAGGAGACCTTCGAAAGTGAATGCCCTCCTTAGTATGTCTTTATGGATATTAGGTCTTCATTTATTTGTTAATATCCTCAATCTACTGAGTTTTAAAACCATGTCAAACTTCCCTATAAAACTGGTATTATCTGGGGGCACCTGGCTGGCTCAGTCAGTTGAGTGTCCAACTCTTGATTTCAGCCCA
Source organism: Neofelis nebulosa (assembly GCF_028018385.1). Lineage (NCBI taxonomy): Eukaryota > Metazoa > Chordata > Mammalia > Carnivora > Felidae > Neofelis > Neofelis nebulosa. The sequence goes on along the minus strand of NC_080793.1, from coordinate 77,357,429 downwards.
GGTCACGATCTCACAGTTCATGAGTTCTAGCCCCACCCTGGACTCTGCGCTGACAACCCAGAGTCTGTTTGGGATTCTCTCTCTCCCTTTTTCACCCCTCCCCTGTCCTTTCTCTCCAAATAAATAACTATTTTTTAAAAAGATTCTCTCTCTCTCTCTCTCTCTCTCTCTCTCTCTCTCTCTGCCCCTCTCTCCCACTGGCTCTCTCTCTAAGGCGGGGGGGGGGGGGGGGAGAAAAAGACTAAAAGAAAAAAATGGCTCTCCACTGATTTTAAAATAGAATCGTAACTAGCAACTTCACATATGAGGTCTTCATCCTGGGACTCACTGTCCACCACGCTCTAAATCCAGGCGTAATCAGTTACTGGAAACCAGAGGCAACCTCGCCTTTCCTCTTTCTAGAATACTTTCTCCAGCCTGCTTTACCCAGCTACCTCTTTCTAATGCATGACAGTCAGTATTTCCTCTACAAAGCCTTCCTGAATCTCTCTATTCTGTGTACTTTTCACCCTCTGCATTCATTCATCTATTTATTTATTCAACAAACAATTATCCTGCAGTATCCAGGCGGTGTCCATATAACTGTGAACAAGGCAGCCCAGAGGGCATATTTTATACTCTTATTATTTCTCTCTCTCTCTCTCTCTCTCTCTCGACTGAGGTCTCACTCACCTTTGTATCTCTAGCACTGAGCACAGTCACAGGGGCAGGTGGCCGGTGGCTCCAAGGGCACCTGCAACAAAGGTGACGGCTCCGGGCGGGGTGGCCATGCCAGCCGGGCTAAGGCAACGGCTACCGCAGTCCATGACACGTCTGGGACAGTGGAGCTCTGGCCTTTGTAGGCCTCTGTCTCAAGCCCATCATGAAGGTGACCATCAGCATGGCCCATCACTGCTGAGGTGGCCGGGGAGGACCATTTCCAGCTGGGAGGTGCTGGAAAGGCTTAAGGCCATGGTGCACAATCGCCGCTTCTCCACCCTGCAGATTCCCTAGGGCATCATGGACTTCATCCTCTCAGATGGCCAGGTGGGCAAGAATCTGGTCAAGTTTTTTTATTTGGTTTTTAAATTTTTTTTCACGTTTATTTTTGAGAGAAAGAGAGAGTGTTAGCGGGCAGAGAGAGAGGGAGACACAGAATTCAAAGCAGGCTCCAGGCTCTGAGCTGTCAGCAGAGGAGCCCCATGTGGGGCCGGAACCCACAAACCAGGAGATCATGACCTGAGCGGAAGCCAAATGCCCAACTGAGCCACCCAGGTGCCCCAAGAATCCGATCACGTTTTAAATGGCCTGCCTCCACCACAAGGTCCTTAAGCTTCCCTGAAGTCCTCAAGACGCATGCCACCAAGTTCAAGACCGATTTCCCTACACACTGGGACTGGGACTCTTTCTTCCATGACACAAAGGACGGGAATGAAATGCTGCCCAGGGAGCCGCCAGGCACCAGGTCCCCGGAGGGGCTGCCCTGAGGAGTCAGCCCAGCGAGGAGGTTCGTGGTCAAGGTGCTTTGAGACAAGTGTGGGGACATATGGAACGTGGGCATCCCCATGCTGGACCCCCAACGGGAGGAGACGACAGGCCGGAACTTACACACCTTCAGTTTTGGGGACCCTTGAACTTCCGGGCGAACGTCGCATACCGCGGGGACCCACCTGGCGCGGCATCCAAGTCCCGAGCGCCACGCGCCACTGCAGCTCACGGGGAAAGGCCAGGACCGCAAGGCCACCGCCTGCAACATAAGGCTTCTTCCGACTCCAAACACCTGGGCGATGCCTCGCGGAAGAAACAGCAGCTCAAGAGGCAGAAACTCCAGGAGCTATAAAACAGGAGAGAAGATCAAAGCGCCTAGAGAAAGAGGCAGAGAACAGGGCAAAGGAAAGACAAAGAATTAAGAATTGGAGAGAGGAGGAAAACGAGCGAAGCTTCCCAAGAGGGGGGTGGGGGGGGGGGGGAACCCAGAAGGACTGTGAACTCTTTGAGAACCAGAAAACGCTGGAGAAGCTACGAGAGAAAGGAAAGCAGGAAGCGTGGGGGGGGGGGGGGCGTGGTTGGTCTTGATCTTCCAATCGGCAGCCACCTGTGCCTGCTCTGGGCTGCCTGCAGTGCGCTTTTCTGAACCCTGGGGTCAGTGTCACCGCCCCCTGCCTTCCTCAGCTGTTTGCAACCATAACCAAAAAAAAAAAAAAAAAAAAAAAAGGAACTCTGAAAAGCAAGAGAAAAATCAAAAACTTGAAGAGAGTACTCAGTAATTTTTTTCATCGTTTTAGAGTGACGATCAGTGACGTAAGCATTAAATTACTCTCAGCTACAAAGTGCTTAGACTGGCGGATGATCTAAATTAATCTGGGAATGGCCACCTGCTATTCACACTAGGCCTAGAAGGTCTTTTCTTTTTTTTTTTTTAACGCTTATTTATTTTTTAGAGACAGAGAGAGACAGAGCATGAGCAGGGGAGGGGCAGAGAGGGAGAGGGAGACACAGAATCGGAAGCAGGCTCCAGGCTCCCAGCTGCCAGCACAGAGCCCAACGTGGGGCTCAAACTCACCGACAGCCAGATAAGTCGGACGCTTAACCAACTGAGCCACCCTGGGGCCCCTAGAATTTCTTTTACATAACTCCCAACATGGGGTGTCAGCACTATCCCATTGAGACATAATGCAAGCCATGCATACATTTTTTAAATCTTCGGTGGTCACATTTTAGAGAAGAAAAATAAACCGGTGAAATTAACTTTAATAATATACTTCTTTAATTAATATATCCACAATGTAATCATTTGAACATGTGATCAACATAAAAATTGAGAATTTTTTTTTTTTTTTTTTTAATGTTTTTTATTTATTTTTGGGACAGACAGAGACAGAGCACGAACGGGGGAGGGGCAGGGAGAGAGGGAGACACAGCATCGGAAGCAGGCTCCGGGCTCCGAGCCATCATCAGCCCGGAGCCTGACGCGGGGCTCGAACTCACGGACCGCGAGATCGTGACCTGGCCGAAGTCGGACGCCCAACCGACGGCGCCACCCAGGCGCCCCGAAAATTGAGAATTTTTTAACACTCAGTCTTTGAAATCCAATGTTGATTTTACATTTACAGCACAACTCAAGTTGTACTAACCACATTTCAGGTGCTCAGTGCCACAGTGGCCAGTGGCTGTGCACTGGACAGCACATTTCTAATTTAGAATGATGGCTCGGAGTGCCTGGGTGGCTCGGTCGGTGGAGCATCTGACTCTTGGTTTTGTCTCAGGTCATGATCCCAGGGTCACGGGATCGAGCCCCGTGTCAGGCTCTGTGCTGAGTGTGGAGCCTGCTTGAGATTCTCTCTCTCCCTCTGCCCCTCTCCCCTGCTCCCCCTCTCTCTCCGAAATAAAAAATTAAAACAACAACGACAACAATGGTTTCAGATGGTATTTTGGCAGAAGCCCATCTTCTTCAGGTGGAATCTTAAGCTGAATCCCATTATGTAAAATGACCAAGCAGAGCCGCTCGGATTGGAAGCGCAGAGCCCCGCCTAGAATGCCCTCATTTGCTCCTCCTTCCCGCCCCCAGGGGGTCCCTTGGGGCAACTCCGTGAGAACTACCATACCGTGGTTCCCACCCTTTACCTATCTGCAATTGACTCCAGTCTTAGAAAGAATTGGCCTTCCGGAACAACCTTGCATCAAGTAACCATCCATTTGTGTTCTCTTATTTTCATTCCAGAGGCACACAGAGTTGCTGCTCAAAACTTCTAATCAGAATAAGATAAATGGGAGAATACATTGAATCGGGGGCGGGGTAGGAGGGTGGTGGAGGGTTGGCATTGTCATTGGCCGTAGGCCACATCGTAGTAAATACAGTGTCGGCTTTCTGTTAGGTTTTTTACCCCTCTTTGACGCCACAATTACTAGCTGTGTGGGGCCTTTATTCCAACTGGGATTGCCAGATACTCTAGATTTTGAACTCTATATCTCGATGCGCTAAATCTGATGCCCTACGAGCAGCGCAGTGGGCTGCAGCACGGGGTTTTTATTCAAGCCCAGGCGGCCATCGTTAGGGTAAGTTAATGTCTCAGCCTCAGCCGATCAAAACAGAATACCAGCTTTTCAAGATTTTTTTTCTTTTGTAGGGATTGTAGAAATTATTAGTGATGTTGTAAGCACAGCTGGGAAAACTACAAATTTCTCTAATTGAGTTTGAGATAGCCCGGGTAGATGAAGGGTGATGGTTCCGAGGATTCCCGGTCTCAAACGTACGTCAACACATCCAGACAATGAAAGACTATTCAGTGCTGAGATGAGCTATCAGGCCATGAGAAGACACGGAGGGAGGACAAATGCGTATTCCTAAGTGAAGGAAGCCAATCTGAAAAGGCCACACTGTGATGCCAACCGTATGACCATTTGGAAAAGGGAAAACTATGGCGAAGCCCGTAACAGGTCAATGGCCGCCAGGGGTGGGGTGCAGGGAGAGAGGAACAGGCAGACCACAGAGGATTTTAGGGCAGCGAAAATATTTCCGTATGATATTATAATGACAGGGAGGTATTATTATACTTTGGTCCAAATGCTTCGGATGTACAACACCAAGAGAGGACCCCAAGGTAAACTAGAGACTTCGGGCGATAATGATACGTCTGTATAGGTTTATCTTTGGTAAAAAAAAAAAAAAAAATAATAACCATTTTTTTTTTTTCACTTTTGTTTTTATTTATTTTGAGAAAGAGAGAGAGAGCGCCAACAGGGCAGGGGCAGAGAGAGAGATGGGGGGGAGAGGGGATTCCCTAAGCAGGCCTCCGCTCTGTCAGTGCAGAGCCTGATCATGGATCTCACGACCCATGAGACCATGAGCCGAAATCAAGAGCCTGACGCTCAATTGATCGAGCCACCCAGTCGCCCCCCAAATTTTCCATCCTGGTAAGTGACGAGTAACGGGGGACGCCAGGCCTGTGCGGCAGCAGAGTCCACGGACGGTGTCTGTACCTCCCTCTCTATTTTGTTGCAAGCCTAAAACTCCTCTAAAAAAAAAAAAAACAGTCTTAATCGGCCCATCCGCCGCCGTGAGAATGTATTCAAAGGATGACTGGTCACAGCTGGGTAAATCTCACAGCCGGTCGGTTCGGGCCGCCTCCTCCTGTGTTTGACTTGAACTCCAAATGCACCTGGCTGAAGCCTCCCGCATGTGGTGCTCATTTAGACCAGCAGCCTTCGTCCCCCTGCCACACACATCCTCTGCTGCTTAGTGCATCTTCGTGCTGTCTTCTGGTTTTGCAGCATGGAGATTCCAAAACGGGGGAACAGGTTTTCTCCTGGGTTGCAAACTGGGTGGTAAAAAGGATGAACTCCAAGGTGCCTTCCTAAAACATTAGCTGCCATACTAATAGATGAGGGTGCACAAGAATTCCGGGGAAAATTTAGCAACCTAAATAAGCAGTTTGCCAGCTAGACGGCATTTCATTCACATTTGACTGCCCGGTAGTAGGAGAGTACGAAAAAAAAAAAATATTTCAGAGCACTGGGCAGGGTGGGGGTAGGAGATGGGTGGCACATTAACGCCTGATATTACCTTTGCATGAGGTGGGTCCCTCCAGAATTAGCTCATTCCTTACCTTTATACATTTAACTTTGTATTTATCCTCCTCACAAAATCGTTCGGAACACAAATCCAGGCTGGTAGCCAAAGCCTCCTAACTCTTTCCAGCTTCCTCTTCCTGTATGGAATGACACCATGGACAACCCCAGGGGTTGCTCTGCATTGCTGAATTCGTTCATCCTGCGGGATCAGTCCAAGGGAAAACCAATAGTGACTTGTGAATTCTAAGGAAAAACTGAAACAATCTTTACAGGTCCCACAGTTCCTGCAGATCCTTAGAAGCAATGATAAAAGTAGGTTGTTAAGCTTGGAAGCAATAGAAAACTTCCTGGAAATTAACAAACTGCCTTGGCAAAAGACTCTGTGTACCCAGGGCGCACAGATTTTGCAATAAATCAATGTAGGAGACTTAACTCCAGGATATCACCTTCAGCCAAATTGCTGCTGGTGTTCTGGAAAATGTAAACAACCTTAAGGCACAACTGTTGTGACCTCATCTTTTTACTGCCTTTTTCTCTTTTGATTCTTCCTACCCTCGATTTCTCTTCATTAAAAACAAAACAAAATTAAAAAAAAAAAAGTATTTTGTATTCTAAAAATTGAAGTAAGACATCTCAGCTGTGTTTTAGAAAAATGTAGGTTGGGAAGAGGAAGGAAGGAGAGAAGGAGAAGATTTATTCTCTCATGAGAGACCACAGTTCTGTTCCAGAACACGTGGGAAATTCTGTATGAAGCTATGGGTAAGTAAAAATAGGCTGGCTTTCTCAGATTTCAAACTTTACCACAAATCTATGGTAATCAAAACAGTATGGTACTGGCACAAAAATAGACACAGAGATCACTGGAACAAGATACAGGCCCCAGAAATAAACGCACATTTACATGGTTAATTAATCTATAACAAAGGAGGCAAGAATCTACAATGGGGAAAAGACAGTCTCTTCAATCAATGGTGCTGGGAAAACCAGACAGCCACATGCCAAAGAATGAAACTGGACCACTTTCTTACACCATACACAAAAATAAATTCAAAATGAAATAAATAAATAAATAAATAAATAAACAAACAAACTCAAGATGGATTAAAGACTTAAATGTAAGACCTGAAACCACTGGGGTGCCTGGGTGGCTCAGTCAGTTAAGTGTCCGACTTTGGCTCAGGTCCTGAACTCACAGTTTGTGTGTTCGAGCCCCGCATCGGGCTTTGTGCTGACAGCTCAGAGCCTGGAGCATGCTTCAGATTCTGTGTCTCCCACTCTCTGCCCCATTCACTCTCTCTCTCTCTCTCTCTCTCTCTCTCTCAAAAATAAATAAACATAAAAAATCTTAAAAAAAAATAAAAGACCTGAAACCATAAAACTCTTCAAAGAAAACCTAGGCAGTAAACTCTTAAACATCATAAAATTTATTAGTAAAATTTACTAACAATATTTTTCTGAATCTGTCTTCCCAGGCAAGGGGAACACAGGCAAGAGTAAATAAGTGAAACTACATTGCACTAAAAAGCAAAGGAAACTATCAACAAAACAAAAAGACAACCTACTGAATGGAAGAACATATTTGCAAATGATATATCTGATAAGGGGTTAAAACACCAAATATGTAAAGAACTCCTACAACTTAACAACAACAAAAAATCTGATGACAAAATGGGCAGAGGACTTGAATACATTTTTCTAAAGAAGACATACAGAGGGCCTACAGTCACATGAAAAGATATTCAACATTATTATGCATCAGGGAAATACAGATCAAAACCACAATGAGCTATCTACCCTTAGACGGGTCAGAACGACTGGTGTCAAAGAGACAAGAAAGGACAGATGTTGGTGAGGCTGTGGGAGAAAATGGAGCCCTTGTGCACCATTGGTAGAAACACAAACTGGGGCGTCCACTATGGAAAACAGCAGGGCGATTCATCAAAAAATTAAAAACAGAAATACCCTATGATCCGGTAATTCCACTTCTGGGTATTTATTCAAAGAAAAGGAAAACACTAAAGTGAAAAGATACATGCATTCTATGTTTATCGCAGCATCATTTACAGTAGCCAAAATATGAAAGCAGCCCATGTCCATCGAGAGATGAATGGATAAAGAGGCGATGTGTCTATACAATGGAATGTGACTCCTCCGTAAAAACGAATGAAACCTTGCCATTCACGGCAACACGGACGGACCTTGAGGGTACTATGCTGAGTGAAATAAGTCAGACAGGGGAAGACAACCACCATATGATTTCACTGTACGTGGCACCTAAAGCAAAACAAACACACAAACCAGTTGCCTTACAAATACAGAGAACAAACAGGTGGCCGCCAGAGGTCAGGGAGGTGGGAGGATGGGCGAAATCGGGAATTAGGAGGTACAAACGTCCAGTTGTAAAATAAGGAAGTCACAGGGATGAAAAGTGCAGCATAAGGAATAGAGTCAATAATATTGTGATCACCGTGCACGATGACAGATGGTAACAATACTTAATGTGCTGAGCACTCCGTAACGTACATATTTGTTGAATCACTGTTGTGCCCCCAAAACTAATATTTTATGTCAACTCTACTTCAATTTAAAACTTAAAATTATTAAATGGCTTTGAATTTATATCACCACAGGCAGCCCCCAACCTGAGAAGCAATTGGGTAATAACGGTTGGTTCTCTAATCTGTTGTTCAGAGCTCGGAATTCTTTTTTTCCGTAGAAACGTCATAGATGACTGAGCTCACAGATCAGACACGAAGAGCTGACTTTCCACGGTGTCTGCGAAGCGTGGGACTTGTGGGTCTGCCTCAAATTCAACTAACCACTCTTCACCGTGTTCTTCTGATGGGAAGACATATCAAGTTCCGACTCACAATTACAGGCATAGATAGTCCAGCCCCCCCCCCCCCACCTCCCTGATCTTGTTTTGAAATTCTCGGCAAAAACACCAGGACCTTCCTAATGGAATGAACGAGAATTCGGGTCTCTTGTCTCCAAACCCTTTCCAGAAATTATCCCTCAAGATATGCATAAAAGGTGATGCTTGGGTCAGTCATTCTTGACGTCTCTGAATTAGGAGAACGGAGTATTACCCGCCACCCCCCCCCCAAAAAAAAACCCTGTAGATTCAGACCTCCTCTACTTGATGGGTCATAAGGTGTTAAGACAGATAGTATGACTGAAAGAACACTGAACTGTGGGTCAACAAACCTGAATTCGAATCTTGACTTGACCATTACCTATGTGACCTCGAACGAATGTCTCGACATTCCCTGGGCCTTAGTTTTCTTTTACTTAAAAAATATTAAATAAATAGCACACCCAATTTTTGAAAAGACAGTTTTTAGCTTTCAAGAGAATTTCAATGGACTCTAGCACCACCAACTAATTAAGAGCTGGACAAAATGATATTCTTTTAGCCCTGGCCTTTTAAAAAAAAAATTTTTTTTTTTAATGTTTATTTATTTTCGAGAGGCGGAGAGGAGCAGAGAGAGAGGGAGACAGAATCCGAAGCATGCTCCAGGCTCTGAGCCGTCAGCACAGAGCCCCATGTGGGTCTCGAACCCACGAACCGTGAGCTCATGACCTGAGCCACCAGCCACCCCAGCCCTGGCATTTAAATTCGAAGACTGGTGGTTTTTAGTTAGAAACTGCCTCATAACGATTTCCTCACCAACTGAGTATTGGGACCTCCAAGTCCTCTGGTATCATTCTCCTCCTCTATCCTAGTTAAATAAGCAGAAGGACAAATAAAAGCTTTATAGCCTTTCTACACGATTTCTTATTCTCTGAAAATCCTTCCTTTTGTGGCCATAAAACAGCTATCACTTCCAAATCCCCAACGTCCAAATGCGAGTTTTGACACTGACTGGACTAATTGGGTAATTTCTAGGTTTTTCCTTGGTGACTTGCACACTCTTTTCTCCCCCATCTCTTCAATCAACTCCCCCTTCTACTTCAATTCGCTTGACATATTCCTTGCTCCGAAGCGTGTTGAATCCAACACAGAGGTAGATATCGAAGATCAGCCTCATAACTTAGAATCTTTTTTTTTTTTTCTTTCAGGAAAAGGTCCGTTGAACTGTTTATCTTGTGTGTGGAGTTACCACCTAGCGGGAGGAATCTGCACCTCAGACTGTCTGGTGGGAGAATACAGAGTGAAAGAGGTACTGGGAGCTGGGCATGATGTGTCCTGGCCATTTCTTTCTTCTTTTTTTTTTTTAACGTTTATTGATTTTGAGAGAGAGAGACAGACCGACCAAGTGCGAGTAGGGAAGGGGCAGAGAGACAGGGAGACAAAGAATCCGAAGCAGGCTCCAGGCTCCGAGCTGTCAGCACACGGCCCGACGCGGGGCTCGAACTCACGAACCACGAGATCATGACCTGAGCTGACGTCGGCCGCTTAACTGACTGAGCCCCATTGCCCTAGCCATTTCCGCAGAGGCATGGGAGCCAGTTTCCGCGTGTATTCTGGGCAAAGTCAAAAAGTCCTAAAATTCCTACACTCGCTCTACTTTTTAAATCTTCTACCAATCCATCATGGAATAATGGTGCTACCTACCTGCAGCCTTAATTTCAATCAAAGACACTGAGATGACCTGAGATAAATAAGGGGGAAGTTAGGTAATGAGGACCTCAGATTTCACTCTACGTTCATTGCTTGTGACCTTGGAAGTTTCAGGTCCCCTTATTTCAGAAATAAGTATCTTCTCTCCTACCCCTCTGCTGTCTAACCTGAAATGCCTGAATAATGTCAGAACTACAGAACTGCTGCTTTTCATTTCCTCCACCCCGCCACAGTGTAGTGAGAGAGAGAGATTTCAGGGCACCCAGGTGGCTCAGTCAGTTCAGTGTCCGACTTCGGCCCAGGTCATGATCTCACCATTCCCGAGTTCAAGCCTTGAGTCAGGTTCTGGGCTGACAGCTCAGAGCCTGGAGCCTGCTTTGGATTCTGTGTCTCCCTGTCTCTCTGTTTCTTCCTCTCTCTATCTCAAAAATAAATAATTTTTTAAAAAGAGAGAGATTTCATTTCCTTGCTTAGAAATCATGGATATTCTGAGTTCACTAACTTCTTATGTTTCCAAACATTACAAATTAAGTAAATCTCGGGGCACCTGGCTGTCTCAGTCAGAGTCCCACTCTGGGTTTCAGCTCAAGTCATGATCTCATGGTTTGGGAGATCGAGCCCCGAGTCGGGCTCTGTGCTGATGGTGTGGAGCCTGCTTGGGATTCTCTCTCTCTCTGCACCTCCCTGCTTGTGTGTGTGCTCTCTCTCTCTCAAAATAAATGAATAAACTTAAAAACAAATGAAATTAGGTAAATCTCCCCCATGGTGAAATTAACATGACTCGACATATTCACATATGAGCTCTCTTTTAATCCTTAAACTTTGAAGAAACTGGGGCTCCAAGAGGCTGAATAATTTTCTAAAGATCACATAAATAGTAAGTAACAAAGCTGGGACTGAAGCCAGGACTGCGGACAGCTAATCTGTGATTTGATAAGATAGTAACGGCTGCGAAAGCGCCTTATCAGCACCGGAAATGGCCAAAGTGCTCAACAAAGGCAATTTCCATTCCTTCTTTCCCACAGCACACAAGGAAAATAGAAAGATATCTTCCCTCATCTACATTTTCAGCACCAGCAAAGAAGCAACCTGTCAGGAGGGAAGCCACTTTCTCCTTATCTCTTGGTTCTTCTCATGGAGATTGAACTATGTCAGCTAAAGAGTCACAAATAATATTCGGGGGCAGGGCCAAAAGAATCTAGTAACCATGGAGGCCAAGTAGCTGAATGTGTATGAGCGAAGGGTGTTGGGTCAAAGAAAACCCCAGCGCAAGCTTGATGAAAAGTGGAATTTGACGTGTCACCTGTCTTGGTGACATCAGAGCAAGCACTGGGGTCGTGTCAACTAGGAGAGCCCAAAAAGGGAGCCACTGCCCCTCAGCTGTCTGTGATGTTGCCACGTGGTTGTGATGACCTTGTTGACCGTCTAGTGCCTCTTTTTTTGAGAGAGAGGGAGCATGTGTGTGCATGCGTGTGTTCGAGCAGAAAAGGGAGAGAGCGAGAAAGAGAGGCGGGGCTCAATCTCACCACAGTGAGATCATGACCTTGAGATCGCAACCTGCGCCAAAATGAAGAGGGGGACGTTCAACCGGCTGAGCCACCCAGGTGCCCCTGACAGTCTAGTTCTTTAAGAGAAGTTAGGAACTGACTTACAAGTGGAATATCTTCATTTTGAACGTGGGCAAGGAACGGAAAAAAAATTTTTTAACTGTGAAGGTCAATTTGGATGAGCCAGACAAAACGTGTCCTTGACCAGGTACAGCACATGAGCCACCAGTGTGCAACTTGAGCTGTTCTAGAAGCCTGTTCTCCCACTGTTGTGGCCAGCAGATCTCAGACGGAAAGACCCAGCAGCGATTTCCCCCACGTGCAGTCGGTTCTGCCTTCCACCCTGAACAGCTAAAATGGACCCAGAGCAAAGCTATCTGGCTCCTGTCCCCCACGTGCCTCCCTCCGTCAATGGAGGCAAGATAGAACTCTCACCTGGAAACTCCAGTAGCTTGTCAACGCCTCCACACTCAGAAAGAATCTCCCAATTGTTCTTAACAGGGGGAGAAGTTTAACTGTGAAAAATGCCACGAAAGCTGCGTGGAATGCAAGGGACCCGGCACCAAGAACTGCACTGTGTGCCCCGCCGACCTGGTGCTGCTTCTGGACGACAGTCGTTGTCTACACTGCTGCAATACTTCCGACCCCTCCAATGCCCAGGAGTGCTGTGACTGCCGGGACACCACAGGTGAGGGGAGAGGAAGAGCAGCCTGCAGAGGAAGGGCCTGTCCACCAGAAGCAGATGGGAGCAGAGGGGAGAGGAGGATGGAAAGTTCCGGAGAATCAACAGAGCTCCCTTTTATTGAGTGCCTGCTGTGTGCTTAGTGTACCTAGAACTTTCTGTCCATCAACTCATATAGACAGGTTTTTTTTTTTTTTTTTTTAAGTAATCTCTACACCCAACGTGGAGCTCAAACTCACAACCCTGAGATCAAGAGTCACATGCTCCACCCACTGAACCAGCCAGGCGCCCCTCTGCGTAGATGTTATCAATCCCCTTTTGCAGATGAGGAAGGAGACCAAGGCTCAAAGGGTTTGATCAGCATGCTCAAGTCCATAGCAATGTTAAGGGTTCATCTGGAATTAGAATACAGATCCCTTGGACTGCAAAGCCTGCGTTCTTTAAAAAAAAAATTTTTTTGAGTTTATTTATTTATTTGGGGAAAGAGAGCACATGCAGGAGAGGGGCCGAGAGAGGGGGAGAGAATCCCAAGCAGGCTCCAGGCTCCAAGCTGTCAGAGAAGAGACCAATGCAGGGTTCATTCTCACGAACCATGAGATCGTGACCTGAGCCAAAATCAAGAACCAGACGTTCAACGGACTGAGTCACCCAGGTGACCCTGCAAAGCCTGCCTTCTTTCCACTGCTATGCTGCCTCTGAGATGAGAGTTCAAGTCAGTCTAGAATCTCACCTCTTCTTTTTTTTTTTTCCTTTCTTTCTTTCTTTCTTTTTTTTTTTCTAGAACCTTATCTTTATAAATTTTTTTTCTTCTTCTTTCTTATTCTTCCCTCCCAGGGAAAAGGAAAGGAATCAACTCTCAAAGAAGCTAATGGCAATATTATTTTTAATCATTCTATGGAAGTTAGCCAACATCTAGGGCTCCCCTTAGAGACTTAAGGCATTTTAGACATGAACTTTCATCAAAGGCTAAAAAGAAACAAAACCCCTTTTACCAATTCCCAGGCCCCCAACTGGCTTCTACCCCCAACCCCATCCATGTGGGTACTTGGTCTTCACTGACCACAAACTTAGATCCCAAATGGAGTAATCCCTAAATAAACACACACACACACACACACACACACACAAATATATATGATATATATTCTTAAAATACATTCCCTAGTCCAGAAGCAGATCATTTCCTTGGGGTTCAGATGTATCACCGTCTGACAAAGAGACATCATATTTCTGTGAGCCTGTCCATGTGTAAGTGAAGTAAATCCCAGACCCATAACTGCTACTAGCTATTTCCTTTGTATTGTTCATTAGCCTTTGCAATTCAATTCTAAACATCTTTCCAAAAACTAACCATTCCCTTCTTTTAGCTTTCCTACCCCCACAAACGGCTGATTTCCCCATCTCCTCAGCCATATCCATCTTCAGGGTCTGATTGCCTAATATCCAGGCTCTGTCAGCTAAGAATAGTAACCCTCATTATATCGATGGCTTTAAATGAAACCAGAAGTGTGTACATGTTGGGTGCAGAGTTTCTCCAAGCCTGTTCCAACTGAGAACTACTTAGTCAGCTTTCCTGGGCCTCCTGGGACACCTGAAGATCCACATGGGACAAACCTGAACAGTCTATATACTCTTGATTATCTGCTTATTTCTTCCTGAGACTCTCTGCTCCTTCCACGACACCAGATCACAGAGGCTGACCCTAACTCTGCAGACCTGAGCCTAGAGAACAGCGAGAAGACACGATTGCATATGGCACCCTAGTAATTGAAACGATCTTGAAACATCTTTTATTGATTCTCCTGCTTTGGGCAGTATTTACCTCCAAACACCACACATAGACAGTTTACCCATCCCTCTGGTGCTTTAATATTTCCTCCAGAGAGAAATTCTGTGCTGATATTGTTAATGACGAAAACAACTGTGATAGTGCTATTGTTTCAGAAGAGGACACTCTGCTTGATGGGCAAAACTCCCATGAGGATGAAAATTTGAATAAAATCGGAAATTTGTTTATCACTAGCACAAAGAGAGGGGAGATACATAGCGGCGGTGAATCCGACCTAATTGGCTAGTATGTAATAAGCAAAAATCGTTGCCCCCAAAATAACTAGGGGCAGAATTGCATCCATTAAGCTAGTGTATATAATGTATCTAGAATCTCATAAAAGAACCCTGGGGGCAGACCCACGTGGTTCAAACACCATTTATGGAAAACTCACAGTGTTATGTCAACTCGTACATCCAACAGGGCCTGCTAGTTTTGTCCCTGGTTCTCACACTCCCTTTCACGTTCCCATTTGGCAGGTTAAGGAATAGGGAAAGGGGCGCCTGGCTGGCTCAGTCAGTAGAGAAAGTGACTCTTCATCTCAGGATTGTGAGTTCAAGCCCCACACTGGGCATATTAAAAAAAAATAAATAAGTCAATGGTTTTATAAGTAATCTTTTCTACCTTTGAACGTTGGACCAGGTTGAAGGGTAGCTGGGGAGAGGAATCAGTCTTAAGGAAAGTCAGAGTTGAAACAAAAAATGGAGCATTTAGCAGTAACTGAAGCATGGCCCAAGATGAAATCTTTTTCGTAAGAGAGAACTAGAAAACTCGATTGTTAAGGTTGAATACTTAGTGACTGACACATGAGGTATGAGGATGAGGGGACTCTTTTGTTCTCACACTGACCTTCATCCTCGAAGGGTTTGTTGGTATCATCAGACGCAGACTCGGACCCTCAGGGGGGACACAGTGCAATTCTGTAGAGCGGTATGCCCTCTAGGAAAATCAGAGACAGCGATCCTGCCATTTTAGATTTCAAACACAGAGCAAAGCTTTTTACCTCAGAAACTAATTTTCCTTATTCCATTTCTCCTCTCCCCTCCTTCCCCTCTCTCCTCTCTCCTCTTCCTTTGAGGTCTTCTTCCCACAGACGAGTGTATCCTTCAAGCAAGTGAAATTGGGCCTGCAGGCGAGCGGACCAAGACAGCCCTGTTCATCACCTCCTCCATTATGCTGGTGCTTCTGCTCGGGGCGGCAGTGATTGTCTGGAAGAAATCACGGGGCCGAGCCCAGCCAGTAGCAAAAGCCGGCTATGAGAAGCTGACCGACCCTGGCAAGTCATATGTTTCCTATAAGAGCAGCCATCTTGAAAGCACCAGCTTTGAAGAAGATCAGGTCATTGAGTACAGGGACCAGGACTATGATGAGGAGGAGGATGATGACATCGTCTACATGGGCCAAGATGGCACCATCTACCGGAAATTTAAGTATGGGCTGCTGGATGATGATGAGGATGAGCTGGAATACGACGATGAAAGTTACTCCTACCAGTAGACAGAGCCCTCCCCCGCCTTCGCCCTGCCCCATCCTGTCCCAGGCATTACAGTTTTGGGGTTTTAGTCCCACACACCAGGCTGATGTGTGGGTGTTTGTCTGTGTCCTCTTAACCCTGAGTCCAGCTAGAGCTGGTAACAAATGCTGAAATGATTGGTTCTTCTTTGGGGTGACTACATTCAATCGACCGTAACTGGGGAACAGGGATAAAATTCAGAGGGATTTTCCTCAAAATAATATGTCAAAATACAGAAGTGAAAAAAAAAAAAGTGAGATTTGTACAAACTGTTTGATGTGATTGAAAAAAAAAAAGCGGTGGGCCTATAGGAATTCTGTTTCTCAGCGATATTGCGGGGATATTTGCTGCCTTCTGGAATTCTGATATTTCTGTAAATGATTTTGGGGGGACAGGGAGAGGAAAGAGATTCTTGTTTGTCTTAGGGGATTTTTCTCCCCTGTGAGCTATCTGTAGGCAGAGGTTGGCTCTGTAAGGGCCAGCTAAAGAGGGCTCACCACCTCATGCCATTTATCACCCCGTTCCTCCCCAAAGAAAGAGTTGGAATGGATTCTAACATGGAAAAATCCGAACGTCCTGCTCACCAGCATAACAACCCAGTTACCCACCAGCCTTCCAAAGCTCTCTACCTCTGGGATCTGTTTTTAGACGTCCTAGGCTTCCCTTGGTCCACTCTCCTGTCAAGTACACACTTGGATTTGTGCATGAGGCACAGTTTTCTACAAATAGCAATCCAGAGGGAAGGGCTCTTACTGCGTGAAATTACATAGGCCGGGTTTTGCAGATTTCCTTGTCAAAGCAGAAATTACAGGCAATGCTAGGAGGGGATCGCAAGAAAATGACGTTTTCAGATGATAATGCTACTCAGAAAAAAATTTATTGCACACCTACTATGCGCTAGGTACCGAGCTAAATAATGCCTTTCAGAAAAAAATCACCCCACTTAATACCATGACTTCATGAGGTTGGTACCATTATCGCTCTGTTTTTATAGGGAACCTCAGACTTCCTGAGAGGTTAGGTAACTAGCCCAAGGTCACAGAAAGCTAAGCAAGATTCCTGGAAAAAGAATGACCCTAAAAGGCATATTCTTAATACCTATGCTAGACTGACATAAAATAAAAAGGAACCTAAATATAGTAAAAGCATGTATATTATTTTATGATACGGCAACTCTGTTACCTTTACTGAATCCATGCATTTTTCTTGTCTTTTAACGTAACGAATCACGGATACGGGAAATCTCTGTAAAGAAGTCTTCATTGTACTGAAGGCCTCAGTGTTGCTTTAGGGGAACATGCTCTTAATTTTTTTTTTTTTTCAACGTTTTTAATTTATTTTTGGGACAGAGAGAGACAGAGCATGAACGGGGGAGGGGCAGAGAGAGAGGGAGACACAGAATCGGAAACAGGCTCCAGGCTCCGAGCCGTCAGCCCAGAGCCTGACGCGGGGCTCGAACTCACGGACCGCGAGATCGTGACCTGGCTGAAGTCGGACGCTTAACCGACTGCGCCACCCAGGCGCCCCAGGGGAATGTGCTCTTAAAACAAAGGTTGGCAAACTTTCTCTGGAAAGGGCCAGATAGTAAATACTTTAGGCTTTGCACAACAATCAACTCGGCCACATGGAACAAATGGGTGGGCTATGTTCCAATTAAACTTTATTTATGGACACTGAAATTCAAGGGAATTTTCATGTATCCTGAAATTTTATTCTTCTTTTGATTTTTTTTTTCGTTCCATCACTTAAAAACGTAAAACCGTTCTTAGCTCAGACTGGCCACCAGAGTGCAGTTTGCCGACCTCGTCTTAAAAATCTATTTTTAAGAGACCATGTGGATTAAACACACAGGATATGCCTCCACCATTTTTGACGATTTAAAATCATCGCTTCAAGATTTATTTGAAGCCCTGTTAGTTCCCTTTTCAATTCTAGAGATTAAAAATAGCTGTAAGATAGCCATCATCATCAATGGAATCATTTCTTATCCCTCTGCTGTGTAATTATGGAGTGTAGCCTGTGCAAATGAGTAACGTTGTTGATTCTGTGTTTTTCGTCTTCCCTGATAATCCGAAAGCCCTGACAGAATGAGCTGGACGCGTCCTCGTGTAGCCTGGAAATAGTTTTCCAAGAAAAATCTGTGTTTATGATACACAGTTAACGACTAAATGAGTTTCGAAATAACCCTGAATACAAAGAAAAATTGTATTGTTACCTTATGTGAACCCGAAAAAAAGGCTTGTGCTGTGCGTTGGTGCAGCTTGACGTGTTTCCTTTGTTCTTGATCATGCCACATTATCCTCAGGCTTCTTTTGAATACTATGCTAACAACTGTCTAAATAGATAAATAATGTGGTTGGAAAACAAAGTCCCTTTTTGGCTTTCTGTTTGCAAATAACTTGGAAATATTAAGAGGATCCCTTATAGACTGGAATGCACTAAGAGGCTGAGCAAGGGCTTGGAAAGTTCCAGTTCATAGAAAGTAATTTTAAAGCTGGAAACAAACTTAAATCAAGACCGGACAATGCTATGGGCAATGGCTTGTTAACAGCCTATTTCTGGGCGCTTTTTGTGTGATTGGTATTATGCTTTACCAAGTAAGAGACACAAAACAATGCTGCTTGTTAAGAGTGTTTCTTTTTCTCCTTTTTATCTTTCTACCTCCAATGACCAAAGCTAGTCAGAGCAGTTTTGAAGCTTCTTCCTAAAGATCAATCTGTCAGCCCCACCCTCACTGTTTCAGTTAGGCCCCCAGGCTCTCTCATCGGGGCCTTTCCTACTTCCTCTTGAATTTTGCTGAACTTCAGTCTTTCTCCCAATTTACCCTCCATCCCTCTATCAGAGATCCACCAGATCTTACGTCCACCGGACCATCGCATTCAGGGATCCCCATCACCCACATTGACTATGACATTCAAAACTCTGCAAGATAGAGCCAATGCCTCTGTCACCCCCTAGTTCCTGCCCCTCCTTATTTCCCAGGTACTCCATACTTCTTTTTTTAAGCTTATTTATTTTTTTAAGAGAAAGCACACACATGTCCGTGTGCAGGGGAGGAGTAGAGAGGGAGAGAGAATCCTAAGCAGGCTCCACGCTGTCAACACAGAGCCCAACATGGGACTTGATCCCATGAACCGTGAAATCGTGATCGGAGCCGAAACCAAGAGTCAGGTGCTTAACCGACTGAGCCAGGTGCCCCAGATTCTCTTCTTCTCACTTCTCTGGGATAACATCCTCTCATCTCACGTTCTTGGGCACACACAGTTCATTCCTTGGAATATTCTTCCCTCACCTTGACCAACTGGAAGATTTCTGACCATCTTTTACAATCATGTTCACTTCACTTATAACCTCTCCTGGAATGTCTTGAGGATGAATCACTTTCTCACCTCTCTTCTACCTAGGTTCTCTGTGCATATAGTTTTTCACATCACATTGTGATGTTACCGTTTGATTATACATCTGTATTTACTAAAAGAGGGGGCAGCTGCTTGATTCCTTGAAGTGGCTACTATTTCCTTTCCAGAACCTAGCACCGTGCCCAGAATGTGAGGAACAGTCAAGAACTCTTGGTGGAATTGAATTTTAAGAAGATAGGACTCACATACACGAAACAACCAGACAGTGATAACGGTCCTGGAGTGCAGTGTTAAGTGGAAAGGAGGAGGAGAAGTATTGTCCGTTAAGCATGAGAAATACCAGATAACTCAAATTAGAGCCTGCTGGGGATGGTTTCATGGGGGGATTTGTGTGTGGACCTGATTTGAAAAAGAAAAGGGGATGGAGAAGATATTCCTCAAAATAGTCACTGGAATCAGTTAAGTTGTTGATCTGACTTTCATGATAATAGTAATAATATTAACCCACCAAGTATGTATCAAGCATTAACCATGTGCCAGGCACTGTTCTAGATACAGCACAGACCTGTTCTGTCTACAGGATATATCTGTATCTGGAAAATACCAGCAAGTGAAACGAATCAGATCTTGAGTCTTAAGGAACTTGCAATCTAGTTGGGGAGAAAAACATAAATCATAGCACCACAACTACAACTTTTGATGCCTTCTATGTGCCAGGCACGGTTGGCCATAGGCACTTTTCTCCTGTGATTTTATTTCATCCTTATGACACAAATGCTATAGAGCAGTAATAGGATTCCTCTTTACGAATGGATACTCAAGGTGCTCTCAGAGTGTTTATGAGTGGTCCACCTGGGATTTGAATCTAGGATTTCTAGTCCATATTCTTTCTGCTGGATTTGAATCTCGGACTTTCTACCAGTCTGCTTCTGCCTGAAGAATGAACCTCGCCTCTGTCCAAAATCCCTGGATCTCTCTCATTTGGAAATTAGTTTTGGCTGAATGGAATTTGCCATAATAACGAACCACCGGAAGGTGATGCCAGTGAAGCATGGATGAAAGCCTGCAGTTAAGGTGCATCATCCCACCTAGAGGCACAGTGTTGAGGGTCAAGGATGAAAGAAATTATTTTAGGTAATTGTGAACATTAACTATATATATATATACACACACACACACACACACACATATATATTTCAACATATTAAAACCGAAGATATGGGGCACCTGGGTGGCTCAGTTGGTTAAGCATCCAATTCTTGATTTCGGTTCAGTTTGTGATGATATGGTTTGTGAGATCAAGCCCCACATTGAGCTCTGCGCTGACAGCACAGAGCCTACTTGGGATTCTCTCCCTCCCTCTCTCTCTCTGTCCTTCCCTGGCTCACATACACATGTGCTCTCTCTCTCTCTCTCTCTGTCTCTCAATAAACTAAAAAAAACCAAAAAACAAAAAACAAACCTCTGAAGATAAAGACATAGGTTCTTACTATATACATTTGACATTGGAATAGATGTTTCAAGATCTGTTCAGAGTTAAGGTCTGCTTCACAGCTCATGGAAAAAAGAAACTGTACAATGTCCTACCCAAGCTTAGATGTCATCAACTAAAATAAATAGGAGTCTACATTTCATATCAAATGTAACAAGTGGAAACAGATTGTGTTTCAAAAAGAAACGTAAGAATTTCGTCAACGCGTGCCTGGCATAGACTTTGAATCTAACTGATCACTACATAACAACATCTGATAAGGCATAACTGTGACCAAAATTTAAGGATGTGTTTGGGGCTTCACATTTAAAGCCACCTACGCCTACCTCGCATCGTTCTCAAAGTAGGCCAAAATACGCAAAAACAAAGAAAAAAAGTCCTAAAGATGAAACAAGGTAAGAGGGATGACGTCTGTTCTGTTTACTCCTATTGCCTTAGTGACTAATACATCCAATGGTACAAAGGTACGTATCTGTTGGGTGATTACAGATATAAAAAAACAATTGCAGTTGCCTTCTGAGCTAAGGATATACGGCAGAACTAGGTCCCGTGCTCACACTTAGCTGTAAGGAAGGCTTGAAAGCAAATATCTGGTAAAGAGTAATGAGATTGATTACCTTGCTGGGTTTAGAAAAATCACGATTCACCTTCTGGGGCTTCGCCATCCAGATTCACCGTGGATTCACCATCCACGATACGAGTTTCCCGTTATCAAGGAAGAGGCGAGCAGGGCAGTAGGGCTGTTGTATCACCCGGTAAGAATGTCTCCCAATCTAACAAAAGCATCCATTGATAAGAGCTGATCCCCAGCTGCCAAGGGAAACGGAATAAGGCTAGTTAAACGATTCCATGAAGCCAACCCGTGTCTGCAAAGCAGAGAATTATAATGCAAGAACAGAACCAGATTGGAGTTGGGAAGATTACCATCTCTCTGTCACTGCCACCCGTGAAGCAGGAACTACCCGTGGCCTCAGGTACTGGTTGATCTCCATCACTTGCCTCTGCCTTTTGCTGGGTCAGCTCCCTTCTCCCCGGAGGCCTCCCCTCAAAGTGCCAGACTGCATTCTCTTGGGGCCACGTCCAATAAGAAAAAGGCCCTACCTGACCCCGATTCAAGTCTCAAAAGAACTTTCTCACTGGTTCAGAAAAGGCATTTGCCAGTTTCTGTCAATATGGCCGTCATTGCCAATTTCAAGCTTCAAACGGGAGGTCACCTGAGGTGAAGCCGGGAAGAAACGTGAGGAGGCAAATCATCATAGTATTTCTACCGTACAGATGCATCAGAGACAAAAATGACCTCAAGAGCAGAGCTAACAGTAAAATGTAAAACGATGAGGAAGTGATGAGTTTGGGGTATTGGTTACCTGTGTTTTTAACATAACTTCTTTCATCGAAAGTTTTATGATTTAATTTTTAATAATCGCCGCGTCTAACAACTGACTAAGAAGCTTCCTGAACAGTGAACAACTGGCTTTGATGAGCCAGGACGAGCCAGCTTCAACACAACCACTCTTTTTTACGTGGACTCTTTCCCTCTGTGATTTCTTTCTCTCACTATCAAATCTCTTATCCAGAAATTCCTGTTTTTTTCTATTAGTTCCCCAACGTCAATGTTATCAGAAAGCAACAAAATAATTACTTGTTTGCTCATTTCCACCAGCAATCAAAGAAAAACAAATTTAGTGAATAATAATGTTTTAGCAAAGACTTTTTTTTTTTTTAATGTCTATTTGCTTTTGAGAGAGAGAGAGTATGTGAGCAGGCAAGGGGCACAGAGAGGAAGACACAGAATCCGAAACAGGCTCCAGGCTCTGAGCTGTCAGCACAGAGCCTGTCGTGGGGCTCGAACTCACAAACCGTGAGATCATGACCTGGGCCCAATTCGGACACTTAACCAACTGGGCCACCCAGGCGCCCCTGTTTTAGCAAAGACTTTTAATCACACAATTCCAGACTTCCGTCCACTGCTACCTGTGGTGATGTGAACAATTTCATGTATTACTTGGTATAGAGTGAGCCAATGTATTCATTTTTACTACTGCGTAACAAGCTACTACAGGGTATAGCAGCTTAAAATAATATGCATTTATTATTTCACAGTTTTATAACCCAGAAGTCTAGGTGGGCTTGACTGGGCTTCTCTGCTTAGGGTCTCACAAGGGCAAAATCCAGATACAGGCCTCTTACCTGGAGGCTCTGGAGAAAAAATCGTCTTGCGAGGTATTCAGTTTCTGGCAGCTATCGGATCGAGGTCCCACTTACTTTTCTGGCTGTTGACCAGGGATCGCTCTCAGCTCCTGGAGGCCACTCTGGTCTTAGGCACGGCACCCAGCCCCCTTGCCAAGCCAACATCCACCCCGCTTTGAATCCCTCTTGCTACCAGCTGGAGAAAAGTCTGCTTTTAAAAAGGTTAAGCTCAGATGGAGTATCTCCCTTTGGCTACAACATAGCATAATCATAGGCATGATGACCCATCATATTCACAGTCCTGGAGATCAAAGTGGGAAATCTTGAGGGCCCACTTTAGGATTCGGCCCACCATAGCCAACAAGACTCTTTTGGAAATCAATTTCGCAACAAGCGTGCTGTGTCTTTTCAATATTTGTTCTCTCTGAGTTCAACACTCATTCCTTACTGGGGAATATATAAACAGTACTAAGACATTTACAAACGTTTCGCTTTTGTTTATAATTTAAAACTACTCTATAATACTCGAAAAGTAAGTTTATAAAGACTCTCCCAAATACGCTATGATAGTTACACGTAATAATAAGCAAGATTTAAAAGTTTATATACACTTGCTACGTGGGGCGCCTGGGTAGCTCAGTCGGCCAGCATCCCACTCTTGATTTCGGTTCAGGTCATGATCTCACGGTTTGTGGTACCCAGCCCTGCATCTGCACAGACACGCCGGAGCCTGCTGGGGATTCTCTCCCTCCCTCTCTCTCCCTCTCTCAAAATAAATAAATATTAAACAAAAACCCAACAACTTATGTGGATTGTGCAACTGAAACATAGAGAGCAAATAAACAAGATTACCTGCCCCCAAATAATTTCATATGAAGGTGAAAAAAGACCCAATTCTGTGTACAACTAACCAAAAACGAGGGAGAATGCACGCAAGGCAATAATTCAGGAGGGAAAAAAAAGCCAATAAAACCATTAGCATGCAGGGACGCCTGGCTGGCTCAGTCGGTGGAGGCACGACTCTTGATCTCGGGGTCTTTGAGTTGGAGACCCTCATTGGGTGTACACATTACTTAATAAAAAACAAAATGATAATAAGCACTTTTCACATGAACTTGAACTCACAGGAGTATTTCAGCTACATGTGATAAAGGATATTAGTCCTGCCAACCAGGGCCCCTTGGAGTTCGTAGAGGCCAGACAGACACTGTATTTGGCGGGCCCCACCTCCTCTTGCTACATCATTTCCCCCTCGTGTTGTTTGTCAGGGAACCAACGAGCCTAAGTGGCAAAGTTGGACAAGTGTCCAAAGATGCTGGCTCCGTGCCAGCTCCACGAACTATGCGCTCGCTTCAGTTCTAATAATTACATCTCATTCTGTCCATTGATAAACTATTCCTAAGTATGAAGCTCTTGGTTTTGTTTACTCTTGGGGGGTAATGCCCTGATTAGAGTCACCATTTCTGTACGCATTTAAAAAAAATTTTTTTTTAGGTCACGATCTCGCGGTCCGTGAGTTCGAGCCCCGCGTCGGGCTCTGGGCTGACGGCTCGGAGCCTGGAGCCTGTTTCCGATTCTGTGTCTCCCTCTCTCTCTGCCCCTCCCCCGTTCATGCTCTGTCTCTCTCTGTCCCAAAAATAAATAAAAAATGTTGAAAAAAAAATTATAAAAAAATAAAATAAAATAAAATAAATGTTTTTTTAATGTTTTATTTATTCTTGAGAGAGAGACAGACAGCATGAACGGGGGAGGAGCAGAGCAAGAGAGGGAGACACAGAATCTGAAGCAGGCTTCGGGCTCTGAGTGGTCAGCACAGAGCCGGAGGCGGGGCTTGAACTCACGGACGGTGAGATCATGACCTGAGCCGAAATTGGATGTCCAACCTACTGAGCTACCCAGGCACCCCTCTTCACTCTTTTTTATGAAGATGACTTAGTGTAACAGAAACATGCATTTTTGAGAGTTAAAGATTCCCAGGATAGGATTCCAGCTCTGGCCCTTTCTTGCGTGGAATCTTGGGCAAGTTATTGAAATTCTCACATTCCTCACTACGTATGGGGAATTTGAACTCCAGAGCTCGCCAGGTTGCCGTGAGGAATGAATGACATTACATAAGCAAGGGGCCTGGTACACAGACCCCATACTTCCCTCCCCACACCCTCCCACATTGTTTTAGCAGCAGTGAAAACTCTTTTAATAGTCTCCTTTCCGTGACCTGTATTTTGAAAGGATTTGTGAGGCCAGATTCCTTGAGGGAGAAAAGTAGACTTAACCTGCTGTATATACTTAATCTGGAAGCAAATACCCACCCACTCAGCATTTACTGACAAGACCTTCTCGGCAAGCAAATACTGTTGGATTCGTGGCTTTAAGTAAGTGTATCATTAAGCAGATTTTATTACTTGAGTTCTGAGCAGACAGGGAAACAGGAGATTGTTCCTTCAGAAATCCAGTGATGTGCTCCAAAGCCAGGAGGAAATAAAATCCATTCCTCACTGAAATGATAATAGTTTTACTTGAAGGGCCATACATTCAGTAGACATGTTGCCCAAATGCTTGACCTCTAATGAAAATCTGTTCAACTCTCCATACTTTTTCACGCTCTCAAAAGTAACCATAGTCCCCCCCGCCCCCCCAGCAGAACAGTTTTTTGTTCCTGTTTTTAGTAATCTCTACACTCAACGTGGGGCTCAAGCTCACGACCCCAATGTCAAGAGCTGCATGCTCTCCGGGCTGGGGCCAGTCTCAGAATAGTTTCACAGAAATCCTATTTACAGCTTTCCAAGAGAATTTCCAAGAGAATCCACGCTTCTACAATAAAGCCCTCCTTGCTCCCCAGAGTTTGCCTACGAAGCCACGGGCAATCTTAGCAATACGCTGAGAATAGAGACAAGGAAGGGCAACGATCTAGTCTTTCCAGGTCACTTTTACCGAGAATCCATGTAGAAAAACCTTTAGGTCGCAGGATTTGAAAGTGGGCTTCAAAGAGTCAGGAAGATAGGCCTGTCTGGACGGTAGAGCTGAGAACTCACGAAAGCATCCTCCTTTGCCTCTGTGGCCCTCAGATGTCTGTAAGGACATTGAGGACAGCCTTGCAGGCATCATGTTCCCCACTGAACGCCACCAGTCGATGCCCGGCAGCCAGGAGCAGTGGCCTGGACCTCAGACATCAGGGTGCAGATGCAGCCGGGCACACACGACAGGCAGAGGCAGGAGAGCATAAAGTCAGGCAACCAGGTGGCAACTAAAACCCCACAGTCTGGGTGCCGTAAGATTGTCCAAAGGTGGTACAGGTGACCCTCGAACAATACGGGTTTGAGCCATGTGGGTCCACCAACATGTGGATGTTTTTGATAAGTACAGAACAGTACTGTGAATGTGTCTCCCTCGTGATTTTCTCAATAATATCTTCCTTTCTCTAGGTCACTTTATTGTAATGCACATAGAATACAACATGCAAAATATGTGCTCCTCAACTGTTGATGTTGTTGGCAAGGCTTCCAGTCAACAGTAGGCTATTGGTAGTCACGTTTTGGGGGAGCCAAAGGGCGTGGGCGGATTTTTGATGGCATGAGGAATCGGTACCCCAGCTCCCATGTTGCTCAAGGTCAACCGTATTGAGTTTGGGTTCCAGACTTCAGGTCTCAGTCCGGCAAGCTTAAAAGGGTGGCTTGAGCTGTGTTTTCAGTATTGATTTATTCCCGGGGCAAAGGAACACAGAAAGCAAATCAAATTGCTAATCAACAAGTGGCTGGGCAAAGAATCCTTGACAAAGGAGTCTTCAGCCTGACTTTGTGATACACACCGTTGGGCTGTAAGGGATCACGAGGGATCTTTATAACTGACGCTTCCAACAAGGTCTCTCTCTCAGCCTGGGATTGGAATTTTTATCCTCTGTGATCCCTTTGGCCAAACTCCACACTGAGTCCTTTACTGCCTTTGTAACTTCCTTTGCAGCACAGCTGTATAACATCTGGATAATTTCTCGGTCCTGTTTTTCCGTTGATTTTTACTTTTAAAGAGCTGTTTGCTGTTTGCCTGTCGAATCAATTTTGTCCCCTGTAGGTGGATTTCCGATGACCTCAAACGGGCTTGTCTCCTTACATTTGCTTGTGAGGTTTAAAGGAAATAATGCATGTCAAAGTCTTTTGTAAGCTATAAGGGGCTACACCAATGTTATTATTTCTCTGTTCACCTGTATTGTCACTTACACTGTGGAAACTGGGAGAAATCAAGTAATACTCTCACGCCAACCATCTGGATGTGGTTTTTCAGAAAACTGGGCAGCTACATAATCCATGGGGCCCCGTGTAAAAGTCAAGAATTTCAAAATGGCGGCGCACCTGGGTGGCTCAGTCAGTTAAGTGTCTGAGTGCGTCTCCAGTCACGATCTCATGGTTTGTGAGTTTGAGCCCTGCGTGGGCTCTGTGCTGACAGCAGAATCCAAAGCAGGCCCTTGGATTCTGTGTCTCCCTCTCTCTCGCCCTCCCCGGCTCCGACTCTGTCTCTCTCTCTCTCTCTCTCTCTCTCTGTCTCAAAAATAAACAAGCATTAAAAAAAAAAAAATTGGGGCGCCTGGGTGGCTCAGTCGGTTAAGCGTCCGACTTCGGCTCGGGTCACGATCTCACGGTCCGTGAGTTCGAGCCCCGCGTCGGGCTCTGTGCTGACAGCTCAGAGCCTGGAGCCTGTTTCAGATTCTGTGTCTCCCTCTCTCTCTGCCCCTCCCCCGTTCATGCTCTGTCTCTCTCTGTCCCAAGAATAAATAAACGTTAAAAAAAAAAAAAAAATTTAAAACAAATTTCAAAACGGTAGCAGCAGAGCCCCGGCTCTACACATGGGGCCCAAGCCCTGGTGAAACACTTCACGAAGCCAACCACGATTTCAGGATATTCAGAGAGATGGGAGACTTGCGAAATCCATCATCCCCAAGTAGGTCAAAGAAGTTGCACACAGAGGTGGTAGCTTTGGAGAAAAGGGAAGAAGAGCTCCTTAGGATCTACCAAACACGGAGATTTCAGGAGAACCCCAAGGAAGGAGGCTTGGTATAGAAGACATTCCTTCCAGACATAAAACGCTTAATGGAGAGTTGCTCTTCGCACTCAGGACATCTTCATTCCCATCTTCGCCTGCGTGACATCGGCCAAGTCATCTGAGACAACGTACGTGGCTGCGCCTTGTGTTCTGTAACCCGTAGACGGCACAACAACCGAAGCGTAAACTTTCACCGAGAGGCCTTCTGAAACGTGGCCCTTGGCCACACTACACCTGCTGAGTGGGGCCTCGCCCGAGGGCGGGGTACGCTCCTTCCCAGGCAAGGGTGGGGAGGGCTTTACTTTGTCCCAACTCAGCCTTCCTTTTTTTTTTTTTTTTCTTTTTTCCTTTTTCTCCTGGTTTCTACTCCCTCTGGGCTAAAAACAAAACCCAAAAGGAGCCCTCCCTGTCAACCTGTTAATTTCCTAGGCAACCCGCTTGGAAGGCTTCGCCACCCTCCCAAAGGCAGGAGGGCAGGACAAGGAAGGAAGGGCTGGGACCTCCCTCGGGGTCGTGACCTCAGAGCCAAGTTTACGTAGCTGAGGGACTGGCAGTGCTGGAAGGGAGGGCGGAGACCACACCGCATCCCTGGCTCTTTTTCCCCCGGAGCCAGCCAAGAGTGGAGAAATCTGTAAGAGTCCCCGCTTACACCATCTATTTCCTTTGTCGTTCATTTCCTGAAAACTTCTTTCAGTGGACACGGTGAAATAAACACCACAGGATGTACTCGAGAGCCAATTCATCTTTCCTGAAACGCTGGCTTGTGGGGACCTTCGGCACGGCAGAAGTCTCCTGTGCTCGCTCTTCCACATCTAGAAGGTACTGGAACAAAGGAAGAGACATCATGCCCCTTTATTTCCTGCATCTGGGGGAGGCAAGGAGAGTCCATGATTCCTTCCCCAGAAACGCACTCAAACACCTATTTCCCAGAGACCCAAACTATACCAGGAGCTGAAATGCCCAGAGTCTAAGAGACCCCCAAAAACGAACCACCAGAGTCCAGAGTCAAAGCTAAGCAGCAAGGGTCATTTATTGCAGGTTCGAACCTGGACCTCTGCACCCTCGTTGCCGGTGACGCCGAGAGGTCCTGAGAGAGGTTTTTACACCCCTTTTATAGACAGGTACAAACAAGTCATGGGGAAATCAGGAATTTTCCACAGTTACAGAGCTGCGATTGGTTGGTGTTTAAAGTTGGACACTTAACAGTATTCGATTGGTTCCTGCCTTTAGGTCAGACCACAACCGGGGGTACGGGTATCACAATGATTGATCAGAAATACACGGATGTGCCAGGCAACAATGATTGATCAGGAATACATGGGCACGCCAAGCAATTGTACAGAAGCGGAACAAGCTGGTTAAGCTTGGTTAGGTTTCAGTTTCCCGTAACTTAAGCTTTTAAGTTTTAATTTTCTCAGGCCTCTCAGAGCCCCACGGAGGTGAAGATCAAGTCAAATAAAACTGGAACTTCTCTGGGAGGCTGCCTGTATGTTCCTCAGAGTCACGGACGTCGACGTATTCCATCGGTACCCCTAGCACATAGCAGAGGGCTAACACACAGTAGTCCTCCCTAAGTATCTGGGGAGGGAATCTGCTCACAGAAAGCATTGTCTGCCGCTGACCAGAACTCGACTCTGCATTTAATCTAGGGAACAGTTGGCTGCGTCCTTAAAGTTGCAATGTTATCTTTGGCCAGAGGAACAAATGGCTGCCTTACAACAGTAACCATCACTGTTTTTCGGGTACTAAAAGTCACTTTGCACGATCGATCCGTTTAGTCCTTATACTCATCCCGGCAGTGTTGTTATTCTTGTTTCACGGGTAAGACACGAAGCCACAGGCGGTTAAATAACTTGTCTATTTGCATAGATACTGTCTGAGAGGGCTTGCTTCCTCACTTTCCGGATTGCAGCTGCCAGATGCCTCCAGAACCAAACACAAGGAGGGCAAATTAAAACGGGGACTTTCTTTTATTACAATCCACAATAAAACAAAACAAAATTTACACCGACACCTCTTTATAAAACTAAAGCAAAAGCCCGAGGAAACAATACTTACCCAAATTATGTTTTTCATCATATTCTGATTTTCTTTGACGCTGACCACAATACGCTAATCTGACTTCACAATGTATACTTTGGAAAAACCTGAGCTAGATAGATAAATTTTTTTTTTAAAACCTGTATATAGGACGCCTGGGTGGCTCAGTCGGTTAAGCGTCCGACTTGGGCTCAGGTCGTGATCTCACCGTTCCAGTTTGAGCCCCACAACACGCTCTGAGCTCTCAGCACAGAGCCAGCTTCGGATCCTCCGTCTCCCTCCCTCTCTGCCCCTCCTTCTCTCTCTCTCTCTCTCAAAAATAAATAAACATTAAAACAAATAACCAACAAAACCTGTATTAGGGAAGAGCCTAGGTTAGCCCCAGACTTGCTGTATTTGGAGGGTTCTCTCTGTATTTTTTTTCCCTTCTGGAGCCATTCAAATGCAATGCCTGCGGGGCACCCAAAGCCCCTGCCAGGTCCCTCAGATCCTGGGCTTCTGGAAGTCCTCCTCTGCCCATCTTCTGGGTCACTTGGCCGCTCCGGATGGCCATCTTGGGTACAGTCTCTATCAGATTTGGCTCCAGCCCTATCTGTGCATCTAGTCCGGGGGAAGTGCCCTTTGCACTCTCTCTTCACCCCCTCCCTTAAGTGCCACATTCTCTCCCTCTCTGGTCTGTTGTCAACGCCCAGTCTAGCTCCAGCTTCTTACACCGTCTTTACATTCCATCTTCCAACCTAGGAAACACAAGCTCTCTGCCTGAAGTATCTGGAAGGGTCCAGGCACCGCATGCTGACGTCATCTCCAAAGGAGTCTTCCCTCCCTCGTGAACTTGACTCCTCTACGGGTAGGAGGAAAGTGACGGACAGAACAGGTTTCACATTGTCTCAGCGTGACCTGGATTTTCTAGGACGTCGAACTGGAAAGTGGGGGAGTTGGCATCATCTATTACAAAGATTTTACCCTCGATGGCCTCTTCCAAAAGCATAAGGAAGAGTTCCATACTGCCATGATTTTACACATGGGTGGGCTTCAGGTAAGTGGAGGGAATGGAAAGATAATGAGCGAAGGCTTAGAGTCTGGGATAAGCAGTTTAGGAATTACGAGGGAACATGAGCTCGCTGGGGAGCATCCACGTATGACAGAAGTCTATGGGGAACAAAAGGTGGATGTCAGTGAAACAACAGGTGGCCCAACGAGCCTGCCAGAGACTGAAGGCTCAGGTCTGGGCACTCTGCCCTGACCTTAGTTGGCCCTCCAGATCTGGTCTATGACCCACATCCTTGGTCTCTCCCTATTCCTCCAGACTCAAGAGACCTTGTTCCTGTCCACAATGTGTCAATTTGATTAATGCTTATGTGTTTGTGAACTTTCTGCCTTTTTTGCTGGCTCAACTAAAAGTTGTTTGTTTTTTTTGTAACGTTTACCTATTTCTGAGAGAGAGAGAGAGAGAGAGAGAGAGAGAGAGAGAGAGAGAGAGAGAAAGAGAGCAAGGGGGAAGGGGCAGAGAGAGAGGGAGACAGAGGATCCAAAGCAGGCTCCGCACTGACAGCAGAGAGCCCAATATGAGGCTCGAACCCACAATCTGAGAGATCATGACCTGAGCCAAAGTCAGAGGCTTAACTGACTCTTGATTTCGGCTCAGGTCACGATCTCA
The DNA here is from genome assembly GCF_028018385.1 of Neofelis nebulosa. NCBI lineage: Eukaryota > Metazoa > Chordata > Mammalia > Carnivora > Felidae > Neofelis > Neofelis nebulosa. The sequence continues at coordinate 77,325,979 of NC_080793.1, read as the reverse complement.
CAGTTTCATGAGTTCCAGCCCCACATCGGGCTCCACGCTGTGTGCAGCCTGCTCAAGATTCTCCCTCTCTCTCCCTCTTCCTCTGCCCTTCCCCAACTCACACTGTCTCTCTCAAAATAGATAAACTTAAAAATACATAAGTAAGTAGAAGTTTGGTCTCAGCTTTGCTAACTCCATCCTGTGCCTGAAACACTCTAGCCTGTATAGAAGCCTGTGGAAGGGTGAGCCGCCACGTTCTGCAAAAGCTGCTAACGGGTAGACCTGGAGATGGTTCCTGCCCACCCTCCAGGACCCCCAGGGCCCCACGTACACCGTACACTCCTTTCAGGCCAGGCAGCCAAGCCTGTCTGCCGAGATTGTTTCCCTCTTGAAATAGGCTGAGTTCCAACGCTCAGCTCCGAAACTTTCTTCCTACACAGTTTGAGTTGGACTGACTTTATCTCTGACTTTTCGTTTCTTCATGAAACCATGAAGTGTGGTAACAAGACCATGTAGCTAGATGGCTTAGCGTAAAGAACAATGAAATGATGGAAGTGAGAGCACGTAGGAGCTCCTACTGCTACAACAGCTAACATTCATCGCCGGTCAGTAGATGGACAGAATGTAACCACTCCCATCTTGAGTCTCTACAGTGAAACATAGGGATAAGAGCCCCTACTCTTCTTCGGAGTGTTCAGCGTGCACCTAGTTACCTGGGTTTTACTCTGCAAATTGTGTTCTTACAAAAAACATGATACCCTCAATGTAGTTAGGCTGCGGCGGTAACAAGTATCTCATATTATCCATCCTTTGGCAAGACCGTAAAAAGGAAGGAAGAAAACAAACGTTCGCCAAGGGCAGAGAATCCAAGGTAACACTTCCTTCTCCCTTCCCTAAAACTTCATGAGAAGCCCTCAAACTCATTGTATAGGCAACAGTAGAAAACAGGTCCGGCAGGTCAGGCTAAGGGCCAGGGAAAGTCCTACTTTTGAAATATGGCAGAAATCTCAGTTATTAGGTTTTGCTGGGTTCAGAAGAGATTTAAAGACAAAACAAAAAGCTTCATTTGACAGGAATTCTGTACTGGTTGGAGAGCCTTTAATAAACTTGAAATTCCAGCAAATTTGCAAGGAAAACACCACCCTGGGCGGCCAGAGAAAATGTTTTGAATTCTCAGAGGCCTAAAGGGACCCTGAGATGAACTTGGACTTGTGAGTGACTCATAGTCAGCAGCAGGTATTTGTTTACAGGGATCCAGGCAAAACTCACACCAGGGAACCTTCTCAATGCCCCAGAGGGAGTGACTCTCCTAGGATTGATAACCACCTGCTTCCAGAAGGGCTTCCTGGTGCCTTCTCTTGCGTGCACAAAGTGAAATCGTTGACATGGAAAGAGAACGTGAGCCTTGAGAGAGGCTGGCAAGTGGGCTGACCCACCCAAGCACAGGTTTAAATATTCCCGAGCAATGGAGGTCTTTCATCAAATGTCTTCAGTAGAAGCCACAGATATAAAACAGCGAGGGGTGCTACCTTGAAGTAAGCAGGGTGGGGCAGGGCGGAGATCCCCTTGCTGGCCCAGCTCCGGGTGTTTCTCTATGAAGCTCTTAGGCTCTTCCAAGAACACTCTGAAAATCAGGTTTCTATAGGATGATCCCTGCTGGGATCAAACATGAGGCCTCAGCTTCCTGCAAATCAAGGTAAAAAAGAAAAACACACGGGGCGCCTGGGTGGCTCAGGCGGTTAAGTGTCGGACTTCGGCTCAGGTCATGATCTCACGGTGTGTGGGTTCAAGCCCCGCATCAGGCTCTATGCTGAGAGCCCAGAGCCTGGAGCCTGCTTCAGATTCTGTCTCCTTCTCTCTCTGCCCCTCCCCACTTGTGCCTTGTCTCTCTCACAAAACTAAATAAATGTAATAAAAAAAAAAAAAAAGAAAAAGAAAAACACTATGACTACAGACTTTTTTTCTTTAGATAATGAGAGTAGAGGCTTGTCCTTTTTTTTCCCCTTACTGTCCAGTAGCAGACTCCCCCCTCGTTACGTTTAAAGAATTTACTTCCGGCCGTATGAGCCTTGGTGGCAAAGCGTCTGTCTCTCTACAGTAGCTGAAATAGGTATTCAGTTTCCCGGCCCATCCCTTGCAGCTAACACATGGGCACATGACCAACGCTCGGCCAATCGGATATGAATCGTAGAAAGATTAGTTTCCGGGGCAACAGGGCCAGGCGTGTGGACAGCACAGCTCTGCCGGTGCCCGGTGGCAGGTGGCGGCACCGTCTTCGAGGAACCAGCTCTGCGTGCGACTTCGGCTCTGGTTCTGGCTGGGGCCCCCCTCCCGTTCTTCCCCAGCTTGCAGCTGTCCCATCCAACCTCTGAATTATCCATCGTTCTGCCAGTGAAGTTCATTCCCTGCTGAAGCCAGCCAGGTCCATTTCTGTTACTCGCGACCAGTCAGACTCCTAAGCGAAACGGTAACATCGGAGGCTGCAGCCGGCTGTGGGAAATACAGAAGATAACCCAGTGCAGTTACATGATAACTTGGATTTAACTTAAGGCAGTGCAACTACAGGGACTCCCTGGACAAGAGCATGAGAGGGGACAGGAAGATTCTTTGATTTGCTTAGTCATCCTGGCCTGTTCAAACTCAACCAAGGCCTCTACTGTCCCAGAAGGAGGCCCTGGCCAAAATACAAAGAGACATGAAACGATTCAATTTTAGGTTTGAGCTTCAAAAAAAAAAAAAAACGACCCCGAAGCTTTTGCCATTTAAAGATAAGCACTCATAGGTCGTTTTGACTTCTCTACCGGGCTTGCTGACAACCTAAGCGCTTCCTAAGAGGAGGTTCCACTCCAGACAGCAATCGGGAACGCTCAAGACTGGCACCCACTCCTTCCCCCACACCCTTCCGCAGCCCTGCTCTCCCGCTGTCTTGGGTAACCCAGGGAACTAGGCCTGGTTTAGAGCACTGATCCCGAGGAACTTGATTCAGACTAATCTCGTAGAGGCAGGCAATTTATAAATAGAAAATACCTTCTTCACTCCCAATCCCAGGGCTCATGCCTGTTTCCACTAGAGAGAAAAAGAAGAGACGGAGGAACCAGAGGAAGAGGAGAGGAGAAGAGAAAAGGGAGGGGAAGGGAGAGGAGAGCAGGGAAGGAAGAGGCCATCTATTTTAAGCTTCACATCAGGGTTCCTCTAAGTCTGTTCAGGCTGCTATAACGAAACATCCCAGACTGAGTGGCTTCTGGAGGAAACTTAATTCTCGCAGTTCTGGAGACCAGAAGTCCAAGCCAGCCTGGTCAAGTTCTGGTGAGATGCTTCCTCTCGGCTGCCGACTGCCGACTTCTCAGAGTATCCTCACATGACAGAAAGAGCAAAAGAAAGTTCTCCAGGGTAACCTTTTATAAGGGCAATCCCATTCAAGACAGCTCCGCTCCCCGCCCCACAAAGGTCCCGCCTGCTGACACACTGGGTGTTAGACGTTCCCATCCAGCGCTGGCACCTTGTGATCTATACCTCCAACTGAAATTGTAAACCTCTAGGTTCACCTGGACACTCCGGGTTTGAAGATGTGAATACCACTTTAAGTTCATGCTCAACCCCCACCACCAAAGGGAGGGGGCGGGGGAGTGATATTTATTATCCTGATTTTGGTTGATTTCACAGGTGTGCATCCATCTATCAAAACTCGCCAAGTCGCACAACTTAAATACGTGCAGCTTAGGTCAATTTTACCCTAATAAAGCTATAATACACTCTTTATTGAAATATAATTACCACACGGGCATACAACATACCGATTCAACACCTCCTTACGAGTGCTCACCACGATAACTGGAGTCACCATCGGTCATCCTTCGTTACTACCTGAATTATATTCCCGGTGCTGTACTTTTCTTCCCTGTGACTTATTTTACAACTGAAAGTTTGTACCTCTTAATCCCCTTTATCTGTTCTTCCCATCCCCCCGCCTACCTCCCCTCCACCCAATTTTTGCAGAACCTTATTTTACCGTTTTTAACGCTCGTTTCTTTACACACATTACAGTCATTGCCAACTCGGATAATCCCTGGATCGGTCATCTTTGTAGGCTTCTGTAGGTGGTTTCTGCCAACTCTTGCTTGGGATGCCATCTCTTTACAGGGTCGATTTATTTCCCAGCTCAGTCTCTGAAGGTCAGATTGGATCTCCTCTATCAGCCTCATGACCGTTTTCCAAGTCAGGGCAGAACAGGCAAAGGCGAGCACTCTTACCAGGAAAGCAACACTGTCCTCGTAACTTCTAAGTACATGTCCCGCTTCCGTCTCCCTGATCGTAACTGTCACAGAGGAGTCTCAACTACGAACATTTAAACAACCCTGTCGTTGAGTGCGCTGGAGGCAGTCCCCTGCGTGTCCCTGCATACACTAGACACAGGCAAGAGTTCCAAGGGAACTGCTAGTCATGGAGACCGCAGGACCCCGTTCTGGAGCGGGAGTTACGGAAGGGAACTCACACCTACCTACACTCCCCTGGCTCTTGTAACTCTAAAATATAACGGGGACCCTCACCCTCAGAAAGTAGGCTTTTGAGGACGGACACCGTGCGAACAGAAGGCTCTTGAAAGAAGCCCGTGACAGGGCCGTGGGCACATACGGCAGCTTGTGAAGGCAAGGCCGTGGGCTCTAGAACTACCCTTGCACGCCAGCTCCTCCCTCCAGATGCCGCCCGCGACCGCTCTGCAGGCCTCCAACCCACCGGCAAGTAGCCGGCAAGGGAGGGACTCAGATACACACAAGGCAAAAGGTGCAAAGAAACATCACCTGGTTAAGATTTATTTCAAGGCCTGAAACCATTCAGATTAATAAAAAATGGTATTACTGCCATTTCTCATCATACATACGCCATGTAAAACTTTAAGAAGTGTAGACACTATTAACTCCTGCACCTCACGATATACAATTTTCAAATTGCAAGGTGACAACAGCGAAGACATTCCACACACTTAATGAGGACATGATTAGCAGCAGGCTATACAAATACAAATCCGTTTTTACACTTTCCATGTCTGTTTTTATCTTTGCTTTGTAAAGCCACTAATAATTGAGGCTTCTTTCAAGCATAGGCTCCCTAACATTAAATTACATTTCCTAAGTATTTTCATAAAGGAAGTAAGACACACACTACATTGTTCGCCATAAATTCATACACCAAACAGAAAAACACAATCCAACTAAATTTACCCATGCGTCCCCTTTCTCCAGATGTTTTAGGTATTTTTCTGCTTTATATGTTTGTTAACATCAGTTCTCTATGCCGATTAGAGAAAATGCTCTATGATAAGTTACTTTTAAAATTACCTTCTCTGTCTTCCTGCTCGCCTTCCCCACGCCAAATCTGGTGCTTAAGCGAACGAGAGCACAATGTCCCGTTTCGGGGGGGCCAAACAAGCTGTCGTCTCAATTTCCTAAATATCCAAAGACTTCAATTTTCTGCCAATATAAACAGTGTCCCAAGTAGCCAAATACTGCTTCATAGTTAGGAGGAAGAAGAAATGCATAGCGTGAGGATTTTTTAACTAAAGCTTTATTATGTATGCCTTTTCCCCAAGCTACAAGCACTGTTTAGCATTAAATTACATTGTGCGTACACAGCTACGACAGTTTACATTTGCTCAGGAATATATAATTACATTAAAAATAAATAACTGTTTCATAATTTAATTGGCTCTTAAAAGGTTTCTCTAGGAGGAAAACAAATGTTTGTGTTCTTCAAGAAACTGGTATATACAAATCATCCACTGTGTGCTCACCCTAAACATGAGGAAACCTAAGGATGAAGTTCTGGGCATTTTTTTCCCTACAATGCAATACAGCTTTGCACTTAGTCACTGTTCACGGGGTGAAGGGATGGAATGATATAGGCGCCATCTTTTGTCCAAGTGTATAGCTGTAGAACATTCTATTCTTTTTTTTTTTTTTTTTTTTTTTTTGGGACAGAGAGAGACAGAGCATGAACGGGGGAGGGGCAGAGAGAGAGGGAGACACAGAATCGGAAACAGGCTCCAGGCTCCGAGCCATCAGCCCAGAGCCTGACGCGGGGCTCGAACTCACGGAGTGCGAGATCGTGACCTGGCTGAAGTTGGACGCTTAACCGACTGCGCCACCCAGGCGCCCCATAGCTGTAGAACATTCTAAATGGAACAGGGAAAACAAACAAACAAAAATAACCCTGACATTGACAACTGTTTCAAGGAAGACAGAACCAAAATCAAGAAAAACGTTGAACATCGACTCTAAAAAGGACAAATGTTATACCACACAGACATGCAACACAGGGATTTAGAAAAACACTCATTTTACTGCTCTAGGAGACAGATGATAGGAAGAGGAAGTCTAGACCAATTGGAACTGAGTCAGCTGTAACAAAAATGGAACACAGGACAATGATTTGACCTCATAGAGGAAATGACTAACTACAGTGAAACCCCACATGTCTATTTGTAATATATTAACATACCAGATATCAAAAATATAAAGTATGGATTTTCCCCCTTCGGTTTATAATAAACTCTCAAAGCTCTGGTGAATACACTTCTTTATAAGCCTTCTCTAGTTAGCAGCACATCCTACACAGATACATACATGCTACTTTTTACCATGAGAATTATAGTCCTCATCTCAAAACCAGTGACTTGCCTTTTTACCCATAATTATACACATTTCATTCCCATTATAAGACACTTAAGACCTGTCTAGTGGTACATTTCAAATGACATATCGCATACAAAAGAAGCTTGATTTTTAAAATGAATCATTTTAGTACTACAGCATGATGCGTGGAATTTGAACAGTTGAAGCATAATGTGGTAAGTACATCGTACTGTTTAATTCACAGCCGTAGGAAAATGTCTTGATTTTTAAAATATAACAACTGAGGAGTTATGAGTAGTGAGATACGAGAAAACAGTGAATGAATAAATAAGAGTAAGATGATTTTTCATCAGTGGCCATTCATTATTTTGCTTTTAGGAACCCGGAAGAAAGTATCTTCTTTCAATTTCAAATGTTCTGGTAAATCTAGTCGTTTCTTGGCTTCCTCGATATCACCTTGAATTGCTGAAATAAGGGACTCTGTAGAGAGAACACAGCAGGCAGACGATGAGAAACTGCCGCTCTACTCTCTCTACTCGTTCAGACTCTCCCGAAAGCTCACAGGCTGGCAGCGCCTTTAGCACAGGGGAGACGCCCAGTAAATGTTTGTCCCGTCCCTTCTTCTGGACTGAGACTGACGTAAACATCAATGGTACACAAAAGATGTCCCTCTTCTCCTGGCAATTTCTCAGAGAAAGGCATTTGCAAAAAGTGTGTCACGAGTACCAAATGGAAGGCAGATTCACGATCAAGCCTCTTCAGCATTTACATTTGTAAAAGACCCTCTCCAACAGAATCAAAGTGACCACACTACGCTGACATACTTGATGCTCTATGTTTCAAATATTGACTTAGTTTGTTACACTTCAAGCACTGCAAGGCATCTTTATTCACGACAGCATTCTCTCTTGTTCCTTGAAATATGAAAAGGAAATAGAGATTTCACTAACTTCCTACTGTTGGGAGAGAAGCAGCCAGCCTACTGATACCGATAAGAAGTATCACATACTTATGTGACCCTGGGCAAACTATTTAACCCTCCTCTGCCGATCCCCTCACCTGTGAAATGGGCAAAATAATTCCTCATGTTATGGTGGGGGCAAGTGACTTGATTCATGTAAGGCACTTACAGTGCCTGGCATATACTAAATGCTCAAATACCGGGGCGCCTGGGTAGCTCAGTCGGTTGAGCGTCCGACTTCGGCTCAGGTCACGATCTCGCGGTCTGTGAGTTCGAGCCCCGCGTCGGGCTCTGGGCTGATGGCTCGGAGCCTGGAGCCTGTTTCCGATTCTGTGTCTCCCTCTGTCTCTGCCCCTCCCCCGTTCATGCTCTGTCTCTCTCTGTCTCAAAAATAAAGGAACGTTAAAAAAAAAAAAAATCTAAATGCTCAAATACCATCTCTCCTGCCATGCTGTTACTAGCAGAAGCATTAGAAGTGGCTGCAGTAATTCCTAAGAAGACCTAAAGGGAACTTTACCTAAAGAATCAAAGTTCTTCTCAGGTCTGAGGTAGCCAACGATGGCCACATTGAGGATTTCCCCATAGAAGTCCTCTTCGAAGGTATGCATGATATGAGTTTCCTATAGTTAAGAAATATCAAAAAGATTACCAGCAGATCACAGAATACCTGAAATTTGAAATATTACCTTCACATTTACGGTGGGGGTCATTTAAATGAAACCATGAACGCTTGCGAAATTTTTAAAGACAGGTTAAAATCTGAGTGTAGTTTTCCTCCCGAATGCTTCCATCAGTCCTGTTCCTGCTCCTGACCTTACATGTAAACATTGTACTGAGTAAGGCAGATGTTATACCACAAAGATTGAGCACAATGCTAAGCAGTTCTGGGCCATCTCTACTGTTTTTACCAGTACTTAGTCCTGTGGTTTTCCAACCGTGACACGCTTCTGTAAGCTCTTCATGGACGCTGAAATTTATACCAACTCTGTTTCTGCCATGCGCCTGAGCTGACCAAGACTCAGCCCTATCTCGAAGATTAAGCTGTTAAGTGATAGGGGTACTGTGAACAGAGCAGAAGGGTATGCCCTTAAGGTAGTTTAAGAGGAAAGAAAAAAAAGCATCACCTCGCAATTTTATCAGAAAGCACCATTTGTGTAGTAAGCAGCTCTATCTTAGCAGGATGAGCAAGTAATTAAAAAGTCAATGAACTATATTAATTGTGGCAAGCTCAATTTTATAAAACATGCTCTTAAGTAATTCACTTAAAAAATTTTTTTTAACGTTGACTTATTTCTGAGAGACAGAGAGCACAGAGCATGAGCAGGGGAGGGGCAGAGAGAGAGGGAGACACAGAACCCAAAGCAGGCTCCAGGGTCCGAGCTGTCAGCACAGAGCCGACAAAGGGCTCAGACTCACAAACCATGAGATCACGATCTGAACCGAAGTCGGACACTTAATCGACTGAGCCACCCAGGCGTCCCATAAGTAATTCACTTTTATCTCCAGTGAGGATAAGTCCATGGGCAGCTATAAAAATTAATATTGCAATTTTGGCTTGAAACTCTACTTTTTATTTTCTACAGGACTTGAAAGACAAATGCACCAAAATTCGTAACTTTAGAATGTTAAAGGCAATCCTCGCGGTAACTGCACAGAAAATAGTTATGTCAAATACACAAAAGGAAATAAGGCAATCAAAATTTGTCACTGCAAAAAAAAAAAAAAAAAAAAAAAAAATTAAAAAACAAAAGGCAGCAGTGGAAGAAATATCAAAAAGGCTGTAAGGAATTTAGAAAACAGCAAAATAGGGGCGCCCGGGTGGCTCGGTCGGTTAAGCGTCCGACTTCGGCTCAGGTCATGATCTCGCGGTTTGTGAGTTCGAGCCCCGCGTCGGGCTCTGTGCTGACAGCTCAGAGCCTGGAGCCTGTTTCAGATTCTGTGTCTCTCTCTCTCTGACCCTCCCCCGTTCATGCTCTGTCTCTCTCTGTCTCAAAAATAAATAAACGTTAAAAAAAAATTAAAAAAAAAAAAAAGAAAAGAAAACAGCAAAATAGCAGAAGTCCCTCCTCAGCAGTCATTAGCTTACATGTAAATGGATTAAACTCTCCAAAGAAAAGGCAGAGATTAACAGAACGATTATAAAGCACAATCCAATTAGCCCCCCCCCCCCTTTTTACAAGAGATCATTTTCTTTAAGAGATTCGCTTTGGATCCAAAGACACAATACACTGAAAGGAGGACAAGCTCTTCCATTCAAACAGTAACTAAACACTTGAAAATCCTTCAAGAACGCTGTCAGAAAGCCTAGTCATTTGGACTATGCTGTGAGCACCACTGGGGAGTTCTACATGCATCTGCTACCGAATATTACCTTAAATCATTATCCCATTTCCAGTTACAGACCTAGATAGAACTCTTACCATGGACTTTTTTGTATTTTTGTAGTACGGGTTCCATCCTATGCTCACCACCATCTTATGAACATCTCCACTGCCAACACTGGCCCAACCATAATAAATGCCAGTGGATACATCAGCTGGGAGATTGTCAACTACTTGTTCCGGAAAGTTAGCTAAATAACAGAAACAAATAGTACGAGTGTTAACAGCGTCATAGTAAATCTTTACAAAAATCGCAGGCAAGGAAGCATAGTCTAAATCATTAGGCTCACCAGAGTCCCAGGACCCTGCCCTGCCTATGCTTATCAATCCCACCCTCCTTCGATAGTCTGGCTCAGGTTTTTCTTTCTCATCTCCATGTGGATAGGTTAAGAACAATTAAGTGTATAAACATCTCCAAAAAAAAACACATACTCTTGAGGCAGAAGAAAACGGGTGCACCAACAGCTGGGGTTTTAGACCCGGGCTTTCTTAAGGAGATTCGGAATCTCTTGAAACGATTCTTATTCTCCAAATATGGGCGCCTACGTCCCAAGCTCAACAACCGGGGATAACCGTGGTATGTGTTTTTCAGGATGAATTACACATGATCAGGTCCTGCCTACTGAAACGAATGTAGACAGACCAAAAAGGAGATCTGATTCTCATCCAATTACTAGCAAGACATTTAAAGAGAACAAAAAACCTTGCAGTTGGCTTGGCAATCTAACCAGCCTGGTTCACGTTACGTTTTCTAACGGGGAAGCCGCGTGCCAGGCCTGGCAGCTCTAGCTCGGTTGGATAGGGAGGCGGGAAAGAGGGGTCCCGAAACTCCGCTCGCCTTTCTGCCCTCACCACCCCTCCGGCCCAGTTCCTCGGTGAGCTCGGAGCCAGGGACAGGAACGAGTTTCCTCAACCCGCCTCAACAAAGCAGAAACCAGGCGGAGCGGAGGGCGTCGCCTCTGCCCTCGGCCCCAAGTTCCCCATCTGACGTCCCCGCTCCCGCCTGACCCAACCCCGCGAGTCGGAGGGGTGCCCCAGAGGGGGGCCCGCGACCGTCCGCGCTCACCCGTAGGGATGCCCAGCTGCTTGGAGCCGCGGCCGAAGCCCCGCACCACCTGGCCGCGGCAGAAATACGGCAGGTGCCTCATGACGCCGTCCGCTCGGGGCGCGGGCTGCGACCGGGGTCGCGGGTCCGGCGAAGCCGCCGTCGAAGCGGTGCCCGGATCTCCCGGACCAGCCGGGGGACGCAAGCGGGAGCTCGGCCGGCCGGCCGGGAGGGCGGGCGCGCTACGAGCTTGGCGGCGCGGACGACACGCCGCAGTGAGTCCGTCACGCCGCCGACCCAACAGGAGCCGCCGAGCGACCCAGAGGAGCTGCGGCGGCGGCGGCGGGTACCGGTGCGGGCGGCGGGAGGGAGGGCGGGAGGGTCAGCGTGGGAGGGCCCGAGCCCGCCCAGCGCCGCGAGCCTGCGCACACTTCCTCAGCTAAACGCCTCACAGCCCTCTCGGCTTCCGTAGCCTCGCCCCCGCGCGGGCCCGCCCCCAGCCGTGGCCCTGGAGCCACCGCCCCGCCCCTCCTTGGCCTCTCCCGCCCCGGGAGGTGGAAAGTGTGGCTGGAATCGCTCTCGTCCTGCGGGCTGTGAGAGCACCGGTCTCCGACAGCCCTACGTGTTTCTGTTCCCTCCCACCGTGTTCATAACGATCCTGACGCCAGATGTGTTCTTTGGCTCCTTGGCAACCGCCAGCTCGATGGTCATTCGTCATTCATTCGTTCTTTCCACGTTTATTAAAGTTCCAGAATTCCAGCTCGAGAACACTTCGTAGAGGAAGCTTTTCCTGAAGGCCAGAAATGCCCTTGTGCCCGCGGGCTGGCGTTATACCAGAATGTAAGCGCCGAGGGAGCGGGTCCTAGTCTGTCACCCTGCCCCCCGCTGACTAGTGCAAGGTTGCAATAATGCAGTTTTCTCCCAGGAAGGATGCAGCCGCCTACCTACCCCTCCCTCTGTGAGGTGTTACCTGGAGAATTTAATACACCCGACAAAAAGCGTCATCCCTACTCCAATGCCAATGTGGGGGCCTTCTGACCCGTGGGGCCATAAACGTTACCTGGGGAAGTAGCTCAAGGGAAATTTCTTGCTCACCAGACATACAAGGGTCAGTCGCAAGGTGCATCCTCTTGTTCTTGAGAAAGACGTTTTCATTGTTCTCTTTGCTTCTCTCTATGCATTCCTGTGAAACCCTGTCCAGACTTGGAAGTCACGTCTACCCGACATGTATGTAACTATGACACTGTTTACCCAATGATAAAATTATAATCTCTCTTTTATTGGCGCCGAAGGGGTTCTGCGTTGGCAAAGGCTATTTCCCTAACACCAGCATAGTGCATGGTTCATAGCAAACACTGCATACGTATTTGCAGAAAGAACGGATCGAAGACCCCAGTGTGTGCTGAGCACAGTGCAAGGTGCTGGGGGGACAAAGGTGAGGGAGACAAGGTTTTGGCCCCCAGAGACTTAGTCTGGTGGAAGAGACTGACTGATAAGCCCGATTCCAGTGCTGTGCTGTTAATACTCCAATAGCAGCCCGCAAAGTGCTCCCAAGGCTGCTGAGGAAGCAGTCCTCACATAAAAGGCCTGTCGTGTAGTTAATGGTTAAGAGCACAGGTGCCAGAGCTAGATAAGCCAGGGTTTGAATACGAGCCTGGCCTCATTTAATTGCTGGGTGACCTTGGGCAAAGTACACTGTCTGAATCTCAATGTGCTTATCAACTAAATGGGAATATTAATAATTGTGTGGGATTTGAAGTGAGATGATGCGTGCACAGCACTCAACACACTGCCAGGCCTGTCATGAAAATTATTATCATGTTTGTTATCAATGATGCACCAGATGAGAGAAAAACCTGGAGGTGAGAGCCTGATGAAACAGCTCTGGGTGCTAGTCCTCCGCACCCCAAGGTTCCAAGGAGGTGTGGGAATTAAATGAAATAAAATAATTAAATGAGTCACAGGAGATGAATGAAGAAGGGTGCTTTTAAGAATCAAAGGAGAGGGGGGTGCCTGGGTGGCTCAGTCGGTTGAACGTCCGACTTGGGCTCAGGTCATGATCTTGCAATTTGTGAGTTCAAGCCCCACGTCAGGCTCTGTGCTGACCGCTCAGAGCCTGAAGCCTGCTTCAGATTCTGTGTCCCCTTCTCTCTGTCCCTCCCATGCTCATGCTCTGTTTCTCTCTGTTTTTCAATAATAAATAAAAGTTAAAAAAATTAAAAAAAAAAAGAATCAAAGGAGAGGGGCACCTAGGTGGCTCGTCGATTAAGCGTCCAACTTCGGCTCAGGTCATGATCTCATGGTCTGTGGGTTTGAGCCCCGCTTCAGGCTCTGTGCTGACAGCTCAGAGCCTGGAGCCTGCTTGGGATCCTGTGTCTCCCTCTCTCTCTCTGCCCCTCCCCCGCTCGCATTCTGTGTCTCTTTCAAAAATAAACAGACAAAAGAATTGAAGGAGATAGTGCTACTTACTTTACATACTATCTCCTATAATCCTTATATCAGGTCTGAGGAAAGAGTTAACCCCAACTTATAAAGAAGGAAAGGGACCAATGAAATGGAATAGAAACCCCAGAACTAGACCCACAAACGTATGGCCAACTCATCTTTGACAAAGCAGGAAAGAACATCCAATGGACAAAAGACAGTCTCTTTAACAAATGGTGCTGGGAGAACTGGACAGCAACATGCAGAAGAATGAAACTAGACCACTTTCTCACACCATTCACAAAAATAAACTCAAAATGGATAAAGGACCTGGATGTGAGACAGGAAACCATCAAAACCTTAGAGGAGAAAGCAGGAAAAGACCTCTCTGGCCTCAGCCATAGGAATTTCTTACTTGACACATCCCCAAAGGCAAGGGAATTAAAAGCAAAAATGAACTATTGGGACCTCATGAAGATAAAAAGCTTCTGCACAGCAAAGGAAACAACCAACAAAACTAAAAGGCAACCAACGGAATGGGAAAAGATATTTGCAAGTGACATATCGGACAAAGGGCTGGTATCCAAAATCTATAAAGAGCTCACCAAACTCCACACCCGAAAAACAAATAATCCAGTGAAGAAATGGGCAGAAAACATGAATAGACACTTCTCTAAAGAAGACATCAGGATGCTCAACAGGCACATGAAAAGATACTCAACATCACTCCTCATCGGGGAAATACAAATCAAAACCACACTCAGATATCACCTCATGCCAGTCAGAGTGGCCAAAATGAACAAATCAGGAGACTGTAGATACTGGCGAGGATGTGGAGAAACAGGAACCCTCTTGCACTGTTGCTGGGAATGCAAATTGGTGCAGTCACTCTGGAAAACAGTGTGGAGGTTCCTCAAAAAATTAAAAATCGATCTACCCTATGACCCAACAATAGCACTGCTAGGAATTTACCCAAAGGATACAGGAGTGCTGATGCATAGGGGCACTTGTACCCCAATGCTTATGGCAGCACTTTCAACAATAACCAAATTATGGAAAGACCCTAAATGTCCATCAACGGATGAGTGGATAAAGAAGATGTGGTTTATATACACAATGGAATAGTACGTGGCAATGAGAAAGAATGAAATATGGCCTTTTGTAGCAACGTGGATGGAACTGGAGAGTGTGATGCTAAGTGAAATAAGCCATACAGAGAAAGACAGATACCATATGGTTTCACTCTTATGTGGATCCTAAGAAACTTAACAGAGACCCATGGGGGAGGGGAAGGAAAAAAAAAAAAAAAGAGGTTAGAGTGGGAGAGAGCCAAAGTATAGGAGACTGTTAAAAACTGAGAACAAACTGAGGGTTGATGGCGGATGGGAGGGAGGGGAGGGTGGGTGATGGGTATTGAGGAGGGCACCTTTTGGGATGAGCACTGGGCGTTGTATGGAAACCAATTTGACAATAAATTTCATATATTGAAAAAAAAAAAAAAAAGAAGGAAAGGGAGAGTTGGAGAATTCCTAAGATGGGACATTTAGGCTCCAACTTTTTTTTAACTCTGTTGACATTTCAGTGACTATGCATAATTACTGTGTAATCAGCATAGGCTATGAAAGGCCAAAGCCTGATCCTTTTTCACTCCTGCTTAATAACCCCTAAAGGCTCCCCGGTCACTACAAAATAAAAAGCTCTCCAAAGGTTTCCTTCAACGCACCATTTGAGGTTTCATCCCTAAAGTACTTTACCCGTTAAATCAGACCCCTGCACTCCACTTCAGTGGCCAAAGAATACGCTTAAAACAATTCGGATGATTATTCTGTAGCCTGCAGGATACATTTTTTTCCCTCAGTCATTTGACTACAAAAATGCACTATCCAGCATTCACACTTACCATTTTATATGTAAATCTACAGTTGAAAGCGCGCGTGTCTGTGTGTGTGTGTGTGTGTGTGTGTGTCTTTACCAAGCTTAGGCTTTAACCAAGTATTCAAAATATGTTTTATTTCCCTGTTTGAGCGGCACCAGCGGCACCCTTTCCTCTGCTCGTAGGCAAAGAGCCTACTTCTAGGATGTTAGGTTGTCTCTCTGTAGGAAGAAAGATCACAAGTGAGAATCGGGAGCAGGCAGAACCGGGGAGACTTGGGAAGGGAAAAGAGAAGGCCCACCCTAAGTAAAACAACTTTTAAAAATGAATCTAGGGGCGCCTGGGTGGCTTGGTCGGTTGAGTGTCCGACTTCGGCTCAGGTCATGATCTCACAGTCCGTGAGTTCGAGCCCCGCGTCGGGCTCTGTGCTGACAGCTCAGAGCCTGGAGCCTGTTTCAGATTCTGTGTCTCCCTCTCTCTGTGACCCTCCCCCGTTCATGCTCTGTCTCTCTCTGTCTCAAAAATAAATAAAAACGTTTAAAAAAAAAAATGAATCTAAAGAACTCTTGAAATTTGACAATTAGAAAAACAAACAACATGGTTAAAATGGGGTCAAAAGATCGGAAGAGACACCTCACCAAAGAAGAAATCGAGGTGACTAATAAGTGTATGAAAGATGTTCAATATCATGTGTCATCAGGGACTTAGAAATTAAAACAGTAACATACCGGGGCCCCTGTCTGGCTCAGTTGGAAGACCACACAACTCTTGACCTCAGGGTTGTGAGTTTAAGCCCTACGTTGGGTGTAGAGATGACTTAAACAAATAATACTTAAAAAAAGAATAAGATACTGCTACACCCTTGTAAGAATGGCCCAAACCCACGACACTGACAACACCAAATGCTGCTTAGGACAGAGAACAACAGGAACTCTCACTCACGCTGGTGGGAATGCAAAATGATAAAGCCATGTAGGAAGACAGTTTGGTGGTTTCTTACAAAAAAAAAACCCAAATGGTCCAGCAGTCACACTCCTTGGTGTCTACCCAAAGGAGTTCGAAACTTGTGTTCACACAAAAATGTGCACACAGCTTGCCAAAATTTGGAAGCAACTGAGAGGTCCTTCAGTAGGTAAATGCATAAATGATTCGTGATACACTTATATAATGTGATGGTATTCAGTAAGAAAAAGAAATGATCAAGCCATGAAAAGACATGGAGGAAACTTCAATGCACATTATGCCAAGTGAAAGAAGCCAACCAGAAAAGGCTATATATGACATGATTCCAATTATACGTCATTCTGGTAAAGGCTAAACTCTAGAGAGAGTAAAAAGATCAGTGGTTGCCAGGGGTTTGGAGGAAGGGACCGAGGAACAGGTGGAGCTCAGAGGACTTTTAGGGCAGTGAAACCCTTCTAATACAGTAATGATGGACCCATGACATTATGTATATGTCAAAACGCATACAGCAGGACAGCACAAAGAGTGAGCCCTAAGGTAAACTATGGACTTCACTCAATACTGATATATTAATATTGGCTTATCAATGATAACAAATGCGCCCCACATGCAAGATGTGGAATGAGGGCTGTGTTCAAGAACTCTCTGTACTTGCCATTCCACTTTTCATAAACCTAAAGCTGCTTTAAAAAATGAAGTATTTAAAAAAGAAATAAATAAAGTCTATTTTTTAAAACACATCTAAAAATTGCTGACCTTTAAGTCTGACATCGGAGTTCACACCCTCCATATCCAAGCAGTCCCCAAGGCTCTCCCCAACCCATCTTTCTCCCTTGCACCAACTGACGCCCAAGTCACCACTTCTCTTCTGCAGCTGCCTCTTTTCCCTTCTCCCAAGCCTTAGAGTTGACCCCAGTCAATCCCAATCAGTTATTTGAGGTGCAGTGACCTTTGTCACAATCTGATCAAGCCACGCCAACAGCCCTTTCATGTTTCTCATTACCCTAGTGTAACTCTAGACAAAACCATCATTCACAGGGCTTCCCCTCCTCCTCCCCAGCTTCTGCCTCCATGCCCCATCCAGGGACTCTCCTGGACTTTGCAATTCCTCTAACATTCTCCTGGGCCTTTGCGCCAACAGGTTTCCTAGCACGAACCAATGCTACAGTGGACCAGAGGGGTGGGGGAGCCCCATGAATCAGGTAAACTGGACCGTGCTTTCCAGAGGTGAGGCTTGAGCTGACCCCTCAGGATGGGTGTGAATTAGCCAAACAGGAAGGGGGAAGGAAGGGCATGAAGAAGGGACAATCTCCAGGAGTCTCATTCCTGAGGCAGGAATGTGCAATATGCATACCAGAGCAGAAAACTCTATGTGGGGTGACAGAGCTCATTAGTAGGCAAAAGGGGGGCCCCTGGCTTTACCCCTTTCTAGGCACCTCAACTCACCTTTTTGTACCCCAGTTTCCTGGCTGTAAGACGGGGATAATAATAATGGCCCCCTCATGAAGCACTGGAAAGATTTAAGAGTTAATGCATGAACACCACCAAGTCAGTGTTTCATGCGTAGTAAGCCTTTGGTATTAGCTATTGCTATTAAGATTACCTGTTGGTCTGTTGGAGAATTTATTGCAAACAGACTACAATACAAATGTGCTGGCTGAGATATACAATGCCTTCAGAATGCCACCCTTGAAAACAGACATGGAAAATCTCACACAAAATCCCTGTATGAAAAAGAAACAAAGAAAAATGATGCTTCATTACCTCAAATGTATTTTGTAGTTCAAAGTTGGAAATTTTACTTCGTGTGGTATAAATTTACTCAATAAGGACCCACGAACACACTGACAGTCTCAAACACGTCCAAAATCGGATCATATCACTGTATATGCTTTTATAACATAATTAGCTCAGAAAATACATATTTTTAAATACTATTATGTGAACAAAGTGGACAAAATAAAGTATTTTACAAGTTACCAACCTGGTCTATCATTTTGCGGAGGAGGACACTGAGACCTGGAGCCTGGGACTTGGTAAACCCAAAAGAATATGAAGAATTTAGAAGTACCAGCAAGCCATCCGGTCCACAATTTTGTCTTTGACAGTGGACCTAAGAGCACCCTTTCTGGGAGAGTTAACTCATCTCCTGGTCTTCTAGACCTATCTATCCCATAATAACCCAAAATGAAATGTTTGTGTGGTCGATTAATAAATACACCCCTCACATGGAAATAGATGGTTGTCAATGGTACTAATAAATGCAAACATAATTTTATCATCTTCTAGCCAAGTGGCACATCAATAACATTTCTGGAAGTTCAGACCCTAATGTCAGGCCAGGCCTAAAAGACCAATAGCTGACCTGAAAACTCCAACTTGGAAAAATTCATTCCTTCATTCCTTATGCTGCTTCAGTAGGGGTACACTCCAAATCGAGATTGGGATGATTCCTGGGGTGCCTGGGTGGCGCAGTTGGTTAAGTATCTGACTCTTGATCTCTGCTCAGGTCATTCATTCTCTTATAGTTCCTGAGTTCGAGTCCCACATCGGGTTCTGTACTGAAGGTGTGGAGCCTGCTTGGGATTCTGTCTCTCTGCCCCTCCCCCGCTCTCCTGCTTGTGCACGCCCTCTCTCTCTCTCAAAATAAATTAATTAATTAAAAAAAATTTTTTTAAAGATTGGGATGATTACTAATGTTTTTTCATATAATCCACTAATCCATTTCAGTATGGACACTCAAATATTAGTGCTGTTCTTTATGCTTTTCCCGTGTTTTTTCCGCGAATAGTTATTCCTCCTATAACTGGAAAAAGTAAAAATGCAATGTTAAATTCTTCCCATGTGGAAAAAAACAAAAACCAAAAAACTGGAAGAGTTCCATTCCTTGTGCATCCACAAGGTGGCACACTACCACTTTGTTTTTTTACTTCCCTGATCTGCGCCGTTGGAAATGCAAACAAAACAATGAGAGTTAAGGAACGGTGTTCATTTCAGGCACTATGCTGTGTGCAGTGGAATTCTATACTCAGTAGAAGAGTTTGGATTATCCACTGCTTCATGCACTTGGACTTGGTTCTTCGGTGAGGCATCACCACAGCACTGTTTTCCCGGTCGCAAAAGTAGTTGATAACATTGTTTTAATTTCAAAAGTTATGATTATTTTTTTTTTTTTTAAGATTTTCTTTTTAGGTAACATCCACACCCAACGTGGGGCTTGAACTCACAACCCCGAGATCAAGAGTCGCACATTCTACTGACTGAACTAGCCAGCCATCCCGAAAAGCTATGATTTTTGAAGCTTCCTTTGAAGATATGTTTCATTAAGAAGTAGAAGGTGAAGGGGAGAAGCCAGAATTACACAGTGAAAGAATTCAGACTTCTTTCTTTCCCATCAACAAAGTATTTAATTTTGTTTATTTTATTTCTCTATTTTTTGATTTTGAGGGAGAGAATGCGAGCAGGGGAGAGTCAGAGAGAGAGGGAGAAAGAGAATTCCAAGCAGGCTCCAATGCGGGGCTCGAACCCACCAACCGTGAGATCACGACCTGAGCCGAAACCAAGAGTCAGGCGCCTAACCGACGGAGCCACAAGGCACCCCTCCCATCAACAAATTATTTTAAATTACATGTTTAAATTACATATTTTCTATCGAACAAAAAGATGTGCTAAACATTTCTGAGAAGAGGGTAAGAAAAACTTCCTAGGGCCCTGGCATATTTTCACAGTATTAGGAAATAACGTTTCAGATTCGGGAGATAAATGTCTCCGTCTTTTCAGAAAACTTCTCCTCGGAAGGCAGGATGTACTCATCCCTAACATCAGCCATTCTTCAGCGTCAGTGAGACTTCCCACCCTGTGTTCTCTCATCCTCATGATACCCTCGCCACATGAAAACCATGGCAAAAATACTGACGTTACCAAAAGAAATGACATTTTTAATCACTTCACTTGGCCTCTGCAGTTCCCGGTCCTTCCTTTTTCCTTTTTCACAATTCAGATAGAAAACATTAGGGGCTGCCGTTTGATTCTCCCCGACATGCAAAATAACACAGGTGCACAGAAAACATTTGCTTAAGTTGGTTTTAGTAGGGACTACAGCTGGGTTTTGAAGAGGGAAACAAAAAAGCATACAGAGGGTTGTTCTGATTGAAAAGCTGTCACCAGTTGAATAACATACAGCGTGGCAGTTTAAAAATGCCCACAAGTTCTTTGCCATTTCCTTCTATTGAAAGGTGGGACCCATTTCCCCTCCCCGTTAAACTGGCCCAGATCTGTAATTTTGCCGGTAGGATCAGGCAGAAGTGATGCTGTGTAACCTCATAGGCGAATCCCGAAGACAACTGATCGGTTGTCAGTACTCTCTTAGAAGCCTGGAACCATCTGAGGAGTCTAGATACCCTGCCCGACACAGAGCCATGCAGAGAGAGGCTTGAAGTATCTTGGACATTTCCACCCCAACTGAGTTCCCAGAAGAAACAGGAAACTGAGCCCCAGCCAACCCACAAAATCATGAGCAATTACGAATTGTTTTAAGTCCTTAAGTTTGGGATGTTCAGTTCTGCTGGAATAGAGAGCCTAATAGTTACAGCCAGTGAGCTCTGTTTTGCCAAAATTGTTCTTCCTTTTATTTTTTATTTTTTAAATTTAATTTACATCCAAATTAGTTAGGATATAGTGCAACAGTGATTTCAGGAGTAGATTCCTTAGTGCCCCTTCCCCATTTAGCCCATCCCCCCTCTCACACCCCCTCCAGGAACCCTCAGAACCCTTGTTCTCCACATTTATGAGTCTCTTATGCTTTGTCCCCCTCCCTGTTTTTGTATTATTTTTGTTTCCCTTCCCTTCTGTTCACCTGTTTTGTCTCTTAAAGTCCTCATATGAGTGAAGTCATATGATATTTGCCTTTCTCTGACTAATTTCTCTTAGCATAATACCCTCCAGTTCCATCCACGTAGTTGCAAATGGCAAGATTTCATTCTTTTTGGTTGCCGAGTAATACTCCACTGTATGTATATGTGTGTGTGTGTGTGTGTGTGTGTGTGTGTGTGTGTGTGTGTATACCACATCTTCTTTATCCATTCGTCCATCAAGGGACATTTGGGCTCTTTCCATACTTTGGCTATTGTGGATAGTGCTGCTATAAACATGGGGGTGCATGTGTCCCTTCGAAACAGCACCCCTATATCCCGTGGATAAATACCTAGTTGTGCAATTCCTGGGTCGTAGGGTAGACCTATTTTTCGTTTTTTGAGGAACCTCCATACTGTTTTCCAGAGTGGCTGCACCACCCTGCATTCCCACGTTCTTCCTTTTAAACAGACTTTGTTTTTTAGAGTAGTTTTAGGTTCATAGCAAAAAACGAGCAGAAAGTATGGAGGGTACAGAGAAGACCCACACTCCCCCTTTCCGCCACGATCAATGTCCCACCCCAGAATGGAACCTTTGTTACAGTGGATGGACCAACATCAACACATCATTTTCATATAGAGTTCATATGCACTAGGGTTCATTCTGGATGTTGTACATTCTATACTTTTTTTGACAAATGTAAAATGATTTATATCCATCGTTGGAGTGTCATACAGAATACTTTCACTGCCCTAGGAGTGCTCTCTGGTCCACCTATCCATCCCCGCCTTCCTCTGACCCCCAGCAACCACTGCTCTTTTTCCTGTCTGCATAGTCTCGCCATTTCCGGATGTCATATAGTTGGAATCGCACAGTGTGTAGTGTTTTCTTCTAAATGTGTTAAGGTGTGTCTTATGACCAGAATGTCGTTCTTGTTAGGGCACGCTCCACGTGAGTTTAAGAAGAATGTGCATTCCGCTGTTGTTGGCCGAAGTAGTCTTTAGATGTCAGTTACATCCTGTTGATTGACAGTGCTATTGACTTCAGCCATGTCCTTATTGGTTTTCTGCCTGCCAGGTCTGTTTCTGATAGATCGATGTAATGTCTCCAGGCATAACCATAGATTTATCCACATCTCCTTAAAGTTTTATCAGTTTTTGCCTTGCGTATTCTGATGCTTTTTTGTCAGATGCATACGCATTAAGGATTGTTATATCTTCCTGGGTAATTGATCCCTTTATTGGGACCCCTGGCTGGCCCAGTCAGTGGAGCATGTGACTCTTGATCTCAGGGTTGTGAGTTTGAGGCTCATGCTGGGTGTAAAGATTACATAAAAATTTTAAAATCTTAAAAAAAAATTTACCCCTTTATCATTATGTAATATTTGTCTTTATCCCTGACAATTTTCCCTGCTCTAGAGTCTGCTTTGTCTGGAATTAATATAGCTACTCCCGCCCTCATTTACCTAGTGTTAGCAAGGTATTTATTTCTGTATTATTTTACTATTAATTGATATATGTCTTTATATTTAAAGTGGGTTTCTTCTGGTGCAGCTGCTCTGGAAAACCATGTGGAGGTTCCTCAGAAGATTAAAAATGGAACTACTCTATGACCCAGCAATAGCACTGCTAGAAACTTACCCAAGGGATACAGGAGTGCTGATGCATAGGGGCACTTGTACCCCAACGTTTATAGCAGCGCTTTCAACAATAGCCAAATGACGGAAAGAGCCTAAATGTCCATCAACTGATGAATGGATAAATAAGATGTGGTTTATATATACAATGGAATACTACTTGGCAATGAGAAAGAAGGAAATCCTGTCATTTGCAGCAACATGGATGGAACTGGAGGGCATTATGCTAAGTGAAATAAGTCAGAGAAAGACAGATATCATCTGTTTTCACTCATATGTGGATCTTGAGAAACTTAACAGAAGACCATGGGGGAAGGGAAGGGGGGAAAATAGTTACAAACAGAGAGGGAGGAAGGCAAACCATAAAGAGACTCTTACTTAAATGCAGAGAACTGAGGGTTGATGGGGGTAGGAGGAGAGGGGAGAGTGGGTGATGGGCATTGAGGAGGGCACTTGTTGGGATGAGCACTGGGTGTTGTATGGAAGCCAATTTGACAATAAATGATATTAAAAAAAAAGAAATGCATGAAATTTCATATACTAAACGGAAGTAAACATTCTACATTAAGAAATGCAAGAAATTCCATGTATTAAGTGGAAGTAAACTTTCTATAATATAAAATCTTATGCATTATTATGGAGTTTTGTGTGAGTCCTCAAAATTGTTTTCCCTTTATGTTGACAGCTAATATCACAAGGTAAGTTCTTATCAGGTATTCAAAAACAAAATTCGGGGCACCTGGGTGGCCCAGTTGGTTAAGCATCCAACACGAACTGTAAGAACATCAGCTCAGGTCGTGACCTTACAGTTCATGGGTTCAAACCCCACATCGGGCTCTGTGCTAACAGCTCAGAGCCTAGAGCCTGCTTCAGATTCTGTATCTCCCTCTCCTTCTGCCCTTCCCCCACTCGCTCTCTCTCTTAAAAATAAGTAAACATTTAGCAAATTCAAAAAAAGAATTCAAATGAGTAACTTTTATGTCCTCTTTTATTTTATTTTCTTAAGTAAGCTGTATGCCCCATGTGGGACTTAAAGTCACAACCCTGAGGTCAAGAATTGCATGCCTGGAGCATCTGGGTGGCTCAGTCAGTTGGGCATCTGACTCTTGATTTCGGCTCAGATCATGATCTCACCATTCATGGGCTAGAGCCCTCCTGACAGCATGGAACCTGCTTAGGATTTTCTCTCTGCCCCTCCCCCACTTACTCTCTCTCTCTCTCAAAACAAATAAACATTAAAAAAAGAAGAAGTTGCATGCTCTACAAACCGAGTCACCCAGGGGGCCCTCAACTGAGTAACTTTTAGAGGCCTTTTTGGCTTTATTCAATAATTCATGAATCAGGCAGCATCCAATCTAGCAAAGAAAAAAGAGCTCTGAGGAGCTGTACGGAATGAAAGAATTTTTTCAGTAGAATGGCATGGTAACAAAGAAATTATACTGGGCAAAAAAGCAAGTTGGTTATTACGAGGCTTCTTTCCTTTAGGGGAAGGCTGGGGCCTGTGACCCAACTAGTGGGCAATTCCTGATTACCTGGTTTACTGTACCATTTCTGGGAGAGCCAAAACCATAGTTAAGTCTTGGTTTGGTGACATGGGGCTTAGCATAAGTGACTCCAACTGGGGCCTGTTGTCTTCTCTTTAACATGAGTTAACGGTGAAGTAAGTTAGATTTCTTTTTAAATGACATTGGAATACTTAGCATCACAGCAACACTATTGGGTAGTCAGTGTACCAATTTTAATGTTTTTCTATTATCGTTAGAAAAGTTCCGACTTGAAAAATACAACCAATACAGTCATAGCGTTAATAATTAGTTGCTTCGTTAAGAACTTGGTCTTTTTTATCTCATTTGATTTCTACATATACCAGACTATTCCAACTCCTCGAGTGATTATTATACACAATGTAATTCATCAGTACCAAAATATAAACTTTAATATATAGGACATTTGTTTATATATAGGGAAATTACTTATTTAATATATAGGGAAATCCTTGCAGTAGCAGGATGAATAAGAGATTTATATTAAATGTGTTAAAAATAAGTTGTATCGTGATATCAAAAGACTCTTTGATGTAAAATTTGCCAATCGTCTAAAAAGTTTACTTAGCTGCTCTAAATTTTTGAAGTATTAAAAATGTGAAAAGAAAGTGATCACATTTCATTCATAACCTTCGAGCTTTGCTTAGAAGATTGAGCAATTTTTCCTGGAAAGGAAGCATGTCTTTGTTTTGAAAAATAGAAGGCAAACTCTTAACAGTTAATGAGTAAGGTAAATAGATACAAAGGGTAATTTAATACTTGGGCTAAAGTCTTTCTCTCCACCCTCCTCAAAACAAAAACCCAGGAGATTTCTTGTTTGTCTTTCCATTGTCATTTCCTGGCTCTGCCCTCAAATCACCATTGTTCAGTGTTTTGAATAATGTATTTCCATTCCCAGACCTGCCTTCCCACATCCTGGCAATAAGAGGGACTAAAGCCATCATGGTTACCTCATATTTAACCAAAGCAAACCTTGCAAGCCTTCCTTTCTGTTTGTTTACACTGTAATGCAGACATTATTATTACTTTTTAGTTTTGAAGAGAACGGCAATGCTTCTTTTGTGCTACTTAGCAATTAAGAAGGTATGAATCACCTATGGTCATGAACTTGTCCTCTACCTGCCTTAAATCTAAACAATGAGGTAAGAAATTATTTTCTTTGAAACCATTTAGCATTAGCTATTGTTTTGTTTTTTTTTGTTTGTTTTTTTTTTTTTGTTATTTATTTTTGGGACAGAGAGAGACAGAGCATGAATGGGGGAGGGGCAGAGAGAGAGGGAGACACAGAATCCGAGACAGGCTCCGGGCTCTGAGCCATCAGCCCAGAGCCTGACGCGGGGCTCAAACTCACGGACCGCGAGATCGTGACCTGGCTGAAGTCGGACGCTTAACCGACTGCGCCACCCAGGCGCCCCGCATTAGCTATTGTTAAAAAGCAAGACAACGGGCCCCAAATGAAGCCCCTTGTGCTAAGCCCCATATCGCGAAACCAAGACTTAATTTAATCACAGTTTTGGTTCTCGAAGGAACGGGGTCTTCAACCAGTCAGGAATCACCTAATCAGGAACCAGGAATCACCTAATCAACACTGGTTAGGTCATCTGCCTGATAGATCCCTTCCATCCCCCAAAGGAAACTGACCTGGTAATAACCAACCTGCTTTTCTGTCCAGTACAACTTCCTTGTTCCTGCTCCCTTCTGCCTATAAGAGTCTTTCCTTTTGTACAACTCCTCAAAGCTTTCCATCTGAAAGATCGGTCGCTGCCTGATTTGAATTGGGTTTTGTTCAAAGAAACCTTTAAAATGTTTGAGGTGCATCCATGTATCTTCTACCACTATGAAGTTTGTTAAATGATTTGCCTTCATGATTCCAAGTAAAATAAAAGGCAGGCATTATGGTTCACGGAAGCAGCAAAAGTAGCACGTGGATGAAAAAGACCATCTCTGCAGAAGTCAAGCGTGACAAATTTTCAACAAAATGCTCAACCTTCTTCACGCACCTCAGTGTTCATCCCAGTGTATTTTCCCAGCAGCTCATCGCATCGCGGCAAGATTATGAAAATTCTGACACGGTATTCACACTCGCGATTGGTCTGTACGTTTCTTCATAAGCGCTGCAACTTCAACAATCTCTCTTTCATCCTTTGCATGATGCCTTCTAGCCTGTTATGATCGTCACCATCTTGAGAAGGAAAGTGGGCAAGAGCAGATAAAAAAAAGGGCCAGCCAGATGTCTGGAGCCAGACACTCCCCTTCCATGCTTTTGGCTTCCGTGATCTTACTTGTCTCTTGCATTAACCAACTGCCCGGGTGGCCCAAATGGTAGTGCCCCACCTGTGCAGCCAAGAGAATGTTTGCTGGGCCAGCATCGGTGTGAAATAAACAGTCTTTTCTGATTCCCCCAGTGTGTGTTGCTTGTCTCTTCTTAGGCACCGATATTTGTTGTAAAGTTTTTGATGCATTGGCCGGAAAGGTGACCGCCGTGAGCCACTGTCGTGGGAGGCCGGCAGAGAGGCTACTCCTCACAGACCCCTGTGACTGAAAGGAAGCCACGCTGCCTGGGACCTAACTGGACCCTGACAAGAGTCGGCCAAAGCTGCACTCAGACAGACTCCAGAGGGAACAGAAAAGGCCGGTCCCAGGACATCGGATCGGTAAGGGTCCTTGGGGACTTCAGACCGGGGAGGATGGGGAGCTTGATCACCCCCGGGGCCACATAGTCTGTGCATAGAACAGGGAACTCCCGGGTGGAGTCGGCAATCGATGTGAACGTGTGTGCGAGCGTTCCACTGTCTCGGCTACGGAGCCTGAGCGGGTCCTACCCTGCGATTCCATGCTGACCTCAGACAGCTCAAGGCAGAATCAGGTCCACGGAGGGCTGATCTGAGTCAGGGGTTTATACCGACCTGCCAATGCCAAGAGGCATCTAATCCCCGAATGGGAGCGGCCAAGTGGACGAAGCGACCTCTCCCATCATGTTTGTCTGGGACACGGTAAATAGGGAGGGACCCATCTAGGATACCAGGATGGGGGGAAATTCCTAAAAACCAACTGTTTTGGTGTGTATGATTAAGGATTTTAGGGGTGCCTGGTGGCTCAGTCGGTTAAGTGTCCAGCTTCAGCTCAGGTAATGATCTCACGATTCACGAGTTCCGCCCGGCATTGGGCTCTGTGCTCACAGCTCAGAGCCTGGAGCCTGCTTCGGATTCTGTCTCTCTCTCTCAAAAAAAAAAAAAAAAAAAAAATAGATAAACAGTAAAAAAATACTTTTTTAATGAATTTTAAAAAAAGATTTTCAGGTGACTATGGGGTCAAATTGACCCCTGGGAAATTACCCACTCTCTGTGAATTAGAATGGCCTATGTTCTGTGTAGGCTGGCCCATTGAGGGCACCCTAGATGTCCCCACAGTATGAGCTGTTTACAAAGTAGTTACTGGAGACCCCGACCCCCCGGATCGTCCCTATACAACGATCAGTGGCTGGAAATAGCACAAGTCAAGCCTCCTTGGGTCTGGTTCAGCGTTAACAGTAAGGGACAACGTAGCGTCTTTGTGGCAGGGGTTGAGAAGAAGACCTCATAGCAGGAAAAAAACCGCTCCCAGCCTCCAAGAAGATTCAGAGAAAGTCCTTCCATTTCTGCCACCATATGCCCCCAGATCCCATCAGTCGAGGGAGGGGAACGTCACCTGCCTGACAGTTCACCCGTCGGTCTTGCCTCCACCAGTGGCCGGTCGGCCCCAACCAAGGACACCTGAACCAGTAGGAAGATGCCTTAGGTTCTTGCCTCAAGGTCCAAGGCCCCAACAGCAATGCAGATGCCACTACAGGAGACTAGGGATCTCCAGAGAATAGGCCCTGATGGGACCCTACAAGAGGGGGATTGGTTTTCTACTACCAACCATTCCACACTGACCTCATCAACTGGAAACATCACACCCGCCCTACTCTGCGAAGCGAAGCCTCAGGCAATGATAGGTCTCCTGGAATCCATATTTGAATCTCACTGCCCTGCCTGGGTTGCAACGTGGAAGAGGGCCGACAAATCGTCACCGAAGCCAGAAAATGGCTCCAGGCTCAGGCACCAGATGCATAACCAGACACTGACGCTTGGGCACCGGAGGCTACACCCGAAGGGGAGCGTCGCTGGGACCCAACACAGAAGCGGCAAGGGTCAGATTAGAAACATACCGACCTGTCTTCTTCCAAGGGGGTAAAAGCAGGGGCCTGAAAGCCCACCAACATGGCAAAGGTAGCTGAGGTTCTACAAAAGCCAGACGCGACCGGCTGACTTCTGTGAAAGACTGTGTGAATCCTTCAGAGTTTACACGCCCTTTGACCCAGAAGCCCCCCAAAACCAGCGCATGGTCATTGCTGCCTTCGTGGGACAGGCCCAAAGTGATATTAGACAGAAGGTCCAAAAGTTGGAAGGAATCGCTGGAAAGAATGCCACCGAACTATTGGAAACCGCCAACAAGATTTTTGTATATCAGGATCGAGCTGCCAGAAAAGAGGCGGACAGAAGAATGAAACAAAAGGCAGCTCTCCTGGCCGCGGTCTTGGGGTGATCACCCCCTCCGGAAGGACCTCCACGGAAACTGCAAGGGACTCAAGAACAGAAAAGAAGGGCACCGCTGGGACGGGATCATTGTGCCTACTGCAAAGACTTTGGACACTGGAAAAATCCCCCGCTGCTAAAAGGGAAAACCAAAAACTTCTGCTCCAACCAGAACCACCCAAGGCTGATCTGATTGGACTGGCATGAGGGGTCTCTGATTAGGAAAGACAGGGCTCTCTCCAACTGACCCCCATGAGCCCATGGTCAGATTGAGGGCCAGACAATAGACTTCATGGTCGACACTGGGGCCAAACACTCTGTGGTGACACACAACGTGGCCCCTCTGTTGGGTGGAGAATTTACCATTGTAGGAGCCACTGGGATGTAAACCCGAAGGCCATTGTGCAGTCCCCAACAGTGCCGGGTGGGGGCCACTGAGTAGTTCATGAATTCCTGTATCTATCCACCTGCCCGGTCTCACTGTTAGGTAGAGACCTCCTAGCCAACTTGGACGCAGAAATAGCCTTCACTTCAGATGGACAGACACTGTTGTGCCTAAACGAAAAGTCCCAACCCATGCTTTTGTCTCTGACGATTCCACGGGAAGAGGGATGGAGATTATAGACTTCCCTTCCCGGTGAGCCAATGTTGGCCCCCGAGCTAGAAGCTGAATTCCCTTCATTTTGGGCAGAAGGAAACCCTCCTGGTGTGGCAAAAAAAAAAAAAAAAAAAAAAAAAACACACCCCGATATTAATTGACCTAACCCCTAGGGCCCAACCTGTCAAAATACGCCAATATATGGTCCCATGGGAGGCACGCTTGGGGATCCAGACACACTTGGACAGGCTACTCAAGTGGGGACTTCTAAAAGGATGCCAGTCCCCATGGAATACTCCTGGAAAAGCCAGGGACAAAGGATTACCGCCCTGTGCAGGACCTAAGAGACATGAATGAAGCAGTCGTCACGCTGCACTCAGCATTGCCTAACCCATACACTCGACCAAGACTCGTACCCTCTGAGGCAGGATGGTTCACATGTCTAGATTTACAGTACGCCTTCTTCTGTCTCCAGCTAATGTCTAATACTCAAGCCCTATTTGCCTTTGAATGGGAAAACCCTACCCCAGGGACAAAGGAACAATTGACTTGGATGAGCCTGCCACAAGGATTCACCTTGTTCAGTGGGCGCTGGCATCTGACTTAGCCAGGCTTCTGGGATGGGACCTAGGATGTGTCCTCCTCCGATATGTGGACGATCTCCTGCTAGCCAGTGCTACACGGACCCAGTGCTGGGAGGGAACCGGGGCCCTACTCAGGCTACCAGCAGAGGCAGGATACCCTGCGTCAAAGAAAAAGGCACAGATTTGCCAACAGGAAGTTAAATATTTGGGCTTCAAAATTACCCAAGACAAACGGATGCTGGGAGCAGAAAGGAAACAGGCAGTCTGTGCCATTCTGGTTCCCACTGCCTGCCGGCAGGTCCCAGAGTTTCCAGTAGCAGCAGGATTCTGTCGGATATGGGTCCCAGGCTTCTCAGAGTGGGCCAGACCTCTATAGGAGGCACTAAAGGGGGAAGAAAGGGCACCCCCTAATCAAGATAGGCTTTCACATCCATAAAAACGAAACTCACAGAGGCACCAGCCTTGGGACTCCCAGCTGTATCACGAGATTTCAACCTTTCATGCATGGAAACAATGCGGTGGCCCTGGGGGTTCTAACCCAGGAATTTGGACCATGGCAGAGACCAGTGGCATACCTTTCAAAACACATTGACTCAGTTGCGGCAGGATGGCCACCCTGTCGGAGGGCCCTGGCAGCCACCACACTCTTCATCAAGGAAGTCGACTCATGTGGGGGCAAACCTAAACGTTAAGGTTCCCCATTCAGTTATTACCCTGATGGATGCCAGGGGGCAACACTGGAAAACTCATGCTCGAGTGACACAATATCAGGGACTACCACGTGAAAACCCATGAGTAAGAGTGGAAGCCGTGAAAACCCTAGGAACTTAACGCAACCTACCAGACCCAGAGTTCAGGGGAAGCGAAACGTATGAGCGGGACCCTCAAATCAGCCATGGCCAAATTTCCAAATCAGGAAATCGACTTGCCCTGGCCAGATTCGCTACCCCCAGCTCTTCTCTGAGGACACTGTACATCCCGGAGAAATTTAGGATTCTCCCCATTCGAGATCCTATACGGAAGGCCCCCTCCACTAGTCGAATTCAAGGGCAATCTGACAGAGCTAGGGGATTCAGAAAAACAAAAACAACGTTAAGGACTAGGGAAAACTGTATTTGAGATGCATAGACGGGTGACAGACAGGATACCCGTTTCCTTAGGAAAAACGGACTCCCTCACAAACCTGGGGACCAGGCTTGGATAAAAGATTGGAGAAGGGTTGGGGCGCCTGGGTGGCTCAGTCAGTTGAGCGTCCGACTTCGGCTCAGGTCACGATCCCACGGTTCGTGAGCTCGAGCCCCGTGTTGGGCTCTGGGCTGATGGCTCAGAGCCTGGAGCCTGCTTCCAATTCTGTGTCTCCCTCTCTCTCTGCCCCTCCCCTGTTCATGCTCTGTCTCTCTCTGTCCCAAAAATAAATAAACGTTAAAAAAAAAAAAAATTGGAGAAGGGAACCACTTAAACCTACCTGGAAGGGACCCTAGTTAGTTGTGCTAACCACGCCCACAGTCCTCAAGGTTGTAGGACGAACCACCCGGATCCACCATTCTCGAGTAAAGGCAGTCCACCTGTCACCTGACAACCACTTGGAATGGAAAGTCACCGCTAACCAGAATAATCCTCTACAGCTCACCCTTAAGGAGACAGCGGACCGCAGCCAACACCTGAGAACTCTCTCAGAAGAGAGAAGCTTGAGGAAATCCCCAAGCGACTGAAATGAACTACAGCAAATCCTTCTCTCTCGAATTTCGTGGTCGTCCCCGACCTATGTCTCTTTCCACACTTGTGGCTACACTCTTCGCTGTAGGACTCACCCAGCTTCCTCCCACAGATTGGCGCTTCAGTCGCAAACCCTCTACTTACTGGTGTCAGGACGACATAGAACGAGTTGCCGGGTCCCTGGCGGCCTTACAGGGTCCAGTAGACTCCTTGGCGGCGGTAGTCTTACAAAACAGGAGAGGGCTAGACCTGCTACCTGCCGAGAAAGGAGGACTAGGTCTCTTCCTAAATGAGGAATGCTGCTTCTGTGTTAACTGACCGGGGATAGTTAGGGATATGGCCCAACGAGTAAGGGAGTGGATCACGAGAAGGAGGCGAGAATTAGCAGACTCCTGGAACTCAGGGCAACATATGGAACTGGGCATCCTGCTCCTCCTTCAGCTGGTCCTGTCCTAAGGCCGTTCACACCCCTCCTGTTTGCTCCTTGGATTCGTATACGCTAACCAGGTTTGCTTCCCCTCGCCTGGAGGCTATGAAACTCCAGGTGATACTCCAGTGGGACCATTCTAGCTGTCACCACCCCCCTTTGGATGGCGAAAAACCCTAGGTGTCACACCCCTCCCTTCCACGTCCCCGTCCAGCAGGAGGACAGCAGCAGAACAGTCTTTGCCCCTCCTCCTGTGACAGCCAGGGGTTCCCCTGCCCCCACAAACTGATATTCTCGAAGGTTGCCACAGCAGCTTGAAAATCAAGAGGGGGGATGAGAAGGGAAGTCGGCGAGAGCAGATAAAAAATGGCCAGCCAGATGTCAGAGGCCCCGATAACCCCTTTGCATGCTTTTGGCTTCTGTAATCCCACTTGCCTCTTGTCTCAGCCAACTGCTCACGTTGGCTGGTTCACATGGGCAGAGCCTGTGGCTCTTGATCTCAGGGTCCTTAATTCAAACTCCACGCTGGGAGTAAAGACTACTTAATATTTAGAAGTTAAGAAAAAGAAGACTGAAAAGTTCGTTCCATTACCCAGATATTATTTATTAGATGTCTACTATTTCCCAGGCAGCTTGCTAGGCTGTGAATAATTCAGGGACTAAGAAGAGAGACTTAACTAGTGTAGAAAGTTAAGGCAATAGGTTGGTTTTGCTGTTGTTCTTACCAATGTTTTTTCTAATTTTTTTTTTTTTAACATTTATTTATTTTTGAGAGACAGAGTGCGAGCGGGAGAGAGAGGGAGACACGGGATCCAAAGCAGGCTCCAGGCTCTGAGCTGTCAGCACAGAGCCTGACACGGGGCTCCAACTCACAAACCCTGAGACCGTGACCTGAACTGAAGTCGGGCACTTAACCGACTGAGCCACCCAGGCACCTCTTTTTCTTCCTGGTTTTATTGAGATGCAACTGACACATAGCATTGCATAAGTTCCGGGTATACAATATTAACAATTTGGTGTAAATATATATTGTGAAATGACCACCCCTGCAAGTTTAGACGACATCTGTCACCTCACAGAGTTACAATGTTTTGTTTTCCTCGTGAGGAGAACTTTTTTTTTTCTTAAACATTTATTTTGAGAGAAAAAAGTGCACACCCGCGAGCAGGGAAGGGGCAGAGAGAGACGGAGAGAGAATCCTAAGCAGCGTGGAGCCCGACATGGATCTTGATTTCACAAACCATGAGATCATGACTTGAGCCAAAATCGAGAGTCGGAAACTCGACTGACTGAGCCACCCAGGTGCCCTGTGAGGAGAACTTTTAAGATTTCTTCTCCTAGCAACTTTCAAAGGCAAAAGGTTGTTGAACGCTGGCTGTCTCTGAATGCCCCCAAAATAACCCGTGCAGAAGGCCAGGCTCAGTTCAGTGCTTATCAAGGTAAGGGATATCGCTATTGTCAAAGGACTCAGTAGTTTGTCAGAAGGGCGAGGGTGGAGGCAGGATATTTATGAGGTTTGGGGCATCTGGATGAGGGTGGCTATTTTCACGTAGAACTTGATCAGGATGGGGCGAATCTGTGGTATAATATTTAGGATCGGTGGACACACCAGGATGAAAGTTAAGAGTAAATAATCTTTAGATGCTGTCTATTTTCCTGGGAAAGTATATTTACTTTAAGGAGGGTAAATCGAATAATGTGATGTTTGGATTACTGCATCTTCAGATGGTTCCTGGAGCGAACAATAAAATGATCTGCCATTTCATTCTGGGGCTGAGAATTTCCTGGAACAGGAAAATCAGACAAATGGAGAGAGTGAGCTGTGGTGTGCGTAGACAGTACGTTACTTCAATTTCTCAAAAGACACCTCTTTCAGCTTTTTTTAACCCAGTACTTCCCCCACCTCTTTTGACCATGGCACTCTTATTTTCTCATAAAACCTGTTAGAAATTTTAAAGAAGAGATCAGAGCAAATACTAGACCCGGAAATAACCTCGATGAGAGCATTATGAGCCAGTGGTTCTCAAAGGGTGGTCCCCAGACCAAACAACGTCAGCATCACTTGGAAACGTGTGAGACAGGGCCCCACCTAGTAAATCAGAAACCCCGGGGGTGGGGTCAGCAGCCCGTGTTTCTCACCAGTCTGTGTTTGTCACCCTCCTGTGACTCCGACGTGGCAACTTTGAGAACCGATGCCATAAGTCTTCTCACCCCTAACTTCCCTCTTCAGGTTTCATTTCTTTTTGCCCAGTGCAGGTGTGAGGCATGATGGTGCCTAAGCAGGCTAATGCCTGGTATTCTTTCCCGGAGACCATTAAATAATTGTCTACGTGAACTTAGCGGAAATGAGGGCAAACACAAATTTGTAGATCTGCGTCCCCCTTTCTGCGTGATTCCTACTCTGATGCTCTATCCTGGTCTTTGAGCTCTACAAAAACAAGTACTCTCCCTGGACGAGGATTAGTGCCTTGGTGAGGAATATAACATTTACTCAAGATTTTAGGGCAGAGCCGGAAGAAAGGGACTGGATACCATGGTAGCAGGATTTTTGTTTCTAAAATAATAAATCCCTCCACACCCACCCCAAGGTTATCTCTTCTCCCAAACCTCTCTTCTTGGCTTGGCAACTCTTGGGTGGCCTTTCTCTTCCTGCTCCTGACTCCATACCTTCTCTCTGACCTTGGCTTCTGAGAGCAGTTCAGTTCAACCCCCACAGAAGTTTTTAAAGTATTTATTGCACCTACACGTTAATACCTACCTCAAGGAAACTGAAGGAATTATATTGAGGCTGACGACCTTGTTTGCTTTGTGAACAAAAGCTTCTCCAGTTCCCGGATTTCACCAAAGCTGTGCCGAGTGAAAGTAATACCAATGTTTACATTTCTCCTCCCTTGGCGTGGAGGAAACCTGAGTTACAGTGGGATCACGTTTCCAGTTGGTTTGAGTCAGATTCCGGGGTCCCTTTTAGACTGGTATTTCAACTTGACTGTGCTCCCACCCCTCTTAGTGTGGTTCGGGTCCTACGCTTCACTATTCTGCCTCCCTCCCGGTGGTTATGGGGAGCAAAGCCCAGCAGGGAGAATGAAGACTATGTCTACAGGGCATTATCTCTTGGGTGTTCAAAATTGTTTGATATTTATCTATCCACGCCCAAGGGATGAGACAAGCCTAGGGTCTCCCTACCCCTCCGCCGTCTTAATTCCTCTCCCCATACGGTATTATTGAGGGACTTTGTCTAAGAAGTAGCATATCTGAAAGAGGACTGTTTATAGCTCCCTGGGAGGAGTGTGCCCTGATTTTGGACTCTGTTGCACATTGGAATCACCTGGAAAGCTTTTTTTTTTTTTAACGTTTTTTATTTATTTTTGAGACAGAGAGAGACAGAGCATGAACGGGGGAGGAGCAGAGAGAGAGGGAGACACAGAATCGGAAACAGGCTCCAGGCTCCGAGCCGTCAGCCCAGAGCCCGACGCGGGGCTCGAACTCACGGACCGCGAGATCGTGACCTGAGCCGAAGTCGGACGCTTAACCGACTGAGCCACCCAGGCGCCCCTGGAAAGCTTTTAAAATGGTAATGCTCAGGTCACACTCTACTGCAATGAAATCAGAATTTTTTTCTTTTTAATTTGTATTTATTTTTGAAAGAGAGAGAGAGAGCACAAGTGAAGCAGGGGCAGACAGAGAATCCATCGGGCAGACAGAGCCCGGGATGGGGCTCAAACTCACAGACTGTGAGATCATGACTTGAGCTAAAGTCAGCTCAACCGACTGAGCCACCCAGGTACATGGGCACCAGAAGCTTTTTAAAGCTCCCTAAGTATTCCAGTTTACAGCAAGTTTCAGAGCCACCGACGAAACAGCTTACAAAATCATACACGATGCTAAGACATTAAAAAGCCATTTTGGTCAAAGGATTTCAAACAACTGGGAGTTATATTTCTGTCACACTCTGTTTCACAGTCGGGAAAATCTGAGACACATGCAAAAAATGTGAGTCATATAAGGTAGGCCACAGGTGGCCTATTGCAGGGGGTATGGAAAGTGTGACCTAGCCATTACTGTTCCCGTTAAGGCATAAGATGTGGTAAATGCTCTATTATTCTCTGAGGTTTCCTGGGACCAAAAGAGTCTGTAGAATCTCTATGACGACGCACCCAATTTGAACGCACTAATTTCTGAATTTAGGTTTTATACCTGAGAAACCTAAGCCTGAGGAGGTAAAGTGATCATGATTTTTTAAAAAATTAATAATACGGTTTGGGCTGTAATTGTAAAATCAGACTAAGAGCTATGCTCACCTGTGGTCAGAATCAACATCAAAATAGTTCAACCTTGTCTCATAGCAAGTCACGCTGTGCGATTCTGGAGATATCTCTGTTTGCCAGCTCTGGCTTGAAATAAATGTCAGCAAATTCAGACTAAAGGCACTGTTAGGCCACAGAACCCGTATTTTGGTGGTTATAGAATATTTAAATTACAGCGGGAACAATATGAGAGGAAACGAGCTAATAGGGAGTGTTTATTCTAAAAATTAAAGTTTTAAATTTAATTTTATATCTTTTCACAGATTTTATTTGGAAGTCATCTCTACATCCAACCCGGGGCTCGAACTCACAACCCTGAGATCAAGAATCGCATGCTCCACCAAATGAGCCAGCCGGGTGACCCAATTTCATATTTTTAATTAACCTTTTTTCTGATTGGGTGCTAAAGTTGTAAATCACTGACTTCATCATGACCCTGGTTGGAACAGTCCAAAGAAGGCCATAGATTAATTTGAGCAGACCTGTATTTTGGCTGTTTCTGCCGCTTTCCCGTTTTGCTTTCCACGGTCGAACAATTTCCGCACTGGGACAGGCAGGGCAGAAGATACTTGCTGAAAAGGAGAAGCTAGCTGATTGGGGATTACTAGAGAGGAAACCTCCTGTCAACCCCACTGAAGACAGGTTTTACCTGGAGATTGCCTAGGATGCCGTACAACTATATGAATGGAAGGTCAAAATGGAAGTCCCTAGACTTTTTCATGGCAGAGTTCCCCCACCAGCCTGCCACCCAGTCCTGAAATTCTGCCACCAGCCATTCAACTTTCAGGATAAAATGCCATCCCCCTTGTGGCAGATCCTCAACATCCACTGGTCCTTCTCTTTGCTAACCTAGAGCCAGGTAAAACACAGGATGTCCGGTTAAATTTGAATTTCAAATAAATAGTGAATAATTTTTAGTATAACTATGTCCCAGCTATTACATTCTTACACTGGAAAAAAAAAAAAAAAAGCATTCATTGTTTGTCAGAAAATCAGATGTAACTAGGCATCTTGTGTATTTATTTACCAAGGCTGGCATTCCTAAGATGACCTAATGGAAATTCTGTTTGTGGCAGCAACATGAGCGTGTGTAGACATTAGATCACGACTGGTCTAAATCGATCGTGATCATACAGCCCCTCGACTTCTTGCAGCTGGGAGTATCTGTGTGATCAGTTCTGGACACTGAGACATCAGGGGAAGTCTGAATATGTGCGGGGTGCAATTTGAACAGATTTTTTTTTTTTCTGGCAAGAAACATGACTAGTGGGACCATCTTTGCTCTGTCCTTCCTTCTTGCCTAGAATGGTTGGGTGGCGCAGCCCCATCCTGGTTATAAGCGCAAGAAAGACAACGGCAGAGACACGGTGCCAGTGACATTAAGTCCTCAAAGTCAATGCCAGTGGCTGCTACTTCCGGAGGTCTTGCTTGTAGGAAAGATAAACCCTTAATTATATCAAACACATGGGTTTCCTGTAACTTACAGCTGAAAAAACCCTCTTAAAGAGTGCAAATGCCCTAGGAGAGGAAACCCTTTTATGTGTATCTTAAGCTGAAATCATTTATTGGCATCTTGTCCCAATGGACCAGTGGAGGGGATCCTTCCTGGCAGGAGAGACACCTTCGCAGAAGTGACTCTCAGTGACACTGATCTGCAGGGCTCTGCGGGGTTGATTTGGGAACGAGCTGTGTGGCTCCTGAAGAATTCTCATGGATTCCTGCCTATGGGGAACAGAATCACGCCCTGCCCCCAAAGATGCCCACATCCTAATATCCAGAACCTGTTAATATATTGCATGTCCAAGGGGAATTAAGGTAGCAGATGGAATTAAGGTAACTAGTCAGCTGATTTTATGAAAAGGAAATTATAGTGAATTATCTGGATGAGCCCAACGACATCACCGGGTTCTCGAAGGAAGAAAATGAAGGCAGAAAGGGAGACAGAGCTTCCAGAAAGGAAGGCAGCCCATCTCACAGCTTGAGTTTGGACCAATGAGACCCGTGTCAGACTTCTGCCCTGGAGGACTGTAGGCTGATACATTTGTGTTGTTTAAAATCATTACACTTGTGGGGCGCCTGGGTGGCGCAGTCGGTTAAGCGTCCGACTTCAGCCAGGTCACGATCTCGCGGTCCGTGAGTTCGAGCCCCGCGTCAGGCTCTGGGCTGATGGCTCGGAGCCTGGAGCCTGTTTCCGATTCTGTGTCTCCCTCTCTCTCTGCCCCTCCCCCGTTCATGCTATGTCTCTCTCTGTCCCAAAAATAAATTAAAAAAAAAAAATCATTACACTTGTGGTAAATATCTTTATTCGTTCATTTATTCCCTTATTCATCCAGCAAATATTATTGAGCCCCTACTTTGTGTCAAGCACTTTCATAGATGTTGGGGATATACTAAGATTGACACAGATAAAAAAAAAAAAAAAACTCTGCTCTCACAAAAAGCTTCCCATCTATTGGAGGGGGAGCAGATTTTTTTTTTTTTAATTAAGTGAAACCTACTTGTGTGACAGATTTTAGATGCTGTAAGTGCTATTGTGGAAGAACATGTTGGAGGACAAGAGAACCAGGGAGAGGTGTTTCCGTTTTAATGTTTGTTTATTTTTGAGAGAGAGAGAGAGACAGAGTGTAAGCTGGGAGGGGCAGAGAGAGAGGGAGACACAGAATCCAAAGCAGGCCCCAGGCTCCGAGCTGTCAGCACAGAGAGCCCGACGCGGGACTCGAACCCACGAACCTGGAGATTACGACCTAAGCCGAAGTTGGACACTTGACTGAGCCACCCACGTGCCCCAGGGTGTTGCCATTTTAAATGAGGGGGTCAGTGAAGGTAACATGGCCAAGTCATAGTTGAACCCAGTCTGGTACTTTCCAGGCAGTCTTCCAGGCAGCGGGGCAGCAGGTACAGAGCCCCGGAGATGAGCATATGCCTGGTGTGGTCCACTAGGAGCGAGGAAGCCCGTGTGCGTGGACCTGAGGGAGAGAGGAGAGAGACAGGAGACGAGGGCAGAGAGATCATGGAGCCGGGCTTATAGAGGCGACTGCGAAACCACTGACCTTGACGCTCCGTTGGGAGCCCTGATCTACATCTGAGAACCATCACTCTTATGGCTGTGGACATAATGGGTGGCTAGGGGTGTGAGGGGAAACAGGGCGCTTCTCGTGAGGAAGGGGGGGCGGGGGAGGCAGTGGAGGAGGCTGGAGGGATCGTAATCCGGACACAGTTTGAACAGGGAGCTCAAAGCACTCGTTGATGGAGTGGACACGCGCTGTGTGAGACCGAGAGCCTCGGCAGGGGGGACTGCCCACGGATTCGGCCGGAGCAGCGGGACGGAAGGGGCTGTGGATGACAGAGGCAGAAGCTAGCAGAGAAGCAGGTTGGAGGAGAAGATTAGGGGCTGCACGTGGGGCCTAGTTGAGATGCCGATCTAGCCCTCAAGTGGGGTTGTCAACTAAGCAGCTGGAAACACGCATCCGGAGTTCAGAGGAGAGGTCCAGACGGGAGATCACAACGAGGGAGGCGGCCATGTTAAATACAGGAACACTGAACGGCTTGAGGCCCGGGGAGCTCACAAGGAAGGACCGTGGAGAGAAAGGAAAAGGGATCTGAGGCCTGAGTCTGGAGGCGTGGTGGTGGCGTCCCAAGGCCTGGGAGGTAAGGAGGAACCAGCAGGCAGAGGAGGAGTGACAGGAGAGAATCGGGAAGGATTCAGGGCCCCGTTGAAGGGCTTTCAAGGACAGTGATTATTGGCTGAAAGGTTGCCGAGATGACCCGTAGGAGGAGTTCAGATAAATGCCTACCTGCTGGATTTTGGAACAACATCCAGGACCCGACTTTGACGAGGATGGCTTCCCTACGGGCACTGGAGGAAGCACCGGATTAGAGAGCACAGGGTGTGAAGAGGACAGGCACAACCGGGTCCTTCCAGAAACTCCCTTGGCCACACCCACAGGGAGGTTTACGCTCCCCGGGACCCTCTGCGACGCTCTGGGAAGAGCTGGCGGAGGGCGGGTCACAGGAACAAGTGCAGTCACTTGCTGAGGGCTCACTGCCCACGAGCAGGAACGGAGGTCCGTGTTCTGTAAAGCGAGGCCAGTAAACTAAGGCGAACGGCTGCCCTGCTCACTCACGTAGGTGCTGTGTGTCACCCCTGTCAGCTCTGGCGCAGAGTTAAGGACTTGTGACAGAGACCAGGGGGTCTGGTCGAAGCCCACAGTGCTGAAGATATTTACTACCCGGCCCTCCCAGGCAGAGTTTGCCAAGCTTTGCTCTAAAACAGCGAGAGGTTGGGGCGCCTGGGTGGCTCGGTCTGTTAAGCGTCCGACTTCGACTCAGGTCATGATCTCACGGTCCGTGAGTTCCAGCCCCGCGTCGGGCTCTGGGCTGACGGCTCAGAGCCGGGCACCTGCTTCAGATTCTGTGTCTCCCTCTCTCTCTCTGCCCCTCCCCTGTTCATAATCTGTCTCTCTCTGTCTCACAAATAAATAAAACCATGAAAAAAAAATTTTTTTAAATAGCGAGAGGTAGGGGAGGGAGAGAAGAGAGAGAGAAAGAAGGAGGAGAGTGGCTGACAAAAGAAGGGGCTCTTGGAAAGGTGTCAATGCAGGGAGTTGCAGCAGAGAGGACTGTTGGGAGATGTTCTCGAGTGTGACCGAAGGGCGGGATCAAGCACCCACGAAGCAGAGTTGCCCTGCTAGGCAGAGAGACATGTAGGTCTTTCGTTGGTATTCTCCGAAAAGATGTGCCACTCTACACATGAGAGAAACGTAAAGTTGAAACCGTGTATCACAGTTTTTACCTGTCACTCTGGGCAAAGGCAAAAATCCTTGACGCTTGGCTGTATGGGCGAGCAGGTGCGGAAACAGGCAGACGGGTGTTGTCGGTGAGAGTATAAATGGGTACGCTTCCTCTATGGGAGGCATGTGATCCCGACTAAGGCCGAGGCCTTCTAATGGGATTATCCTATCCCATCTAGGCAATCTCCACGTGACACCGACCTTCCGCTCAGCTTTGCAGCGTGGTTGTTTAGGAATGAGCTGGAGTTTTGAGCCGTTCCCTTCACGGGCCGGGTATGCAACTGGGGTCTCCAGAACCCCCAGAGGGTCTGAGAGGGCCGTGAACCCTCTTGTGGGTGCAGCAAAGGGAAATTTTCAGAGACCTGTGGGGACCCTCGCCCCAGCACCAGTATCCAAGGCAGTGTGTCCTTCTGACAGAGACGACTGCTCAATCTCCAGCTCTCTGTGATCTTAGGTTTGAAAGAAGCCCTTAAAGAAGGGAGAAATAAGGGGCGCCTGGGTGGCTCATCAGTTAAGCGTCCGACTTCAGCTCAGGTCATGATCTCACGGTTTGTGAGTTCGAGCCCCGCGTCGGGCTCTGTGCTGACGGCTCGGAGCCTGGAGCCTGCTTCAGAGTCTGTGTGTCCCTCTCTGTCTGCCCCTACCCAGCTCACGCTCTGTCTCTCTCTCTCTCTCAAAACTGAATAAATGGTAAAAAAAAAAAAAAAAAAAAAAAAAAATTAAAAAGAAGGGAGAAATAACATTGTTGTATGCTGATAATAAAGATTTAATAGAAAGAATAAAAATTGATTCTGCAGCAGAGAGGATTGCTGGGGGAGCGGGCAGGGGGCGTTCTTGAGTCTGGCAGAAGGGTGTGGGTCTTTTCTATCTTTTGCCTAGGCATAAAGAACTTGTTTCCTTTGCTGTGTCAGATGGTATCTTTTGCCAATGACCTTCACCCTGAAGGAAACCACTCAGAGGGTAATATCTATCAACTTTTTAAATGTCATGTGTTTTAAGCAAGCAAAACCACTTCTGGCAACTTATTCTATACATATATTTCATACATGTACGTTGTTCTTCATGGCAGTGTTGTTCGTAAGAGCAAGAAACTGGAAACAAACTAAATACCCATTAAGGATCTATTTAAACATCATGATGCATCCTTTCTACTATGCAGACATTGAGAAAAAACAAAGAGGCTTTATATAAACTGATGCAGAGTGATTTCCAAAATTTTGTGTTAAGTGAAAAAAAAAGGTAGGTCAAGAGCAGATATTAGACAGGTATTGCTAAACTGGTTCAAGGGTAAAGGTCATTGGCAAAAGGTATCATCAGAGGCCGGCAAAAGATACACATTTGATGAAATGTACAGAACATCTCTGGAAAGATCTCAGAGGAAAAAACCCGAACCAACTCCCCAAAATCTTTCAACAGTGATTGCCTCTGTAGGGAAAGTGGAGGGGTGGAGGCTTATGCATTTTTGAATTCTGTATCTGTGCTTGAATGACATTCAGAAAAGAGTATATTGAAAAAATAATGGTGCGTCTGGGTGGCTCCGTCGGTTAAGCGTCTGACTCTTGGTTTTGGCTCAGGTCATGATCTCATGGTTTGTGAGCTCAAGCCCTGCATCGGGCTCTGCATTGACGGCATGGAGACTGCTTAGGATTCCCTCTCCCTGTCTCGCTCTGGCCCTCCTCCACTTGTGTTTGTGTGCGTTCTCTCTCTCTCTCTCTCCATATAAATAAATAAACATTAAAAAAAAAGAAAAACTAATACATGTTTTGGTAGGAAAAAAATAGGGAGCACTTATAAGCTCTTAAGTAGAGAGAAACATAACAGTATTGAAACTGTGTTTTAGAGATTAGTCGGGGGGGGAGTGTTATGAACTGAGTGAACTGAAAGATTACAATGGAAACCATCAAGTTATTGAAGTATTCCATACTTGAGGTGTTAATGGGTCTAGGCTAGAGTGGAAACGAAGGAAGGGTAAGAGCCTGAGACCAGACCATTTGGCAGAAGTTACAGAGAAACCTGTTTCAGCTTAATATGAGAAAGCAGGGCCTAAAGATTAGAGCTACCGCTGGTGGGAATAGACAGGGAAAAGTACCCATCATGATGGTGTTCCTACAAAAGCTGGACGACTATATGATAAAGAAGTTCTAAGCATAAATCAAGTTTTCCACAGTGAATGGTCCAGAGTAGGTAGTGTGTAAGATCTCTGCCCAACCCTGAAATTTCGTGACTTTACGACAAAGGCTTGGGGATACCCAAAATTCAGGGCCAGTGGAGGGAAGGAATCCACTTTGATGAGTGACAACAAAGGCAGGAAAATGACCAACTTCGAGGAACGAAGGTAGTAGACAAGGACTAGGGTTCAAAGATTAGGCAGTAAACAGTGTTACTATGTGTTAAGAGGCTGGAGAGCCATTGGGAGTCACAGAAAGATGGAGTTATATAAAGTCTTCACTGTGTTCAGTTATTACAGATCTTTTTAAGATTAAGATTTAAAACTATTTTAGTAGTTTGCAGGTGGACGTTTGAGGGACGAGAATTTTTTTTCTTAATGGTTAAAGTGGACGCAGTAGAAAAAAGAGGTAGGAAACAGAGTGGTTAACAGGATAGCAAAGACCCCAATTCCACATACACTATGTCGCTAAGCGGTCCCACAGCTGACGGATGATGTGCTCATTTTTTCAGTCTTTTTTCTCTCTGTGATTAATTTCCTATTCCTTTTATAGTTTCTATTGCTGCTTCTTTAAGTACACTAATCTTTTCTTCTCTCCTCTATAATCTTCTGTGAATTCCAGCTAGTGTATCATCTCAGACATGGTATTTTGATCTCTACAAATCCAATTTTAGATCATCCACATTGCTACTTAACATGTTCAGTCTTTCTTTTACCTTCTTGAATAGATGGAATGTAGTTACGATAACTGTTTTAATGTACTTCTGTTATCACTTAGAAAGATCTATT
The DNA here is from genome assembly GCF_028018385.1 of Neofelis nebulosa. NCBI lineage: Eukaryota > Metazoa > Chordata > Mammalia > Carnivora > Felidae > Neofelis > Neofelis nebulosa. Next base: position 77,281,762 of record NC_080793.1, on the reverse strand, counting down.
TGCATAAATTTATTTTTTCCCTTCTTGTTATGGATATTTTCTGGTTTCTTTGCCTGCCTAGTTAATTTCAAATGAATGCCAGACATCGTAAATTTTACTTTGTTGGGTGCTGGTTGTATTTTGACTCCTATAAATATTCTTGGCCAAGGGCTGCCTGACTGGCTCAGTCAGTAGAATACGTGATTCTTGATCTTGAGGTCGTGAGTTCAAACCCCACGTTGGGTGTACGAGTATAAATGTATTTTTTTTTCTTGGCCTTTTTCTGGGACACAGTTAAGTTACTTGGAAATAGTTTGACCCTTTTGAATCTTGCTTTTCAGTTTTGCTATTCAGGACCAAAACAACTGTTACTCTAGGGACAGTTTTGCCCCATACCATGTACTTTATCTAATGTCTCTTGAATTACCAGAATTTCCACTCTGGGAGCGGGAACAGGCACTGCTCTTAGCTCTTTGTGAGTTCTAGAGATTGTTCCCTCTGCTACCTTCGGGTAGTTCCTTCCTGGCCTCAGGCAGTTTCCTCATAAACAGGCATTCTCAGCTGAAGAGTTGAAAAAGGACCCTCTGAAGATCTTAGGAGTTCTCTCCCTGAGTTGTTCTCTCCTTTCTAGTATTGTGCCCTGTGGACTCTAGCTACCTTGGTCTCTCTGGCCTCCTTGCTCCATTTCTATATCTCAGGAAACCTGCTGAGCTCTGCCTGAGTTATCTCTCCTTAAGTGGCAGCCTGGGAACATTCTCAGGGCAACCATAAGGCTCACCTCACCTTTGTTTCCCATTTTTCAGAGATTACTATCCTGTGCTGCCTGATGTCCAGTTTCTGAAAACCATTATTTCAGAAGTCATTTTAATACATTTTTGTACGATTTCTCATTTCAAATGAGAAGGGCTAAAACACAAAATTCAACTGAGTAAATTGTAAAGATCTCACTGACTTCATTCAATGGTTTATAAATAGGACAGCATCTGGGGTGGCTGGGGAGCTCAGTCGGTTAAGCATCCGACTCTTGATTTCAGCTCAGGTCACGATCTCGCAGTTTGTGAGTTCGAGGCCCCTGTCAGGCTCTGCCCTGTGTCAGTGTGGAGCCTGCTTGGGATTCTCTCTCCCTTTCTCTCTGCCCCTACCCCACCTATGTGCGCTCTCTCTCTCTCAAAATAAATAAACTTAAAAAAATAAATAGGACAGCATGCAGTAGATAGAAAGATAGAAAGTAGATAGAAAGGATCTCTGAACCTGTACAAAATGAAAAACTTTTATAGGCAGAAGAGAGCAGAAAAGGAAGTTATACTAGGCCAAAACAAAACAAAACAAAAGTAAGTTGGTTATTGTAAGGCTACTTTCCTTTAGGAGAAATCAGGGGTCCATCAGGCAGATTACCTAACTAGAGCTCATCAGGTGATTCCTGATGGGCTGCTTTAAGATTCCATTTCTGAGAGCGCCAAAACTGTAATTAAGTCTTGGTTTGGTGATGGGGAGCTTAAAATAAGTGACTATTCAGATCCTGTTGCTTGTAACAGAAGGTAAATCTGATCCCTGTTACTCCCTCGTGACTGGAAATGGAATTCTTTTAAGCTCTTTATTTTAGAAAATGCTAGGCAAGCATAGTCGATTTTTTCCCGTGGTAAAGATTGACTGTATTTTCTTCTCACATCTAATATATATAAAAACTACAGCTGATTTTCATCCTATTTTTCAACTCTTCCATATTTATACATTTGCTTTTGGATTCTACCACCAGAGGGCACCTCTGTCACGTTTCAACCTCCACTTGCAAATCAGCATTAAGGGAACAATTGTAGACCTGGGACATTCTTGTTCCTTTAGCATGAGAGTTACAATGCTCAGTTTGAAATATGCCGTGACCCTACCTGATTCTTTTGTCTCCTTTAACATAGCTGCACCCTCCCTGATGTCCAGGATAGACTGTTCATTTATTTCTCCTCCACCTTCTCCAACCCTCCCCCCTTCCTATGCTGTGCCATGGCCTCATAATTGTAAAAATTCCCCATAACTCCTCCGATGCCCTCTCACCCCCAAAGCATACATTTATTTTTATTTAAAAAAAATTTTTTTTTTTTTTTGAGAGAAAGACAGAGTATGAGCGAGGGAGGGGCAGAGAGAGAGGAGGACACAAAGTCTGAAGAAGGCTCCAGAGCCTGTCGTGGCGCTCGAACTCGTGGACTGCAAGATCATGACCTGAACCGAAGTCAGACGCTTAACCGACTGAGCCACTCAGGTGCCCCTTAAAAGCATACATTTAATGTTATGGTTGCACCAGCCATCCTTTTCCAGGTGGCATCTAGGTAGGTAATGCTGGAGTCCATGCATATTTCCAGAAGCCTAGAATCCTTCTGCTGCTGGAGAGTTCATCAGCTTTGCAAACTCAGTGTGTTCAGACCTTGCCCAACACTGCTCTCCCCCCTTTCACCCCTTCTAGTGTTTTTAAACAGATATTTTTTTAAATCAATTTTATTGAGATGTGGTTTACACATGAAGAAGAACAGAAATTTGTCACCCCAACATAGGCCTCTTTGGCATCATTTGTAAAAGATACTTACATTTATAAGGGAAATCTCCATCTGTAAAGATCTCTCCCTCTCTGTACCAGGAAGAGAAAAACGACTAAACTCTGGAAACTTATCCAGGGAGGAGGCAGCAACTTAAGTCTGCATAACAACCTTACCTCGTTTACTGTGCTTTTTCTGAAACCTCCCATAAATGCACCTGCCCTCTAACAACTTTTATCATTTGCTGGTGATTGGTACTTAAGGTGATGGCTTGGGCCATTTCAAGGAGTGACCCTCTTTTCCTGGGTGTCTCCTGTCCGGGAGGAAAAACATTTTTCCTCTGTCCTTCATGGTTCTTCTAACTAGACTAGGAATTAAATTGACATGAGACAGATCAGAGAAAATCAAACTTAATTTTGTTAAGTATGGGGAATCCACATAGACATGAGATTCCAAAGATAGGCAAAAACAGGTATATATGTCATCCTGAACTAAGGACAAGGGGACAGGGGTCTGGGACTTCAAAAGGATGGAATGGAACTCATAGGAAAATGAATAAGAGTAAACGTTTGGTTAACATATGTTTGGTGAGTCACTCAGAAACAATGGGACATGGAGAGAACTTTGGCCTAATAGGCCTTGCTAGGCTCCTGTCTTTCATACACAGTTCATATGATAATGTAGCTCCCTGTGGTGGCAGTTCTCTTCCAGACACAGGTCCTCTATCTAAATTCTGTTAGGCAGTGTTGGGGGGAGGTCAAAGGTTCTTCCTGAGTCTTTTGGGCTTTGATTTTTTTTCAGTTCAGCATAATCTGCATCCCCAAATAGCCTGTCTTGGGGTAGCCTGCCCTTGACCCCTACACTCCCGTGTAGATAGGAGGTATACATGTTATTAAAGTTGTTTTTCTCCTGTTCATCTACCTTTTATTTCTACGGATGTCTCAGCCGAGAATCTAGAAGGGTAGAAGGGAAGTGAATTTTCCTCCCCTACACACACAATAAAAGATATCCATCTTAAGTGTATAGTTCAATGGGTTTTTGAGAAATGTATGCACCCGTGTAATCACTCCCATGACCAAAATAAAGAACATTTCAATCATCTCAAAAAGTAAGCCCACCCCCCTCTGCCCCAGGCAACAATTACTCCCCTTTCTGTCACTATAGATTTACCTGTTCAGAATTTCAAATATATACCTGTGAATCAAACTGTATGTGGTCTTTTGCGTTTGGCACTTTTTATCTCAGCATAAGGTTTGTGAAATTCATCTGTATTGTTGTGTGAACCCATCTCCCTCCAAAAACTAAGTAGTGTTAAACCATAAAAATAAAATGGCCAGTTTTTTGTTTTTTGTTTTTTGTTTTTTGTTTTTACCAGCAAAACAATGGGTTTATTCGGAATAGCAAGACTTGGAATCCAGGACAAGCAAGCTATAGCAAAACTACAGGCAGGTCTACAGAGAAAAGGAGGGGTGGGAGAGAGGAGGTTGATCTTTTATAAGGGTGGGAGAGAGGAGGTTGGAAGACTGTTATAAACAAAATGTCCATTGGAGTAAAGGGGGGGTTGAAAGTATAGTGGCTTTTCATTGGCTGAGTCTGCCATTGACGAGGGAAGGAGGAAAGACTTTCTTCCTCCTACGGGAATAGTGAAGTACTATCATCCACCTTGCAAGGCTCCTCTCTCCCCATTGGGTCTGCCATTGAGACCAAGAGCGGTAGACTTTGAGAGCTCCCCCTGCTGGTTTCCTGGCTTCATTCTAAATGAGATTTCCTTCGGGCGCCTGGGTGGCTCAGTCAGCTGAGCATCTGATTTCCACCCAGGTCATGATCTCGCCATTTGGGGTTCGAGCCCCGCATCGGGCTCTGTGCTGACAGCACAGAGCCTGGAGCCTGCTTTGGATTCTGTGTCTCCCTCTCTCTCTGTACCTTCCCCACTCATGCTCTGTCTCTGTCTCTCAAAAATGAATAAATGTTAAAAAAAATTTTTTTAATTGAGGTTCCTTTAATTTTCAGAGCAGTATTCCATTGCCTAGATATGTCACAATTTGTTTACCCGTTTAGACAAGTACTTCTTTCAAGTTGTTTTCTTCTGATAAATATCCTGATGGGCATCTGCTCACTGTAATCATTTTTCTTTTTTACATAAATGTTAAGTTTACTACTAGTTTATTTATTTATGTATTTATATTATTTTTCAAAATGGAAATATCAGGGTGCCTGGGTGGCTCAGTCGGTTAAGCATCTGACTTTGACTGAGGTCATGATCTTATGGTTTGTGGGTTAGAGCCCTGTGAATCCACAGCTCAGAGCCTGGAGTCTGCTTCGGATTCTGTGTCTCCCTCTCTCTCTGCCCCTCCCCGCTCCTGATCTCTCTCTCTCTCAAAAATAAGTGTTAAAAAAAATTTTTTTAACGGAAATATCTTTTTAAAGCTATGATAGTTGTAAGAAATCTTTTTATGTATTTTTTTTACCCAAACATTAAGAAGTAGAAAGTAAAAATTTCTGGAAATGACTGCTTATGCATTATTTATCCATTTTCCTTGATCATGAGAGATAATTATATGCAAGGTAATGTTCTTACTTTTTTAAATTTAATGATATAATAACTTTGCTTTCCGTGACATTATAGCGTGCTATTCCCACCATTATTTTTTCAGAGCTGCATGATTATCAGTGCAACCTAACAACCATTTTCTAATAATAAAACTTGTTTTAATAGTGTTTGTATGATGCACTATGCATTATCTATAGCATACCCTTTGGGTTATACCTTCTAGCTCTATTTATTCATAATCTTTGAGCTGTTTGTGCTTTGTAAGTTGTAGGTAAAGGATAGATATATAAATTCTGTCCTGTGTGGTAGTGATTTAATTGATTTCCTTATCCCCACACCTCTGGAGAAATCACTTTTGTCTCCGTTTGTAATTAATCTCAGTCTTCCTTTACTCTAAACAAATCTGTGTGTTTTGAGTCTTCTTTTCAACTTGGTTATAACATTTGCCTGATTCTCTCTTTCCCATCACGTATGTAAAATAAATTCTTTAACACACCCTTATTTTCATATCTGTATGAGTCGTGTTTTTACCTTTTTCTGAAAAGTATCTTTTAACAAACTTTAATGTTTCCAATATAATCAGTGACCATCCTTGTTAAAAAACCTTTGTGAGGGGTTTTAAAAAAGTTTTAAAAAAGGGGTTTGTGGGTTAGAGCCCCTTTAAAAGGGGTTTTAAAAAAGGTTTAAAAAACCTTTGTGTGTGCCTAGGTGGCACAGTCAGTTGAGCAACTGACTTTCTGTTTTGGTTCAGGTCATGATCTCACGGTTCCATGAGTTTGAGCCCCGCATCAGGCTCCTTGCTGACGGTGTGGAGGCTGCTTGGGATTCTCTCCCTCTCTCTCTCCCTCTCTCTCTGTCCCTCCCTCTCTCATGCTCTCTCTCTCTCAAAATAGATAAATAAACTTAAAAAAAAATCTTTGTGCACTTGTCAAATTCTTTACATAGAGTAAATTCCTAGACCAATGATTCTTACATGTATTCACACTGTCCCACCGCCCTTACGGACAGCTCGTAGGAATTCGTACCCCTGAGTGCAGTGACATCGGCAGCGATGTAACAGGCCACCGAAGCTGTATAAGAATTACTTTAAACTGAACATATCCGAATAATCATTAGCGGCAGGAGAAAACATTATCTAAACTTAAGCCTCGGTGGCTCAGTTGGTCAAGCATCCAGCTCTTGGTATCAGCTCAGGTCATGGTGTCATGCAGTTCCTATTCGAGTCCCCTGGCGGGCTCTGCACTGAAAGTGTGGGGCCTGTTTGGGATTCTCTCTCTCCCTCTCGCTCGCTGCCCCTCCCCCGCTTGCTGTCTCTCTCCCTCTCTCTCTCTCAAAATAAATAAACATAAAAAAATTTTTTTAAAGTAAATAAACTTAAGCAGAGCCTCTGGAAAACACACCTGCCATAGAGCTCTCTCGGAGGGAGCCTCCTGATTGGGAGAAGACTGACCCTTAGCACATGGAAGCGTGAATTCAGCTGCCGTTAGCATCGGAAGCTCATCTGAATCTTCCGTCTCCTTCCACTGAATTGCTACCTGGCCCTTCATATGCCTTCCTTTTGTTACCGTGACATATAAACCTTCATCTGTCTCAGTTACTCATGACAACTCTCACCGGCCCTGAGGAACGAACCTTGTCCTGTCTCACTTCATTTGCAGCACCCCCAACCATTCAAAGGCGCCTCAGATGATAGAGGACAAGCCTTCCTTCCTTGTTCTTAAATCCTTTCTTTTCTTTCTCCTCCTCCTCCTCTTCTTCCTCCTCCTCCTCCTCCTCCTCCTCCTTCTTCTTCTTCTTCTTCTTTTTCTTCTTCTTCCTCTTATTCTTTTTTTAAAATTTTCAGATAGGTTTTATGGGTTTTAAAAACAAATTTCAGTTTGACTTGTGTGGAATTTGTACCCTTGAAAGTCAACCTTTTTTTCCTAAACTGTATTATCGGATTGGCTTGCTCTGTCTTCACGCTTTTACATCCTTCTCCTGTTCCAGTCAAGGCAGTTCTGTTGAATTTTCTAACGATTCAAAACTAATGTCGTACCTTTTGTCAAAACGAACAATCCAGATTTCGGTAAGGAGAGACTTTATTCAAAAGGATTATTGCAAGGACAGGGGGACTGCTTAGAAATGTGGGGAGATCTCTTTAACCATTGCTGCTTCTCTGGAGCAAGAGCTCTGATAAAGTTCAGCCCCGCCATTCTCCCTCTGGTTCAAGATGAATGAATATTATTCATCACTGAACAACTTGCAGGTAATTATAAACCTCCCAAGCAAAGCAAATCAGGGATAAAGAAACAGTTTCAGCTGAACCATCTGTCGAGAGGTAGTTACAAAGATCAGGTCCTTAAGAGAGGGATGCTTACAATAACAATAATAATAAAGAAATATCAGTGATAAATTAATGTCAATGAAATCAGTAAGTGAAAATCTTATTATACAAACGCTTCTTGTTGAATTTCCGAAACTTGAGACATCAGTGCATTTGGCGGTGTTATCCACAGGCTTGGTTACCGTTCACATAAGTGCATGTATGACCTGAGCATTTTACCAGGCCTCCTGGTGGCCCAGGCAGTGGCTTATGAGGTGAGAGGGAAGAATCCAGCACATGCATGTGGGTAAGTTACTGGGCTTGAGTTCCCAGTGCTTCTTCAGATTCTCAAGGAAAAAGCCAGCTGCAAGGCAACCCAGGGAACTGATAACAATCTGAGCAGTCAGGTTTTAGTTCTTGGTGAAGTGGGGGGAAGATGTTGGAGGAAAGTGGGAGAACTGCAGTTCTGTAAGGGTTGACAGTCTGTGCAAGGTGACAGCATCTAGTCCAATTTATAGTCCTTTTTAATCAAGGGTAACTTTAAAGAAAGATTATTCTTTATCACAAAATAAGGCTGGCCTCGTTAGGATTGATCTCATTATTTACGTAGGTACAGCAAGAATGTTAATTTAGCACACAGACCGTTTTAAGTTTGCTTCACTGGAATTTTTTATAAGGAATCCCAGGTAGGACTTGGACAAACTTGTTAAGGCTTAGGAAGCCAAACCATGAACCTGCCACCACTTTTCACCTGCAGTATCTATAGATTTGAGAGTGTTCTCTTCTCAATGTTCCCAAATCATTCTAAGGTTCCTAGGCTTGCCAGGAACTGACATTCCTTCTCACCTATAAGGTTAGAAACCTGTAAGCCAGGTACCAAGCCAGTCTTCCCAAGAGGGTTTAAACATTGACTCCATAATAAAGTCAACATTAGCTTCTTATAAGTGTCCAGTAAATGAGCATTATTTGCAAACACGACATTCCAGCCAAAGCCTTGGTTTTATAACCAACGTTCCCAATTACATCCTATTAACAAGGAAGATAGACGCTTACCAAACATAAGGCCTACGAAGTCATTCTGATAAGACACAGCATCTTTGCCTTCTGGGCATCTGTGGCTCTGAATGGCTTGCGGTATCTTCCTCTCCCAGGGCGTGAGTCTCTATGAGTAATAAACTATCAATCTCATCTGTCCAGCACAGGGTATCGTGTGTTTGGCCATGTTGTACTATTAAGGGCAAGAGATTCTTCCTTCACCAATGGGGTGAAGAGGAAGTGAGCAGAAAAGAAGGGCCCTGAATCTCATGTGATGATGTGTGGAGGGACTGGGGTGGGTAGGGCAGGGGCTGACAGGGGTGGATGGTGGGGGGAGAAGGTAGAGGGGTTGAAGGGGGACAGATCGAAGGATTCAAGGCAGCTGAAGAGAAGGTTAAGGGGACAGAAAGGAAGAGGAGGGGATGCCGGGAAGAGAGAAGTCCCAGATGGCTCAGTTTGGGGAGATCCCAAAGTTCTCAAAGACGCCTTTGAATTTCTAAATTGCCTTTAATAAATTTTGCCAATTCTTGAAGATATTAAATTAAACTTCTGCCATCACAGCATATAGTCAGTGGGAGAAAAAAGAGAGAGGGAGCCTCAGAGATTAAGAGTTGCCTGTGGGATTAACAGTTAACCCGAAGAAATTAACTGTAGAGAAACTAAGAAAGAGCCTCACTTGATCATTTCTCTCTCACAGTCCCCAGCCTGAGGAACCCCGGAAAAACACAAGAGGTCTCAAAAGAAGGCCAAAGAAAGAATCTTTGCGGGGAAACAATTCTCTTTTTGCTAGAAAGCATTAAAGTAACTCTTCACTGTGCTTCAATAGACAAGATGTCCAGAGCATTAGCTTGAGAACTGAACTCAGGGACGGATCCTCAAATTGCACAACAGGGTATTATATACCGTTTCCTGTGTGGGGATGGCGGAGATCCCTAGGTGAGTTCTACTTTTGAGCTGAGTCACAGCACCAGAAAATTGTCAAATAATAAAGAAACCTGGACTTAGGGAAAGGAGAGACTTCATTAAAAAAAAAAAAAAATTATTGCAGGGACGCCTGGGTGGCTTCAGTGGATAAGGCCGCTGACTTTGGATCAGGTCATGATCTCAAGGTTTGTGGGTTGGAGTCCCGTGTCGGGCTCTGTGCTGACAGCTTGGACCCTGGAGCCTGCTTCGGATTCTGTTTTCCTCTCTCTCTGCCCCTCCCCTGCTCATATTCTGTGTCTATCTCAAAAATAAATAAACATTAAAAAAAAATTTCTGCGATTAGGGAAAGGGGCTTATGGCACTGGGTGGGGAGGGGTTTTAATAGGGAGATGGCTTTCTTGTAAGATCTGCAAGCTTCTGAAAGATAAGGCTGAAAGGCTTTTCTTTTATAAGGAGGAGTCAACAAGACTAGAAAACAGGTCTCAGGGAGAGGGAGGAGCTGGTGGCAGGATCAGATAATTGGTCACAAAAGGTTTTTTTGAAGTCAGCTAGGAAGGGGCTTCTGGGCAGGTACCATTAAAGAGTTTATTCAGCATCCCAGTGCCCACTGCTGGCTTAGCCTGAGGGTGGATGAAAGCTCGAAGGCTGGGGCAAGGAGGGAAACTTGAACAAAATTTCATTAAGTAAAATGAGCAGGCATTTTGTGCTGATTGGTTGGTAGGGACAAAGGGCTCAGGCAATCATTTATGAGACAAAAAAGGGAGTTCGGAGAGTCCACGTCTGACCTTGTCATCGGTAAACCAGGGAGTTCTCTTCAAGTCTTGTCTAAGCCATTTGAGGAGAGGTGGTGGTTCTTTGTAGAAACTGGTTTCCGGGAACACAAAGTGGTGTGGGCGTGGGAGTTTCTGTAACCATCACTGTCTTCTGAGAACACTGGGTTTAGGTCAAGTTCCATAGGGTCCCTTATTTGAGTTGTGCTTTCAACCACAGTTTTATTAGGATATTTTAAAAACTGTATTGCAATTATATTGTCACTGTAACAGCTGTGTTTATTAGCACTTCCCTGCATCTATAATATTAGGATAGTTGACATTTATAATCATGAGATTACGCCTTACACTGGTTATGTCTAAGGTACTCAGTTCAGCGATGCTGTGGTTCTACAAAAGCAAAACAAGTCTTCTGTCAAGGCCAGTAACCGGTGCTCGAGGAGACCAGGAGGCAGGAGAAGGCAGAAGGGACTTGCTCCTTGACATCTGCCTGCTGTGCCCACCAAGGTCACCAAGCAATGATTCTTTTCCCTGACTGCAGCAGTTGGTTCTGATTTCCGGTATTGAATCCACTTTCTGAGATCTAGCCTCAACACTTACCTGCAGAAATATCACCCCCAGTTGGGTACCGCCCCCTTCCTTAGAGGCCTGAGTCCCAGCTTCCCAGGGTTCTTTTCCACGGCAGGCAGCTGTTAGTTTCTGATACCCGCTTCTTTCCTCCAGCTCTACCAGCGGCCCTTGCTGTCTTTCTGTTACTGCCATGTTTCCCTTTGTACCTTTCAGCCCTCTGTTACCTGGTTAACCAACTCCTTCAATTCTCTGTAAAATTAGCTGCTGTGATACCTGTTTTCCGACCGGACACACCTTTAAATGATCCAGAAATACCTTCTGGGCTACGTGTATAGATTTATGATGGGCTTATGCTCCTGTGGTCATTAAAAATAATTACATTTACGGGATACCCACGGTAAGCAATTGACCAAAAAGATTTTTCTGAAAGTTAATTTCTAAATCCACTGTTTGGGGGGCACCTGGGTGGCTCAGTCGGTGAAGCGTCCGACTTCGGCTCAGGTCATGATCTCACAGTTCATGGGTTAGAGCCCCGCGTTGGGCTCTGTGCTGACAGCTCAGAGCCTGGAGCCTGCTTCGGATTCTGTGTCTCCCTCTCTCTCTGCCCCTCCCCCACTCACACTCTGTCTCTCTCTCTCTCTCTCAAAAATAAAATAAACATTAAAAAAATTTTTTTTAATCCACTGTTTGGATCTTGGAAGTTAATTTTCCTATAAAAACAGTATTACACGTTGAACTTAGATGATCAAATCCACCCATCAATGCTCATAACACACATGAAGTACAACACTGTACAAATTGTGTAAAGGAACAGAATCAGCACTGCTTTGGCAACATAGATCCAAAGTTCCAATTATTGGCAGTAACAAATTTTATTCACCCTTTTATTTTTTATTTTAATAAAATTTAAGTCAATACATCCAAAATATTATCATTTCAACATACGGTCAATATTTGAAAATGAATTAAAATGAGATCTTTTATTTATTTTTTCCTTTTAGTTTTTTTAATGTTTATTATTTCCTTTTTGAGTGACTGGGGGAGGGGCAGAGAGGGAGACTCAGAATCCAAAGCAGGCTCCAGGCTCTGAGCTGTCAGCATAGAGCCTTATGCGGGGGCTTGAACTCACGAACCGTGAGATCATGACCTGAGCCGAAGTTGGATGCTTAATTGACTGAGCCACCCAAGTGCCCCTAAAATGAGATATACTAAATTCTTTTTTCTTTCATATTAAATTTTCAGAATCTATTGCGTATTTTACACTTATCACACACTTCAATGCAGTGTAGACAATTCCAGGGGTTCAGTAGCCACACGTATCTTGTGACTACTACATTAGACAATATAACTGATGACTTAAGACCAAAGAGTAGAATTGCTGGGACATAAGACAATGCACATTTTCCTTTTCTTTTCTTTTTTAAGATATAAACGCTAAATGATACGAGGAGATAACTCAAAAGCAAGCACATTTGGTCACCCTTTTTGAAATTAAAAAAAGTTATTCTTTTAGGCATATTAAGCCGTGTTCATGATTAAAAACAAACGTAAGGGGCTCCTGGCTGGCTCGATTGGTGGAGAGTGCAACTCTTGATCTCAGGGTTGTGAGTTCAAGCCCACGCTGGGTGTAGAGATTACTTCAAAATAAAATCTTAAAAAACAAAACCCAAAACTTAAAATATCCTCGAAATAAGCCCAGAAAAAAAAAAACAGGAAAAAAAAAAAAAAACAACAACTAATCAAGTGGGGAGGAAGGAAACATGTTTAGTCTAGTGGAAAGACGTGACAGGCTTAGCTTCAAACATCGAAACGACAGAATTTATGAATTTAATTTCATAAAGCATTATCACGGTTTTCACAGCGTATTTGCCTTCTCAGTGTCTTAAGTCCCTTAGTTCAAAAGGTCATCTGGGTTAGCAATAGATAGAGAAAACAAACTGCAATTACTTTTATTCTGATTCTGACCAAAATGCAAATTCTGCACAAGATATTTTGGGTTCCTACTTTTGTTTCCACCATAAAAAATGTAAACCACAGTCTAAAAGGAACTCGTGTGGGGGCGCCTGGGTGGCTCAGTCCATTAAGTGTGTGACTCTTGATTTAGGCTCGAGTCATGGTCTCGCCTTTCTTTTTTTATATAATTTATCGTCAAACTGGTTTCCATACCACACCCAGTGCTCATCCCAACAGGTGCCCTCCTCAGTGCCCATCACACGCTTTCCCCTCCCTCCCACCCCCCATCAACCCTCAGTTGGTTCTCAGTTTTTAAGAGTCTCTTATGCTTTGGCTCTCTCCCTCTCTAACCTCTTTTTTTTTCTTCCCCTCCCCCAAGGTCTTCTGTTAAGTTTCTCAGGATCCACATAGGAGTGAAAACAGATGGTATGTCTTTCTCTGCTTGACTTATTTCACTCAGCCTAGTACCCTCCAGTCTGATCCAAGTTGCTACAAATGGCATGATTTCACTCTTTCTCGTTGCCAAAGTACTATTCCATTGTAAATATAAACCACATCTTCTGTATCCATTCGTCAGTTGATGGGCATTTAGGCTCTTTCCATAATTTGGCTGTTGTTGAGAGTGCTGCTGTAAACATTGCAGTACAAGTGCCCCTATGCATCAGCACTCCTGTATCCCTTGGGTCAATTCCTAGCAGTGCTATTGCTGGGTCATAGGGTAGATCTATTTTTAATGTTTTGAGGAACCTCCACACTGTTTTCTAGGGCGGCCGCACCAGTTTGCATTACCAGCAACAGTGCGAGAGGGTGCCCGTTTCTCCACATCCTCGCCAGCATCTGTAGTCTCCTGACTTATTCATTTTAGCCACTGACCGGCGTGAGGTGGTATCTCAGTGTGGTTTTGATGGGTATTTCCCTGACGAGGAGCGACGTTGAGCATCTTTTCATGTGCCCACTGGCCATCCGGATGTCTTCTTTAGAGAAGTGTCTATTCATGTCTTCTGTGTCAAGTCGTGGTCTCACCTTTCATGAGATAGAGCCCAGGAACAGGCTCGGGGCAGACGGTGTGGAGCCTGCTTGGGTTTCTCTCTCCCTCTGTCTCTGCTCCTCCCCGCCCTGTGCACACAGTCTCTCTCTCTCTCTCTCTCTCTCTCTCTCAAAATAAATAAACGTTAAAAAAATAATAATAAAAGGAACTTGTGTGGTCTCCTTGTCTTCGTCTTGCACATAACGCATTATAAGAAAGTCACTTTCTCTAAAGTAAAAAAATTTTTTTTTATTACATAAACTCTACCTCCAGTGTGCGTATCAAACTCACCACCCTCAGATCAAGAGTTGCCCGCTCTATTGGCTGAGCCAGTAAGGTGCTCCGGAAAATGACTTTTAAAAATAAAATTAAAGCAATGTGTTCCAACATCGTCGCTGGGGGAGGAATCTCCTTGGGGAAGACAAGATTTACTTTCCCCCGGGGAATATTTCATTAGCTTCTCTGCTATTGTCGTCACAGCTGGCCCGCATCGTGCTGCTTTACCCAGTAACACTCTGGCACAAGGGTGGGAAGGGGACAGGAGAGTCCACAGCAATCCTCCCAGAATATTCCAAAGTCTCGAAGGGAGCCCGTGTCTTCACAGAAGAGGTGGGTTCACATGAAACCAATGCGCTTCATGTGGGGTGGCTAATTTATGTTCTGCTTATAAGATACAACCGCTCTGTGTGGCTATGTCTAAGCAAGCATCCCCCCCACCCCCCCCCCCAGTCCACCCACCATCCCTGGGGTATCTAACCTCTTCAAGTCCAAAGCCCAAAGAGGGTGAACTTCAGAGACTCAGGGGTTCAGTCCAGGCCAGCCTGGCCCTGCTCTCTGTTCAAGCTTCTTGCCTGGGCAATGACCTTTCCTAGGAATGGTGGGCACCATGCAAGCCTCCAGTTACAGGATCTCAGATGTGCCTTGTGGCTTCAGCAGGACATGGTGGGCGGGGAAGTGAGTATGGACCTACCTCCTTCCTTCATTTACTTCAATGCATGTGTTGAATGAATAAATGATACGGAGAGGAGTCACAATCCCTCCTGCTCTCCAGGAACTAAAGGTCCTATGGAAGAATGCACAGCATTCCTCTTGTTACCAAGGAGACCATGTCAACTTTCTTAAGTGACCCAAGCCTATGTGCTACAAAGGGTGGAAACAGGTGTTTTCTACTTCTGCCGGGCACTGTGGATTGGTTCACAATCTAATTTTCGTCTTAGTTCTCCTGTGAAAACACGTGGACATAATGCGTTTTTTAAATACTAAATTTAACCAACAAGGCTCATTAGGGAAAAAAAAAAAAAAACCTGCACGGTCATTTCTAAACTTTACGTAAAAAACCTTGGCATGTGCATTTTTTTTCTGGTCTTTTTTTTTTTTTTTTATAAAACATTTTGAAAATCAGAAAAGGCGGCACTTCTGGCGTTTCCCGCCTCCAAGGAAAAGGGCACAGAATTTTGAAGAAGACCCCACTTACTCACCCAGCTCTTGTGCAGTATGGGGGGGGAACTAAGAAGCAAGGCGAACCCGAGGAGGCGGAGAGGGGAAACACAGGGACGCGGGGCGGCTGTCCCAGAGGGCGCGCTGTCCCCGGCCGTGAGCCGCGCGCCGTCCCGCCCCGCCGCCCCGCCCACCGCGCCCGCCGCGCCCGCCGGCCTCCGAGGTGGGCGAGGCGGGGATGCTGTGGGCGGGGCCTAGAGGGGTGGGACCGGGGGCGTGGCGGGCGGGTTCCGAGCCCCTTGGCCGGGAGGCGCTGTCGGCCAGCGCGGCGAGCGCAGCTCAGCGCCCGGCGGGTGCGCGGCGGGCTTGGGGTGCCGCGCGGTAGCGCACCCCCCTGCGCCCCAGCGGCCGCGGGCTTGCTGCAGGTAACCGACTCTTCCACCTCGCCCGCTCCATACCGGCAACCTCGATCTCCTGCTATGGCGCCCGGCGGCGGGTGGAGGGATGGGAAGGATGTGAGGGAGGGAGCCGGCTCTCACCCCGGGCGGGGTGGGCTCTCGGGAAGAGGAAGCGGAGGGCCGGAGGGAGCGGACGCGCGGTGGGAGTGAGGCGGGCGCGTGTGCACGCGGGACGCCTTCCCTGCGCCTTACTCCTGGTCCGATCCGTGGAACCCGGGGAGAGGACTCCGGTGCCCCGTGTCACCTGGAAGCCACTTTTTCCTGCCTTCTTTCCCCCCCCCCCCCCGATCCGGGTAGCGGGTAGGAGCTGAGAAATCGGAGTTAGCTGCAGCCGAGGGTAGGCAGAGAGCGAACAGTTAAGTCGCTGCCGTCCCTTGGGTGCCAGCAGCTCTAACTTGATTTAATGCTCCCCGTAGCCCTGCGAAGAGGCATCATTACCCCCCGTCTTACTGATGAGGATGCCCACACCGGGATGAGAAATGACTCGCCCTGGGGCAAGCCACTGGAAAGGAGACGCCAGTGGGGGACTCGGAAGCCCCCACGCTTCTCCCTCTTCTGCTCTCTTTCTGTCCATCGCGCGCGGATCTAGGAAACTCGCGCCGCTGGGTCTGTTAGGGAAACAGGTGATTCTGAAACACATTCTAGCCCCCCTCCTAGGCTTTTGGGGTATTTTTTTTGGGGGGGGGGAGTTGTTTTGTTTGGTTGGTTTGTGTTTTGTCACCTTTTTAGCACCCAGTTTCTGAATCCTTTCTTCCAATTTTTGGTTATTAGCTTTTCGAGGTGGAAGGATCCTCGCTCACAGCCTTTTCTCCTTGCAGCGCTTTCTTTCGATGCAGAACGAGCCCCAGGCACCCCAGCAGGCCGCACGCTTCTCTTTCGCGGTGGATGAGGTCGCCTGCAGATCCAGGCTGGGCCTTATGGGCTGCCCAGGCGGAGGTGAGTTTGGTAGTCACCTGGCAACCTCGGCGCCTTTTGCTTTCTTTCTTTCTAGAGGGAAGAGGGTCTTCGTTTTACAAATAGTAAGACAAGAGGCCAACTTGGAAGGATATGCGGGGTTGGCAGAAAGCAGTGGTTCCTAGCGATGAGAACAGGCTACAGGATTGTGTGGCCTGAATTTGGTGAGTGGTAGGTGAGGCACCCAGTCGGGGACTGGTCCCCTGCTCTGGGCATTCTGTCCCCCTTTCAGAGCTGTTCTGAAAGGCAGATTTGTTTTGGAAGGGAGGGGGAGGGGCGAATGGTTTTTAGAGATCAGTGTAAATTACCTGCTAGGAGCCCAGGCAGTTCCAGACAGGCTCCCCTGCCGGGGAACACGGTAACAGATTTCACTTCTGGCAAAAAAAGAAGAAACACTGAGCGCTATGGATATCTGCTCTTGCTTAATGGACTTTCCCCCCCACACGTTCAGGATGGTAGTTTCGGGAAACTTGGAGTTCTTAGAAAGGGCTAACTCTTCAATTTTAAAAAGAACAATGTAATAAACTGTGTGTTTACTTTTACAAAGTTTTTGTTGGTAAGTGGAAGGAGTTGAGTTTTCCATTTCATGGTGAGGGTTTGAAGGTTGCTTCCAGGTTGTTCTTCGGTGACTGGCTCTGGGAAGGACCTCCTTAGCCTGGCCCCCAAATCTGTAGTGGGTTTCATCCTTCTTTAATTATAATTCAGCCTTGACTGATTATAATACTACTTCCAACCACAAGCTGCTTTTTTTCCATTTGTGACTTAGTTGCTTAACACTAAGAAAAATGTTGTCCCTGAGAACTTTCCACTATGTACAAAATCACCTATGGGTAGGGACTGAACGATGATGGACGGGGGAGTTAAGGGGGCCTTGGTTAGTCGTGGGTGACTTACAGTGGACCTGCTAAAAAAAAAAAATCTGTGTGGGTATTGACCGTTCCCTACCCATAACCATGCAGGGATTCTGGCCCAGTGTGACCAAACCTTTCTGCCCGCCCCTCAACAGCTGAAAAATCTTCATTAAAAAAACAATTTTTTTTTAATGTGTATTTATTTTTGAGAGACAGAGTGCAAGTGGGGAGGGCAGAGAGAAGGAGACACAGAATCCGAAGCTGGCTCAAGGCTCTGAGCTGTCAGCACAGAGCCCCAAGTGGGGCTCGAACCCACGAACTGTGAGATCATGACCCAAGCCAAAGTCGCCCAACCAAATGAGCCACCCAGGCGCCCCTTCATTTTTTTTTTTTTTAAAGTGAAACCTGATTTAAATATTGGCTCTTTTTTAAAACCCAAGAAATCAAGTCAAATTTGGTTCATGCATCATTCATTGTTAGATCTTAGAAACTGCTCTACTTGGTGATTGCGTTCTCCGGTGAATGAAAAATTCTGACCTATGATGGTATTGTGCATTTGCTGCGGAGTGACGTGGTGCGAAACAGATGAATACTGTTGAAAAGGATTTCTTCTGATTCTGTGTCTGTTTTCTGTGAAGTATGGGGGTACTTCAGCTGCACTGAGTTAAGGAGTCTTTTATGGGCCAAGGAATTTTAGTGACCAAGGAATTGTGTCACTATTTGTAAGAGTCATCCTAATGAAAATTTATTCATGGTTCTAGTTCAGAATGTCAAATGCCTAACTCCCTGGCTTATAAGAGGAGTTCCCAAATGACTGTTCATATAAATCATGTGTGTTTCTCTTGGGGGCCTATCTGTATTCTTCTTTTTTTTTTTTTTTTTTAATGTTTATTTATTTTTGAGAGAGAGAGAGACAGGATGGGGGCGGGGGGAGGCTGGGGAAGAAGGGGGCAGAGAGGGAGGGAGACACAGAATCCGAAGCAGGCTCCAGGCTCTGAGCTGTCAGCACAGAGCCCGAGGTGGGGCTTGAACTCATGGACCGGACCATGAGATCATGACCTGAGCCGAAGTCGGAAGTTCAACTAAGCCACCCAGGTGCCCCGCTTATCTGTATTCTTAACCACATTGGCTTTGGATGCCTGGCTTAGGGTTGTGCTTCCTTGCTGCCCATCTGTGGCAAATGCTATGGCTGTTTAGAACAGTGTTTCTCAAATTTGACATTTTTTGGCCAGTTAAGCTTTTGTTGTGGAGATTGTACTGTGTGCATTGTGAGATGTGCACCAGCCTCTCCCCCCCCCCCCCCCCCCACCACCCTCTGGATGCCAACAGGCTCCTCCCTACAGTTACCACAATCTGAACGACTCCAGAGGTTGCCACATGTCCCCTGGAGGACAAAGTTGCCTGGTTGAGGGAAAGAATGAGCCAGTTTTGGAAGTGCTGTAGCACTTAGGAACTACACTATAAATACAATTAACTTTTAAGCTTCTAGTGACTAGAGAAGCTATGTGTAATGTTTAAACAAACATCTGCATTTTAAAATATTCTTATAATAAAAGTGACTAAACTGGTGTTCTTGGTGAACAGCCACACATGTCCTGCCAGGATTTGTCTCCAAGGAAGGCTTAAGTGCAGTTGTTAAGTCTCCAAAGTTTAAACTCTTGAGTTCCACACCATCAGCACGGGGCTCTAACTTAAGGAACCATGAGATGGGACCTGAGCCGAAATCAAGAGTTGGAGGCTTAACCAACTGGGCCACCCAGGCGCCCCATGTCTTTTAATTTTTTTAAGGTGATAAGATGTCAATGAACCACACTTGTTGATTTGGAAATTGACCCAATCCCTAATAGAACTCCAAGAAAAAAATTCTACGCAAGAATTTTAATAACGAAACTTACTGTAGATCATGTTCAGAGGAGAATTTAGTTTTAGGAAACATTAAAAGCTTTTAGCTAACAGCAATAACAAAGACAACCATATATTTCTGTAGTCTGCGAATTTTTTTTTCCCTTGTGTTTATTTTTGAGAGATAGAGCATGAGCGGAGGAGGGGCAGAGAGAGAGGGAGGGAGAGGGAGAGAGCGGGATAGAGTGGTGAAACCATTTATGGTGTTCGGGAACCCCGGAGGGGAGCAGGTTGGCATGAGGCTGGGAGGGAAGGGAGTTCCATTCAGACAGGTTTTGCTTGTGAGGCATCCCACTGGGGATAAGGAATTGGCATCTGGAACTCATGAAAGAGATGGGCTGCGGGGCACCTGGTGGCTCCATCAGTTGAGCATCCGACTCTTGATTTCAGCTCAGGTCATGATCCCAGGGTCATACATGTTGGCAGCTGTTGCATGTAAATAACCACTGTATATAAGAAAGATCATTTGAGGAGGGGTATGGGATGACAAGAGGAGGCACTGACCTGGAGAGAAAAACCAAAACAGACATAGACGACATGGAGGAAATATGGGGACTGTGGGTGTTCTTTTCTTTCTTTCTTTCTTTCTTTCTTTCTTTCTTTCTTTCTTTCTTTCTTTCTTTCTTTCTTTCTTCCTTCCTTCCTTCCTTTCTTTCTTTCTTTCTTTCTTTCTTTCTTTCTTTCTTTCTCTTTCTTTTTCTTTCTTTCTTTTCTTTCTTTCTTTCTTTCTTTCTTTCTTTCTTTCTTTCTCTCTCTCTTTCTTTCTCTCTTTCTTTTTCTTTCTTTCTTTCTTTCTTTCTTTCTTTCTTTCTTTCTTTCTTTCTTTCTTTCTTTCTTTTCTTCCCTCCCTCCCCTCCCTCCCTCCCTCCCTCCCTTCTTTCCTTCTTCCTTCCTTCCTTCCATTTTCCACTAGTGATTGGAGGGACTCAAACAAGTTCTGAGGTTGCTGGCAAGTTCCTGATGGAGAGGGAGAGGCCAAAGATGTGGGAGTGAGAAATACTTGAAGAATGAGCGGGCCAGGTTTCAGAGAAGGCAAAAAGCTCTTCGATTCCATTACACAGGTTGGGGGATTGGTCTTTGATGGAAGGAGGGAGGGAGAGGTTGGATAAGGGGCCTCAGATTTGAGCTCTCTGAAGGAGGAGGCAAAACCTGCTGAGTAGGGAGTGTTTGTGTGTGAAGCCAGATATTCCGTCAGCCAGTATTTATCAAGAATTTTCCAGTGCCCCACATGGTGGTAGGGTCCTTGGACAGTATTGTAAATAATGTTGATTGCCACTGTGCTTAGCCCTGACAGAATAAGAAATACGTGTTTGGTCTTTGTCCTTGGTTCCTGACCGAGCTCTGAAGCCCTTGGAATTTCCTGAGAGATTGGGAGGAGAGGAATGTCTTTTGTTATTCATTAAAGCTCTTTTCCATACCTGAGTTTATGCTCCTGAGGTAGCTTAGGCGTGGGGGCACCTAGGTGGCCTTTGGGGTAGCTTAGGCGTGGGGGCACCTAGGTGGCCTCAGGGTGGGGCTGGTCACCAACCAGAACAAGTAATTAGAGAGCTGAAGCTTTTAGCCCCCAACCACTGTCCTCTGGGAAGACAGGAGGGGCATGCCTGGATACTGGGCTATGAAAACTCTGGATCCACCCAATTTGGAGAACTTCTGGGTTGATGAACACCTCGAGATGGCGGGAGGAAAGGGAGTCCACCAGGAACCCTCCAAGGTAATTGTGAAGTTTCACAGTGACAGGGAGAGTGACTGCTTTTCAAAAGAACTGTGGCTACAGAGACCCATTCTGGAAACAGCTGCTGGGAAATGTTTTCACCGCTAACGTAAACATGTTGCCAAGAAATACGGTAGGTTTCGTGACTGACCAAAACTTTTTATTTTTAATTTCTTAAAAAATGTTTTATTTTTTTTTGAGAGAGCGCGAGCGGGGGAGGAGCAGAGAGGGGGCAGTGGGTACAGAGGAGCCGAAGGGGCTCTGGGCTGACTGGCTGAGGGCAGCAAACCGGAAGCGGGGCTGGAACCCACAAATCGTGAGGTCACGACCTGAGCCGAAGTCAGATGCTCAGCCCACTGAGCCCCCCCGGGCGCCCCTCAAATCTCTTTAAAAAAAAAACCTTTAGAAACTTAGAAAAGGAATTGTCTGACAAAATCTTTCAAGTGAAGACGATCCCTGGGTTTTGACCCATTTGTCAGATTTATAAAAATGTGATGACACCCAGTGGCGGTCTGCGAGGACAGTTGATGTGAGAACTACTAGCTGAAATTCACCAAAAAACCCGCTTTGTATAATTGGTGGGTAGATTGAACACTAAGTATCAAGAATCAGGGAGCGGAGCTGTGAGTGTTCTACTGTGTTCCCCAGCCTATCCCTGTCACCCCAGACAGCCCTTATTTATTTATTTTTTTTATTAAAAAAAATTTTTTTTTTACCGTTTATTTATTTTTGAGACAGAGAGAGACAGAGCATGAACAGGGGAGGGTCAGAGAGAGAGGGAGACACAGAATCCAAAACAGGCTCCAGGCTCTGAGCTGTCCGCACAGAGCCCAACGCGGGGCTCGAACTCACGGACCGTGAGATCATGACCTGAACCGAAGTCGGCCGCTTAACCGACTGAGCCACCCAGGTGCCCCCCAAGACAGCCCTTACAATGTTAGAATACACAAGCTTGGAGCGTCCTTCAGAGTGCTCTATCACAACATCATTAACCAAGAGATTTTCAAAAATTAAACAGATTTAGTAATACATTGCTTTCACTACAAATATTAATAACAATTCATCTTTTATGCCGTAAGTGACTAAACGAATAGGCTTTAGTCCTCCTCTCCCCGTCTTTTTTGTTTTACAATGTGCAGAATTTATTAGCGCAGTAGGGTGGCAGGATTTTTTTTTTTTTACCTCAAAACCTGGGATTTGTCGTCTTACCCCTTCGAGGAGTGACGAGGCGACACAAAATGAGCAGCAGGCAGAGGTCTTTGGAGTATCGGATCAGAAAGCAAGAAGAGTATGAGCTCTCTTCACAGAGAGGGGGCGTTGGAAAGTTAGTGCCTGCGATTATAGGGGAGGGTCCTTGTTTTATGAGGTTCTAGTCACGCCCCTCCCCTTCCTTCCCCCAGGTTCCTTCTCAGGTTTTACTCTTCATTGGCTTGACACCTCTAGGTGCTGGGTGGTCCATTCCTGATTGGCTCGTTTCCATTGTATGAGGGGTGGTCTTCGGCCCTAAGGTGAGGTTCCCGGTGGGTCACTGGTCTTCTGGTCTACTGATTTTGAGTCAGGTCTTGTGTCAAATTCCTGAAGGAAACCTGAAGGGGAGTAGGTGGGGTCTGTTACATTCTTAAGAGGAACCTTACCCCTGAGGGGGTTTGCTGTGGTCAGACATTCCCAGCCTTGTTCCAAAATGTGTGTTCTTCCCTACCTGGGGACTTGAGGTCCTGATCTTTTCCTTCTCTGCCTATTTTATTCTGTCGTTTCCTATCATAGTAGTACACGAAATTTTTTCAGAAATATACATATATCGATAGGACTTTACTCAAAGGTTTTACTCTTAGTGTTGGTGCAAAAAAATTTACAAGCCTATCACTGAAAGTGGAGTCAAAGTGGGGCTCCCCCCACAGCAATTTGAGAAACCGATTTCCTTATAAAACTACCTCTTCCCCATGACGTGCTCCTATAATTCATTCATGGAGAACAAAATTGCCACTAGAGCTCAAACTCTGAAAAGCAACGAATACAAAGTGTATGTGTCTTGCTTCTCTCGAAATGTGTACATTCAGCTTACTTTTAGATAATCCACTTTAAATGCTTTAAAAAAGAGAGAGAGAAGAAGAAGAAGAAAAGAAACTTCTGGAGTGTTGTGGCCAGTGATATGCTCTAGGACAGGTAAATGCATTAAGTCATTTCAACATAGGCCATGTGGTTCTCGACTCAAGCCGTTTGGGTCTTTTTGGTAAGCAGATTGGAGAGGGCTACAGTCTCCTCTGCAGGTGAAGGTGAGGGTTCCAAACCAAGTCTTGAGTCCATTCTGCCCCGTCTGGGGACTCTGACCGCATCTCCCACAAAAGGCTCATTTGGGGTAGCAGCAGGATTCAGCTGATCACCGGCTTGCAATCAAGTAGTCATGAGTTTTCTGGAATCAGTGGTGGGACCCAGGAATGCGCCCAAGGCACTATCCTGGGCTAATCGACTTGCTGGGCTTGATTGTCCTTTTGATATGCGTGCAGAACGCACCTCTGGGATGCCCCAGTTCCATCCACAGAGTTGGAACACCCCATCTCATCTTTGCTTACTCTTTTCTCATGTCAATCTCGTTAAAAGTCATTAAGTTCATCCAGGAAGCTTCATTTCTACCACCATTGCTAATGAACAAAACACTTGGTTTACAACAAAAATTCCGGAAGTAGTAGCTGCTAGTGGAGTATGGCCATCCCAGGAGTGAGTCCCTTGTAACCTCCCCAGCCCCAGGGGGCACCCTCAGAGCTATTGTTTCTAGCCCGGCTGGCTAGCTGTTCTGGAAAGTTCCTTTCAGCACTATAATGGATGCATTGTTCCCAAAATAGGTTTTTTTTTTTTTTTTTGCAATTTATGATATTTATTTATTTATTTTTTATTTTCTATTTTTCAAAAATTTACATCCAAATTAGCATATAGTACAACAATGATTTCAGGAGTAGATTCCTTAGTGCCCCTTACCCATTTAGCCCACCCCCCCCCCCACAACCCCTCCAGTAACCCTGTTTGTTCTCCATATTTACGAGTCTCTTCTGTTTTGTCCCCCTCCCTGTTGGTATATTATTTTTGTTTCCCTTCCCTTCTGTTCATCTGTTTTGTCTCTTAAAGTCCTCATATGAGTGAAGTCATATGATTTTTGTCTTTCTCTGACTACTTTCACTTAGCATAATACCCTCCAGTTCCATCCACGTAGATGCAAATGGCAAGATTTCATTCTTTTTGATTGCCGAGTAATACTCCATTGTGTGTGTGTGTGTGTGTGTGTGTGTGTGTGTGTGTGTGTATATATATATATATATATATATATATATATATATATATACACCACATCTTCTTTATCCATTCTTCCATCGATGGACATTTGGGCTCTTTCCATAGTTTGGCTATTGTTGATAGTGCTGCTATAAACATGGGGGTGCATGTGTCCCTTCGAAACAGCACACCTGTATCCCGTGGATAAATGCCTAGTAGTGCAATGGCTGGGTCGTAGGGTAGTTCTATTTTTAGGTTTTTGAGGAACCTCCATACTGTTTTCCAGGGTGGCTGCACCAGCTTGCATTGCCAGTTCCCAAAATAGTTTTTAACTATATTGGCCCAACCTATAATTTCCCCCAGAAGGCTCAACCGATAACCTTTGTGTGAATTCCTTGAGATCAGGGAGACACATTTTTTATGATTGTATTTTTCCCCCAGAACCTAGGATTCCGTTTTGTGTAATAGCTGCCTGGGTGTGGAATTGAATTGAGTGCATTCGGGTTAGTAAACCTGAAATACAGTTGCTGATTTTGGAGGTCTGAAAAAAGTTACCTGTAAGAATAAACTAAAGATTTGAACGTTGTCCAGAGAAGAGAAAATCTGAATAATAATAATAATGAACAAATTGCTAATGTTTATTAAGGGCCCATCTGTCAAATATAAGTTTTTGACTTATATTTTTCTTTATGAAAACTCTAAGGTACACATGACCCTAATTCAATCAAATGGCCAAAAACTATTATTCTTCTCCTTCTTTTTTTTAATGTTTATTTATTTTTAAGAGAGATGGAGAGAGGGGGACAGATCTGAAGCAGGCTCTGTGCTGACAGCAGTGAGCCCGATGCGGGGCTCAAACTCCCAGACATGGTCATGAGATCATGGCCTGAGCCAAAGTCAGCCGCCGAACCGACTGAGCCACCCAGGTGCCTCTGTTCTTGTTGTTCTCATTTGTTATAATTTTTACCAGAGAAGAAGCCGAAGCCTGGAGAATTTAAGAGCTTACAGGAGTCTGAGTTAGTGGGTGATGATACCCAGTTTTTGAGCTGAGCAGTCTGGCTTCAGAGCTGAAATCATTGCTACTAAACTGTCCTTCTTCTCCCATGTAAACATACTCAAGAGGAAATATTGAGCCCCTGGTAATCAAAGAAATACAAAATGAAACTCAGTGATGTAGCATTTTACAGCTGGGATATTGACAGAAATAATTACACAGTGGATGAATATGTGGTACATAGTTAAGATAATTACATAGTAAATGTAGAGAAAATGGTGCTCAGATATTATGAGTGGCAGTATAAGTGACTATAGTCCGTTTGGAAGGCAGTCAAGAGCCACAGAAACTTGGAAGTTTTGATCCAAGCATCCTATTCCTAGAAATCCTTTATAAAGCCAAGAGAAAACACTATGTGTATCTTCAAAAGAGTTCATAGTTCATGTTCATAACAATATAATTTGGAAATACCCTTAGTATCCAACTATAAGACACCTACTAATTGTGGCAAAAACAATAAAGACTCTCTGGTGTCCATTAAAAAATAATGGGGAAAAAAAAAACAAAACCAGAATAGGAAATTGAATCCCAGATGCTATGACATCTACTCACAAATATAAGTCAGTAGTGTCCCTGGACAGGCATCAGAAGGGAATACGAAAATGATGTGTAACCGGCCTGGAACTCTAAGTAGCTTTTTGTTTGTTTGGAAAGTGTCTTTACTGTAATGCTTTGCGAGCCTGTTTTGTTGTTTTTTTTTTTTAATTTTTTTTAAATGTTTTTATTTATTTTTGAGACAGAGAGAGGCAGAGCATGAGCAGGGGAGGGGCAGAGAGAGAGGGAGACACAGAATCCGAAGCAGGCTCCAGGCTCTGCGCTGTCAGCACAGAGCCCGACGCGGGGCTCGAACTCACAGACTGTGAGATCATGACCTGAGCCGAAGCCGGACGCCTAACCGACTGAGCCACCCAGGCGCCCCGCGAGCCTGTTTAACCGGAGCTTATGTTGGAGGATTTGGGCCATTTAATCTCAGTTTGCAATTTTGAGTGAAAATTAAAGACTTAAACATTTCAAAGGTGCTTGAAAAAAATACCCCTTCCCCCAAACAAAAAGAGGACCACTGAATCTTTTCGGGTGTGTGCTTCTCAAATTTGTCCAGTGATCACTGACAATGTATTTGGAACCTTGTTTTTTAATGGGTTTATTCTGTACAGACTGGAATGCAGCTTATCTGGATGCTGTTTCATCTCGAAAACCTTTTTTTTTTCATGTTATTACGTAGAGAATTCCCTCATTCTTGGCTTTGGCAATACCTTTGAATTCAAGAAAGATACCTAAATGTAATCTGGATACAATGAAAATGTTGGATAAAGTTTGCCACTCAAATTTATGCACCTGCTTTGAGGGAATGGTCAGGTCACTTATCACACTGGGTATCTGAGGTTGAAGAGGTTGCTCTGCTGTACCTTAGGGCTGAAGCCTTCAGAAGAAGAGTTTGTCTTACTGACACCCGCAGGAACGTTTGGAAGGTTCTGGGGGTCCTTGGAAGGTAGGAGGTAGGGCAAGGTATGGTTCGAAGCAGTTAAAACAACTGGATCCAGGGTTGTTCTTGGCCGGAAAGTGAGACTGCTCTGTTCCCTCTGCCTTTGGGGAGTCAGCCCTGCTGGTAAACTGGAGCCAACGACCTTAGTCAAGGCAGCCTAAAGCCTCAGTTTCCTTGACTGTCGAAGTGAGAGGGAAAGTAGCTAGTTCCAGGGTTGCGTAACTCTTCTCGTGAACAATCTCCTTAATCCCAAAATAACTTCGAGGGTAAAAGTGCCATCAATTTTAAAATCTCCTTTGTAAGGAAATGAAACCACCGCTGTAGCGAACACATAGTTCATCAAGTGCCTGTCAATTTCAGACGCTGTTAATAACATAAAAAAAGAAAGGGAGTCCTCGGACTTGATTCAGTACAACCTGATTGGTACTTTGTCTTGCAGCGGGACTTCCCGGTCATCGTCATCCTCCGCTCCCCGCGCTCAGCCTGGCCCGAGCTCGGCTTCCCCAGCCCCTGTCCACCGCCCACCTGCTGAGGAGCAGCAGAGTGCTGTGTCACTCAGGAGTTGGGGACCCCTGACCGAACCCAACCCAAAACTTCCAAGGTAAGGTCCGTGCCGAAGATTCGATGAGCACCACGTCGTACGGCCAGTTCTTTGAGGTTTCTTTATAGAGACTCCATCTGTCAGACCACACACAGGGGGCTTCAAATTCACGGTATGCTCCTCAACGCACCGTAACTGGGAGCATTTAGATACTGTACTCTGGTTTTCTTATCTGGAAAAGACTATGAGCTTGAAGGTACATTTAACAAAAGCATCCAAGGCATTCATTGCTGTACCTTTTGTTGAGGGAAAGAGGGGATTTTCCTTTCTTTTTTTTTTCTTCCTTCCTTCCTTTCTTCCTCCCTTCCATCCTTCCCTTCCCTCCCTCTCTCCTCTTTCTTTCTTTCTTTCTTTCTTTCTTTCTTTTTCTCCCTCTCTCTCCCTCTTTCTTTTCTTTCTTTCTTTCTTTCTCTCCCTCTCCCTCTTTCTTTTCTTTTCTTTCTTTCTTTCTTTCTTTCTTTTTTTTTTTTTAAGTTTATTTATTTTTGGGACAGAGAGAGACAGAGCATGAATGGGGGAGGGTCAGAGAGAGAAGGAGACAGAATCTGAAACAGGCTCCAGGCTCCGAGCTGTCAGCACACAGCCCGACGCGGGGCTCAAACTCACGGACCGCGAGATCATGACCTGAGCCGGAAGTCGGCCGCTCAACCGACTGAGCCACCCAGGCGCCCTCTTTCTTTCTTTCTTTCTTTCTTTCTTTCTTTCTTTCTTTCTTTCTTTCTTTCTTTCTTTCTTTCTTTTTCTTTCTTTCTTTCTTTCTTTCTTTCTTTCTTTCTTTCTTTCTTTCTTTCTTTCTTTCTTTCTTTCTCTTTCTTTCTTTCTTTCTTTCTTTCTTTCTTTCTTTCTTTCTTTCTTTCTTCCCTTCCTTCCTTCCTTCCTTCCTTCCTTCCTTCCCAGGGAACTTCCTTCCTTCCCTCCCTCCTTCCTTCCCAGGGAACAGCATGAATAGAGGGGGTGGGCTAGGAGTCTGAGACTAGCCCAATTACCAGTAGCTCACTGACAATGTGCATGGACCAGTTACAGAGACCAGGTTATGTGGAATTTCATGCTAAAATGGGAGATGATGGTGATGACACCTCTTCTGTTTATGGAGAAGCTACCACATACTAGTCCCTGTACGAAGTGCTTTGTAGGGTTTTCTAAACACCACCAACCCCATGAGGAGGGCATTATGACCTCGATTTTTCAGATGAGGAAGCTAATAACACTTGGAGAGATTAGGCAGCTTGCTGAAATCATGCATTAAGGCGTGACATAGTTTCGGGGCACCTGGGTGGCTCAGTTGGTTGAGGGACCAGCTTCGGCTCAGGTCATGATCTCATGGTTTGTGAGTTCGAGCCCTGCATCGGGCTTTCTGCTGTGAGCACCGAACCCTCTTTGGATCCTCTGTCTGCCTCTCTCTCTGCCCCTCCCCTGCTCACACTCTCTCTCTCTCAAAAATAAATAAATATTAAAAAAAGAAAAAGGACATGACATAGTTGGGATTTATAGTCCCTCCTATTTGAGTTCACACTGCTGTTTTTCTCTGTGGCTCACTCTGTGAGTGAGTGACGTTCAATTTCAAAGAAGGGACGATCAACTGCAATTTGGGGACAGGACCTAGAGGTTGAGCTGGACTTTGACCTGTTGAAAAGAGCACTTCTCATTTCTGCCAAAGATTAACTTGATATTTTTCTGTATGATAGAGAATATCTACCCTGACAATTGTGATTAGCAGGCCAAAAATCCAGACACATGTTATGACCTGGAATTTTAGGACTTCCTTTAAAAACAAAAAGGAATCTAGTCTTTTGGAATTAGAACTTCTGGTCCTGGGAAGTATTTAAAGCCTGGAATATTTGAAATCGGGATTGTTCAGAAAACGCTTGACACACGGGCTGTGTGATGAGCAGGTGGGATGGAAACCAGGGCCAGTGTTGAGATGTCTCTGCTAGAGAATTGTTCTTGATGTGTGGCCCGGCCAGCCATGTGCTCTCTGTGCCCTAGTTTTCTCATCATCCAAATTAAGAGCGGACAAAATGAACTTGAATGTGCCTTTCAAATCCAAAGTTCCATTTCCATACCACCGTGGTGGTCTATTCAATAGTCTAAACCACCTAGGATTAGATTTAAAAAAGTGAAAGAAAAAAGTTTACTACTTTTCAGTCTGGAAGTTTGAAGTGAACGATAAGATCTCTCACGCTTGATTTTGGCCTGCAGTGGTAATGAGGTGAAGATTCCTTTTTTACAAATGTGTATGTGCACCCACGTGCATAAGTAGATATATTTCATTTAAGTCTATCGAGGTCTGCCTCCACAAATGAACTCTGCCGCCTTAGTGGACCTGTCTGTCCCATTTCAAAGTTAGTTTAGCCCTAAGTCCTGCATTCAGGAAAGTGGGATAACACTAAAGATGTGTAGGCAGTCTTTGAGAGGGGGGCAGACAGATGATCATTGTTCTTTACCTTCAAATTTTCATGACACTAACCTACAAAGGTTTTTTGTGTTCACACAACCTGGGTTCACTCCTCCCAGTGCTCTCCTAACATATGTTCCTTCATGCCGTGTCTTCTCTTAATTTAAAAAGCCTCTTTTGGGGCGCCTGGGTGGCTCAGTCAGTTAAGTGTCCAACTTGGCTCAGGTCATGACGTCACGGTTCTTGAGTTCGAGCTCCACATCGGGCTGTGCGCTCGACTCCTCTGTCTGCCTCTCTTTCTGTCCCTCTCCTGCTCGTGCGCTCTTTCTCTCTGTCTCGAAAATATAAATGAGCATTAAAAAAAAATCTATTCATTGTTGTGGTTTACCACATTGAGAAACACACTTCTTGTTGTAATAGATTTTGGAAAGAGGTCTTCAGGGCTATGGAACATGAGGGGCAAACAGCTATTATCTCTCACTTTCCTTTTCGTTTTAAAACTGGGTTTGCCATACATCACAGTCTCTTCCTTTGCTTCAGGCTTTCAGATGTGTTCTCTCTCCTTTTTCCTACTGTCTGAATCCTACTCATCTTCCAAGATTCAGGTCAGCTGTATTCGAGGAAGCCTTCTGGATCCTTTCTTTCCTTTTTTTTTTTTTTTTAAAGTTTATTTATTTTCAGAGAGAGAGAATGAGCAGGGGAGAGGCGGAGAGAGAGGGAGAGAGACAATCCCAAGCAGGCTCTGTCAGCACAGAGCCCAGAGTGGGGCTCGAACTTGCGAAGTGAGATCATGACTCGATCCGGGGCTTGAACTCGCGAACTGATATCGTGACCTGATCCGGAACCAAGAGGCAGACCCTTAACTGACTGAGCCACCCAGGTGCATCTCCTTTCTTTCCCTCTTGGTGGATTTACAGCTTTCAGTTAGTTCTGCGGCAGAGACCTGGGTGCGGTGCATCTGGCCAGCTGAGGCCGCTAGGCAGAAATGGTAGGTTTCAAGTTCCTCTTTCTGGCATCAGCTACTTAAGGGCTTGGTTGTGCCTCCAGGGGAAGAAGCAATAGGGAGAAAAGTGAATGCTATTTCCAGCCATGAATGAAGTTCATTGAAGTTCATAGCTTCGTCCCACAATAGTATAGTGAATAAATGAAAAAAAAGCTATAGACCTTTTCATGCCATTAATTCAGGTGTAGAGAACCCTTTCTTTACCTCTTCCTTCCCTTCTTTCTCTCATATAGGTGATCACACAGATGAAACCTATGTATAATTTCATCTAAAATCAGGAACAGGTCATTGAGAAACTCTCATTAGTTATGCTATATAATTTAATTTTTTTTAATGTTTATTTTCTTGAGAGAGAGAGAGACAGAGCACGAGCAGGGGTGAGGCAGAGAGAGAGAGAGGGAGACACAGAATCTGAGGCAGGCTCCAGGCACTGAGCTGTCAGCACAGAGCCCGACATGGGGCTCGAACTCGCAAACTGTGAGATCATGACCTGAGCCGAAGTCGGATGCTTAACCCACTGAGTCACCCAGGCACCCCCTGAGGTGTCACATTAGCACAAGCTCCTGAGACCCCAACAGCGTCTGCTCCTCCAGACTGGCCAGGAAAAGTTCTTGGGGTGCTCCAAGCTTAGGAGCATGATTAAAAACACCAAGCTCCACAGTTTCGGTCACCATCTCCCAGAGTTCGTTCCAGAGTTTTCTTGGGGTCCAGCCACAGAAACACAGGCAATAGGAAACCTACTATGAACAGCTCTGGACCCCATTTCCTGTGCCCTCTTTCCACACAAAATAAGATCTTACAACTGAAACACCAGATGGTGTGACTGAAGGAGAGGGCTGAACCCAGCGCCCCCCCCGCCCCCCCCACCGCAGGGCCAGGCACAGAATGTGGCACAGAGAATCACTCATTATGTCTGTTGACCGAACAGAAGGCTCTTTTTCGGGAAGCCCTCTGACTTCTGAGTCGGTAAGCATCTGACTTCTGCGCAGGTCATGATCTCACGGATTTTGAGTTCAAGCCCCGCGTTGGGCTCTCTGCTGTCAGCACAGAGCCCACTTCAGATCCTCTCTCTCCGCCCCCCTCTGCCCCTCCCCTGCTCACTTGCACGCGCTCTCTCTCTCTCTCTCTCTCAAAATAAATAAATAAACTTAAAAAAAAAAACCCTTAAAAATAAAACGTGACACCTCAGAAACCCGAGGTGACGGGCGAGGTTCCCTCCGATGAGGCCATGGACGCACAGGTGGAAGAACTCTACCCTGAATGGCAGGACATGGCCTTGGGGTCTTAGCTGCTTCCTGCCCCTTCCCTTGGCTGCTTCAGGATGGCGCTTGGTCACCCTTGATTGAGTTGCCATCTTCTGAGATCCTTGGACAGACACCTTTAGCGTTGATCACGATAGTGGCTATTTTGTTCCTGTCACGGCAGCCTCTGGGTCACGCAACGACGGTCCTTGGGAGTTTGTGAAATGGAGCCCCAGAGGAGTCTCCAGTGGGACTAGAGGCCAACTGAACTGAGACCATCCTTCCTGCAGTGGAAAGACAATGGCTGTGGACCCGGCTTTGACCTTCTGGCCGTTTGTTTACGCACGTGTTATGCGCACGTATGTGTTTTTAAGAACAAAAAACCATTTCCACTACTCAAAATGGTACAGTAGGCAACAGGTAGAGAGAATTGTTCTCCTGTATAATAGTGTTGTTTGGACCGAAGCCAGAACTACCGTGGTGGAAATTGCCGAGAAGAAAGGAGTTTACCTTTTTGAAATCTACCCTTTCTTCCTTCCCGTTGACTCACTGTCAGCTCTAACCTTACCCAAGGTTAACAGAGCTAATGAGTGCAGGGCCCTTTTTATCTTGCCCCTTGTCTCAGAGTCTTGAGTGTAATGAGAGGCTCAAGAGAAAAATCCTGATCGTTCTTAGGGGTGTGTACATATGTATACGCATATTCACATAAATCCGCTAAATCCTTCCACTTGGAGGTCTAAATAGGTTACGTCATAAATTTTTAACAAAACCTGTATTATTCCTTTCTCCCTCCCTCTTCCTGCTCTGCCTTTTCATTATTACCATTAATTATTTTAAAAAGCGTTTAGGAAATAGAGCCTGAGCCACAGGTAGCTCGTTTTCTTTCTTTCTTTCTTTCTTTTTTTTTTTTTTTTCCATTTTCTAGGTAGTGATACTTAGCTAAATTCACTGAAACTAGTAAGTGTGTGATTGGGATGAATGTCATCTTTTGGAATTGGTTTCTTTAAAATACGGAGTCTTGCACTAGTCATACTTAGCTGTTAGTTTTTACATCATAAGGTCTTCTCCCGTTTCCGAACTTAATTGCAAACCGAAATCTACCTTTGATAATCAGTGGTTTCTGGACTTCCTTTACACATATCTCCCTACGTACTTATCCTTGCGAAAACAGCCCCCCACTTCTTCTGTCTCCTCATTACCATTGGGAGAGGTGATGGATGAGATTGAACAGGAGGGGTGGTAGATGAGATTATCGCTTGGAGCAATGACGTCACTTAGAGCCTCTCCCACGGGCAGGTATGTAACGCTGGGCAAAGCACACAACCCATTGCTTTCAATGACCATCTTTCCCGTTGCTCTGTGCTCCTATTAAGGTTTCATTGGATCTCGATTGGACGGCTAGTGTGTGCATTAAGACTGATGCCCAGCAGAGCTAAGCCACAGAGCACGCCGATTGCTTTTTTCACCATTGCGTGTCTCTGGTTTCTTTGGAATCAATAATTACCACCCCCAACCCTCCATCATTTGCTTTGTTTGCAAAGTACTTTGTTCACAAGTTCACTGCCCAAACTCTGCCTGTAGTTGAAATCGGTGTTCAATATGCTTCTTCCCTTCATGTATTCCAACAGTTCCATCTAGAAGACATCTCTCCTGGGGCCTTCTGATCTGCCCCAGCCTGTTAGGGTTGTCTGTTGGCCTGTGACTTGGCCTAGGAGGTTCCTTTACTATCATCCTGGGATATACCTTTTCTGATTCTTACACCGTCTCCTTTCTTAGTTTATACTTGAAGTTTTTTGTTGGTGTTGTTTAGTTTCTTAAAGTAAACTCTACCCCCAAAGTGGACTCGAACACACAACCTCGAGATTAAGAGTTGCACGCTCTACCCACTGAGCCAGCCGGGCACCCCTATACTTGTTTTGATGGCGCTTATCCTCCAGTAATTTCCTGAGATGAAGTGCATAAAGGTAAATGTTTTGCGAATTTCCATGTCTCAAGATGTAAAAATTTTAATTTACCTTTAATTGACATAATAATTTATCTGGTTCAAAGAATTCTCATCTGGAATTATTGCCTTCAGCATTGTTGAAGGTATTCCAAGGAGTTTTCAATCTGGCACCCATTCTTTGTTTGTGAGAAATAATCTTCAGCCATTTAATTAATTGCTTCCTTTTTTTTTTTTTTTTTTCTGTTTTGCCTTTCTGGAGGTCCTGTTATATCTGGTCTGGTTCTTTCTCTAAATGACTTTTTTTTTTTTTCCCCTCTAATTTCCCCACCAGTTGGTTTGCCTGTTTGCTTAACTCCCTGAGAGTTTTCTCACTTTATTTTCCAGCACTTCTATTGAGTTTTTCAGTTTTTCCTATCATGTCATTAATTTTTTTAAGAGCTCATTTTCATTTGCTAAGTGTTCTGTTTATGTGGTTTCTTATTTTTTCTAGTCCCTGCTGTGAAGCAGACCTCCCCAAAGTAATAACATAAACATTTCCATTTTTATTTTTTGCTTACACATTCTGTGGGTCAGGAATTCAGATAAGACTTGAGTGGCTAAGAGCTGATGTCATCCGGTGGCTTCTTCACTTACATGTCTGGCACCTGGGCTGGGATGAATGAAGGCTAGGTTCATCTGGGACTGTTGACTTGGGTACTATGGACTCTCCGTGTGGCTTTTTACAACAGTGAAGCTGGTTCTTCAGGGAAATTTCTGGAGAGCAGATTTTCCAAGACCACCAATTGGAAGCTGCATAGTTTTTTGTTTTTTGTTTTTCCAGTAGGCTCTACACCCAGCAGGGAGCCCAACTCTGGGCTCAGACTCACAACCCTAAGATCCAGACCTGAGCCGAGATCAAGAGTCAGATGCTCAACTAACTAAGCCACCCAGGTGCCCCAGAAGCAGCATGGTTTTACATGACCCAGCCTTGGTGGCCATACAGTGTCACATCTGCCAAACTCTTCTGGTCAATGTAGTCATGAGGTTGACCAGATTCAAGGGGAAAGGAATTTTGACTGTTCTTGATTGTAGAATACAAGGTCATACTGCAAAAGAGCATATGGGGTGGGAGTGTTGTTTTGTCTGTTTTCAGGCTATATAATCTGTTTTAATTACTGACTGGTTGAATGCGGTATTTTTTCCTATCTGTCTGAGGACATTATTATTAATTTTCTTCTCCATATACACAATCTGTTTTTGAACATTTGGGGAAATTTCCAATTTAAGCAGCGTATTTAAGGCTTGGCCTGGTTGGATTCCCTAGTAAATAAACTCATGCTTTGGCTTGGCTGTCAAAGTGCTGGGAACTGATAGCTGGAAATAGGGAAGGATATCTCAATACCTATTGTCTTTGCGTTCACTTAACCCCACTGTTTCCTGGTTGGAAACCCCGCTTTCCATTAGGCCTGGTGTGCCCCAGGCTGCAGAAATGAAATCTCGGGTCTTGGCCAGCTGTCAGGGTAGAGACCTAACTGTTCTTATTTTTTTATTTCGTATTTTTTAAAGTTTATTTATTTATTTTGAGAAACAGCTCATGTGCAAACAGGTGAGGGGCAGAAGGAGAGAGAGAACCTAAGCAGGCTCCCGCTGTCAGTGCAGAGCCCAAGGTGGGGCTTGATCCCCAAAACTGAGATCATGATCTGAGCCAAAACGAAGAGCTGGATGCTTAACTGACTGAACCACCCAGGCCCCCCAAGACCCAACTGCTGTTTTCTTCTTAAAGTTTATTTATTTACTTTGAGAGAGACAGAGCGTGAGCAGGGGAGGGGCAGAAGGAAGGGGAGAGAGAATCCCAAGCAGGCTGTGCGCTGTCAGCACAGAGCCCACTGTAGAGCTCGAACTCACAACTGGTGAGATCATGAACCATAAGATCACGACCTGAGCTGAAACCAAAAGTTGGACGTTTGACTGACTGAGCCACCCAGGTGCCCCAAGACCCAGCTGCTTTCAAACAGCTGCCAGTCAAAACTATTTTGTTGTTGTTGTTGTTGTTGTTGTTGTTGTTGTTTTTTAAGCACTCTCACCCCCCATTGGAATCTGCCACCATTTCTCTGACACTTTTGAACACCTGTAGCATAAATAGAGCTGATTCTTTCTTTCCCTACTGTCAGTCAGCCTGGGATTCTTGGGTCTGTTTAATCAGTTCCCTCTCGACTGTCTGCTTTTCCAATTTGACTTGCTGCCTCCTCTCTCACTCTCCCTGAGGTCATTGTTGTCTGTCCTCCTACTCCAGTGAGAACTTCACTGCACCCGAATCCTGACCAGTTGGAATTGTTCATTTTCTTCTGTTGGAACGCTTCTAGAGACTGAACTGTTACCTCGGGTGCGTTTGACCTCTTTCTTCTTGTCCCCTTCCTTGAGCAGCTCTCCTTAATTAGTATCAGCATTATAAAAGGTCAGAGTTTACTTTCGTTATTTATAGACCTTAATATTTTTGTGCTTCTTGGTTTTAATTTCAAAAAGGCACGTATTAAGATCTATTGCCGTTAGGTCCTGGCTTTCCTTCTTAACATGGTGGAATTATTTTCTTCTTCCATGTCTTTTTTTTTTTTTAACGTTTATTTATTTTTGAGACAGAGAGAGACAGAGCATGAACGGGGGAGGGTCAGAGAGAGAGGGAGACACAGAATCGGAAACAGGCTCCAGGCTCTGAGCAGTCAGCACAGAGCCCGACGCGGGGCTTGAACTCACGGACCGAGAGATCGTGACCTGAGCCAAAGTCAGACGCTTAACCGACTGAGCCACCCAGGTGCCCCTTCTTCCATGTCTTCTTAACTTGTGTTTTTCTACTTAAAAACATTCATGGTCGGTCCACAAGGAAGCCTTCCCTTTCAGGAAAGGCATCCGTATTCAAGGGAGAGACTTTCTGTCTCTGCTAAGAGACTCTCTCATCCCTGCTAAAATGTTTGCCAGGTTCTTTAGTAGACTCTGGGTGAAGAAGCCTTGGTGTGTGTTTGGGTCACATAGCAAAATGGCAGATTAGGGGCATCTGGGTGGCTCAGTCGGTTGAGCGTCCGACTTTAGCTTGGTCATGATCTCATGGTTTGTGAGTACGAGCCCCACTTCAGGTTCACTGCTGTCAGACTGTCCATGCAGGACCCGCCTTCGGATCCTCTGTCCCCCTCTCTGCGCCCCTCCCCGCCTTGTGCTCTCCCAAAAGAATAAGTATTTTTTTTTTTTTTTTTTAAATGGGAGTCCAACGTTTGTTCAAAAGCAGCTTTACAGTGTTTTTAATTTTTTTTTTCAACGTTTTTTATTTATTTTTGGGACAGAGAGAGACAGAGCATGAACGGGGGAGGGGCAGAGAGAGAGGGAGACACAGAATCGGAAACAGGCTCCAGGCTCCGAGCCATCAGCCCAGAGCCCGACGCGGGGCTCGAACTCACGGACCGCGAGATCGTGACCTGGCTGAAGTCGGACGCTTAACCGACGGCGCCACCCAGGCGCCCCAAGAATAAGTATTTTTTTTAAGTGGCAGATTAAATGTAAATGGACTAAGATCTCCAATCAGAGATCAGCAATATCGAGTTTTAAAAAATAATCCAACTATAGGATATCTACAAGAGACATGGTTTAGATTTAGAGACACAATTAGGTTGAAGTAAAAGAATGCAAGTATACACCATGCAGACAAATACCCAAAAAGAGCTAGGGTAACTATACGAATATCTGACAAAATAGACTTTAAAACAAAAACTATTAGAGACAAAGAAGGACATTTCATAATTATGAAATGGGTAGAAGGAAGAACGTCAACAAGAAAACTTGAACTATAATATAAACCAACTAGACTAATGGACATCTGTAGAACAATTCACCCAACATCAACAAAATACACAGTCTTCTCAAGAACACACAGAACATTGTCCAGCATAGGCCACTGTCTTAGACCATCAAACAAACCTAGGAACACGATCACTGTGTTGAAAGGTGAGCCTATGTTTAGCTTTGTAAGAAACGACCAAACTACCAAAACGATTGTACCATTTTGCATACTTGGAGCTCATTACACCTCTTGAGTGCATAGATTAGTTTTTTTTAAATCAAATTGGGGAAGTTTTCGGCATTATTTAAATATTTTTTTCTACCTCTCCCGTTTCCTGTCCCCCCGCCCCCACCTTTTCTTCTGCAAGTTCTACTGTGCACCTGTTAATATGCTTAATAGTACCTCACAGGTCTATGAGGCTCTGTTCATTTTTCTCTCTCTCTTTTTTTTTTTTAAGATTTATTTTTTGGAGAGAGAGAGCATGAGCAGGGGAGGGATGGGGGGCAGGAGGGGGGAGTGCAGAAACACAGGATCCGAAGCAGGCTCTGCAGTGAAAGCAAAATGTCCAATGCAGGGCTCGAACTCACTGTGAGATCGTGACCTGAACCAAAGTCGGGACACTTAACCCATTGAGCTTCCCAGGGGCCCCCTCTGTTCATTTTTCTTGTACCTTTTTTCTTTTTGTTCTTCATACTGGATACTCTCACTTGACCTCTGCTCAGTTCCACTGGTTTTTTCTTCTGTTAGCTCACACCTGCTGTGGAGCCCTTCTAGACACTTCTTCAGTTCAGTCATTGTACTTTTGAATTCCAGATTGCAGTTGGGTTTTTTCTTTATAATTTTTCTCTCTATTGAGATTCTCAGTTTGGTTAAATATTCTCATCCTTTCTTTTAGTTTTTTGGTTCTTTGAACATACTTCTAATAGCTGAGTTAAAGTCTTGAAGTCCAATGCCCCAGCTTTCTCAGGGACAGTTTTTAATTGACTGCTTTTTTTCCTGTATCTGGGCCAGACTTGTGTGTTTCTTGCTGTGTCTTGTAATTTCTTGTTGTTGTTGCAAAGGGACATTTTATAATGCGTTAACTCCGGAAGTCAGACCTCTGTCCAGGGACCCTGCCCAAGGCTTGTCGTTGTTGCCCTTTTGTTTACCGACTTTTCTAGGTTACTTTTCAGAAGTTTATTTTCTTTGTAGTGGGAGGCCACTTCAGTTTCTCTGTTCATTTAGCTTAGAGATCAGATCGTTTAGTGGTTGCATAGAGACTGCCTCAAATGTCTGAGCCGGGAAAGGGTAGGAACTGCTTAGTGGCATCAGTTTGTTTATATGACCTGATGTTTTAGCAGTTGCGATGCTTAAGTATTTTAGCAGGCTCCCCCCCTCCCCCCCACCCCCCCCCATGTTTCTTGAATACAGGTCTGGTGTCAGGTGGTGGTGGAGGAGATACTTGCAAGAAGATGAACTAAGCCACTAACTCAGTTACAAGGTTGTCTTTAATGGGCCAGTGAGCACAGATATCTTCCCTGGTGGGGGCGAGGAGGGTAAAACATATTGGATTTTCCGATCATATTCCACCATCAAACTATTCTTTGGCACCCACTTGGGGACGTGCTACTAGAGGGTTTTGTTTTTTTTTTTTTTTTTGGAAAAGCTTGACCCAAATTGCAAATATTTTCAAACTTGAGCCATACACAACAAGCATTAGGAAAACAAGACTGGCGGGAAAGAAATTTTAAAAGAGAAAAGTGAACCAGCCATAATTCGGAGAAACAAAAAGTGAATACATAGGATTCGTTCACCAGCATGCTTATGTGTATGTACACTTACGTGTGTGTTACATCCCTTCACGTATTTCCCTTTTCGTTTCACAGATTTTTTAAAAAGCCTCGTGGGGCATAGCACCATCGCTAAATGCCTGGTACATTTAAGAAGCCTGACTGCGGGAGAGGCCCTCTACAAACGCTGTTACCTGGGATCTGAGAACTAAGTAAGCCAGACTTTCTTTAATTCTAAATGGCAAAAGAAAAAAAAAAAAAATCTAAATACTTTTCATAATGTTATACTAATAATGGCCAGTTGTTTATTTTTATTTCTGTTGTTAATATTCACAATTTATTTGCTAACTAAATATTTAAAAGTTCTCGTGTTAATCTAGTCTCTTAGTTAGAACTTTTAGTTCTAGTGCTAACTGGTCTTAAAAAACAATTTCAAAAAAACAAAAACCAGTTTCAGATCTCCAACTCTGATATGGAGCCGATCAATATTATTTGACTTTCTTTGTTAGAACAGTAGCACTTGGGGGCGCCTGGCTGGCTCAGGCAGTAGAGCATAGGACTCTTGATCTCGGATTGTAAATTCAAGTTCCACGATGGTTGTAGAGATTACTTAAAAAAAAAAAAAACCTTAGGGGCACCTCGGTGGCTCAGTTCACTGAGCATCCAGCTCTTGATTTTGGCCCAGGTCGTAATCTCGAGGTTTGCAGGATCAAGCCCCGCGTCAGGCTCTGTGCGGACGGCGTGGAGCCTGCTTGGCATTCTCTCTCTCCCTCTCTCTGCCCACCCCCACTACATGCTCGCTCTCTCTCTTTCTCTCCCTCAAAATAAGTAAGCTTTCAAAAATAAATCAGTAAAATAAAATCTTCAAAGAAAAAAAGAGCAGTAGCCCTTATTAGTTATAGACGCGATTGCCAAGTTATGAAATTGATTTTTGCAAACAAAACATACTTGGTAATCCTTGTAAACAATAAAAACGGGCCGGGTTCCTCGTTGGAATCTAGACAAAAGGCCTGTCATACGTTATCGTTTGTATACAACTGTTGTTTTTCACAAGCCTTTATCATTCGAACCTGTGAAAAGCGTTGCAGGAAAGGCATCCGTGTCCCTGGTTTGGACTGTGTGTGTCCTCTCTTCCTGTGGTCCCTCAGTATGGAACTAGGAGAGGTGTTCAAAACAGGCCCAAATCAGGCCTTTCTGGTTTAGTTTGAAAATTCAGTGGACTTGTCCCCCTCCCGTGAGTCTTTAAAGGTCACAGCTATTTTTGAACTTCTCCTTAAGAGCACCTCCAGTCCCAAACTGGTGAGGAGCAGAATGGAGCTGATCTCTTCACATATTTGGGGCCGGGGGTGCCACCCAATGGACATCGATGGGTGTGTCGGGAGGAACCCAGATTAGTGATGATTTCAAGGCAAAGGGTGCTAATAGAACTCTTAAGAGGGGAGAGCAGGAACTCACCTCACCAGCTGTGGAGAGTTAAAATAATTATAGCTTAGGTCTTCAACTCTGATTTGTACTTCAATATTCCTGAGAGGTAAAATGTTTATTATAGGACATTCTAGCACATCTTTATACATAGATTTTTTTTTAGATTTTATTTTTAAGCAATCTGTACACCCAACACGGGGCTCGAACTCAAAACCCTGAGCTCAAGAGTTGCCTGCTCAGGGCGCCTGGCTGGCTCCGTCGGTTAGGCGCCCGACTCTTGATTTCCGCTCAGATCATGATCTTGCGGTTAGTGGGTTCAAGCCCCGCACCCGGCTCCGCACTGCCCGTGTGGGGCCCGCTTGGGATTCTCTCCGTCTCTCTCTCTGACCCTCCCTGCTCACGCTGTGTGTCTCTCTCTCTCTCTCTCTCTCTCTCAAAAATAAACAAACATTAAAAAAAAAAAAGTTGCATGCTCTACCGACCGAGCCAGCCAGGCACCCCCCCTTGAATTCTTTTTTACTAATCTAGTATTAATATTACAGACTGTGTGTTTCTTCTGACACTACCCTTTTCCTCTAATTGGCCAATTTGGTTCTATTTTAAATACCTGACCTAGCCAAGAGGATGGTTTTTAAACCCGAGAAGATGTCGGCAAAGACCGTATTTATATATATTCCTTCTGTTTTTCTTTCAGTGCCATTTTCCATCTCAAGATGCCTTTGCCGTTTTGACAAATGCAAACTGACCCTTCTCGAGGCCACGACAGAAGGGGAATCATGACTGTTTGAAGCCTGGAAGACTGCCCTTAATTAAGGAAAATCCTCGATCACTGTCTGAAATGCTGAGAAAGTTGTTGCGAAGGAGACTTTTCTCTTATCCCACTAAGTACTGCTTCTTGCTTCTTGTGTTTTCCCTAGTCACCTTCTCTGTTTTAAGAATTCATCAAAAGCCCGAATTTGTAAGTGTTGGGCATTTGGAGCTGGTTGGGGAGAATCCTAATAGTAATATTAATTGTACCAAAATTTTACAGGGGGATGTAGATGAAATCCAAAAGGTACAGCTTGAAATTCTAACGGTGAAATTTAGGCAGCGCCCTCGGTGGACAACCAGCGACTATATAAACATGACCAGAGATTGCAATTCTTTCGTCAAGAGGCGCAAATATATCGTAGAGCCCCTTAGTAAAGAAGAGGCAGAGTTTCCCATTGCATATTCTATAGTGGTTCATCACAAAATCGAAATGCTTGACAGGCTCCTGAGGGCCATCTATATGCCTCAGAATCTCTACTGCATTCACGTGGACAGAAAATCAGAGGATTCCTTTTTGGCCGCGGTGATGGGCATCGCCTCCTGCTTCAGTAACGTCTTCGTGGCCAGTCAGCTGGAGAGCGTGGTGTATGCCTCTTGGAGTCGGGTTCAGGCCGACCTCAACTGCATGCAAGACCTCTACCGGATGAGTGCAGACTGGAGGTACTTGATAAATCTTTGCGGCATGGATTTCCCTATTAAAACCAACCTGGAGATTGTCCGGAAGCTCAAATCGTTAATGGGTGAAAACAGCCTAGAGTCCGAGAGAATGCCATCCAATAAAAAAGAAAGGTGGAAAAAGCATTATACAGTTGTTAATGGGAAGCTGACCAACACGGGGACGGACAAAATGCACCCTCCTCTTGAAACGCCCCTGTTCTCGGGCAGTGCCTACTTTGTGGTCAGTAGGAAGTATGTGGGCTATGTGCTAGAGAATGAAAAGATCCAGAAGTTTATGGAGTGGGCCAAAGACACCTACAGTCCAGATGAGTATCTCTGGGCCACTATCCAGAGGATCCCCGAAGTCCCAGGCTCACTGTCCCTAAGCCAGAAGTATGACATGTCTGACATGCACGCGATCGCGAGGTTCGTCAAGTGGCAGTACTTTGAAGGTGATGTCTCCAAGGGGGCCCCCTACCCCCCCTGCAGCGGGGTCCACGTGCGTTCTGTGTGTGTCTTCGGAGCAGGTGACTTGAACTGGATGCTACGAAAGCACCACTTGTTTGCCAACAAGTTTGACACGGACATTGACCTCTTTGCCATCCAGTGTTTGGATGAGCATCTGCGGCATAAAGCCCTGGAGACGCTGAAACGCTGACTCTTCATCGTAGGCCACTTGAGAAATAAAACCCATGCGTGAGACGAGACGCACCCCATCCGATTCTTCTGCCTTGTTCATACACATCCAAGGAACTGTAGGGGGCGCCCTTGGGGGTGGGGACTCCCAACTGTGCGTATCCTCCAAGATCTGTGGTTTCTCCGGAGCACAGTGGGCTAGAAAGGTTATAGCATCACATGTTGAC
Source organism: Neofelis nebulosa (assembly GCF_028018385.1). Lineage (NCBI taxonomy): Eukaryota > Metazoa > Chordata > Mammalia > Carnivora > Felidae > Neofelis > Neofelis nebulosa. The sequence continues at coordinate 77,238,498 of NC_080793.1, read as the reverse complement.
CTAGAGTTAGCATGGGGCCAGGACGGGCCGTGAGTGGCCCTGGTGGCTGGGGAAGAGACGGTGCGAAAACCAGCCTGTTGAAAGAGCTCAGGGACTTAACGAAAGGATTTCGTCTGTGCCAAAATTACTTTGAGAGCTTTAAATACGACAGTTTTCTTGATCTGAATAAATTTGTAGCAACAACCAATTGTAAGGATATAATTTATCTTGCAGGATTTATTCGGTGACATAAGGAGTTTGACTTTAAGTGATCGTTGTAAATAACTTTGTCGTAACATTGTGCTGTGTGTGTTATCAGTATGTGTCATCTCAGGGAACTTGAAAAAGGGGGCTTGATTGAACATGAATATTTCTGACTAATTTTCCCTTCCAACAATGTATAGATGTTTTTTAAAACAAGAAAGTGATCATGTCTAGTTTAGTTGATTCTGTGAATCATCTTAGCTTATTAGAAAAAAATCTCTTAGGTTATTTAAAAAGTTAAGATATCTTTGTTGTTCTAGTGTCTACAGAGAGACACTTTAGTTTTTCCAAATATTTTTCTCTACTTTCTACCCCCCCCCCCCCCGGTCTCCTCAGACCCCGCTATCAAGCTGTACTGTATAAAAACTTGTTTTCAAGGGCGCCTGGGAGGCTCAGTTGGTTGAGCGCCCGCCTTCGGCTCAGGTCACGATCTCGCGGTTTGTGGGTTCGAGCCTCCTGTCGAGCGGGCTGTGTGCTGACAGCTCAGAGCCTGGAGCCTGCTTGGGACTCTGTGTCTCCCTCTTTCTCTCCCCCTCCCCCCCTCAAACGCTGTCTGTCTCTCAAAAATAAACAAACATTAAAAGACATGTTTTTAAAAACACCTTGTTTTCATGGTGCCCCATGTGACTGCCTCAGTTCTCTTTTGTGATTCCAGTGATAGCAATCCGCGCAGGGATCTCAGACAGAAAGGGGAAGGTAGGTATGGGGAGTGGCACGAACGGGCCATGTGTGGGCAATTTCTGAGGGCTCTGAGGAGTTTTTAGCCAGCAGTCTGTACTATTTCCAGGTATCAAGGCTGTTGCTCTTTGGATCCACTTGTGTCCAGCCTCCCAGGACCTTACGTCCTAGTGTCACCTGTGTCTCCCTTTGAGAAGGACTGGCTTCTGCTGTCCCTGCGTCCTCATGCTTCCTGCCCCTCCGTCGGTCCTTAGCCCTTGGATTACAAGTTGCCTTCTCTCAGAACCCAACCCCTTGCTGTTATTCCACATGCGTCCTCGAAGGCCTGGGGATCCTGAGGGGCACCCCGGGTTTGGGGCACACGGTTTCAGTGTTGGTATGATTCACAGCATATTGGTTTTTTGTTCTACTTTCCCCCCAAAAGGCCAGTGACTTGAGGTTGCTCTCGTGCCATCTCCTAGCTCAAAGATAACGAAGATTAGAAAGAAGAGAGAAGAAAAAAACACAAAACAAAAAACGTGCCCTTTTGCTAAGCTGATACTGTTCAGCCAAAGATCTAACAGGAAATGTGACGCTTCATCATTTGGCTGAAACTTTAAACAACAGTCAAAACTACGTGCTTTATTGTAAAGCATAGCCAATGAAACCGGTAACATAGCAAAGTCATAACATCAAACAGTTTCCAGGCACTCAACTGAGAAAACATTTTTTTATTCCTTAAAGTTAGAAAACGTTCTCGTTTTATGGAGAGAGCTTTGTTATCCTGACCCTCCTGAATGAATGTTTCACATTTTTTGAACCTTTGTCATGTGTAAACGTGCCAATAGGTAGACTTCTGTGTTTTGCATGATTAAATAGGGTAGCCGACGTTGGACCAAGAAAAACGTAACTGGAAACTCAAAAGATGATGTCAGTGAGGGCATTATATGATAGTGCTGTCTCTTGCCATCTAAATCAGTTTTTTCTTTTAACACCTGTCAGATGTTTCTCCCGTGCTCTTAGTAGATGGATTTACCTATTAGATGGGTCCCTTTTTTTTTTCTCTAAAATCAGTGATACTCATTGACAAATACTTTGCGTCTATGTCTTATGTTTTTACTTCATTCATGGTGTCTTTTATGGACAGTTTTTTTCATTTCTTATTTTTGAAAATTGGCAAATTTACCGAAAGTTAAAAATAATAGTACAGTGACCACCATATAACCTTCACCTAGAATCGCTGGTTACTAACATTGTGCCCCATTTGCTTTAAATTACATGATAGATTTTGGAGTTTAGCAAAATTGATGATTAAGTCTTATCTTTTTAATTTACAAATATCCAAGGTTATCTCAACACTCTTTTTTGTAGCGTGACTGCATCTGATTTGCATTTAAATGGACAGGTTTTGAGAGATTTTTCTCCACGGTAGACATAAAGACTTTAGAGTCTCATTTCCCCAAGTCTCACATGAAAACTACCTACTGTGATACCTCAACTTTCTAGAATGGCTCTCGGTGAGATATGTCTGAACGTAACCCTATTGCTAATGCCTGTTATAGGGATTATATAGAATTTGTTTATTGTGACTCCCTTTTATACATTTTAGCATGACTTAAATAAAATTCGTACTACTGAGACATGGGGTGCCTGGCTGACTCAGTCCACAGAGCACATGACTCTTGATCTCAGGGTTGTAAGTTCGAGCTCCATGTTGGGTGTAGAGATTACTCAATAAAATCTTATAAAATAAAATTCATACTACTGGGATGAGCAATGTGAAGAATGAAAAAAAAAATGGGTTTCAAAAGGAAGCAAAAACTCAAGTTCCTTGAGAAAGTTCTAGAAATTATTTAAATTGTTCCCTATATGTCAGTTATTAAACACTGCTTTTACTGTCCTCTAAGGTCTTGTATAGGGAATGGTTAGGAATCATTCGCAAAACAAACTACAATTTTGAGATGGAAGGTTTATTGTAGTTAATGAAATACTGCATCAAATTACTATATTTCTTAATAAGAACAAGAGTGAACAAGATCAGTTCTTTTATAGGCAGTACCTAGGCGCTTCTATAGTAAGCAACTGTTAAGCTTTACAAATGTGAAGTGTGGAGAAGGAAAACTATTTCCTCTACCTGTTAAGGTTCTTCTAGCTGGTCTAAGAATCGAATTGACGGGAGACTGACTAACCAGAGAAAAGCAAACAAAGTTTAATAAATATCAGGTATACCTCTGCGTACATGGGAGACACCCAGGAAAACTAACTCCGTGGCAGAAGCCATTACCTTAAACATACCTTCAGCTAAAGACAAAAGGTGTTGGGGGTGGGGAGTCCTTTATAGGAGGCTACCAGAAAAAGCACAGCAAAGTAGGCTAATGTTAGGCGAATTTAAGTCCATGCCTTTTCCATTGACAATAGTTTCAAGAGATTTAGAGTCATTGCCCTCTTGGTACTGGTACCGAAGGAGATTTCCCTTCTATATGTAAATATCTCTTAAAAGAGCAACTTGCCCTTGGTTTTCAGAGTTTCTCTTGTTTCTGTAGCTTCTTAAAAGTTGCCAGCTTAAAATAATCAGCATGCCAAAGAGGAAAATTAGGGGGTGGCAAAATTTGCTCCCCTACAGAAGCTCCCCTACATTGTCTCTAAACATGGATTTGTGTTAGCCATCGAATATCATTCACTAACATAAGTAGGGTTTCTTTCGTAGTTATTTAGGGGAGGAGGAAGCCATGTTTTAATTCACGCGTAGGCCCAGTTAAACTGGACTTTTGTAGCTAGCTTAGAAAAATAGAAGTTATTTCTCATCATGTCAAATACAAAATAAAGGCAACACTGTGTTCATGGCAAAAGTGGCTACCATAGGTTGTACTCTTTGACGGTGGGCATGACCAAATGCATTACTAACGGGGCATATCACCATTAAAATTAGCCATTCAGAAATATCCATGTCTCCACAGATTATTATTTTTCCCTTAGTTACCAGCACTTAAATTTAGTAGTCCACGTGGTACTTTGTAACCAACAAGTGTCATGTGTGAGTAGTGATTAAAAAATATTAATTCTCGGGGCGCCTGGGTGGCTCAGTGAAGCGTCTTTGGCTCAGGCCATGATCACATAGTTTGTGAGTTTGACCCCCATGTTGGGCTCTGTGCTGACAGCTCAGAGCCTGGAGCCTGCTTCGGATTCTGTGTTTCCCTCTTTCTCTGCCCCTCCTCTACTTATGCTCTGTCCCTCTCTCAAAAACATTAAAAATTTTTTTTTAAATAATAATAAAATAAATAAAAACGTTAATTCTCCAGTGGTGCTTGGGTGGCCCAGTCAGTTGAGTGTCCAACTCTTGTTTTTAGCTCAGGTGATGATAGGGTTGGTGGGATGGAGCCCCTCATGGGGCTCTGTGCTGAGGGTGCAGAGACTGCTTGGGATTCTCTGTCTCCCTCTCTCTGCCCCTCCCCTGCTTGCTCTTTCTCTCTCTCAAAAAAATAAACTTGAAAGAGTTAAAAAAAAAATTAATTCTCTAAGAGAGGCAGAAATATCTGAGAGGAAAAGGGTGTGGTAATGGTAGAAAATTTAACACATTATGCAAAAAGATTCAGATGCGGGAGGGCGCCTGGGTGGCTCAGTCAGTTGAGCATCTGACTTCTGCTCAGGGGGTGATCTCACAGTTTGTGGGGGTTTGAGCCCTGCATTGGGCTCTGTGCTGATGGCTCAGAGCCTGGAGCCTGCTTTGGATTCTGTGTCTCCCTCTGTCTCCCTCTCTCTCTGCCCCTCCCCCACTCATGCTCTGTCTCTCTGAAAAATAAACATTAAAAAAAATTTACAAGCCTGCTTGTCAAAAATTTAACTAATGCGTGCTTTCTTAACATTTTCAGGGATTGTCATCAGCATATTGATTTAATATTTTTTGATGCAATCGAAACTTAAAATGACTTACAACTCTCGGGAAAGAAAAGACTGTTTTCATTAGTGCAGATCATATGTTCATCCAAATAGAAAGCCCAAAAAATCTTGTCTTAGGGTTTTTATAAAATTAACCAATATCCAGATATTCAAAAATTAAGTTTTTCTATATTCAAGCAAAAATTAGAAAAAGGTTTCACAATATAATGGGATTATGTATCATTCATCACAGCAACAAACTCAGAAAAATGTTCAAACTCAAGATGTGTGTGGGACAAATAGACCTGTAGGGGAGAAAACTACATTGTGGTCCTCTAGATGATAAATATTTTAGACACGTCCCTTCCCAAACCAGTCCATCTGTTAAATGGAAGTCCGATCACATTGTCAAAGGGTTGGTAAAATTGTTCCAAATTTTATCTTAAAGAAAACATATGCAAAAATAGCTAGGAATACTTTGAGAGAGGAAAGTAAAGAAGTCTTAAAATACTAAATATGAAGCCTTGTTTTAAAACCAAAAAATTAAAAATGTATTACTAGTTTACATTTGAACTCTCAGACCAGTACAGTAATAAGCCAGAAATAGGTGTTAGCGGTTGTAAAATACTACAAAGGAACTGAAACTGCTTAAAAGGATAAAGTTGAACAAAAATCAAAATGGCTGCACTCATGCTTCAGGGAAGCTCGATTTCAAAGTCACCTTTTTCCTCTCTTCTGCAAACCTCCTCTCCTCCCTTCTTAGCCTATTGTTTCAGAAACCTGGTACCACCCTGAAGACGTGGTGGGGGAGGCTGGTGCCAGGTAAACGATTCCTGGCAAAACAGGTTAGATCCTGTATTTCCCTATAAACCCTAAGTCTTTCTTCCCGGCCAGCTTGCAGCCTGCCGCTCGTGAAGGCCAGATCCTGCTGCAGGCTCCTTTGCTTCGAAAAGCAATAAAGCTATTGTTTGTTCCTCTTTATCCCCAACTCTGTCCTGGAGTTGTATTTGGGTTCTGAGGCCCAGAGGTCAGTTTTGAACAACAGAACCGTCAGAACATAGGAAGGGAAGGGTACATATTGGTACATATTGGAGGACGTTAGGTTACAGTTTCAAACCCCAGATGAATTAAGGATAAAATAAACTAGAAGAACCTACCAGCGACTATCCACATGTGATGGAATTTTCCAGACAAAACCAATGGGCAGATTCTTTAAGGAACAGATTACAGGTTTAACTAAAAGTATGTGTCTTCTGAATATGAGACAGCAGAAGGCAATCGGAATTGGAAAATTTGCTAACAAAATTTGGAAGAGGGAGGCTGTGGGGTGCTTGGGTGGCTCGGTCCGTTGAACATGTGACCCTTGATTTTGACTCAGGTCGTGATCCCAGGGTTGTGGAGTCGAGCCCTGTGTTGGGCTATGTGCTCCATACTGAACGTGAAGCTTCTGTGAGATGCTCTCTCTCTGTCTCTCTCCCTCCCTCTGTCCTTCCCTGCTTGTGTGTGTGCTCTCTCTTTAAAAAAAAAAAAAAAATGGGAGGCTGAATACCTTAATATGAAAATAACTTCTGCTAATATTTTTTAAAACAGCCTTATTGGGATAGAAATTAGGGGCGCCTGGGTGACTCAGTCGGTTGAGCGTCCGACTTAGACTCAGGTCATGATCTTGCAGTTCGTGAGTTTGAGCCCCGCGTCGGGCTCTGTGCTGACCGCTCAGAGCCTGAAGCCTGCTTTGGATTCTGTGTCTCCCTCTCTTGGCCCCTTTCCTGCTCATGCTCTGTCTCTCTCTGTCTCTCAAAAAATGAATAAACGTTAGAAGAAAAAAAAAGAAAATCATATACCATACAATTCACTCATTTGAAGTTTACAACTCGATGTTTTTTAATAGAACCGTCACAATCAGATTTAGAACATGTTCATCACCCCCAAAAGAAACCCTGTATCCTTCAGTGGTCTCTCCTCATTACTTCTCAACTCCCTTATACTAATAAATATTTTAAAAGCATTAAGATACTAAAAGCAACTTAACAAAGGATGTTATAATTCATAGAAGGTGAAGTAAGGGACATTCAAATGGTGAATATGTAATCCTGAAATTCCATATAAGTAATCCAAATTAAAACAATTCAATGTTTATATATACCTAATTTTTTTTAAAAAATGTTTTATTTATTTTTTGAGAGAGAGAGAGCACGCGTGTGAAAGAGTGAGGGAGGGGCAGAGAGAAAGGGAGACAGAGGATCTGAAGCAGGCTTTGCACTGACAGCAAAGAGCCTGATGTGGGGCTCGAACTCACAAACCGTGAGATGGGGACCTAAGCTGAAGTCAGATGCTTAACCGACTGAGCCACCCAGGTGCTCCTTAGTTAGGGTTTTAATATTCACCCTCATACTTATGAAGCTATGTTGAGAAACACATACTCATAACGCAGGGAAGAGTGTTAAAATCTAGGCAGAAAGCAGTTTTTGACCCCATGAAAAGCCTTTAAAAACATTCAGGTTCTTTGATCAATCATTTACTTCTTTGAAAATATCCAAAGGGGATAGATAATAAGAGATGAGAACCCACATTTAACTGCAATGTTAGTCATATCCTTCTTTGTGATCAAATGTAAAAGTACATAAATCTCCCATGAGAGGGGAATAAATGTGTACTTTTTTTTTTTTTACATTCATACGATGCGGTATTGTGGAATATTCTTACAGTGCCATGGCAAATTGCTACAAGTTAAGGGAAGTAAACTGGAAGGCTCTATCTATGATCTCAATTATGCAAAAATAATGACCCTGAACACAAAGAAGCATTCAGAATTTCCCTGAAATATCACATCTTGATATGTCGAGAGACATTCCTTCCAGCTCTATAAAATTGTTGCCTGCCAAATCTTCATTCGGAGCATTTTCCACATACGGTTTGCCTTAGGGAATCTCATCAAGAGTCCTCAGGCCCAGTCTTTACTGGGGGAGGGAGGAACCCTCCTTTCTCTCCATTTCTCTTTCACCCACAAATGCTTTTTGACTTAAGCATTGATGCTTAGCTGTGTGTCCCGAGGCCTTATACTCTGGGTCACCCTATTCGAGACTGCACCTGTATATATATGCCGGGTGGAGACAAACCTTTTGCAGGAGAATCATTTAACCAATCCTATAGGGCGCTGTCAGCCTGGGTTCAAGGTCCCAGGATGCCTCGATTGGCGCCGGTTCTGCCGGCAGCCCCTTAGAACGTATACGTGGAATTTTGGGATCTGATAGAGAAATGATCACGTACTTGTTTGCTGGGGGAGGATGGGCTACTTCCTGCAGCTGCGTAGCCGTGCAAAACAAACGTTGCCTTCAGCGGACGGACTTGAAAATATTCACGTTCCCCGGGATTATCCGTCCACACATCTGGCCAAACGTCGGGGCAACTTGGACGGACAGTATCGGTGCAGAAGCAGGAGCGGATTTAGCTCAATAATGCATGTGTCTCCACTACCTTCAAGATGAGCTAAGAAACAGAAACCACCGCTTTAAAAAAAAAAAAAAAAAATCAGCAAACGTGTTTTGTTGTGGTTTTTGTAAAGGATTTATTTTGGCAAAACTCATCACTAGCTTAAATGTTGCTGGACGTTTATAATTTGCTTTCTTTGTCATCGGACTTATATGAGTAGACTTTCTGGCCCAGTCAGAATTCCTTCATTTAACTTGATGCAAAGGAGGAATTTTTTTCTTTGGGGAAAGCTTTCCCTACTCGGCCACCCAAAGAGACATGCCCCTTGAAATATGTCCCTTAAAGCCTATTGAGCTAATAATGACAACAGCTGACCTTTGTCAAATGTCTCCCTACTGCATGTTCCAGGCACCTATGTTCGAGTGCATGCTTCTCACGTGCAAACACACTGAGGAATCAAAGGCGGAAACAAGAAGAATGAATGCTTGAGTCTTGCTGAATCACCTCCCAAGAGCGTGTGGAGAGAGGAGAGAAAGAGCCAAAAAGCAGGAAGTGTGGTGAACATCCATCCACTGAGGGCCTCGCCAAGGAGGAGAGGCGGGTGAGAAATCCCGAGTCAAAATAGTCTTAGAGGTAGGAAAGCCAGAGAAAGGAATCTGGAAGCCACAAAAGGGAATCATTTCAAGAAGTACTGTCAGCCTTAAAACACTTGAAGGCATAGGAGCTTTGAGAGGGAAAGGTGTGGGGACAGAATACATATGGCAGTCGTGAGTCTCCAATTTCCAGGGACGGAGTCCATATAAGTATACTTTCCTGCAGTCAACCATTGCTTCTCCAGCTCGTGTAATAACACCACACACACCAAAAGGGGTGGCCTCAGGGACTGTGAGGACCCAGAAGCCTGTTCGGCTAAGCCTGGAAGGCCTGTAGGGCTGGCTTTTGTGTTGCTGAGGGAATTCTGCACACTTAGATTTGGCTACAGAATGTGAGGGAAGGAGGTACCCGCTTCAAAGACCAGAGAGGGCTGTTGGGGGCAGGGTGGTGGGTGGGCCAGCAGCCCAGGGAGAAGCACCTGAGGGCAAGGGGAAGTTGTCGAGGGAGTCTTACCCTCTCTTGATCTCGGGTGGCCGGCCATCCCGATTTGCCCAGGACTGAGAGGGCTCTCAGGACCCTGGACCTGGAATGCCAAAACCAGGACGAGCTGCTTATCAAACCTGTGTCTTTCCCTCCGGATCTTCAGGAACACCTCCATCAGTGCCTTGAGAGTGAAACTTATATTTTCTGGGTATTGGCGCTTCAGAAACTGGCTCGTAGGCAGGAACAGAGAAGGAAGGGGGAGGACGGGTGGCGCAAGTAGGAGAGAAGTTAAAAGGAGCCGGAGCAGGAATATGGCGAGGGAGTGGATCCCCTCACGCAAGCTGAGAGGCTGACCCAAACTCCCACCTCTGAAGGGGTCTTTGTGGGCGGGTTTGTGGATGGGTAGAAATCAGAATAAGCCCAACAGAGCTGGTTCCAACTATGACATGTCAATGCATATACTGAGTTATGCCAAGCCAAACTTTGCAGGTCCCACTGGAAAATCTTTCGACAAGGTACCCAGTTACCGATGCCCCAGCCTGACAGGCAGACCTGAGTCACCCTCTCTCCCCCAGCCCGTCACCAAGATCTCTCTTCCCAGGGCCAGTGGTTAAGTGGTGGCCTCTTGATTTCAGCTCAGGTCATGATCTCTCAGTTCGTGGAATGAAGTCCCATGTTGGGCTCTCCACTGACAGTGTGGAGCCTGCTTAGGATTCTCTCTCTCTCTCTCTCTCTCTCTCTCTCTCTCTCCCCCTCCCTGACTCATGTTGTCTCTCGGTCAAAATACATAAATAAACTTAAAAAAAAAAAAAATCAGAGTTGATTGCTCACTACATTAATGGAGAGCCTCATCTCCAGGTTCTTTCTTGGTAGCATCTCTGTGGGAGGACAGCCAAGCAGGGCTGTTTATGAAATCAAAAATTCTGGTTAAGCTGGGCCTGACGATGCGGGGATCTTGGATAGTGACAGTAATAAAATAGTGTAGGAGGGGAAGAAACAGCAAAGGCGAGGATTTTGAGGCAAAAAGTTCAGACAGTCTTGGGTACAAACTGTCAGGTGACGCTTTTTATTTATTGCAGAATGGATGGTTCTTTGAGGATGTTCTGGAGTGAAAAATGAAGTTATCTGCAACTCTTACCTTCCAGGGCAAGAATTTTCTGGAATAGTGATGTTATGTTGGCGAAGACAGTAAACTGTGTGGGTGTAGATGGTTTTGCCTCTCACCTCCTTACCCTACCCCTCACTGTTCCCATCCCATAATAGCAACAACAACAAGAGTAACAGTGACAATACGTTTTGGAAATGCTGAGGAAAGCAGCTATAAACATCTGTGTGCAGGTTTCCACGTGGACATTTTTCTTTTTTGTAAACACCAAGGAGCACAATTGCTGGCTTGTATGGTAAGTTATGTTTAGCCATGTGAGAAACCTCCAAACTGTCTTCTGAAATGGCTGTACCATTGTCCCATTCCCGCCAGCAGCGAATGAGAGTTCCTGTTGCTTCCTATCCTCACCAGCATTTAGTGCTGTCAGCGTTCTGGGTTTTGGCCATTTTTATCAGTGTGTAGTGACATGTCATTGTTTTAATTTATATGATGATATATGATGCGGAGCATTTTTTAAATATGCTGGTTTGCCATCTGTAAATCTTTTTCGGTGAGGTGTCTGTTCGGGTTTCTTGCCCATTTCTAAAATTGGGCTGTTGGGTTTTTTTTTTTATTGACTTTTTAAAATGTTTATTTATTTTTGAGAGAGGGAGAGAGAGAGACAGCGTGCAAGCAGGGGAGGGGCAGAGAGAGAGGGAGACACAGAATTCGAAGCAGGCTCCGGGCTCCGAGCTGTCAGCACGGAGCCCGACACGGGGCTCGAACTCACACAGACCGCGAGATCATGGCCTGAGCTGAAGTCAGACGCTTAACCGACTGAGCCACACAGGTGCCCCTTAAAAGTTCTTTGCATATTTTGGGTAGCAGTTCTTTATCAGATATGTCTTTTGGAGATATTTTTTCTCAGACGATAATGGTACCTTTTTTTTTTTTTTAACAGGAAAACGCATGTGAAAATGTTAAGTTAATAGCTGATACTGCTCCTGGGGAGCAGGGACTATACTTCTTCATTTTCGTATTTGTGAGCCTAGCACAGAGCATGGTACACAATATATGCTCATTAAGGGGCGCCTGGGGTCTCAGTTGGTTCATCACCCAACTCTTGATTTCGGCTCTGGTGTTGATTTCATGGTTCGTGAGTTTGAGCCCGGAGTCAGGCTCTGCGCTCACAGGGTGGAGCCTGTTTGAGATTCTTTATCTCTCTCTCTCTGCCCCTCCCCTGCCCTTTTTCTCTCTCTCAAAATGAATACACTTAAAAAAAAAAAAAATAGATGCTCCTTAAATATGTTAATATTAAAATTAACATTTAATTAATATTAAAATTATTAATTATAAAAAATGAATAAAAATTAATTAACTTACTCCTGATTAACCTTCTTAAGGAAAAAAAAAATCTCCTTTTAGATATATATTTTCCTCTCAAATCGACAGAAATCCCAACAGTAGAAGGGAAAATGTGTAAATATACCCACAACCATCTAACATAAATTCAGCTTGTCTCTATTCTCACTGTAATACAAAACCTTACTGAAAACGAAATGCTGGACGTGAATTAAAGCCTTCTGTCATTTCCCCCACCCCCCCCTTGCCTACAAATATTTCTGTTCAGGAAATTTGATCTCTCGGAATCTGGTATTCTTCTCTCACTGCCTAAGCATGTGACTGACGTAACTGGAGAGTGGGTCCAATCCAGCCCATGCGGTCAGAGAGTTTGGGTATCTGGCGGGTTGAGGTTCCTCTCTGTTCACTAGAGGAGAGCCAGTGGGGGGAGGTGGGGACAGTGCAAGCTCGTGGGTCCCTGGATGGGATGCCTTTTGTCCCAAGCCATGTATAGAAACTCCACAAAGGGGGTCAGGGTACAGCTGTTTCCTATGAAGCTGACTGTACTTTGTGTGAGGTGTAAACAAGGAAATAGGGATGGGTAATAAAAATAGGGAAGGTGTGTGTGTGTGTAATAACTCTGGGGGGTGGGGACACCCGGCTGGCTCGGTCAGTAGGGCATGCGACGCTTGGTCTCAGGGTTGTGCGTTTGAGCCCCACATTGGGTCTAGAGATGACTTTCAAAAAAAAAAAAACCTCAGGGGAAAAAAATTTAGAAAATACATGCATTCTTGGCTTAAGACTAACAGCAACAAACCAGTGGGACAGGAGAGAGGAAAGCGTTCCCTAGAATCTTCCCACATTACTATTGCATGCGGTGGGGAATGACAACGATTGTCCTGTTGTGTCATTTCAACCGCGGGCTCTGATGGGAGTGGAGTGCCGGACAAGAGACATTGCTTACCGTGACTGTTACATCCATTCAAGGGGGTTTTCCTCAACCTGGCCACTATTAACATTTTGGGCCAGTTAATTCTCTGTTCTAGGGGTAGAGGCTTCCCTGTGCACTGTAGGCTATTTAACAGCCTTGCTGGCCCCTACGCATTGCATGCCAGTAACACCCTCCCCTCCCCTCCAGTTGTGACAACCAAAGATCCTTCCAGATATTGCTAAATGTCCTCTCGGGGTGGGGTGGGCAAAATCATCCCTGCTTGAGAACCACGGATGTATGGGAAGAATTCAATTTCCATCATCACACCGGGGCAGAGTATCTACTGTGTGCAAATTCCTACTGAGTAGGAATGAGATTTACCCCGGTGGACAAAATAATCATGGTTGTGGCCAATATGCAGCTTTAAATCTGAGGGGTGTCAAGATAAATGGATGGATGTAAGATGTCTCAGTAGGTAGATGTTCTTTCTCTTGGGAATGCTCCAGGATTTAGAAATATTCATCCTCCAAACTGCTTCCTTTCTACAGGAGGTAGGAGCAATCCATGTGTGAGGGCAGACCAGATGGTCCACCATAACCAAGATCCTAATAACCAAGAAAAGGAAATGATACCAACTGATACCTAGATGAAATATGATAGGCTTTTGGAAAAATGTGGAGATGAGTTATATAAATGACCCCCCAATACGACACTGCTTCAGAAGCAAGTGCAAAGGTTGACAGAAATACAGATGTCTTGGGGGCGCCTGGCTGGCTCAGTCGGTGAAGCACACGACTCTTGATCTCAGGGTTGTGAGTTCGAGCCCCGCGTCAGGTGTAGAGATTACTTAAAATAATAAAATCTCGGGGGTGGCTCAGTCCGTTGAGCATCTGACTTCGGCTCAGGTCACGATCTCATGGTTCGTGGGTTCGAGCCCCACATCGGGCTCTCTGCTGTCAGCATGGAGCCTGCTTCGGATCCTCTGTCCCCCCTTCTCTCTCTGTCCCTCCCCCACTTGTGCTCTCTCAAAAATCAATAAACATTAAAAAGAGAGAGAGAGAAATAAATTAATTGAATTAAAATAAAATAAAATAAAATAAAATAAAATAAAATAAAACAAAACAAAATCTTATGAAAAAATACAGATGTCTGGACCACGCCTTATGTTTCAAAACCAATGAGGATAAACCAGGTGCAGTTGATTCTTGGTCTTCGTGGTACTTGAATTCTAGAAAGTCACTGCAAACACGAAATGAACAAATACTAAACTATTGTCACCCGGGGAATCGCGGGGTTAGGTTCCCCGGAAACTCTGGTTACAACGTGCTTGTCAACCAGCCGTGTGCGTCTTTTCAAGTTTGTTTGCTGACTGCTTGTAAAACAAGCCAGTCTAAGCAGCATTGAATATCTGCTCGCCACAATCCCCCCTGTCCTGTAAAATACTTAGCAGATATTTAAAAACTCTTTTGAAGCCTCGTGATCTGCAGAAGCAGCCTCCCCTGCGAGCTGGATGCGTCTCAGGCCCACGGTCTTCTGAAAGGGGGGACACAGCCAGCACTTGTCCAGAGAGGCTTGGCGTTTCTTGACCCCAGATAACATGACCGCAAATCGCCTTGGCTTTCAGGCTCACAGTAATGCCGCCCACTGTGTGCTTTTTTTCCTTTTTTTTTGGTCATCTCATGAATCTACAAATTTAGCCTTTTTTCCCTTTTTCCAAGGCTCCAACGTGCACACCAAGTGGGCCTTTCAGCGCTTTCTGGAGCAGCCTCACACAGTTCAGCAAAGTTGCGCCTCCTTTCCTGGATGTGTGAGGTTGGTGATTCACTAACATTGAACTCTCGGCCGACAGCACCAAAGCTCACGCCTAAACAAAGCTTCTCTGGCACATGTGTTTTCTCTGTGAGGCTCATCCCAGCTTTCTCATGCTTCTGATCAGTAGACAGCGTTTCAGCAGTGCGCTGGGGGCCATCTTAAATGACGAAAGCACCAGGAAAAAGCACAGAAAAGCACAAAAATGCAAAACAGGTGGCGTTCAATCCACTGTGAAAAAGGACACTTGTTTACAGTAGGAGAGCCGCCACGGAAGACGGGGCACGGCCTGGCTGCACCTCAGCTGGGAATGTGTGCATCGAGTCATTCAGATTTTCTTTGCTCCTCTGCACATGCCGATGAATGCTCGCAAAAGTGCCGCGAGTAATGATTTTGGAGTTAACGAATAGATTCAGTGAGTATGCAAATTTGCCAATGTGGAATTCGTGAATATTGAGGATCAATGGGATCCGTATTGTTACCAAGCTCCCTAAGGTACTGTGGTACACAGCCAAGTTGACAGGACTCTGAATCAAATACTTGGTGAACGTGAAGTAGTACTTCTGTTTGGTACCTCACAGGATAAAATTTTCTGAAGTGACCCTACCCTGTGACATTCAGGTGCACTGTTCTGCCCCAACTAAAAACATCAAAAAAAAATTTTTTTTTAGTGTTTATTTTTGAGGGAGGGAGACAGAGCACGAGCAGGGGGAGGGGCAGGGAGAAGAGGGAAACGCTGAATCCAAAGCAGGCTCCAGGCTCTGAGCCATCAGCACAGAGCCCGAGGCAGGGCTGGAACCCGCAAACTGTGAGATCATGACCTGAGCCGAAGTCGGACACTTTAACCGACTGATCCACCCAGGCGCCCCTAAAAACATTTTTAAAGCTATGCCTATACCTTATGCCACACCCATCTGTGGCTGTTATCATTTGTTGACATTTTTGGGGAGAAATCATTGTTATTCTTTCAACCACAGATAAGCAGAGGGATCTTTAAACTATTCTTCTATGTGATGGGAGTCTACGAACATTAGGTGACCACTGCAGAATTAAGATAGGAAAGAAAGCTCAGCCAAGTCTTTCATTCGTGGAAAAAGCCAACTGAGCCTAACGGGACAAAGACCAGTGTGCAATGAGTATTTCTCTCTGTATTTGGTACTTAGGAGAAAAGAAAACCTATGGTGGGGTTTTTTTCTCTGTAAGTTGAAAAGAAACAATCAAAAGATTCCTTGACTATGACATCTTCCTCTGCTTATGTTCAGGATTTCCATGATCACAGTTACTTTTGATGTTAACTTTTGGGTATGATTTGTCTGTCCGGCAGGATGTAAGCACCAGGGATTGTGTTTGTCTTATTTACCACCATGTCCCTAATACTTGGCACAGGGACCGCTACACTGCCGTGTTCCAAACTGTTTTTAATAAGAAAGAAAAGAGGAAAGTGAATAAACATTTGTTGGGCACTTAGTGTATGCCAAGCAAATTGCCATCCCATTTATTTCTCACAAAACTATACGGTAGATATTTTTAACCCCATTGTACAGATCAGAAAGCTGAGGCTCAGAGATGCTTTGGAACTAACCCATATCACCCCATCAGACATGATTAGTTGTCAACTCATCTCCCATCTCTCCTTTCTTCTTGCTGGCAGAGCCCTCGTTGTGTTAAGTATGTAACACATGCCCTATCCCCGCTCTCACAACTGGGTAGAGTTGTTTTCTTTGTCAGTGATTAGCCTAGAGGTTGACATATGACTCAGTCTGGCTAATGAGATGAGAGGAGGTGGATGTTCTGAAAAAGGTTTCAGACTCGTAAAAGACAGAATCTCTGGATCTGCTGTTTCCTGGATATGACGCAGACATTTTGTGACCTGAAGTGGCAAAGTGGAGAGATCAAAGGGCTGGAGGGTCCTTTATGACGTGATTGAGGCACTGAATTAACCAGTTATCCTATCTCTGAACTTACCAGGTTGGAAAATGAGCTTCTATACCGTTTCAGGCATTTTTTTTTTAAGGTTTTACTTTTAAGTAATCTCTACCCCCACGGTGGGGCTAGAACTTAAAACCCCGAGATCAAGAGTTGCACGCTCTCACAACTGAGCCAGCCAGGCACCCTTGTTTTAGGCACTTCGAATCGGGAGGCCCTGCAAACTGACAGAATCAGGTAGCCAAGAAATGGTAAACTCGGATTTCAACCCAGGTCTGGCGCCGAAGTCTGCGTTCTTTTCCGCTCCACTCCACTACCTTTTAGAAGGTGAAATTGTTCCAAAAAAAAGGGCCGGAAACTTCTGAGGCCTGTGGGGGAAGTAAACAATGATGATTATTCTAAACCATTCAAGGGTCCACTCTGGCACATTCTTCAGAGGTTGGACAAGAGATCTATCTGCTGCACAGGTAAATACACAGTAAGCACAACATAGTGCTTAAATATATTTTAGCTCGTATTTTCTTCTGTAGTTGTCTCTGTCTTCCTATGTGAAGCATAAGTTCTCTGAGGACAGTACCCATGTCTCGGGTCTCCGTGAATCTCTACTTGTCAATTTCCTGTTAGTTCCAAGTGATAGAAACACAAAGTGAATTGCCTTGAATAGCGAAAGGTGATATTCTGGCTCCTGTAACGGAACCACAAGCGTGGAGCTGGCCTCCTGCAGGAACCGGCCCAGGAGTGGCTTGTGACTCCTACATAACCAGGCCTCTGCGCTTCACGAGGCTTTCCCTGGAACTTTATGCCTTCAGGTTTCCCTACTTGGCTGGGACCATGGCTGTTGGCCACTTTCAAGCCTACAGTCACATGGTTCCTGCCAAGTGAGAGAAGAGAGGCTCTCCTTTAGCTTCTACAGAAACACCCTGGAGAATGTTCCTGATTGGTTGGCCTTGGGTTGTGTGCCCACCCCAGGACCAGTCACTGTGGCCAGGGTACCACGATCGGCCCACCCTGAGCTGTATGTCTGCTTCTGTGTTCAGAGGGATGGGTAGGTTCAAGGGAAGAATTCACAAAGGAAAAGGCTCACCCTGTTCTCCCAAGGGCTTGTTCTTGGGCTATTCTCTGAGGGGTGAGTCAACGGTGGTCACTGCAAATATCTAGAGGGCTAATAAACACAAACTTGCCTGTCACCGGTCACAAATGAGCACGCACACACAGTGTACCCTCACCGTGCTCTTTCCTAATACCCAAACTCTGTGTAGACACCACGGGAAGAGCTCCAGCACCAATATTTTAGAGCTGGGAGCACTTTTCTCTCGACCCTTCTGTGCACATAAACCTGTCTTGTGATTGCCGGGTAGCACGGACCTTCCCCCCCCCGCACCAGAAAGAATGTGGCAGGGAGAAAATTCCACATACCCACTCACACATGCCAGTGTTCTCCACACCGTAGAGCTCAGGCTTCAGTTAACAAGCGTTTTCCTGCCTGCTTTGGGATTCTCACTTTTGAGTCACTCAGCCCTCCAACTCCTCTCCATGGCGCACTCAAGCCTGTTCAAACGGTAGCCCGGAAAAGAGAGAGGGGAGCCAGCGATCACCATAGAACTTGAATGACAGGGGGACACCGGGCGAACATGACAAGGTTCCAGGGCACGTGGATCCCACATCTAGCCTGTCCTTATGCCAAATGCAGAGGAGGCAAGGACACCTTTTCCCCCTTGTGTCCACAAACCCAGTAAGTAACACTGTAAATGGTGACACCCTAGAGGCTAAAAGTGCTTAGCCCAGCTCAGACAGCGATGCAAGAATTCTCAGCCAAGCATGGCTCCCAGCAGCCCTGAGATGGTTTCGCTGGCAGATGCCCAGAGTCGTTCAAGGAGTTTGGGGTTGTGGATTTACTTTACACAAAGATCTCGTGTAAATTTTACCGTTGGAAAAATGGTTATTGTTCCTTTTAAATGAGCTATGTTAGTGTTGGTTTCTCCTTCACTGGAACCCCAGTATCGGTTAAGCAAGAGGGGGTTAATATCTCTGCTGCCGCGGAGATCATCTTTGGCATGAAAAGTGACTCGAGCGAGCGTTCTTCTGTGTCTCCGTGAAAAGCAAACCGAAGAGTTCCAAAGAATAAGAACAGTTGAGGGTCATCTTCAACTTGGACCCTTTGTGTTCGTCTCCTATTAGGCAGATTGTTATCAAATCATCACAAATTCAGGGACCTAAGTCACAACACATGTTCCCTTATGGTTCTGGAAGCGGCAGTCTGCAGTCAGTTTCACTGAGCTGAAGTCAAGGTGTCTGCAGGGCTGTTCTGTGTCTCTAGGGCAGGTTCTTTTCCTCTTCCGTTTCTGTCTAGGTTACATTCCTTGCATTCCTGGGCTCAAGGCTCCTTTCCCCACCTTCCCAAAGCCAGGAGAGGAGCTTCGGCCGGTCTCCGCTTCTGTCATCACATGGCCTGCGCTCTGACCAGCTTCTCCCGTGTCCCTCCTTTGAGGACCCTGTGGGTACATCAAGCCCACCCAGGATAATCTGAGAGAAACTCCCTACCTCAAAAGCTTTCATTGAATCACACCTGCAGAGTCCCTGTTACTGTGAAAGATAACACAGTCACAGGTTCTGGGGTTTAGGATGAGGGCATCTTTGGGGGCCATTACTCATTCTCCACCCTACCGCTCCCATTTACTAAACTAACAATATGAATCAAGGGAGGAGAGGCTCCTGGGTGCTCAGCAGGTTAAGCGTCCGACTTCGGCTCAGGCTCCGATCTCACAGTTTGTGGGTTCGAGCCCCTCGTCGGGCTCGCGAGCTGTGAGATCGTGACCTGAGCCGAAGGCAGACGCTTAACTGACTGAACCACCCCGGCATCCCGTGTACTGTTTTAACCTCTTAACAAAGATATATGAGAGCTTCCATTTCCCATTGCTAGCCAATGCTGAGTATCATCAAACTTTAAAATATACACTAATCTTCGAGGTGAAAAAAGAATAATGATTTGATGTGCATTTCATTATGAGGAAGACTTAGGTTTCTTTTCCTTTATACTACTTCTGTTTTTTAATTCGACTCCTTCAACTCAATTTTCGATTTATGAAATCTAGCTTTGAGACGTCCTTCAATTCCTATTCCTCAAGTTTACTATAGGCCTAGAAACTTGTCCAAAATCTCAAGTCTCAAGACAATGCCCTTTGGGTCACTTTTCCTCCTTTCTTTGTTTTATGTAATGTAAATTTTGGTCACAGGAAGGTCACCTACATTTTTTTAGACATACGCTCATTTCTCTATAAGCACTGTCAAAATCACTTTTCATTTTTTTCTTTTTTGGCTTTTAAAATTTTTATTCATTTTTATTCAACTCATTGAGGTCATATCTCACATTAAGTAGTAAATAAAGCATTTCCCCTCATTTCCTCTATCTATCCCTTCCTGGTAGGGAGCAATCTTTCACGTGGGTTGACTTCTTGTATTTCAACATAAAGAAACAGATCTTTCATAAAAATTAAGCACAGGTTTAACCACAAGGATGTTCATCCCAGCATCGTTGGCATTTGAAATAATCTCGATATATTTCCCCAAATCAAAGGGAGCCGCTAAACAAATCCGTTCACCCATATGATGAAATATTCAGCAATCATTAATGTGATGGCATAGACCACAGTTTTCAAAACGTGCTCCTCAAACCAATGGCATCGGCATCAACTTGTTGGAAATGCAAATTCTTGCACCCCCATTCCCCCTACTCCCTATCCCCACCCCTTCCCCCCATAGCTCCCAAAGTCGAGAGTGGGTGGATGGAGACCAGCAGCCTGCATGTATGCAGCTTTTCTAGTGATTCTGATGCATGTGTGTATTTGGGAACCGCGGGATTAGGCAAACATTTATTGGTGTGAAGAGAAGTCCACAATATAATGAGTCAAATAGAATCTTTTGCAGATTCCAAAAGAGCATATTCAATGTAATCTTAGTTTCAGAATATTCATAGATACATCCATATACATATATGTGTGTGTGTGTGTGTGTGTGTATATAAATTTGTGTGTGTGTATATATATATGAATGCATGGAAACAGATCTGTAAAGATATACACTAAAATGCGGGGGGCACCTAAGTGGCTCAGTCAGTTAAGCATCTGACTCTTGATTTTGGCTCAGGTCATGATCTCACGGTGGTGAGACTGAGCCCTGAGTTGGGCTCCTCACTGACCCTGGAGTCTGCTTGAGATTCTCTCTCTTTTCCTCTGCTCCATTCTCCAGTGTGTGCTCGCACTCTCTCTCTCTCTCACAAAAAAATAAAATAAAATAAATTAAAAGTTGGGAGTGGTTATCACTGGGTGGGGAGGTTACAAATGATTTCATTTTAAAAAATACTTCATTTGCAGTTTCAAACGTTTCTTCAGCGAATACATATTACTTACGTCATTTTAAGAAAGAATAAAATAAACGGTTCTCCATTTGGAAAGATTTGGCAGAAAGAAGGACCCATCTGTGCCCCTGAGTCTCAGTCTCCAGTTGGGGGATCGCCTCATTACTGTAGCTGCCAATAAGTCACGTTTTTCCTTCTAAATCTCTCAAGCAGACAGAAACAAAATTGCTTTTCTTGATCTCCTTAGAATGGGTGGAATTTTCAAAAACACCTTGCCAAGGGTTGCTTACTAAAAGATAACCAAAGAGGAATGAGCCAGAAAATAGAAATCAACATTTCAGAAGATGGGGTCAGAGCCTAGCACAGCTATCCACTCCTGTTTCCATTTCATAATTTGGCGTGAGATGTTTCTATATCTTGACTATCGAGGCCAGCTCACTCCCCCAACACCTGTTCATCCGGGTTGCCCCTGAGGCTACAATCCTGGCTTCACCTCCAAGGTTGCGTTCCCTCCCAAGCTGCTGCTTGACTCTTGTCAGACATCATAGGTGAACTCGTTCGTCATGCACGACTCTGACTTTTAGGGAGTTTGAGCCTGGTAGACTCTCTATGCTTAAACATTTTTTTTAAATGCTTATTTTTCAGTGAGAGAGAGAGAGAGAGAGAGAGAGAGAGGGAGCACAAGTGTGAGCAGGGAGGGGCAGAGCAAGAGGGGAACAGAGGATCTGAAGTGGGCTCTGTGCTTAGAGCAGACAGCCTGATGTGGGGCTTGAACTCATGAACCATGAGCTCATGACCTGAACTGAAGTAGGACGCTTAACTGACTGAGCCACCCAGACACCCCTCTATTTCTTTTTTAAAGTTTATTTATTTATTTTGAGGAGGGGGGGAGCGTGAGCAGGGGAAGGGCAGAGAGGGAGAGAGAGGGAATCACAAGCAGGTTCCGCACCATCAACACAGAGTCTGAATGTGGGGCTCGAACCCATGAACCACGAGATCATGACCTGAGCTGAAACCAAGAGTTGGTTGCTTAACCGACTGAGCCACGCAGGTGCCCCTACGGCTTCCGTTTCTATACGAACGACACATTTAATTTCCTTAATTCTGTTAATGAATTTTTAAATTCTGTGACTAGCCCAACCTATTGATTTTTTGGGTTCTTCAGAGTTCAACAGCTATTCCATGAGGGGCATGCTTTCTTCCAGAGTTTTTCTTCCTCCCTCCCTTCCCTCTCAATTGGTTCTCAATTCCTAGATTCTTATGCCACTGCCAATAACTGAGAGTGAGGAGGAAGTCACCTTGCTTCTGGGTCTCTCTCTCCCAGTCCTCTGCTGACGTTTCTGGTGATATCCAGGGTGTTCTAAGTGACGGCAGATGTTTAGGTGTGGATCGTGACATTGGGATCCATGGAGGTGTCACCATGTTTCAGTGGCTATAATTTGTTTTGACACACTTCTATGCTGCATCCATTTTTCAGAGTAAGCCCAAACCTAGGGGGGAGTCTGAATGCGTTGTCAAGGGGTGATCAGCTGGGATTAAACTACTTCATCAAAACAGCACTTTGCTAATTAGCATAAGGGGTGTCAGAAGGGGACTTTATTTGGAGAAACCCGTAAGTTAGTTTGTTAATAAACTGAATTACTTAGCATGATGATTCTTAGAAGTGAGGTCTCATTGGCAATGTTAAATGGATTCAAGATATCCAGGCTGACCAAACATGCCTTAAAGAGATGCCTCTTATATGTACAGGGGGGTAAAAATTTAAGGAGACCTAAAATTTCTCTTGATCCCTAAATGGTCAAGCTTGCTTAGCCATTGGTGTAGCAGGATTTTAGAATCTAGAACCTCGTTGAGCTAACAGGACAGTATTAACTCCTTGGTGACCACAAACGAACACGTAATAAACATCTGTATGGGCGGCAGAGTTTGGCCGGGGATCACTTTCTGTAACCTGACAGATTCTAAAGGTATAGTTAAACCTTCCTTCCTCAAACTTCTTTAGCGGCTACTATTTTTTAGCGAAGACAGCCTAACGGTTGGATATGATGTTCCAACTGGAGAGTTCGCAATGAGACTGTCCTTCCCCGATTCCCAGTGAGGACAGGGTAGCCTTCATTCCTTGGATGTGACCTTCATCTTGGTCTAGGATCCCCGGTGAGGTCTTCAGACTGACTCTCTTTCAGGCATCCCTCGAAGACCGTTATAATTTCCCCCCGTGCTACTCCTGAACCTCAGGAACTTGGCAGGAGGGGAGCTTCCTGTACCTTCTGTGAGACAAAAAGAGTGAATGTGGGAAATTGTATCAGCCGACATCACATATCCTCCCTGACACCTTTAACACCTAAACCGAAATTAAACACAACAGTAAGGGGAGAAGTTCCCTCGATCAAATTCCCCCGTTGTTAAGTAAATGTGTTTTCTATGGAGGTGTTACGGATGTTTTTGGGTTAAAAATTTTTTTTTCTTTTGCTCAACTCTGTCTGGCAAGACATTCAGGATTCCTGGCCCTCTTAAAGCCAGTAGTAACAAACAAACAAATATCTCACATTTCTAAATGCCTCTAAAGGGAAAGTACTGGGTTGGTTGAGAACTTGTCTTCCAAGCTACATCAATGTCTCCAGGAAGGATGCACAATGCTTTGAGGGCTGGGGAGGGAGGCAAGTGGTCAAGGGGTCGGAGCCCCACCAGCTGCCTCAGAGTGTGCCCCTGGCAAAGTCAGTTTCCCCAGGGCAGGGGGCAGTGATATCTAGAGTGCTGTCATAAGTGGAAGCATTTCCAGCAATCTTGGACCATCAGTTCATCTTTCCCCTGCTTTCTCTGGCTATTTCTTTGAAGATGTCTGAAGGGGCTATGTCACTTGGGTTTAAAAATCCAGCGTGATATTCTACCTGTGTTTCTTTGCTGTAGGTCTAGAACCATCAATTGCACACCTTTCGTTAGATATCATGGATCAAAACGGTTCACCAAAACTTAAAATAAGTGGCGAAAAGAGGCACCGAACCTGCTTGGGATTCTCTCTCCCTCTCGCTCTCCGCCCCTCCCCCACTCACACACGTGCATATGTGCTCGTTCTCTCTCTGGCAAAATACGAATTAACTGAAAAAATAATGTTGCTACAGATTTGTTTCCTACGTGTGTGTACGTTGGTTTTTGAAATATCTGGAAGTAGATATCAATTTTTGAAATATTTGGCTTCAATTATATATAATAAACAAACCAAATATCAAGGCTGTGTGGTCAGCACTATGTGTATACTTTCCCTTTAAAATAAAAAAAAAAAACCCATTTGTATTGTTATTATTTTTAATTCCAGCAGAGTTAACATATAGTATGTGTAAATTTCAGAAAAGGACGGAGGGTTGGGGAAAGCGTCTCCGGGCGACTAGGACCGGAGACCGGAACACAAGGGAGGGGCCAACGGGGTGAAAGCGGTTTCCTGGCGCAGAGACCGGTCACTAACTGGAGTTGCTCATTTGCAGGAGGGACGGAGATGCTCCAGGCAGGAACAGCTATGTCAGGATTTCAGTGAGTCCCCGCAGTCCAGATCTGCGGGCAGAGGCGTCTCCTCATTCCTGGATGTGCAAAGCCCGGCTTTCACGTTGGATCAGGGCGGAAGGCACCACGGCGCTGTTGGGGCATCTCGAGGGGTGACGATTTGGGGAGCAGGACTAGAAAAGCTAAAGGAGGCGCCCCGTTGAAGGCGCGAACATTGGTGCGGCATCTCCCGATGTGGCTGCTTGGCGACGGAAGTTAATAAAGGGGTGGCACAAACAAATCCAGCCTGGTTACCGAGCAAGCGGAAAGGGCCTCCCGAAATAGCTGGGGAAACTTCCAGACGTGTGTGCTGCAATCCCGCCGCTCGGCGGATGGGGCCCGCCCGGCCAGCGAAATCGGTGAGCATGATCAGTGTTAATGCAACTGAGGACATTAGAGTTTGTGTTTCCTTAGGCCTTTGAGCCAACGTATTTAGTAACTGCCAGGGTCCGTATAGGACTTTCATGGGCCCTCAGCACTTTTGCCTTCCTGGGCTCCTTCCTCCATAATATATAATTTAATATGTAAACACACATATATTAATATATTGCATATTTTTAATATATATAAATCACATTTTACAACTTCATTAGTATAAAGATGAATATAATCTAGGCTGGGTTCATTACAATATGCTCATTTTTTTCTTCTGATTTTGAAAGAAATAAAATTAAGCAATTTTTGTGGGTTTCTAAAAGTATCATGGGCCCCAGGCACTTTGCCCACTGTGACTAATGGATGTGTCGTCCTCTGTTTTTTTCCAGCAGTTTCTGTCTTCTTCCCTCATTCATGGCCCCTCCTGACCACTTCAATGGTTTCTATCCAGATCGGCCTTTTCGCTAAGTCTGGAACATTGCCTGTAAGGTGAAACTACGTTTCATCACTTGGCGGAGAGTTCAATTAAAAAAAAAAAAAAAGGATCAATAAATTATCACATTGTTTTCTAAAATGGATTTGCTACTTTGAAAAAAAATATATACCGGGGCGCCTGGGTGGCGCAGTCGGTTAAGCGTCCGACTTCAGCCAGGTCATGATCTCGCGGTCCGTGAGTTCGAGCCCCGCGTCAGGCTCTGGGCTGATGGCTCGGAGCCTGGAGGCTGTTTCCGATTCTGTGTCTCCCTCTCTCTCTGACCCTCCCCCGTTCATGCTCTGTCTCTCTCTGTCCCAAAAATTAAAAAAAAATATATACCAATTCCACACTCAAAACAACTTTTCTTAAGAGCCAGAAGTTATGGTTTTCTACGAGTACGTATGCACCAAGCCCAAGAACTTTTCCTTTGGTTTCCTGAATCCCAAACCCAGGTTGTCTGTGTGGGATCCAAATCAGGGAGCACAGTGCTGTGGGCTGTACGATTCAGAAAATACCACAGTCCAGTGAGTCAACCCAGCCTTCCCGCCAGCCCACCCTTGAGCGACTAGTTAGTTCCTTCTTGACGGTAGATGCTGCCAGAATGTTGGCTTTCAGATTAAAACAAAGCAAAATAAAAACCCACTTTGTTTTCAGAAAAGAACTTTTCTCTTAGACTCCCTTATCGGTCCTCTGCTATCTCCATGTGGTTCACAGTACGCCAGAAAAAGGTTAGTGGGGAGGGCTGATTTCTTCAGGAGACGGGAACTTCGGTCCACCCCTCGTCCACATCCTGGGTGAATGAGGAAAACAGAAAATAGAGGAATATTTTTGTAATCACCTAGAAATGGCGAATAGGAGTCAGAAGGAAGCCGACAACTGATGTAAGATACAGGCTGCTACCTGGACAGTAGATCTGAGTATATATCAACATTTAAACTCATCAACGTCCTTTTTTCTGGGGTGAGAGAGTGAATTAAGGACCGAGTGGCAATCATTTGGCCCCCACTTGCCTGTCTACTCGCATATCTCATTTTCTATACTTTTGCTCCAGCCCCCTCAGATTTTTTCATTATTCCATGAGCATGAGACTCTGTTCTTCCAGCTCAGTAGCGCGCATGTCACTACGTCTGCCTGGGATGTGCCCTCTCCCGACGCTCCCTCATCTGAGCACCCCCTCCTTATCCTTCCGGACACGGCCACTATGCCCCTAGGGGACTGAGTGCACTCTTCTATTATGGCGCTTACCAAGGAAGATTGCAATTTGTTTGTTTATAAAGTCTGCCTTTTTTTCCCACCCAACCAGACTGGAATTGCCTATTTTCTATTGTTGTGCCCTTTCAAGAAGCACGAAGCAAATACGATGGAACAGAACACAAGAGAGCAGTGTGCTCAGCAGGTGCTCACGAGGGGATGTTGGACGAGAAGGTGACCGTGGTTCCCTGTATGGTGGCCTTCCTGAGGCGCGTGAGTCATGAGGCTCAGTTCTACATGGGCAGCGCTGAGAAAGCAGGGCGGGACTCAGGAATTCACTCCAAAGGAAGCCCAGAGAGATAAAGAGAGAAAACATGCCCGTAGCTGGAGTTCGTGGAGAGAAGAGAATGAATGGAACAGAAAAAAAATCCTTGGTGTAAAACAAGCCTGAATACTTGCTTCAAATAATGAAAGAATTTCGTCTCCGTAATGAGAAAGCACATCCTGTCCTTAGAACAAACTAAGAGAAGAAAAGTTACTGAATGTCAAGACCAAAGAATTGGATGGATTTCAACGCAGCCGAAGCAAGTCCACGGGAGACACTTGAGGCCAGCTGCATACCTCTGCCGGGCACTGCTCAGCGTCAGAGATCAGCAACACGGTGTTGACTGTGTTCTCAGGGAAACAGGAACCCAAGCGGCTCTACGTGGAAAACCAGAACTTAGGGGCCAGGCTCTGGTGACCCCCTGTCTCTGTTTACCTGGGACCGAGGGGTTACCTGGGACACAGGCCCTTCAGTGCTGAGGCCCAACAAATAAGCGCTGTGTATTCAACACTCGTGAACCTTTCGTGAAAAAGAAACAAAAACGATTTGGAGAGGAAAAGAAGGTCTGTTGGCAAAGATCTAGCCAAGTAACAGAAGAATCAAAATGAAGAGGTCAGTAATATGGAAGGCTTAGTACAAGAGATGGAAAGAAGCACCGGATGTATTTATGTATAAAATTAAAATGAAACAGTGGTGGAGGTTATAATTCAGCAGGTGTCATGGAAGGTGTATAAGCCTTAATGATGTAAAACTCATAATAATGCAAATAACAAATACTAGAGAGTGGAGAGAGGAAGGAGTCAGATGGTCATGTACTGCGCTGACTTATCTTTCTTTTATTTTTTTTAGTTTTTTTAGTGTTTATTTATTTTTGACACAGAGAGGGAGACAGAGCATGAGCGGGGGAGGGGCAGAGAGAGAGGGAGACACAGAATCCGAAACAGGCTCCAGGCTCTGAGCTGTCAGCACAGAGCCCAACGCGGGGCTCGAACTCACAGACCGTGAGATCATGACCTGAGCCGAAGTCGGACGCTCAACCGACTGAGCCACCCAGGCGCCCCTGACTTATCTTTCATAACAGGAAATCAATTCTGTCTAAAATTGAAAAAAGTAGAGAAAAAGAAAGAAAAAAAAACCCACACTGAATCCAGCTTCTTAATGGCTTTGCATCGTATTTTTACTGAGCCTCAAAAGGATTTTGGGGGAATGAACACACTTTATTGTAGAGAAACATTTACTTGAAGTTGCACTTGGATTTTTTTTTTAAAGATTTTTTTTCCTTACGTTTATTTATTTTGAAAGGGAGAGAGACAGCATGAGTGTGGGAGGAGGGCAGAGCGAGAGAGGGAGAGAGAGAGAGAAGCCCAAGCAGGCTCTGCACTGTCAGCACAGAGCCTGATGCGGGACTTGACCCCACGAACCCTGAGATCATGTCCTGAGCCGGAATTAAGAGTTGGATGCTCGACCGACTGAGCCACCGGGGGCCCCCTAAAGATTTTATTTTTAAGTACTCTCTACACCCAATGAGAGGGGCTCAAATTCACAACCCCAAGATCAAGAGTCACATGCTCTGCTGACTGAGCCAGCCAGGTACCTCTGATTTCTTTTTTCCTTGTATCTATTTATTTATTTAAATTTTTAAAATTTATTTTTGAGACAGAGAGAGACAGAGCATGAGCAGGGGAGGGGCAGAGAGAGGGGGAGACACAGAATCTGAAGCAGGCTCCAGGCTCCGAGCTGTCAGCACAGAGCCCGACGTGGGTCTCGAACTCACAAACTGTGAGATCATGACCTGAGCTGAAGTCGGATGCTCAACCGACTGAGCCACCCAGGTGCCGCCTTTTTTTTTTTTTTTTTTTTTTTTTTTTACCTTTTAAAGAAGTATTAAATTATAAACTTACTCTTAAAAATCCCATCTGTCCTATTTGCTTTTCATCTTTTATCTATATTTCTCTCTTTATTCACCTAGCTAGCCATATAGAAATTTGGGAATAGTGGCGACTAAATATTGAGATTTCTTGCTCTTAGGTGTTTGGATCTAGGTTGGAAGAGAATAAAAATTCTTCTCTGTGCCTTTTCAGTATTTTTAAATTTAAAAAGTATCATGATGGCTAATTTTTGTGTCACCATAGCTAGGCCATAGAACCCAGATACTTCGTCAAACATTATTCTAGATATTTCTGTGAAATTATTTTTTAGATGAGGTTAAATTTAAATCAGTAGATTTCAAGGAAAGCATATTATTAGCCTCTGTGATAGGATTGGGCCTCATCTAATCAGGTGAAGGCTTTACTATAAAAAGGCCGATCTCCCCCAGAAAAAGAGGGGATTCTGCCAGCAGACTGTCTCTGGGTTTAAACTGCAACTTGCTGGCCTACCCTGTAGATTTTAAACTTTCCAGGCTCCCTAGCTGTCTGAGCCATTTCCTTAAAAACCTCTCTCTCCCCCCCATGCATATATGTACCTACTATTGGTCTGTTCTCTGGAAAATCCCGACCAGTACAAACACCTCACACACATGCACAATTTCAATAAAAATAATCATATATCACGATTACTGTTTATAAAAAGTTAAACCTTTCATATGAGAAGAGAGCTTCCGAGAAATGGAGGAAAATTTCCCAGGGACTTCCATAGGCCCCTCCCGCAGCTGGTTATTGGTGGAGCGGAGACCAAAACCTGTGAATACTGACTCAAGATCTTCCCTTCCCTTCCACTGGGCTCTGATTATTCCTGTATGATTAGTTTCTTGTGGGAGGGTAGGGTGAGAGGCTTTCATTTTTTCATCCCATTCCCTTCCGTAGTGTTTACATTATGTTTTCTTTATCAATTGCATGAATTACTTTTTTTTAGAAATAATAATTCTAGAACATAGTTTAAATTAAAAAGGAAAGGATACTTAGTGCCATTGACTCGTACACTTAAACATGGTTTAAAAGGTAAATTTTATGTTATATACATTTAAAAACAATGTTTAGTTATTTTTGAGAGAGAGGGAGAGAGAATCCCAAGCAGGCTCTGGGCCTGGGCAGAGCCAGAAAGGGGGCTTGATCTCATGAACGGTCAGATCATGACCTGAGCCAAAATCAAGAGTTGGATGCTTAACCAACTGAGCCACCCAGGTGCCCCTGTGTTATATACATTTTAACAAGACAGAGAGGGAGAGAGGGGGAGAGGGAAGGAAGGAAGGAAGGAAGGAAGGAAGGAAGGAAGGAAGGAAGGAAGGAAGGAAAGAAAGAAAGAAAGAAAGAAAGAAAGAAAGAAAGAAAGAAAGAAAGAAAGAAAGAAAGAAAGAAAGAAGGAAGGAAGGAAGGAAGGAAGGAAGGAAAGGAAGGAAGGAAGGAAGGAAGGAAGGAAGGGAGGGAAGGAGGGAGGGAGGAAGGAAGAAAAAAGAAGAAGAAAAAGGGGGCAGGAAGGGGTGGGGAGAACATCTTAGATGGTTAAATGTAGGACCGAAAACAAATGTGTAAAAATTGTTCTACTTTTCCTGAAACTGTCCCCCCAAATGTAGAGTTTTTTTTGCTAAAAAGCAACACATGCCACCTAGACAACTAAAGAGCCCTCTTAAGCAATGAAAGATGAAAAGAGCAAACTTTGGTGGCAATATTTTTTTGCCCCCTTCCCACATCCCACGGAAGCCCCGGCCGGGACTGCACTGCAGGGATTAACCTGCAAAAAACATGTGTGCAGGTGCACCTCAGCAGACCATTCCCGGGGGCTGGGACGCCAGCAGTAGGACGTATCTGGAGCGGTGCCCACGTCGTTCCTTCTCTCACTGTCCCGTTAACACTCGAGACCAAAGAGGGGCGCCTGGGCGGCTCAGTTGGTTAAGCGTCCGACTCTTGATTTCGCTCAGGTCATGATCTCACGGTTCGTGGGATGGAGGCCCGCGTGGGGTTCAGCGCTGACGGTGTGGGGCCCGCTTGGTTGGGATTCTTTCCCTCCTTCTCGAGCCCCTTCCCTGCCTGTGCTCGTTCTCTCTTTCTCCCCAAATAAATAAAGCTTTAAAAAGAATTCAGGACAAAACAAAAACCTCCCGGGCCCGGGCTCTGTGTGTTAGAACCGGCACCTGCTGGCTTTCCCTGGCCACGTGCCTGCAGGAGTGGGGAGGGAAGGGGGGGTGAGGGCCACACTCTACGGCACTGGGATGCCAGGGCTTGCACTGCGGCCAGGCTGGAACCATCTAGAAAGCAGAGCTCTTCCCGTCCTGTTAGTCAGCTGCCTCATACTTCGAATGGCATTTTTGTTGAGGGGGCCCCATCTGACCTGCCTCTTGCCTTTCTCTCTCAGGCTTCATTTTCTGGCCCCTCTGTGTCCCTCACGCAGGACTCCTTCACCCAGTGACCTTCACCCTGGCTGCCCTCACCTCTGCTCGGAGGGGACGGACCTGATGCAGACATTTGAACCCAGTTTTTTCTTTCCATCATGGTAAAGTACACATGACATCGAAGTTACAATTTTAACTAATTTTTTAAAACATTTTTTTCAAATGTTTATTTAGTGTTGAGAGAGAGAGAAAGAGAGACAGAGTGTGAGCAGGGAATGGGCAGAGAGAGGGGAAGACACAGAATTTGAAGCAGGCTTTAGGCCCTGAGCTGTCAGCACGGAGCCCGACGCGGAGCTTGAACTCTTGAACTGCGAGATCATGACCTGAACCGAAGTTGGACGCTTAACCAACCGAGCCACCCAGGCGCCCCTATTTTAACTAATTTTAAGTGGACAATTCAGCAGCATTCAGGCCATTCGAAAGGTTATGCTTGACATGACTTTTGGCGCAGGGGACATTTTGAGGCAGCTGTTGGATTCCCTAATTTCCCCCCAATGTTATTACTTGTAAAAATCCCAAGAGAACAGGGCAATGAACAACCATTCACTTAGACTCTCCATTTGTTAACATTTCCCTTCACTGCTCACTCTCTCTCGCTGGGTGTTCTAGTTTGGTTTTGCTGAAGCATTTGAGATGAAGTCACAGACATCACGGTGACAGCTCACTGCTAATGCTTCTCTGTGTATCTCTTAAACGCAAGGACGCTCTGGTCGAAGCACACAAGCTCTTGTTGGTCTGTTTGTTTTACGTTTTTTTTTACATTTATTTATTTATTTTGGGAGGGAGAGCACAAGCAGGGGAAGGGCAGAGAGAGAGAGAGAGAGAGAGAGAGAATCCCACACAGTCTCTGCACTGTCAGCACAGAGCCCGATGTGGGGCTGGAACTCAAGAACCACGAGATCATGACCTGAGCTGAAATCAAGAGTCAGATGCTGAACCGACTGAACCACCCAGGCGCCCCTTGTTTGCTTGTTTTTATAGCTCAGGATCCTAAGATCCCATGGTATTTAGTCGTCACGTTTCCTTAGTATCATTGAACCTGGAACACATACCGTGTGTGTGTGTGTGTGTGTGTGTGTGTGTGTGTGTTTCTTGACATTATCACTTCTGAAGAGTCCAGATCACTTATTTTGCAGAACATCCCTTGACTTGTTTCCTTATGTTTGGATTTAAGCATTACCGATACGAAGCACGAAGTACGAATTGAAGCATTATCAGTACGGAGTTGATTATTTCCACACCAGCTGGTGTACTGCAATCCAATTCTGATACTAACCACCTGGAGTTGGCCCAGAGCCCACAGGTACAGGGCACAGTCCCCAACAGAAGTGCCTTCACTTCACATGTCAGCCGTAAGTTCAGGGGATCCTCAGGCCACACCCATACTTTGACCAAATGGCTGCAAATTCAGGGGTTCTTAGGACACCCTTAAGTTCAATAATTCCCTGGAATGACTCAGAGTTGAGCAAAGTGTTATTGCAGAGGAGGAAAAATAATTTCCCTTCTATCTTTCGAGGTTCTTGGCTGAGACCTCCCCCCGCCCCCCATACATACATAATAAAAGGTTAGCAGGAGAAAACCTAACAGAAGCTGAATAACATGTGCGCCTCCTGTATACAAGGAGAGACCCAGAACTGGGTAACTCCCCAGAATGGCCCAAGCCACCATCTTAAGAACTATTTCCAGCTAAAGAACAAAGGAGGTGGGGGGCAAAGTTATAGGAGGTTATCAAGCAAAGCACAGTAAACAAGAGTAGGGTTGTTATGAAGATCTAAGTCTATGCCTTCTCCACTGATAAAGATCCTAGAGATTGAATCAGCCTTCTCTTCCTGGTACAGAGAGGGAGCCACCCTTACAAATGGAGGTTCCCCTTGGACATGTAAATGTCTCTTACAAAAGCGTCGGTTTTAAGGTTTTAAGACTTTGGGGGGGGGGGTGCGGCTCCCGGGTGGCTCCTTTGGTTAAGCTTCCGACTTCTGCTCAGGTCATGATCAGGTTTGTGAGTTCCAGCCCCGCACTGGGCTCTGTGCTGATGGCTCAGAGCCTGGAGCCTGCTTCAGATTCTGTGTCTCCCTCTCTTTCTGCGCCCCGCACCACCCCCCCCCCCGTTCATGCTCTGTCTCACTCTGTCTCAAAGATAAATAAACATTTTTAAAATATTAAAAAAAAAACAAGACTTTCTCCCAAGTTTACGATTAAAAAAATAAATAAATAACCAGCTCAAGCCAATCCTTATGCCAAAGAGGCATATTTTGGGATGGTAAATTCTGCTCTCCTTCACTATACTTATTATTATCATTTTATTATAAAGGACCTGGTGGCTGGGGCCTCTGGGTGGCACAGTCGGTTGAACATCCGACTCTTGATTTAGCTCAGGTTATGATCTCATGGTGTGTGGGATAAGCCCCTCATGGGGTTCTGCACTGGCAGCATGGAGCCCACTTAGGATCCTCTGTCTCCCTCTCTGCCTCTCCCCTCTCCCATGCTCTCTCTAAGAATAAATAAATAAACTTAAAATCATTTTTTTGAATCGTATAAAAAGGAGCCCAGTCAAGGTGGCTGCCTCAAAACATCTTTGCTTTAGCCTCGTCAGTAAAGACAGTGCTGGTGTTGATTACTACATCTCATAAAGTTTGACATTAAGTACCTGTCAAAGCAATATTTTGACATCAGTATTCTCTTTGGTTCAAAAATTTCTTCCAATCCACAAACTCAGTATAACGCACCCTTTTAATTCTAAGTGTGAAGAGATTTTTCAAGAAAAGTCTCTGGCAGACTCCCTTCATGTCTCATGAACTTGAATGGGTCACTAAGCTCGAAGCCGGTCACTGCCAAGAGGAGTTCATGTTGACATGACAGGCTTAGACCAGTGGTTTTGAGACTTGCATCATGACCTACGAGTGGCTTGAGAAATCAACTGTAGTGGGTGAGAATCAACATTAGAAAAAGAAATAGAAGAAACATATTAAAGTATAACGCACATTGTAAAGGTGTAAATGTAAATCAAAACCTTTTTAAAGCATGTTTTCCGTTTTCTATAAAAAGTGCATAGAATGGGGGCGCCTGGGTGGCTCAGTCGGTTAAGTGTCTGACTTTGGCTCTGGTCAGGATCCTGGGTTTGAGCCTTGCATCGGGCTCTGTGCTGATGGCTCAGAGCCTGGAGCCTGCTTCAGAATCTGTCTTGGGCTCTCTCTGCCCCTGCCCTGCTTGTGCTCTGTCTCTCTGTCTCTAAAATAAACTTAAAAAAAAAAAAAAAAAAAAGTGCATAGAATGCACGTGTGTGTGTGTGTGTGTGTGTGTGTGTGTGTGTACTAGGTTGCCATATGAAATTTGTTTCTTTCTCTGGGGTGCAATCTAAAAAGTTTGTAGTCTCAGATTGAATTCTGAGCTGGAGAGAGAGCCACCGTCTTTGAGGGGTAGAGACCTGAATAAAATACAGGTCTGTTAGGAAGAGAGGAAGAAGAGATATTGAATACTTAAGCAGCAGAAATTACTACGTCTTCTGGTATCTTTTTTTCTTTCTTTCACAGTGAATTTTCCATACTTTCAGACCCCAGTTGATGAAAACATGCCATGCGGCCCACATTGAAGGATCACAGATATTCATGCAAACATAAATCTTCTGGGGCTGTCCAATTAGGAGGAACTAAAATACAAGAGAGAAGTTACTGGTTCTCTTTTGGAGGTAGGCAGCAGAAATAGGAACAGGGATCCCCCTAAATAATTGCCAGACTGAGAAAAAAAGAAATTAGTTCTACATTTCCAGTAGACATTAACAGGTGCATCATCTGACAAAACAGAGAGAATGTACTCATCAATGCAGTATCGCCACACTGAAATTATTTAAAATTTAAACATATTAGATGAGGCCCCAGCTAATTGGTTGTGTGAGCTGTCAGGCAAAGGTCGATGAGTGTAGTTTGGCTGGTTCTCAGACTCAAAACCTTTGAGGATAAGAAAGGAATTTTATTGCCAAAAACTGTTTCCGGGCACCCCTGTTAAGCCAAGTTCTTAAACCTCTATAGCAATGAACAGATTCAATTTCAATTAATAATTTTGGTACGGGAATCACTTGTAAATGTCAGGAAATGAAGACATTTCACAAACCTCAGAAACTGCATGTAAAAGAGTTTACAACTAGGGGCGCCTGGGTGGCTCAGGTCATGATCTCGCGGTCCGTGAGTTCGAGCCCCGCATCGGGCTCTGTGCTGACAGCTCGGAGCCTGGAGCCTGTTTCGGATTCTGTGTCTCCCTCTCTCTCTGAACCTCCCCCCGTTCATGCTCTGTCTCAAAAATAAATAAACATTAAAAGAAATTTTTTTAAGAGTTTACAACTAAACGTGGAGGTCCAATTTTTTTTAAATCAAAAAGCCTGTGAGGTTGATCCTTTGACACAAGAAGAGGGTCTTACATTCTCTTTAGCCCAGGATGTCCTAAGTGATACACCTCACAGCTCCTCGCCAGCCAGGAAGAGACTGGATTTGACTAGACAGTTTCCCAGATAAACACCATATCAAATTGGTCTGTTTCTAATTTGGTCAGAAGTTTCTGCAACAAAAGCCTCTTTTTTTCCTTGGCTGTTTCCTTTACTGGAAAATTCATGGGATTCACGCAACCACCCCATTGACTTGTATATGTGTAGAATGACCTTTAAGGTTCACGCTTTTATCATACCTGGGTATTAGGAGCTGGGTAATTTTTGGCTGAAGATCAGATTACTCAATTAGTAGATATAAAGGCCTGTTTGTTTCACATCTCTACCAAAGAACGTTTAAAGTGGAGAGGGGGCAGGTGTGGAAACGCAAAACAGAACAACCCATTCTAGGATCTATTTTATGGCCTAGAATAAAAATCCCCTTTCTCTCCTTCCAGATTAGTATCCATGCCAGCTAGCTTTGTGAAACGTACACACAAACATTTACTTAAGGTCGTGCCACAACTTCGTGGAAACTGAGCGGCTCGATCTTTGAGGGACACAGCTGGTAACCAAGCATTTGCTGGATTTCCTAGTCAATCGGAGAGGCTTTTCAGTTCAGATGTCCTAAAAGGCAGCATGAGAATATTTCAAAAGTATATATTATCTCTCCTCTGGATCCTTCCCACATTGTTGAGACATGGGAATAACTTTGCATTTCCCTGGTTAGATTTTGTAGTATTTTCTGTCCAAACAGTTTAAGTCCCCAAACTTCTCCACTTCATTCCTGCTCCCCCCCCCACCCCCGCCCCGTAGGTTTCTAGTATGGCTTCAGTGTACCTTGGGCTCAGGGTTAGAGAATTCTTCCAACCCAGTTCCAGTAAGTGTCCATGCCTTTAAAATCACAGGAGAACAAACACTAAGTTTGGGATACCTTTGGTTGTCAGGGTTTTCGTAGGGGTGTTTCGCTTAACGAAAGAAGGACTTTGGGAACTAGGAGAATGGGGGAGGAACGTACTTAGTGGCTACAATTTATTCCCTGCTTACCACGTCCCAGGCACCGAACAACATTTTACGTGTATTATTTCATTTTAATCTTTACCTATGATGGGGGTATTATTTAGCCTTCAAATATCTTAGAGCTTAAGTACGTTGATCAATGTCACACATCTAGTATATTCTTCATCTTAACCTTCTTGAAGATGGAGACGTTTTGTTGTTCCTCATTATGTATTCAGAACCCAGAACCATGCCTGGTATGCGGTAGGACTGCCATAAACATTTACTGAATGAATGAACTAATGAAAAAAATGTATTATGTACTTTTATTTATTTTTTTTAAATTTTTTTTCAATGTTTTTTATTTATTTTTGGGACAGAGAGAGACAGAGCATGAACGGGGGAGGGGCAGAGAGAGAGGGAGACACAGAATTGGAAACAGGCTCCAGGCTCCGAGCCATCAGCCCAGAGCCTGACGCGGGGCTCGAACTCACGGACCGCGAGATCGTGACCTGGCTGAAGTCGGACGCTTAACCGACTGCGCCACCCAGGCGCCCCAAAAAATGTATTATGTACTTTTAAAAAAACGTTTATTTATTATTTATTTATTTAAAGTTTATTTATTTTGAGACAGAGCGAGCATGAGTGGGGGAGGGGCAGAGAAAGAGCGAGAGAGAGGGAATACCAAGCAGGCTCCACACTGTCAGCGTAGAGCCCAACGTGGAGCTTGATCCCGTGAGCTGTAAGATCATGACCTGAGCTGAAATCAAGAGTCAGGTGCTTAACTGCCTGAGTCACCCAGGCACCCCCAAAAAATGTTTATTTACTTATTTTGAGAGAGACAAGGTGCAAGCAGGGGAGGGACAGAGAGAGAGAGGGAGAGAGAGAGAGAATCCCAAGCAGGTTCCATGCTATCAGCACAGAGCCTGATGCGGGGCTTGATCTCATGAGATCGTGACCAGAGCTGAAATCAAGAGTCAGATGCTTGACCAACTGAGCCACCCGGTGCCCTGAAAAATTGTATTAATCAAAGTAAAAGAGCTAGGATTAAAATGTGGGTCTATCCTCTTACTCTCTTTAAAAAAAATTTTTTTTTAATATTTATTTTTGACAGAGAGAGAGAAACAGAGCATGAGCGGGGGAAGGGCAGAAAGAGAGGGAGACACAGAATGTGAAACAGTTTCTGAGCTGTCAGCACAGAGCTCGACACGGGGCTCAAACTCACAGACCGCGAGATCATGACCTGAGCCGAAGTCGGACGCCCAACCGACTGAGCCACCCAGGCGCCCTTACCATTGTACTCCCTTTCCACCACATTCCATAGCATCCTCACAGGACAGGAATGGCTGTCCTTCCAGCATGTTGGTTTCTCAGGGACCCCACTGGCTCCTCTTACTGTGGGTGGGGCCCATGGACAGCAGCTTACATCTGCTAACTCTGGCTTTTCATTTTGTCTAGGGCATCTTCCAGATATTTCCTCCTAGAAAGTCGTGTATTTTGCAAACTTGGAGTCTTCTATTCCAGGGAAACAATAAATTTGGCATTGCAGGGAAACAAGCTGGTGGTAAGAGTGGACAGAAGGAAAGGAAAACCCTGTCTCAAACCACAAGGTGTCACAAACTTTTAGAATAGCATGAACATGTGTGTTTCCTCTTTCTTGTACAATTGCCTTTGGTGAGCAATCCTTTCAACTTGAGGACAATTAAGGGGTAGGAAGAGAAGGGAAACTGCAGTGCAAATGAAGACATTAACATCCACATGAGGTGGCCTTAAAATAACATCAGTAATAACAGTAATCCCTGTGGTTGAACGAGACGATATTATTTGTGCTGTCGACGATAGGGCTAGGCGAAGAGAAAGGATCATGAAGTCTAGTTCCTATCCAACACTTCTGCACCCAACTAGACAACTTTCTCTGTTTAGAATTCCGTGGAGCAGAATATGGAGATTTCTGGGAATTGGCTGAGCTTTCTCTCTAAAGCAAAACATGAAGGTGATGTGGAAGAAAATGTGTGGCAGAGAAGGAAAGAGTGCCAGATTCCAAAAGGGCTTGGGAATCTGGCTTGGGAAATGTTATCACCAGTACCAAGGGAGAAACGGAGCTCTGGATGTGGGTTGTGCAGAGGGTGAAGAGGCTGCCCGTTGTGGTGGAAACTTGTTCCGTGCCAGAGAGCTATGTTTGCATTTCTCTCCTATCAACTACTGGTTTTGCGTTTTGTTGTTTTTTAAAGTTTATTTATTTATAATTTTTTAATTGAAAACACTTTTAAGTTTATTTTATTCATTTATTTATCATTTTTAAAAAATCTAACTTATTGTCAAGTTGGCTAACCTACAGTGTAGCTCTTGGCTTCGGGAGTAGATTCCTGTGATTCATCACTTGCGTACAACCCCCAGTGCTCATCTCAACAAGTGCCCTCCTCAATGCCCATCACTCATTTTCCCCCTCTCCCCGCACCCCCCATCAACACTCAGTTTGTTCTTTGTGTTTAAGAGTCTCTAATGGTTTGCCTCCCTCTCTGTTTGAGACTATTTTTTCGCCTTTCCTTCCCCCATGGTCCTCTGTTAAGTTTCTCAAATTCCACATGTGAGTGAAAACATACGACATCTGTCTTTCTCTGACTAACTTATTTCACTTAGCGTAATACCCTCCAGTTTCATCCACGTTTTTGCAAATGGCAGGATTTCATTCTTTCTCATTGCCAAGTAGTATTCCATTGTATATATAAACCACATCTTCTTTATCCATTCACCAGTTGATGGACATTTGGGCTCTTTCCATAATTTGCCTATTGTTGAAAGTGCTGCTACGAACATTGGGGTACCTGTGCCCCTAAAAATCAGTACTCCTGTATCCTTGGGATAAATTCCAGTCACACCGTTTTCCAGAGTGGCTGCACCAGTTTGCATTCCCACCAACAGTGCAAGAGGGTTCCCATTTCTCCACATCCTCTCCAGCATCTACAGTCTCCTGATTTCTTCATTTTGGCCCTCTGACTGGCGTGAGGTGATATCTGAGTGTGGTTTTGATTTGTATTTCCCTGATGAGGAGCGACGTTGAGCATCTTTTCATGTGCCTGTTGGCCATCCTGATGTCTTCTTTAGAGAAGTGTCTATTCATGTTTTCTGCCCATTTCTTCACTGGGTTATTTGTTTTTTGGGTGTTGAGTTTAGTAAGTTCTTTATAGATTTTGAATACTAACCCTTTATCTGATATGTCATTTGCAATACCTTCTCCCATTCCATCAGTTGCCTTTTAGTTTTTCTGATTGCTTCCTTTTCAGTGCAGAAATTTTTATTTTGATGAGGTCCCAATAGTTCATTTTTGCTTTTATTTCCCTTGCCTTCGGAGACGTGTCGAGCAAGGAGTTGCTGCGGCTGAGGTCAAAGAGGTTGTTGCCTGTTTTCTCCTCTATGGTTTTAATGGTTTCCTGTCTCACATTCAGGTCTGTCATCCATTTTGAGTTGATTTTTGTGTTTGGTGTAAGAAAGTGGTCCAGTTTCATTCTTCTGCATGTTGCTGTCCAGTTCTCCTGGCACCATTTGCTAAAGAGACTGTCTTTTTTCTGGTGGATCCTCTTTCCTGCTTTGTCAAAGATAGTTGGCCATACATTTGTGGGTCCAATTCTGGGTTCTCTATTCTATTCCATTGGTCTATGTGTCTGTTTTTGTGCCAACATCATACTGTCTTGATGATGACAGCTTTGTAGTAGAGGCTGAAGTCCGGGATTGTGATGCCACCCACTTTGTTTTTCTTTTTCAACATTACTTTTCAACATTTGGGGTCTTTTGTGCTTCTATACAAATTTTAGGAGTGTTTGTTCTAGCTCTGAGGAGAATGCCAGTGCAATTTTGATTGTGTTGCATTGAATGTGTAGATTGCTTTGGGTAGTATTGACATTTTAACAATATTTGTTCCAATCCATGAGCATGGAATGTTTTTCCATTTCTTTGTGCCTTCTTCAATTTCTTTCATAAGTTTTCTGTTAGTTTTCAGCATACAGGTCTTTTACATCTTTGGTTGGGTTTATTCCTAGGTATTTTATGATTCTTGGTGCAACTGTAAATGGGATTGATTTCTTGATTTCTCTTTCTGTTGCTTCATTATTACTGTATAGACATGCAACCGATTTCTGTACATTGATTTTGTATCCTGCGGCTTTGCTGAATTCATGTATCAGTTCTAGCAGCTTTTTGGTGGAGTCTTTCAGGTTTTCCTTGTAGAGTATCATGTCATCTGCTAAAAGTCAAAGTTTGACTCCTTCGTTGCCAATTTGGATGCCTTTTATTTCATTTTGTTGTGCGATTGCTGATGCTGGGACTCCCAACACTATGTTAAAAAAACAGTGGTGAGAGTGGACATCCCTGTCGTGTCCCTGATCTCAGGGAGAAAGCTCTCAGTTTTTCCCCATCAAGGATGATATTAGCTATG
Organism: Neofelis nebulosa; assembly: GCF_028018385.1. NCBI lineage: Eukaryota > Metazoa > Chordata > Mammalia > Carnivora > Felidae > Neofelis > Neofelis nebulosa. The sequence goes on along the minus strand of NC_080793.1, from coordinate 77,197,699 downwards.
GGCTTTTTATATATGGCTTTTATGATGTTAGGGTATGTTTCTTCTATCCCGACTTTCTTGAGGGTTTTTATTAAGAAACAATGCTGTGTTTCGTCAAATGCTTTTTCTGCATCTACTGACAGGATCATATGGCTCTTATCCTTTCTTATATTAATGTTATGCATTACATTGATTGATTTGTGAATATTGAACCAGCCCTGCAGCCCACAAATGAATCTCACTTGATTATGGTGATAATTCTTTAAATATACTGTTGAATTCGATTTGCTAGTATCGTGTTGAGAAGTTTTGCATCTATGTTCATCATGGATATTGGCCTATAACTCCCCTTTTTAGGGGGTCTCTGTCTGGTTTGCGAATCAAAGTAATGCTGGCTACATAGAATGAGTCTGGAAGCTTTCCTTCCATTTCTATTTTTTGGAACAGTTCAAGAAAAATAGGTATTAACTCTGCTTTAAATATCTGGTATAATTCCCCTGGGAAGCCATCTGGCCCAGGACTCTTATTTATTGGGAGATTTTAGATAACTGATTCAATTTCTTTGCTGGTTATGGGTCTGTTCAAATTTTCCATTTCTTCTCGTTTGAGTTTTGGTAGTGTGTGGGTGTCTAGGAATTTGTCCATTTCTTCCAGGTTGTCCAGTTTGCTGGCATATAATTTTCCTAGTATTCTCTAATAATTTTTTGTATTTCTGTGGTGTTGGTTGTGATATCTCCTCTTTCACTTGTGATTTTATATATTTGGGTCCTCTCTCTTTTCTTTTTGAGAAGCCTGGCTATGGGTTTATCAATTTTGTTTATTTTTTCAAAAAACCAGCTCTTAGAGTCGTTGATCTGTTCCACTGTTTTTTTTTTTTATATTGTTTATTTCTGCTCTTTTATTATTCTCTTCTTCTGCTGGTGTTGGGGTTTCTTTGCTATTCTGCTTCTAGTTCTTTTAGAGGTGTGGTTAGATTTTGTATTTGGGATTTTTCTTGTTTCTTGAGATAGGCCTGGATTGCAATGTATTTTCCTCTTAGGACTGCCTTGGCTGCATCCCAAACGGTTTGGACTGTTGTGTTTTCATTTTCATTTGTTTCCATATATTTTTAATTTCTTCTTTAATTGCCTGGTTGACCCATTCATTCTTTAGTAGGATGTTCTTTAACCTCCATGCATTTGGAGGCTTTCCAAACTTTTTCTTGTGGTTGATTTCAAGTTTCACAGCATTGTGATCTGAAAACACGCATGGTATCATCTCGATCTTTTTGTATTTGTTGAGGGCTGTTTTGTGACCGAGTATGTGATCTATTTCAGAGAATGTTACATGTGCACTCAAGAAGAATGTGCTTTAGTATGAAAACCAACCAGAATAACCAGAATAGAGAAGGGAAGGAATAAGTGGAAGAAAAGGAAGAAAAAAAAAAATATATATATATATGTATATATATATATAATAAGAATTGACCAAGAATCAAATCAGAAAATGCAAAACTGCTGCACTGATATCTGAAGGTGACTTCGTACCAATGGCTGTGCTGGTTTGGAGGAGGGTCTGTCTGGTTCGATCAGTGTCAGTCTTGCTCAGTAGCTACCAGGCACGGTGGGGCATAGTTTGGTGTAGGCGGGTCCCGCCTCCACTGTAGGTCCGCTGTCCATTCCCTGAAAACCCACCTTGCTGGTGATGGGGAGGAGAAATGGCGACACCCCAGTCTCTCCTCCCTGGAGCAGGTGTCCCAGACCGCTCTGTTCAGGCCACCCTACAGTGCTGCACAGGCCTGAGCGGGCTGGTTTGTTCCACCCCACCGTCTCCTGCACCTCCCAGGAGCTTGGCTGGGATTCAAACCCTGATGTCTTAAAGGATCCAGTTCCACACATTCCAGTTCCAGGGGAGTGCCACTCTGCCCAGCTGACAAAGGGCCTCTGGCTGGCACCTGCAGGGTCTTTTGTCCACGGAGCGGCTATATGCCTTCTTCCCACAGCCCACAAGGGAGGGGACTGCTTTCTCCAAATGTGCCTTTGAGCTTGCTACCGAGCCAGGCGCTAGCTCCCCCTTCCCCCCCAGGCACCTGAACAGGGTAGCCAGCCCCAGTCCCGAGAAAGCACTGCAACCCTGGATAGAGTTAGAAATGGGATCTCTCTCCGTTTTTTTCTGTTCTCCAGTCTGTGGTTTTTCGCTGGTCTAAATTCAATCCTACGCTTTCACAGCCTCTCTTTCTCTTCCTCTTGTCTCTCCACAGAAGGGGATCCCTCCCCTCTGTGCCCACACCACCCGTTTTATCTCTCCCAATTCATAATCACACACATATGGCCTGCCCAGTTGTCTCCATGGGCCCCTAGAGATGTTTCTGTCACTCTGTTGGGGGGGGGGGGAGATTCCTGAAATTTCAAGTCTTCTGGCCTCAATACTGCTGTGTTCGAGGGATGAGGGAACTTCAGGTCCCCTTACTTTTCTGTCACGTTGACTCCTCCCCTAAGAAAAACTGCTATATATTTATTTTGAGAGAGAGAGAGAGCACACACGTATGCACGCAAACACCTGTGTGTGTGCCTGTGCATGCAAGCAGGGGAGGGGCAGAGAGAGAGAGGGAGAGAGAGAAAGAGTCCCAAGCAGGCGCCACACTTTTATCGTGGAACCCAACTTCAGGCTTGATCCTATGACTGTGAGATCATGACCTGAGCCGAAATCAAGAGTCAGATGTTTGACCGACTGAAGCATCCAGGTGCCTCTTAAAGTTTATTTATTTATTATATTAGTTATCTCCACACCCAATGTGGGGCTCGATCTCACCACCCTGAGACTGGATCATATGTTCTTCCGACTGAGCCAGCCAAGTGCTTCTGGTTTTGTGTTTTAGAGGTAAGTCTCCCAGCATCCCCGAGCGGAACCCAGTCTGGTCCAGAAAACCAGTATAAAATGTACCCTCCAACAGCCATTGTCATTCACGGATGGCTCATAGGTGGATTTTGCTGACGTTGCACCTTTGTGGTAGCTTTCTATTTTAGAGTTATTCTTCCTAAATATGTGTTCTGCTCTGTTGTTTCCCTGCTGCTGAAGCAGGTGTATAATGCCGAGAAGCATATGAAGAAGTATTTTAGTTGCACAATCAAAGAAACCATTATTTAAAGATTTCACCCTCTAATTTTGGTTGCTCAGGAGACACTGCATTAGCTGTCCTTCTTACATGACTTCCTTTCCTGATGTTTAGTTTCTTCCTCTGTATACCGGAGCATAGAAAATCTTTACCTGGTTTGACATCGCACTGGTGTTGAGAAGTCTTAGTGCTTTTCGCACACCCCCGCCCTACTTTTTTTTCATGTGACAAGTTTGCACCCAAAACATGATAACTAAATACTGTCTAAGAAGTGCTCTTTTCACATTATGGTTTTAGGCAACGACACACTCACCGAGTCACTTGACACAATGGTTTCTAGGTAGATAACATCTTGGAGCAACATGTTTGGATGAACCCAGACATTTTGCTTAGCATGTGCGAGCCAGGCAGGAAGGGTGAGTGGATGGCATCTTCTAGGACCTTTCGGACTCCTTGTGGGTATATATCGTTCCTGTATCTTTCAAGGCAATCTTGTGTTCAGCCTTTCTTTAGGTCTTCGTGTGTTTTTCTGTACTCTGATTTTTTTTAAGTTTATTTATTTACTTTGAGAGAGAGTGCAAGTGAGCAGTGGCAAAGAGGGAGAGAGAGAGCGAATCTCCAAGCAGGCTCCACGCTGCCAGCACAGAGCCAGACTCGGGGCTCGATCCCGTGAACCTCGGGATCATGACCTGAGCCAAAATCAAGAGTCGGATGCTTAACCGACTGAGCCACCCAGGTGCCCCGTGCTGTAATTTTATTCTTCAGTGCATTTTGAGTAGAAGATAACCGTGAAACGCGAAAGCTGAAGAAAATGTGAAAAATTATTTTTTAAAAAAGAATACACATCCCAGAGGATGTTCTACTATCCCCATTCAAGACTTTTCTTCCTCAGTGACTAAAACACATTTTTACTAACTTAAATTTTATACACAGTATCAACTTACTCACCTTCAGTTTAGCTTCTATTACTTTAGACTTGCTTTCCATGACATATTTTTCTATTTGTGGAAATCGCTGGGGTATCTTGCTTGGGTTGAGATAGAACACATCATCATTTTTTTTTCCCATTAAAATTCATGGAAATCTTTCTCATATAAAGGCCTCTCAGAGCACGAGGGGCGTGTAGGATGAGTTGAAGACATTAGGAGTGAAGGCGAGATCGGAGAGGTAAACAAGCAGATTTATGCTCTATATGTGATATGTTTTATCAGCCTGAAGCCTTTGTGAAGGGCGAAAAGAGAAAGACTGTAGAGAGGTCGCTCCACGTGAAAAAAACATAATAACCGTGGACAAGGACGCCACACTCTTGCTCCTCCTACCTAGTTCACATTCTAGCCCTTGTCAATCTCTTACACAGTTTCTTCGTGCTTTTTCCTGACCTCTGCCCGTGAGGGTCCCAGGCAGTGGTGTGCCGGTCGATGTTTACCATTGGCTCCACGGGCTGGGGGGTGGGGGGCCTCGAGTGTGGTGTTCTCCAATGTTCACAACGCAAATATTTCCACGATGGCTGAATTGCAGCTGTTACTGCCGGGGGTTTGGAAAGAGATGTGCTCCACCACCAGCCCACCACTGGCCCTTGGGCTTAGTAATCAGGCCCTTCTCTTTCTTTGTGGTTATTGCCTAGGTGATCTCACCAGATTCCGTGGCTTTAAATACCTTCCATATGCCGAGGAGTCCCAAATTAGGTCTGATGCCCAATCTCTCCAGTTTGCACGCATTCTCGTCCAACTGTGAACGCGTCGGCCTCACTTGGATGTCTAACAGGCATGTGAAATGTAACAGGAACAAAACAGAACTCCTGATTTCACCAGGGCCCGCCTCCAAGTCTTCCACCGTCTCGGCAGAAGGTATCATCCTCCACCCCGTCACTCAGTCCTCGACCCTCAGAATCGTCCTCGACTCTTTCTTTCATACCCCACGCCCAACTCATTGGCAGCTCTTATTAACTATGCCTTTAAAATTTGTCCCAAATCACACTCATGTGTGTGTGTACCATCTCTGGTCCCTGCTGAGTAATCCAGGCATGATTTCTCTCCTGTGGTAGCATTTCTGCCTCTGCTCTGTGCCTCGACAGTCCGTTCTCTACCCAGTGGCCAGACTGAGCCTTTAATGCAGAAATTGGCTCCCATCACCCCCTTGCTTAAAACTCTCCAGTGACTTTTTCATCATAGAATAAAATCCAAACCCAGTCACCTGCAGTGAGGCTCTCCTACCTCATCGGGCCCTTGCCACCTCTCCACCTTCGACTCTTTCCACTCTGCTGTCTGCTTATCCCCCTCCAAATGCACTGGCCCGCTTGCTCTTATCAACACACCAGCTTAGTCTAGCTTCAGACTTTCACATTTCTGTCCCTTCTGCGTGGGAATCTCTCCCGACAGCCTGGACATAATTCATTCACCTCATTCAGGTTCTTACTCAAATGCTACCTCTTAGGAGAAGCCTTTCTTTCTTTTTTTTTTTTTTTTTTTAAATTTTTTTAATGTTTATTTATTTTTTTAAAAATTTTTTTATTTTTCAACGTTTTTTATTTATTTTTGGGACAGAGAGAGACAGAGCATGAACGGGGGAGGGGCAGGGAGAGAGGGAGACACAGAATCGGAAACAGGCTCCAGGCTCCGAGCCATCAGCCCAGAGCCCGACGCGGGGCTCGAACTCACGGACCGCGAGATCGTGACCTGGCTGAAGTCGGACGCTTAACCGACTGCGCCACCCAGGCACCCCTGTTTATTTATTTTTAAGAGAGAGAGTGAGACAGAGTGTGAGCAGGGGAGGGCCAGAGAGGGAGACACAGAATCTGAGGCAGGCTCCAGGCTCTGAGCTGTCAGCCCAGAGCCTGATGCGGGGCTCGAACTCACGGACTGCGAGATCATGACCTGAGCTGAAGTCGGACACTTCACTGACTGAGCCACCCAGGCGCCCCAAGAGAAGCCTTTCTTGATTACCAACCTATATGTGTGTGTGTGTGTATATATATATATATATATATATATATATATATATATATATATATTATTATTATTATTATTAACCCCTACACCCAACGTGGGGCTCACGCTCACAACCCTGAGATCAAGAGTTGCATGCTGTACCCGCTGAGCCAGCCGGGTGCCCCGCCGTGCTTAATTTTTCTTTACAGCACTTATCATCTGATTTATATTATTTACTGACTTGTTTCCATAAAGGAAGGTGTTTGTCTTGTTGAGTGCTGTATTCCCAGCGCCTACAAAGGTACCTTGCCCACAGGAGGTGCTTAAAAAACTACTTTGAATGATGAATAAATGTCTATGCATTTATGTAAATGTATATTTAATTTATGATGAATAAATAAATATGAGAAACGGAAACCATCTACTCTCACCCAGCTTCCTGTCTGTATATCAGGGGTGGCAAACCTTTTCTGGAAAAAGCCAGATAGTAACTATAGATTAGACTTTGTGGCCATCGTATCTGTATGGCAGTTACTTAAGCCTGCGTTTGTAATAGGAAAGCAGCCACAGACAATACTTTAAGAAGTGAACATGGCCACGTTCCAATCAAACATTACGCACAGAGACAGGCCAAAGGCTAGATTCGCCCTTCGGGCTGCAGCTTACAGACTCTGGTCTAGATGAGTATGACTGTACTAGTCTGCTATCTTCATTAACATGACCTTCCTATTCCACTGTCTTCATCATCAGGCCTTTCTGTTCCAGGAAATTCTTGCTCAAGATAATAAAAGTCGCAAATAACTTTGGAACAACCCAATCGAATGCACATCAGACAGCTGCTCAGTTTCCACTGAACGACATTGAATGACGATCTTCTCTGCGAGCTTCTTTGAGAATTTCCTGTAAGACCCTCATCTGGCTGCGTCTACTTATCCTAGACTCCTACATCGCAATCCTACGTTGAAAGACCTGCCTTCCGCCAGACTTCAAAACCTCATCGATACCCCCAACGTGGCTCTCCTCACTCAGAGATGCTGCTAAGACCGCCAAGGTGATGGTCTCCCTGAGAACACTGAGCTATGGCCTCAGAGCTATTTGCTGGTGTTTCCAAGGCATCGGACGTAACGAAGGACGATCCCAGAGGAGGTTATCGTGTCGTTTCTGTTATTTGTGCCATCATAATTTCTTGGCCCTCAAATTCAAGGACATATTCATTCATTTACTCATTCAACAAATATGTATCAAGATCTTATTACACATCTGCCCTCCTACCAGCTGGCCTTGATATGAGCGTGTAAGCACAAATCAGCCAGCTTTGCTCTGTGAGCGGATGATCGCAAAAGGCAATCTTTTCCCCCAGTGACTAGCGAATGACTTTCATGTATGATTTTGAGGGTTATTTTGAACTTAAAAAAAAAAAAGACATATTTCACTGGGGATTTTAATAGGGAAAGAAAAATATACTCCTTAAAAATGAGGACGTCTTGGTTTGCCCTAAGCTTTTTAGATCTCTTCTCCAGCCTCTGAAGTTCACAGATCCCGGAGTCTGCAACCAGTTGTGCAGACGGCCAAGAGTTTTCTGGACGGATGCCAGGCACGGCTGAAACATCAACTTTCTGACAACCAGGCGGGGGGAGAGGCAGCCCTCACCGCCATCATCGTCCATAAAAACCCTGGAATTTATTTGCACAAAGAGCTCATTGAGAGCTGACAGGTCTGCTACAGCCATTCCTTTATTCTTTCTCATGGAGGAAGCGCCAGAAAAACCAGTCCTGTCTGTGCCATTTCTGCAAATGCTCGAAAGGCTGCGCCTTGTGGGTAATCAGCAGGCCTGGCTTCCCAAATGGGTGGAGGCGACCGGGCAGGCCTGGGGAGAGAGCCCAAGGCTCCAGTCAGGGCCTCACTGAGCCACCTCCCTGCCCTCATCTTGGAAATGCAGACAGGGAAGCAAAGTAGCACCTCACTCACAGGCAGCATGTGTTAATCCACCCAGAGAATGGAAGTGAGATGGTTTTGTAGGCTCAGAATCTCTTCCCAAATGCTGGTCATTACGATTTCGTGAAGGAAGGGGTTGCAAAAGAACCTGCCACCCCCTCCCCCACCCCCACCCCTGCGCCCCCAAATCTTCTCAGTAGTGCTGGGATTTCTGTTCATAGAAAAGCAATCTTTATTTGTTCTTTCCTCGTTTGGGTTTGGACTCTTTTTAAAATGCGAGCACCTCCTAGAAGGCATAAGCCATCAAAGCAATCCACCCGAAAACACATGGGCTTCTCGAATGCTTTCCTTTCCTTCTCTCAGGAGGGATCAGGTGGCTAAGGACGGATAATGACAAGAGATTACTAAAAAGTTGGGGGAGGTCCTCTTAAAAAGGAGGAATGTCTAGCGAATAATGGAATCGTAATGGCCTTGCGGAGTATAAGCATCAGTGGTTTTTGAAGTGAAATCTTAGGCAGGTTCCTTTTATATAAAACAGAAAGAAACAAAGCTTCTCAGCCACCATCACAGCCTCGTGCTGATGCGGGCGCCTTTCCCCCTCGAGGCCCCTCTGTGGGATCACAGGGCTGTGAGGACCAGAGCTTGGAAATCTCTCTACTTAGCCTCTCCCTCATATATCGGAGGTCCCAGAAGAAAGCAGGAAGCATAGCCAGTCTCCTAAGTTAGGGCTCACGGCTCGGCACAGGGACAAAATCACGATAACGAACGCTGGAGATCTTACTATATGCCAAGCTCTTGGCTCAGCTATGCGCCTGATCTGATTTAATCTCCAAAACGAGCTTGTGAAACAGATACTATTCTCTCCTTCCCGTCTTACAGATGGGGAAACTGAGGCTTGGGGAGCGTTAAAAAGAAAAAAACTCGTAAGACACTCAGACTGAGGCCTGTATAGTTCTGGGGCTGGTATTCTCAACTCCACTGTCGGTCTATTTCCTCTATCAATCATGCTGTTCTCCTGAAGAGAACTTTTGTCTCTGTCTGACGCTCGTCGCCACAACATCATCTAGAACTCCTGCAGATTCTAGATTTGGATTTCAATGGAGACTTGTCTGCAACACCCACACGTTATCTTCAGTCTGGATTTATATTTTAGAAGAGAGGAAAAGAGTCTGAATTAAAATAGAAAGTTCTTTTATGGGCGTAACAAGTGAGCATACAGTGTTAGGCACAGGATGAGGTTCTATTTTCCTCCCGTGTTGCCAACTCTGGGTCGTTCCTTTTTTCTTTTCAAATTTAGCATAAACTTGCTGAATAAAAGACGAAGGAAAAGTTGACATACTGCAACAAACAAAATACCCCACCTTAAAATCTGAAATTCAGACGGGAGAATGACTCTGAATGCAAAGTAACATTGGATCTGTTTTAAAAAAATAAATAAATAAAATCAAAAAACCCCCAAACACAGCTCACCGTGGAAACTTTTAAGTGATTTCCAGAAGAGAGAAAGAGAAGGAAAGACACCAAATGAATAAGGACATTCTTCTTTTAGTTTAAACAGCAGGAGAGAGAAGTGAAAAACATTCGACTCCCTCACTGGCTAGAATAGATAACCATATTAGCATCAGTCCCCAGCAAAGCCATCATTCACGTGATTGTGACAGCTACAGGATTATAAAGATAATAGCATTTTAGAGCTATGAAAACTGCTCGAGATGAGCTGGCAGCCTCTCTTAGAGATAGAAGACGGTGAAAGGGAGACACTGACGGGCAGGAGAGTGTGCTGGTTTTAACGGGTGGTTGGTCTCATTCCATTTGCAAGAGCTCTTTGTGTGATGGAGGGAAGGACATTTGGTTTGGGCATGACACGATTTTTTGGAATCGTATTTATTTTTTCGTCAGTTGATTTTTACCTGGCACATTTTCCAAATACGTCTTTTCCCCCCCTTCTTGTATTGATGTTCAAATATGCTGTCCTTTTAAAAAAATATATATATATAGCTTTTGGGATTCCAGTCTTTGTTAAGGAAGTCCTTATCTTCCCACTGTGGGTGCCTTGGGTTTCGTTTTCATTTGCTTTTGAGACTTTACTCTTTAGGCAATTTATACAATGGCCATACTATATTGATTTTATTGTAATGTCTCTAATGTTACCCCCCCTTTGCTTTTCTTCCCCCCATACATTCTTGGTTCTTCTTGAACATTTATTCTTCCATAATAATTTTAAGAATCACAGTAGTGTTTGGGGTAGGCTAAATAATGTGTGCCCCTTGCCCCACCCAATATGCCTACCACCTAATCCCTGGAACCAGTAAATGTTACTTTACTTGGCAAAACGGACCCTGCAGATTAAGTTAAAGATTTTGAGATGGGAGATGATCTTGAATTACCCTGTGGGTCTAATGTCGTCACAACCATCCTTATGAGAGGGACACAGAGCAGTCAGAATGGTGAGAGAAGGTGAAGGGGTGAGAGAGATCAGACTGGTGTGCTTTGAGGCTGGAGGAAGGGTGACAGGGCCACAGGAACATGAACAAAGCAAGGAAGTGATTCTCTTCAAAGCCACCTCGGAGATCCAGTCCTGCCCATACCTTGATTTCAATCTCTGAGACTGATTTCACACGTCTGACCTCCGGAACTGTAAGAGGATCGTTTTGTATTGTTTTAAGCCACTGAATGTGTGGTAATTTGTTATGGCAGTGATGGGAAACGAATACGGTGTCGCAATGGAAAGCAAATGAAATTTACGCATCAATTTGTGAAAACTGACATTTCTATGCCATTAGTTTTCCCATTCATGAACATAGTTTCCCTTTTCATTTGTTCAGACTTGTTCTGTTTTCAAGAAAATTACATGTAATAAAAAAATTAAACATATAAAAACTAAAAACATCGATTCTCACGTGGGATTTGTTTCTTTCTTACTAACCTTATTCTGAAATATTTCACATTTTGCCATTGTTGTGAATGAAACATTTTTCTGTTTCTACTTCTATTTAAAATAGTTGTTTGTCCAACCAATTACCAAATTTTCTTATTACCTTTTCTCGAGTCTCTTTGGTTTTGTTGTTGTTATGTGTCTTTTTTTATTTGCATTTTTTAAATGTCTATTTATTTTTGAGAGAGTGAGTGAGTGTGAGTGGGGAGGGGCAGAGAGAGAAGGAGACAGAGTATTGGAAGTGGGCTCCGTGCTGACAGCAGACAGCCAGGTGTGGGGCTTGAACTCACAAACCACGAGATGGTTACCTGAGCGGAAGTCAGGCACTTAACAGACTGAACCACCCAGTCACTCACCCCTATTTGTATTTTTATTTTATGTATTTATTTTTTAAGGGATACCATTATATCAACCGCAAAGCCAAAGAGTTTTATTCCTATTCTCAAATATTAAGTCCGTTACTTAATTTTGTCACGTTAACAAGTTTGGGATCTCTTCGAAGTCAGTGTTTGGCCATGAGGATGATGGTGAACATCCCTGTGTGGTTTCTGTTTAGTTAAAATGGTTTTAGCCTTTTGTACTTTAGGATCCGGTCTGCCATCAGTTTGGTGAATAGCCTTTATTATTAAGTAATTCCTTTAATTCTCATGTTATTCATTAGGAATGGGCCACTTTACTAAATACATTTTAAGCACCTAAAGATATGATCATCAGGTTTTCCTCCTCAAAGGATTTATGTAATAGATTGTCTTGCTAGACTTCCTGACACTGAAATGCTCTTGACCTCATGGAAGAAATCATGGTCTGCTTTTTTTTTTTTAATTTCTTTTTTTCTTTTTATACACGACTGAATTCTACTTGTTAATATTTTATTTAGATTTCTTGGCTCTATATTTGCCAACTTGCCTGTAATTTTCAATACCTTTATCAGCTGTGATTAAGTTTAGTTTGACTTTATAAAATGGATTAGGGGCTCTCCCTCCTTTTCTGTGGCTTACAGTCGTTTAAATAAAAGCAGTATTGTCGGTCCTTTAAAGGTAGGATAAAATTCAGCTAGAAATTCACATCTGGTTACTTTTCAAACATTTGAATGTCCCTCTTCTTTTCCGCCTAACTCTCAATGCCTAGGTTTTTCTGATGTCATTTAGTGCTTTTAATTCTAGATTGTGATTTGAATTATTCTTATCATATAAGTCTAGTTCAAGAGCCTGAATTAGACTTATCTGTTACTACTCAGAATCTTCCTACTTATTCACTATGCAAACATGCATAAAGATTCATTGGTTACCAGTCAGCCTTCTTTTTCGTCTTTTCCCAGATTGAAATTTACATTCTGATTTATTTGATGTTTGATTAGTCTTTCTCTGGGTATTTTCCTCAAATGGAGTACCTCACAGATGTACTGCTTTACTCTCTGAAATTGTATTTTCTTTTGCTCTCAAAGATTAATGAAATAATGCCTGGGTGTGGAATTTCTCTCTGTGATGTGTAATATTTCTCTGTTTTGTGGTCGGATGTGGTGCCTATCAGATTCTTTCCCATTGAGGTAGCTTGCTCATTCTTTCTGGAAGCTTATCAGATCTCTTTATTTTTAGAATTCAAGACTTTAATTGGAAAAAGGCTACATGAATGCCTTTTCTCACAGTACCTCATTTTCTTAATGACTAATGATGTTGAGCATCTTTCTGTGTCTGTATTGGTCATTTGTCTACCTTCTTTGAAGATATGTTTATTTAGATGGTATGTTCATTTCTACCTGGGTTATTTGCCTTTTTATTGTGGCTATTGATTTTTTTTTAATTTTTTTTTTGTTGCTTGATTGAATCTATGACTTCCTAACATTTTCTGGGTAATGGTGATTATCAAAGGAATACATTCTTCATGTTTCATCAGAAGTTAGAAAAAGTACTTTATGACATTAATGAAGAATGGCAATCTGACATTTAGGGCTGAGTAAGAGTAAGAAGTTAATCCTCAGAGATCTAAATTACATTTTGAAGAGATTGCTCCAGAAGGTTTTTGTAGTATTGATTCTAAAGAAATCACAGTAGAAGTGAGTAGTCTAGTTAAGGATCTGTTACAATAATGTAGGTGAAAGGTGAAGGTGTTTGGACCATGATGATAATGGAGACTAGGATTGTAAGTGATCGGGTAGAATGAAGAGAATTTGCCACTGGATTGAATGTAGTAAGGAGAGAAAGAGAAGAGTCAAGGAAAACTCTAAGGTTTTTGTCCTGAGAAGCTAGAGGAATGGAATAAGTTACTGAGTTCAAGATGACTGCAGGAGAAATAGTTTGAGGATGAAAATTAAGAGCCCTCTTTTTAACATGTTAAATGTGAAATTTCTATTAGATATCCCAATGGGGATATTGAGTAAGAATTTAGGTCTCCTTGTTGAAATTCTGAGGGGAACTATTGGCTAGAGAGAAAAATTGAGGACTCCTCGTCAGATAGATGGCATTTAAAATCATAATCCTTCAAGAAAATGTAGTATATATACAATGGAATATTATTCAGCCGTACAAAAAAAAAGGCAATCCTGTCATTTGAGACCATGTGGATGATTCTAGAGGACATTATGTTAAGTGAAATAAGCCAGACAAAGATAAATATTACATGATATTACTTATATGTGGAAGAAAGCAAAAAGGAAGGAAGGAAGGAAGGAAGGAAGGAAGGAAGGAAGGAAGGAAGGAAGGAAAGGAGATGGGTGGAAGGAAGGAAGGAAGGAAAGAAAGAAAAAAATCAAACTCATAAAAACAGGAAGGAGAAAAGTAGTTGCCAGGGTTGAGGGGCATGAAGGAGCTAGGAAGAGGTTCCTGAAAGGATGGAAACTTCTAGTTATAAGATGGATATGATCTAAGGATCTAATGGGTGGACATGGTGACTGCAGCTGATAACATTGTATTATTTAATTGAAATTTGAAATTTGTTAAGAGAGCAGAACTTAAGCATTCTCACCAAAATAAATAAATAAATAAAGGAAAGTAAATATGGATGGCAGGTGTGTGAATTAGCTCTATGGGGTAAATCCTTTCACAACGTATACATATATGCACGCCTCCAATATCTAAACATCATACAATTCCGTCAATTATACCTCAGCGAAAGCAGGGGGAAAGGTCTTGGTCCTAAGGAATGAGTGTTGCATAGAGGGAAAGAGGTCTAGAGGTGGGAAAATGAGGGTCAAAAAGCAAGGAGGCTCAGAGGATGTGGGTGAGACAGGAGGAGAGCAAAGACAGAATGATGAACTGATGCCAGAGAAAATGGTGCCACAGGAAGGAGGGAAGAAGGATCCGCTGGGTCAAAGCCAGCTGGAGGCGGAGGAACTTGAGTTGGAGAGGAACCTTTGGGTTTGACAACTGGTAGAGGTGACAATAACTGTTGGGCTCCCTTGGTGACATTGACAGCCTGATTGGAGTAGGTTCAAGACACAAATGAATAAAGGATATTGAAAAAGTTCTAGTATTATCCTCACGCCAAACAAAAATTTTCAGTTCTATTTCTTACTACCAGAACCTAGTCATACTCTGGTGGGTAACCTCTGCTAATTTAAGTTAACATTGACGATTCAGAAGTACTTGCATAAATCAGGTATTTGAAGATGCCACAAACACACTTGGCGGAACTAAGTACAAGACATACTGTGCCCTCTGGGACTTCTTTTGGAATATTTGCATGGAAAAGTGAGCAGTTTTACCATAAAGGGCAGCAGAGAAATGAGGCTGTGATAGAAAGAAGTGAATGGAGACTCTTCCTCTCAAAGATGGGGAATTTCACAGCCATGCAGTGGAGAGACAACACTGGATGGGGACAGAGGCTGGAACAATGCCTTCGTGTAGATTAAAAAGTGTCTCGTCACAAATGGCAGCACTGACCTCAGCTAGGAAGCAATGGCTCAGCCACAATAAGCAGAAGAAAGAAAGCAAGTATGTGTAGAGAGGCAGGGGTCTTGGGGTCGTGAGTTGAAGCGTCGCGTTGGGTGTAGAGATTGCTTACAAACAAAATCTTAAAAAATAATTTTTAAAAAAAACGACAGAAAGAAAAAAAAAAGGAGTTTTTTCACATCTTCTTTTAGAAGCAAGCATAGACCGTATACATCAGAATAATGCTTGCTGCTGTAACAGAGATCAACACAAATGGACAAACAAGGACTCAGACGCAATAAAAGAACATGTCTCATTCATTAACCGTCCAAGATGGGATCTCTGGTTGTCAGGGGGAGTTTTGTTTCCACACAGACTTGTAGGATTCCATCAAATGACAGCTCTGCCATTTTCAAAGTGTTATCTCGAGAGCCACCCTGGCGACGTGGAGTGCCGCCATCTTGGTGAGCCCCAGAGGGAAAGAAGATGGAGGACTGCGCCTGGGGAAGTGGCCCACCTTGCTTCTCCTCACGCCTACTGCTGGAACTCAGTCACGTGACACATCTCACCGCCAGGGTGTCTGGGAAATGTCATGCAGCTGCTCAGCAAGAAAAGGAAACCGATTTTTTTGAACAGCCAGCAGACTCTGTCACGCCAACCACTGAAAGAGACACCTAGCAAAGCTTTCCTTGAGCATCTCTTTAGGGGCCTCTAATAGTTGCAATTATGACAGTGTTTCGAAAACATGGGGAAGTGCTTGCGATTCAGTCATACGTATTTGGCGAATACCTAAAACGTGCAATATGCCGTGCTAAGTGCTTTATATCCATTATCTCATTTAACCCTCTCCTAAACCCCAAGACAAGGGAGTATATTGACCCTAGTTGGTGCAGGAGGAAACTCAAAGTCACAGAAGTGGCAGGAGTCGGATGTAGAACTTGGTCAGCCAACTTCAAAGCCCACGTGTGACCTCTTTGCTGCGCTCAGAAAATAATCGCATGCTACAATCACCAGCCACTTAAAAAGGAGGCACATGAAAAGACCCCGAGGAGCACACGAAGTGCATCATCGTCATCCTGTCTGGGTGGTGCAGTTTTTATCTTCCTCTATTTTCCAAAACTGCTTAAAGAAGCTTTTTCCCGGTTCAAACCTTTTTCACTGAGATGACGTTTCTCTCTAAATGAAAGAAGACTAGCGTTTACCGATTACCCAGGTGTGTGTATAAAGACAAATAAGAAAAGCTTCTTTCTCAATAACAAGGGGAGTGATACTCTGCTTTTCCTGGAACTCGCTTGCATGTAACCTCTCTGGGGCTTGTCCGCGGTTATGGAATAAGAAAACCCTTCCAGTTGCCTTCTTTGGAACGGGCGTGGTTTATCTCGTTCTCCACCTCAGTGAGTAACTTACTGCAAAGGGCATTGTACTTGCTCAGAAAGGGATCCACGTGGGACTCATACCATTAATCTTTCCCTGCCACCATCACTCTGCAGTCTCTTGATACGATGTAATATTTCTTCCTTGTTCTTCTTAAAACTGACAACGAATTTGGTCTCAAGTGAATTTTATTTTGAGCAATCTCAAGCGTACAGAAACTGCAGGAACGGCGCGAAGCATTTGCTTCCTTTGAGCCATTGGATCGTAAGTTGACGACGCGATACACTATTCGTCCCTGGATACAACCAAGAATATTTCCTGAAAACAAGGACATCCTTTTACAAAAGCAAAATACCCTCATTGAAATCTTTAAGTTAGCATTTTTTTTTTGTTTTTTTATTTTTGAGAGAGAGAGAGAGAGAGAGAGAGAGAGAGAGAGAGAGAGAGACAGGCAGACAGAGTGTGAGAGGGAGAGGGGCAGAGAGAGATGGAGACGCAGAATCCGAAGCAGGCTCCAGGCTCCGGGCCGTCAGCCCAGAGCCTGACGCGGGGCTCGAACTCACGAGCCACGAGAGATCATGACCTGAGCCTAAGTCAAATGCCACCCAGGCGCCCCAGCATTTTTGCATTACAAACCATCTATGCCTCACACCCCATTCAGGGGGCGTGACTCCAGTGAGTCCATTATAGCAAACGATCCACCAAAATTCCTCGTTGCATTTATAATTGTCAACCACTTTGGTCTCCCCAAACTACGGTGATTAACTCCTCAGGCTTCCCTTGACTTTTCTGACTTTGATGCCTTTGAAGATTACAGGCCTGTTATTTTATCGACATCACTCAATTTGGGTCTGTCTGGTAGAAGGTTTAGGTTACGCGTCTTTGGCAGGAATTTCTCCGGTGACGCTTGATTCTTAAGCAACCTATCAGGAGCACACGACCTCAGTTTCCCCCATTACAGACGACGTTCAATTCGATCGCTTGGTGGTAGTGTCTGCGACTTTTTCCAGTAGGAAATTACTCTTTTCCCTGCTCTAGTTAATCTGTATCTCATGGGAAAGGATCTACGTAAATATCCCTTCTCATTACACTTGCAATTTACCCATACAGTCACATTGCTAAGGACTCATGGTTTTCTATTGTATTCAAGAAGTTATAATCCATTATGATGATGATTTATTTTGATACTGAAGCTGGCTTCTGTGTCCTTTTGATATGCCCCATCACTTCCTCGCCTTTTGCCAGAGTCCATTTTGTAAGTTTCCTGCCTCAGCCCTGCATTCAGCCAGTTCCCCCAAAGTGGAGAACCGTCTCAAGAATATGAAATCTAGGCTGTGTTAATTGCTATTAGAAGCCCTCTTAGCAGACAGAATTGTGGGATACTTGGAAGTATACAGCTACATACATATTTTACAGGTATAGGAATATAAAAACATATATGTACAGACACTTTTTTTTCCCAATTTTTTAACATTTATTTATTTTTGAGAGAAAGAGAATGAGCAGGGGAGGGGCAGAAAGAGAGGGAGACACAGAATCCAAAGCAGGCTCCAGGCTCTGAGCTGTCAGCACAGAGCCTGACGCGGGGCTCAAACTCTCGAGCTGTGAGATCATGACCTGAGGCAAAGTCGGACGCTTAACTGAGCCACCCAGGTGCCCCCAGACACATTTTCATCTCTGCTTAGTCTTATGGCTATCTACATATGTTGAAAACTATAAGCTACTCCCAATGCATCCAATTCCTATCCAATACCACAGTGTTCCAGTTTTCTCCTTTTCCGCATTTGTAACTCCTGGCCTCAACAGTAAGAAATTTGGCTCCCCATGTCCTTAAATTTCATTTGCTCTGTCCCCCAGTGTGTAACCAGTATATCTGGTCATAGCCACTGCCCCTGAGCCTCTCAGTACGCCCTCCTCCCCCTGCCCTTGCCCTGACTTGTCCACGTCACCATGTGAAAGCCATTTTCACCCCCCTTACACTCTGCTCCCCCTTCCTGCGTGGGTGCCTTCCTCATCCCCCTGGGGTATGGATTCCCTACACGGGACACAGTGACCTGTGCCGTTGCCCTCCATGCCCCCTGGGGTGTGGCTGTGACTCCCCACACAAGTCGTCCCTGCTGTGGCAATGCCTCCCTCACCCAGTTGGCTCCCCAAGTCCCCAGGGCAGGTGCAGTCACCCTCCTCAGTCCACTCAGCCCGACCCCCCCCCCCCTCCGTCGATGCCGAGCTCCCCTTTTTGGTGTGTGCCCCAAAGAGGAACAGAATTTGCAGAATTTGCCACCCTCAAATATGCCTCTTTGGCCTTAGGATTATTTCAGGGTGGTTAGGGGCACCTGGGTGGCTCAGTCAGTTAAGCGTCCGACTTCAGCTTCAGTCATGATCTCACAGTCTGTGAGTTCGAACCCCACGTCGGGCTCTGGGCTGACAGCCTGGAGCCTGCTTCGGATTCTGTGACTCCTTCTCTCTCTCTGCCCTTCCGCCTCTCATGCTCTGTCTCTCTCTCTCTCTCAAAAATAAATAAACATTAAAAAGACATTTTTAAAAAAAGGATTATTTTAGGCTAGTTATTGTTAAGAAGGAGCAGACACAGGAGAAGCTCTGAAAAGCAAATAGCAGTTACCTTTCCTGAGACATTTATATTAATAAGGGAAATCTCCATTTGTAAGGGTGTCCCCTGTACCAGGGAGAAGAGGACGACCAAAGCTCTAGAAACTCATCAGTGGAGAAGGTGCTTAAATCTGCACAATAACCTTATCCTTGGCTTCCGCCCCTCCACACGGTGGAATCGGGTGCAGGACCCTTACAGCCCTGAATCACCACCATGACAAACCCTGAGTCCACCCTCAAGGTCCTGTGCTTTTGATCGAGTTTAAGTCGGAGACCATCTCCGGGCCCAGAGTTGAGGTCTGAGTGACAAGAGCCTCAATGGATCGGGTACCAGACCAGAGGTCAGGAGGCAGGTATCTCGTCCTGGCCCTGAACTCTACTGGGGGTGAGAAGTCTGTCATTCCGCCTGGAGTCTTTTATAGAAACAGGGGGATAAGCCAACAGAATGGTCAATAAATAAAATGTCGGAAAAGAGTACCTTTCTCTGTTTACAGAGAGAGAGCTGCTGCGAAGATAAAGTGAAATAAGGCATTTTGAAATGTTTTTGAAAACTTTAAAAACCTAGGCAAATATGGTGTTTTTATAAGGGAAAGATTTGCCATGAAACATTCATGTAATGCAGGTGTTTGGTAGGACCATCCTATTTTCTTTATGGCTCGCAAGAGTGATGTGACTGAAATATATCCCAATGCACGGAGCTGAAAGTGTGTGCCAGGGAAATAAAATATGGGACACGTAGGTGGGGGGGTGGGGCAGCACTCGCGGAATCTTGCTGAACCAGAACTCTGGAAGCTTATGGGATGAGCATTGAAGAGTTTCCAGTTTAATTCAATTTGCATATTTACTGGCCATTCTACTATAAACTTTAACAGCCGGATTCTTCCTTCAGTGACACCCCATCCCCAAATTTACTTCTCTTTATTTATCACCTCTGTGGAAATTTCCTTTGTGTATCATTACCATTGTAGCAGCTTCTAGAACTTCCTTTTTCGTTACTATTTACTGTCCAGATCTGTGTAGTATCTAACTGAACTATCTCTTATTTCAACCAAAGAAGCCAACTAAATAGGATCTCGGGGTCTGAGAACTCCTTGATTCTCCAGGCTTCCATTGATGCAAAAGAAGGACTTCAATTTTTCCCATATCTTCTGAGACCCCTCTTTGGCATTTTAAATACAGTCTACTACATATTGGAATTGCTTTTCACTTACTCTTGGATGCCAGAGCAATGAAATAATAAGTCCCACTAAACCAAAAAAGGACCCCGAGGCCGCCAGCCCTATGTGGACGACATATAAAGATGGGATTCTAATGTTGCTGTATGTGAGAAAGACTTCGGTTACATTTTTAAAACATTCCAGAAAAACCACAGAAAGAAATTCAACACCTTTCAAAAGAAGAAATGAGGTCAAAGGCTGGGGAAAGCAAAGTTAAGAAATCCCCATGCTAAAGAAAGCAAAAGGCAGCATGAATATTGCAAGGAAGTGGTCAGTTCTAGTAGACGGTGGGGCAATGAGGTTGAGAGGAGGTGGAAATGACTGACTCATGGCTCCCTCTTCCATTTGGCTCTCTGCTGTTGAGGGCCTTTGCAAAGTCGTAGTTGCAACAGCAAGGGGGTTCTTAGCTCCGTGGTACCTGGGTGATATTCTGCAGGTAACTGAGCTGGGCCAATGAGTGGGATAAGGACCAGGCTCCCTCCAGGGTGACCCACAGGGAGTGTATGTGGGTGGGTGTGGCATTGGTTTCAACTGGACTGGGTGACATTTGAAGACGAAGTTGCCCTGATGTATTTCTTCATTCCCCCATTCATTCCTTTAGGAAATAATTATTGAAAAAAAATTTTTGTAACATGTATTTATTTTTGAGAGACAGAGAGAGACAGAGCACGAGCGGGGGAGGGGCAGAGAGAGAGGGAGTCATAGAATCTCAAAGAGGCTCCAGGCTCTGAGCTATCAGCACAGAGTCCTATGTGGGGCTCGAACCCACGAACTATGAGATCATGACCTGAGCCGAAGTCGCATGCATAACGGACGGAGCCACCCAGGCGCCCCAGGAACCAATTATTGCCTGCATGGGGTTGGCCGATGGTTTAAACCAAAATACCGGACACACTGAATACAAATGTGTAGGCCAAATAAAAAAAAGTTACCCGCAAATTCCAATGATATGGAAAACCTACTGATTAATTTACTCCTGACAACAGCCATCATGTCAGTCCTAATTGGGTGGGTGAGATCCCATCTCATATCAACACTTTGGTATGGCCATCTCACTAGAGATAGTGGGTCGAACGTATATGTTTATCTTGGTTCTCTCTAAAGACCCCACAAAGATGCCAGTGAATGAATTACTTTAAAGCGCAAACTCAGAAAGACTAAGAGAGCAGAGGAAAAAACAGGGGGAAGTGGAAGGTGGGAAGCCAGTGGGTACGTGGGAATGAACTAACCAACTCAAAGAAGCTAAACCCTAAGTTGCCAGTGGTGGGAAGGGGGTTATCCATCCAGTTTGTGCCACAGGCTCCCAGGAATGCTTAGGAATGGGTGACGCCAGATATCCCTAAAATGGCGGTCAGTGGAAACATGGGTTGAGAGTCTTTGAAGAAGCAGTTAGACTCTCGGCTTTCTTCTCAAAGCCTTTCAGCACAAGACCCGTCCATCTCCCACCTTTGCACGTGACGGGAAGGTTAGTCTCCAGAGCAACACTGCCCAGCATGGTAGCCGTGAGGTGTATGTGGTTTCTGAGCACTCGAACTGGGCTTCTGGTAAGTTGAGATGTGCTGTAAGTGTGAAACACACAGCAGATTTGACGTCTGAGTAAAAAAAAAAAAAGAATGTAAAATACCTCTCGATATTTTTTTTCAAATGTAGAGGATATTTAGAAACAATCATGCTTTTAATGTATTAGGTGAAGTAAAACGTCTTATTAAAATTCATTTCTCCTCTTAATTTTTCTTTTTTTAACAGGATTGAGAGGAAATTTAAAATTACTTTCATGGCTCCCATGATATTTCTTTTTTTTTTTTTTAAGTTTATTTATTTTTGAGAGAGAGAGAAAGTGTGAGCAGGGGAGGGGCAGAGAGAGAGAGAGAGAGAGAGAGAGAGAGAGAGAATCTCAAGCAGGCTCTGTGCTGCCAGCTCAGAGCCCCGACATGGGGCTCAAACTCAGGACTGCTAGATCATGACCAGAACCTAAATCAAGAGTCAGATGCCTACCGACTGAGCCACCCAGGCGCCCCAAATGTGTTGCTCTTAAAATGACAATTTATGTTGTGGCTCATTTTTAATGCCCTCCTTGTGCACAGAAGTAATAACGTGCCGTAAGAATAACGCTAAATGTGCGCGAAGGATGTGCACATGTCTGTGCTTGTTTCACTCGGCAGAAAGCTAAAACACCGGGCCGTGTGTCTCAAAGTGCCCACCTGACGATTCTCTGAGCACCCAGCAGGTGCCAGTCATGGAATCAGGTGCCTAAGCACAGAGATGCAATCCCGTCCTTGCTGTCCACAGAGGTACGGTCTAAGGGAGAAGTCAGACAAGAGGGGAAACGCTTTATTGTGCAGGGAGAGAGAGCAGGACAGAGTCCGCCCGGGGAGGGAGAGGGGGAGGACCCTACACCAAACAGGCTGGGGGAGGGGCGAGAGGAAACATTTGCAGAGAGAGGGCCAGCTGGGTGCCAGCGGAAGGAAGGGCACTCCCAGCAGAGAGCGCGGGGAAGGGGTCACAGGCAGGAAACTGAGGCTACCTTGAGTTGGCTGCATGGAGGCTGTGAAGGAGAAAGCGTCCAGGAGTGAGGATGAAGGGGGCCTGGCCTGTCATGCCAAGCGAGTAGAATAATCTACAGGAGTCGGGGCATCAGTGAGATGCTCGGGCGACTTCACCGAAACAGGGAGCCCCTTTGAGGGTCTCCATATGCTCTTCCCGAGTGGCTGGATGCCTCCCCTTCCCCATCTATCAGTTTATAGAAGGGATGAAAACAACTGCTACACCTGCCTTTTTTGAAAGGAAAATATCTGGGCCCGTGGAACCAGGGGCGGGGGAATGGGGCCGGTAGGTGCCGGGTCACAGTGTAAAGTGTGCTTTTTGTGCTTTAAGTGCTCCCTCGCCCCCATCCCCCGACAGCCCACCAAGACTGATGCCCATTTTTTGGACCCGTTAGCACCCAGGACCCCGGGGCCCCTCACTGAGGAACTGAGCTGCTGGCCTTCTTCCTCCTGAGACCCATTCTGTCCGGGTCCAACCTCCAGTGAAAAGCCAGTGGATCAGACGCTCTGATCCTGACTAATGCGGAATTCTTCCCCAGTTTTATAACCTCTTCAACTCGATACATGAGAAAGGTTTCTAGACAGTACTAAGAAGGGTTCTAAGGGGAGCATCAGGCACCTCGCAGAGTGACAGGGACGAGGTGTGCTGGCAAAAGTCTTCACGGCGCCCCTAAGTCATCACACAGATCCGGGGGATCCAGAAAGCCGTGTCAAAGCAAACGAAGTGAGCTGTTTTAGGTAGCTGAGAAGGGGCGCGAGGCAAGCCTTAAAACCATCTGCAGACCGCACAGTAGGACTTCCTGCCACGATATGGCAAAAAATGGGGGCGGTTGTTAGAATAAAACTTAACCGGGGCGCCTGGGTGGCGCAGTCGGTTAAGCGTCCGACTTCAGCCAGGTCACGATCTCGCGGTCCGTGAGTTCGAGCCCCGCGTCGGGCTCTGGGCTGATGGCTCGGAGCCTGGAGCCTGTTTCCGATTCTGTGTCTCCCTCTCTCTCTGCCCCTCCCCCGTTCATGCTCTGTCTCTCTCTGTCCCAAAAATAAAAAATTTTAAAAAAAAACAAAAAAAAACCCAAAAAACTTAACCTACAAAAACAGGTGATGGGGGGCAAAATATGGCCATGAGCCACAGCTTGCCCACACCGGTTATAGAGGTGGAAAAAAAGACCATGCTCTTTGGAGATACACGGACTTAAACCCCCATCCTAGCTCTAAGAACTGCTAGATACACGGTCTTATGAAGGTTCGTTAACCTTGCGGTCCTCATTTCTCTTGAATGTGAAACGGACTGGTAATTCCCACCTCCAGTACAGTGACCAGGCCAAGAGGAGATTCTAAATACAAAGACCTTAACGTGGCGCTGAGCAAATGGAGGCACGCAACAAATTTTAGACCCTTTTCTCTCCTTTGACTTTTCCTTGAGCCGGTATTGTGTCACACTTGGGGTACGAATAAATATTTTTTGATCCTTTGATTGACTGGCTGACCAAATGGCAGAGCCCAGCAAGGTAGGGTATGAGCCAGCATAACTCTGGGGCCCCATGTTTGTCAGAGGGCTGGGATGGGGTAGACTTTGGATCCTACAGGACGTTTGGAAGTCACTGAAGGAATTTGCAGATTCTTGTTTCAGGTAAGCCATCTTGGTTGCAAGCACAATACATTGGTTAATTGAAGCAAAAAGGGAATTTACTGGAAGGATACGGTGTGGCTCACAAAATGCAAGAGGAGCTGGAGAATTCGATTTGGAAGGGATAAGGTAGCTAAATAAAGCCTTAGATGCACAAAATTCCCATCAGACTTACCCCAGTTGCTAGAAGATTATTTCTTTTATATGGAGTATATATTTTATACGATATTTAGCTTACATTCCAAGTCCCGTGGAGAATGCGGATGGGGTGAGTGTGGTTATATACACCTGACCCTTCACTGAGAGCTGGAAAAAGGAAGGGTCTCGGGCAAGGATCCTTCAGGGCCACATTGACTTCCTTAGTGGGAAAGCCAGCACCTGGCTGAGTAAGATGGCCACAGCAAACACTGATGAAGAGAAGGTTCTGAGACTTAACAAAAGGCATCAAGATTACCGGGCTGAAATACTCCTTATCCATCTACTAACGGTTTCTCACCCTTGCATGACCGACATCTTGGACAATATAACTCTTTGTTGTGGGGAGCTGTCTTGTGCATTGTAGAAAGGTTGGCAGAATCCTGGTCTCTCCCAAGTAGACACCAATAGCGGTGCTCCCTCCCCTTCCAAAACCCCTGGGGAGGGGACAGAACTACCCAGGTTGAGCTCTGGAGGGCTGGCTCGTATCCCAGGGGGTCCCCTGAATACCCAGGATGCCTGGTTTGGTCGTTTGGTCCTATGTAATCACCTCCTCAAGGACTTGGTTGGCCTTGAGGACAGATTCGATTCAGAATCTGAATCTGAACTTGAGAATCAGAATCAGAATTGGAATCAGAATCAGAATCTGAACTGAATCAGAATCTGAACTTGAGATCCGCTCTGCTTCCTGAGTGGATCCAACATTATCGACCTTACAGCGGAATGTTTGAACACCTTTTAATAGGACAATTTCTGAACATCCTCGGGTTCAGGTAAGGCTTGCCTTTCCAGTAGCCTAGACACTCAAGGGCGAATATGCAAATGAATGAATGAATGAATGAATGAATGAATGTGTGACGCTGGGCTTCTGGGCAACAGCTTCCCCTTTAAAACAATAATTATCACTATCGGTACTGCCACTTGTTACTAAGCTCTGTGTGCCCTGGGCTGTAAGGTCGTTGCATATATTTTCTCACTGGTTCCTCCCCCAAAGCCAATGGAGTAGGTGACAGTCCAATGGGTCTTTGCAGATGAAGAAACTGAGCTTCAGAGAAGGGATTTGAACCAAGGTCCAACCAACCAACGTAGAGCTTCTGACTGCAGGCGGTGGGGGCTTCCCAGCCTGGACCGGCCTAGCTCCAGGCCCCGGAGAAAGGGAGGAAGAGAAGTGAGTTCCCTCCATCCGAGGCCAAGCTCGCCCACTCAGATCTCCCTGCCGGCAGCTTTTTAAGCAGGACTCTACTTTTTGAACCCGATTTTGATCCGGCTTTGGAAATGCAGCTGCCTCTTGAGGAAACCATCCCACTCTCCATCTGGTGGATTAATTTGCTTTTCATCTCCTCCCTCTCTTGGCCTGTGGGTCAGCAGGCTACTTGATAGCACCTTGGCCAGAGAATCAATGGATAAGGAAAGGAAAAGGAGGAAAACTTAGCTCCACTCTTGTTACCTGAGGCAGCAGCTGAAACCAATGCCCACAAAGGGGGTTTTGTATTTCCCATGAATTTAAAATGTCCCCGTCACTCATGCCACCGAATGTCCTGAGCTGGTGATCCAAGAGAGAATGCAATCATTGTGCAAGCGAGATAATTTATAAGGAAATACTTCACGGCACAGTTAGCAGTAGAAAATCAACCTCAAAGAGCTAACTACTCGGCTGGGGTTTTTTGTTGTTGTGGTTGTTGGCCTTGCCTTAGTCGTGGGTGGCGGGGGAAGGACAGAGCTGCAGAAACGTCCAGGACTTTCAGGAGGTTCCAGTCACATCTCCCCCAATTTCTCCGGGTCTCCGTCACGTCCCCCACTCCCTCTGTGGGTCCAAGTCGTGTGGCCCTTCTGTCCGTGAGCCCGAGTCACATGCCCACTCTCTGTGCCGCTTCCTCACCCCCTACTCTGGCTCGTCCTTTCTGTGTGCCATTTCCAGTTCTGGTCAGGGAACAGAGGAGCTTGGTTTTAAAACTGAGATGTCTGAATGTTAGAACAGTACTGATCAACGATCAGCCACAAGTTGGCCTTGACAAGGTTGGCCATTGGGTTTCATCATGGAGCTTTAGAGGAGAAGGAAGCCATTCCCATCCAGGGAGTAACAGGTGTCTTTTCAAAACTTCTTTCTTTTCTTTTTTTTCTCTCTCTTGTCTTTTTCCTTCTTCTTCTTCTTCTTTTCTTCTTCTTCTTCTTCCTTCTTCTTTTTCTTCTATACCCTCCCTCACAGGATGGGGAGGGCCACTGTTGTGTAAGAAAATACTGTCTGTTTGGAACCTAGTGGTGCAGTGAAGCTTTGCTCCCCAACTGAGGGGCAATTCTGTTTTAGCTCTGGAGTAATTCTGTTTTATTTCTGAGGTTGAAAGTGAAAGAAGAAGTTTCCTAATTCTGACTTAATTTCTTTTCTCAAATTATTATTCTTAGGAACTGTCAAAGAGAATGTCAGAATAACATTTCTACCCCCTTCTCGCCTCCTCTTGGGCTTAAACACAAGAGTTGTAGGCTCTTCCTTCCGGCTGGGCCTGCCAGGTGCCTATCTAATTTTTGATTAGGAAATTCCTCAACCCAAAGTCGGGAGAAGAGTATGGAGAACCCTTCTGCCCTCTGGGCAAATTCAAAACTAGCAAAAGCAAGGAAATAACGGAATTAAATAGCACATGTGGAAGAAAGCAAGACTCTCACTTTTGAATTCTCAATAACAAGGACATCTCAGTTACATATTGATGTGTAAATTAACAAGACTTTCATCTTTTGCGGGGCTCTGCCTCTGGCCCAGCCCCTGCCATCTGCTTTGGGGGGTCTCTTCCTTGGGATTCAGGAATATACAAAGGCCATTGGTGGAAGGCAGAGGAAACTTGAAATTTCAGCGAAGCCTCCTACATAGGTTTTCAGGAAAGCCAGCGGGCCGTGGGTCGTGAACATCCTGGTGTAGACCAGGGGTCTACAAGGGGTGGTTGACAGAGCAGCAGGCAGACCAGAAAAAACTTTTCCACTTAACCCGGCCAGGGAGGAAAGTCAGTGTCAAGCTAGGGAGATAGAATCTTCAGTGGTCTAGCCCAGAGCTTCTCAAACTTTAATACACCAACAGACCACCTGGGGATCTTGTGCAGATGCAGATTTTCACAAAGCTGGAGGGTGGGGCAGCTGAGAACCTGCATTGCTCACAAGCTCCTGGACCCAGGCTCCTAGGCACAGGCTACACAGCCTGTGCCCACAAGGCTCTGAGCTTAGAAGGACCTGGGCGTGGTTTGATGCTCCACTGTGGCCTTGAAATTCTTAATAACTTTAAACTTGAACCTGGGTTTTCTAAGTCAGGTGGTACATATAGCCTGCATATGCAAGGAAGTAGGAAGGTGCATGTTCCCTGTCTCTTGCTGCCATATTCGCAAGCGTTTGAGGATGATGGAGATGGTCATGGGTACAAAACTCTGGTGGGAATTCTGCCACGTCTCTAAGCAAGTGCAGGGTAATGTTATGTCTGTGACTTAGGAAGGTTGGGGGTGCTGACAGCCTGAGAACCTGGGTGGCTCAGTCAGCTGAGCGTCCAACTCTTGATCTCAGCTCAGGTCATGATCTCATGGTTCGTGAGTTTCAGTTCCACGTCAGGCTCCATGCTGACAGTGCAGAGGCTGCTCGGGATTCTCTCTCTTTCTCTCTCTCTCTCTGCCCCTCCCTGTCTCTCTCTGTCTCTCAAAATAAATAAACTTCAAAAAACAATTTAAAAAAAATTAAAAAAAGAACCAGAATTTTCTGTGAATACAGAAAGAAATATAATTCTAAGAATCACAAATGACTAAGAAACCCTAGCATATCCTTCCTATGTTACTTCTCTATCTCAGCCAACCACTTAGGCCCAGAGTGATGCCACAGAAGGAAAGAGAAAGTTCCATTTCCTTTCAGTTCTTCTTTATTCATCAGGAAGCAGAAGGTAGAGATTGCTGATAGAATACATGCTTATTAGGAAGTAAAATACTGGGGTGCCTGGGTGGCTCAGCTGGTTAAGCATCTGACTCTTGACTTCAGCACAGGTCATGATCTCACAGTTTTCGAGTTCAGGCCACCACGTGGGCTCTGTGCTGACAGCGTGGAGCCTGCTTGGGACTCTCTGTCTCCCTCTCTCTCTCTCTGCCCCTCCCCACCCAAAGTAAACAAATAAACTTAAAGAAGAAGAAGAAGAAGAAGAAGAAGAAGCAGCCAGATACTAAGAATAATTGAATTGCTTTGTTCAGTTTTCCACGGTTGTGGTGAGAACAAAATACAAATGGTATAATTTTGATGATTCCACATATGAATTAACTTTACGTTTGCATTTAAAAGTGGCATTACATGGTCAAAAGATGGATGGAAAGTCCACGCAAGCAACTTAAAGCCTTAACGTGTCTTTTCTTAGCATGGCTTTGTACAGCAACTATAAAACATCGCAAGTTGAGAGGCTGTGGAAGACAAGGAAAAGCTTCGTTTTTCGGTATCTTCAGTCGTCCTCTTTTCCTCATTTTGGACAAGGGGCCCAAGGTCTTATTTTGTACTGGGCCGTACAAATTTTACAGCCAGCCCTGCTCCCAGATGATGCTGATGTTCCTGGCCCACAGACCACATTTTGAGGAAGTGAGAGCCTAGACCGAGGCTTTGAAGCCAGACAGACATAATTTTTGTGGCTTATCAATGAGGACCATCTAGCTTGGTACGTGATATTCTTGCCCACATGCTTTAGCTTTCTCATCTATACAACTCCTCCCAGGCAGGGACTCCAAAGACAACCCCCTCCACTAGACTCTCCTTGCCCTTGGCAGACCCTGGAGCTGAAGGGTTCAGTAGAGGTCCGTCCTTCCTCTACTGTAGTTGGTGGTTGACCTTGCAGTCCCTCTGCTGGGATATAAGCTCTCTGAGAACGGAGTCATGCCATGTCTCTATCCTGAACGCATGCCTGCACCGCCAACCTCTGCCATAGACGGTATCAATAGTGTTATAATGCAGATGTTTCGTATTGAATGAATACAAATTCTCTGCTTCAATCAAGCAACGTACCGTCGTCGAAATACAGCATATTCCCTCCAGATTCCCGCCATCTGTCTCAATATTAATATTCTCCCTTCTCTATTTCCTATTCAGATCATACTTATCCTTCCAGGGGTGGCTATGTGAATTCTTACTTTGGGCTTCTAGAGGATCTGATCCCATCTCCGGCTCTGTTTTCCCACCAGCCTCTTGGTTATGCTTCCCATCAGCATTGGCTCAACTCCTCTTGTGAATGGACTGTAGCCCTTCCGTCTTTCCCACTACCCAACCGAGGGAGAACATCTGCCTCTGAGAATTCCCAGCAAAAATCCTGGGCTTTGCTCTGATTGGCTGCCTCCTGAACCCATCCTGGCGGCTAAGGGCACAGCCGGAAGTTGAAGACCTTAAACCTGAGATTACCTAAACTATTCACTTTGACAAGACAAAAGCCATTCTGTTGATCCATTTAGGACTTCCTTGCCGACAGTGCAGTTAATGCCAGGCATATAAAACACCACAGGCGGGTGGTGATAAGAGAGCCATTGGCTGACAACCCAAATATTTTCCCTACTCCCGATGATGGTTCTGCTAGTAAACATTTTCTCTTCTACGACTCCATAGCTAACGAGGCCGTTTGAGATAATAGCTCACTTCTCTCATTCTAAATACAGGGAAACGAGGCCCCATTGGGAATAGGAAGGACCCTGTTTAAGATCACATATCTAGGGGCGCCTGGGTGGCTTGGTCGGTTAAGCGTCTGACTTCGGCTCAGGTCATGATCTCACGGTCTGTGAGTTCGAGCCCCGCGTCGGGCTCTGTGCTGACAGCTCAGAGCCTGGAGCCTGTTTCGGATTCTGTGTCTCCCTCTCTCTCTGCTCCTCCCCTGTTCATGCTGTGTCTCTCTCTGTCTCAAAAATAAAAAAATAAACGTAAAAAAAAAAAAAAAAGATCACATATCTAGTTAGTGACAAAGCTGGCTCTAGACCACATTGCTTCCAACATATTTAGACCATAATATACACTCTGTTGCCTTGTGCTGCCATTTAAGGATGTTTCTCTTCTTTAGACACTGACTTCCCAGGGGCCAAAGACAATATCCATCTATACCACAGCATTTAGTTCAGGACTATGATGAACTTAGCTGAGGATTATAAGCATATTAAGCAGACTTAATAATATTAGCAGGATGAGTGAAAGCTATGTGTATTACCAAAGTGCCAAGCAAAAGTCCAATAACAAGTTAGATGATTATTATTGATAAGTTATTACTGTGTTGTGACCAGAGAGAGAATGTTTTGCCTTTCCTTTAAGTACGAATGATACTAGAATTTAGCCTAAAAGTCCCAGACTTGTGAATAATTTCCATATACCAGAAGTTCTTTCTAGCAACTATATAACCATTATTATATGTATATATGTATACCTATATTTCCATTTCGTTTGTTCGTTCATTCATTTTTAAGAAATTACCTGTATTAAAAAGAGAAAAAGGTACTTGCAATCTTCAAAAATGTACAGAACTTTTAACTATTATCTAGTTTTATCTGTAAACTGAGAAATTTTGTTGAACCTGCTCCAAATGGTTGTCTCCA
Source organism: Neofelis nebulosa (assembly GCF_028018385.1). Lineage (NCBI taxonomy): Eukaryota > Metazoa > Chordata > Mammalia > Carnivora > Felidae > Neofelis > Neofelis nebulosa. The sequence goes on along the minus strand of NC_080793.1, from coordinate 77,166,837 downwards.
TTTTCCCAAAATATTTGTGAAGTGAGATTTCTCTTCAACAAATGGAGAAACAGAAGGAAATCCACATCACAAATGATATTAAAAAAAAAAAAAAAACCAAATTCCTGAAAAAAAGATCCTTGCACATCATCTAAAGCACCCGCTGCCTTAGGCAACCGGGCGCTGAGAACATGAGGAAACCCCCAAATTCCTGGGGTCGGGGGAAGGGCACAGGGGGAGCTAGATGCTCTGCCCCCTCCCCGGGCCCTCAACCCCAGCAGATACCTGTACTTAATTTGGGCCTAAGACATCCCTCCACACTTCTCTTTGCCTTCCTATTTTCCAACGCCATCATTTCATCGTACGTGTTTTTACTTTAGTACAATTCCCTGTTTATTCCACATAGAACCCAGATGATACCAGGGTCCAGCCGTTCATCGGTCATCTCCACCAGTGCCACGGCCTTCCAGTCTAAAGTGTTCTCAGGAAGTGTTGCTAATTCCCAGGGAATTGCATTTGGAACCTCCTCTGTCCTCAAGGGCAACTTCCCCATGTCAGTTCTGGCCTTATATCCACCTAAGCATAAGACACCTTTCAAGTTTTTCCAGAAGGATCCACTTCCACACAGAAGCAAGGTGCCAGCCGCACTGCAGCCAATATATAACCCTCCCCCCCCCCCATTGTTTGCCTTGCAAATCCTCTCCTGGGCTAAGTGCTCTCAGGTCTTTACCCCACACCTTATTCCTCCTCTCCTTATCTCTCTCCTGGTATCCCTCTCTCTCCCCAGCATTTACATTCTCCTCTTTTTATACCGAACAGTTCAGTTCTCCCAAGTCCCTATCAGCCTGCGCACCTGATGTTTTCCCGACACGACAGTGGGTGATACCTTCCTTTCTCATAATCCTCTTGAGGGAGGAATTTGTGGTTGTATGTGGCAATATCTTTCATTTGTTTTCAACCATACTATGGTCATTTCCTCCATGAAGTGTTCCCTGAATTTTCTCTCCTACTTTCCAACATTTCAACAAAATCCCTGTTGACCTCTTCATACCTCTAAAATGCAATTAATGAGATCATTTATTTGATGGTATATATGTTTCTCTATCTATCATCTATCTATCTATCGATCTAAGTACTTTTCTCCCTCTGTGTTAACAGCATATATAACAGAGTTGTGATACATCTGTGAGCTGCTGGCTCAGGAGAGATACACATACTCATGTGTATCCTTTTCCGTCTCTTCCCAACCCTTCCATAATTCATTGACTACTTGTTGGGATCTTGGGGTGGGGCAGGCTCTGGGCAGGAGAAGGCGTGGGGATCCATTAGCCTGTGTTAGGTCTGAGAGGGTCACGGGATGTCCCCTTGAGTAAGACAGAGGGTCCTCTGAGAGGAAGAACCTCAGAGACAATGACGGTTACCACCCAGACTCGCCATGCAGACGAGGACGCCCCAGAAGACTGGTCTCCATGTCTCCTTCACCAGGTGACTACAGGCATAGAATGCAGGGCTGCTGGTCTGAGCACCTGCTCTCATTTGCCTTTTTGTTCCCAAAGAGTTGGATGTCCTTGTCAACAGTGACTCTAAAGTGTTCCCAGACTTCACCTGGTAGCCTGACCTCAGGAGTTTGGGAGATAACCCGTCCCCTGCTTGCCTTTCTCCCCAATTTGGAAATTCTCTCCCTTGATGACTGGTGTTTCCAGGTGCTTGTGGACATCAAGGAGGAGGAAGGAGTCTAGCAGCCTCCACGAGAGAGCACCTCTCCTCCCCCCGCCCCAGAGAGGCCTCTGGTGAGTGGTAGACAGGAGCTCCTGCAGGACGAGGCAGTGGGAGAAGGGGTGGACCCGACCACGGGAGACACTGCCTCCAGGGAGGGCTGAGAGGTCTGTGCCTGGGACTGCGGGGACAGGAGAGGCCAGGCCTCTGGGCTCCTTGTGGAGGAGTGCCCGGCTCGGGGCTCAGTAGGATTGGAATCTCGTCCTGTGAGTCCGAGTTAGGTGGAGGCTGCCCGAGGTGGAGCCGAAGGTGAGGTCCGGGTGACAGTTGGGTGAGTCCGTGATTCATGGGGCGGGTTGGAGAATGTTTTCCTCAAGGGCCGTTCCAGTCAGCCTCTGCGGGCTCTCTTTGCTCCGACCTTCCCCACAGGTCACCCGGGCTCCTACCTGCCCAGAAGGGGCTAACCTGAGCTAGGACCTACTATCTCTGTGGAAATGGTGATTCATCTCTTCCTTTTCTTCCCGTATCCTTTTCTCCAGCATGGGGTGAGTGAAGGAATCCGGGAAGCCGGGGGCATCCTGGCCATCCTGTCCCCTGCAGGGCTCCTGGCTGGCGCTCGCGTCCCCTGTCTCCTGCAGCCACCGGGGAAGCCCCCTGTTGAAGGTAGCTCTGTGCAAACTTTCCGTCAAGATTGCTGCACAACGGCCGGGTGAGCCGCACGTCCTGTACTGTGGGAAGATGTTGCTGCCTCTGTCCCCACCCCGGCCACACCCCAGCTTCCCTGCCGGAGTCCCCTGTAACCTCGGCCTCCTCATCTCTGGCCTCCACCATGCAGTCAGCCCATCACTGTCCTTTTTTTCTCCCTCACCACGGGGTGTCTCTCTGGCCCTGGGTCTCCGTTTCTTAATGGCCTGTTTGTCACCCCATGGTGTGACACTTCCTTCCTGGCCACAAAGCTCGCTCAGATGCCACATCCTATTACCCAACCAAACTTGGTCCTCAGGACCCGATCTCCTCACCTAATCTCACCTTGAGGTCATTTATCTCTCACCTAGTGAAAGAGCCGTAGTTCTTGTGTATTAGCAGGTAGGGTCCCAGCCTGGATGCCTTCCCATTATTGCCATGGATTCCAGTCTGCTTCCCCAGCCTAGAAGGCCTAGAAGGCCTAGAGGCTCTGGGCATAGGAGGAGTGTGGACCTGGCCTTCGGCGCTTGGGTCGGAGCAGATAGCCTTGGCCACAGGACCAACTCACAACCCCCCCGCTCTGGGCCCATCGTGCTAGGGCCACTCGGGTCTCTCTTGGAGCCAGGCTGGCTAGGTTCTGGGCTGCCAAATCCAGCTCCGGTCTGGGGGACTCTAGGACCCTGATTCCAGGCTCTGAGCCGGTAGACTTAGGCCCTAAGCTCCAGGCCAGCACCAGTGTGTAATGAAAAAGCCACTGGGGCTTTCTGACATAGCAACGTTGCCATTTATTTATTTATTTATTTATTTATTTATTTTTATTTATAGTTTATTTTGTTTTACTTTTTTAAGTTTATTTATTTGGAGAGAGAGAGAGAGAGAGAGAGAGCACGCACGCACAAGTGGGTGAGGGGCAGAGAGGAGGAGAGACAGAATCCCAAGCAGGCTCCATGCTACCAACGCAGGGCCCGATGTAGGACTCGAACCCACAGACTGTGAGATCACGACCCGAGCCGAGATCAAGAGTCAGACGCTTAACTGACCGCAACACCCATGCGGCCCTATTTATTTGTTTTTCAACTTTTTTTTTTTTTTTTTTTAATTTTTTATTTTTGGGACAGAGAGAGAGACAGAGCATGAACGGGGGAGGGGCAGAGAGAGAGGGAGACACAGAATCGGAAACAGGCTCCAGGCTCCGAGCCATCAGCCCAGAGCCTGACGCGGGGCTCGAACTCACGGACCGCGAGATCGTGACCTGGCTGAAGTCAGACGCTTAACCGACTGCGCCACCCAGGCGCCCCTATTTATTTGTTTTTGACGAATGCTTATCTTGAGAGAGAGAGAGAGCACGTGTGTGCGAGTGGGGAAGGGGGAGAGAGAGAGGGAGAGAGAATCCCAAGCCCTGCACGGGGCTCGATCCCACAACCGTGAGACCATGACCTGAACCAAAACCAGGAGGCCCGCACATAACCGACTGAGCCACCCAGGTGCTCCCCAACATTGCCTTGTATACTTGGAGGCGTGGAGAACATAAGGCCGTGTGGCTCCCCTGGTTCTCCCAGGTGATCGATCTGCCCGCCGTAGCTCCCAGATGACGGGCTTAGAAAAACAACGCTTAGCTCCTGTCAAGTGAGGCAAGCTGGTTCCCAGCCGAGACTCTGGGAAGACTCATTTCTGCTGTTAAGAATCCATTCAATAATACCGTAATCCATCACGTCATCGGTCTGTCAGTACACCTTGCAACTTTTTTCTTGAAAACTGGGCGTCGTCTAGCGGACAAAAGGAATGGAGGAAAATCGGTGTTTGGTGGGAGGTTTTCTGTGTATCTGGCCAAGCATTAGGCCGTTTGCTGTCTGCTGTAGCTGCACGTGTCAGAGGCTAACCTTCTCTGGTGTCTTTGTTTGGGTCACCCCTGTGGTTTGGGGGTCTCCCTAGAGACTCGTTAAATATTGTCTGAGACACACAGTTCTTTCTGTTGTATTCCCCCATTACATAGGAGCCCTGCTGATACGGTGGTGAGGTGTGGGGAAGGGGGAAGTACGCTACAGTCACATGATTAGGTCTCAGTCTTCAGTGAGCCTGTGTCCCTGGGCGGGGACCCTCCCCGTGCTTCTCAGCTTCACTGCTTTTTCTCCTGTAAAAAAAAAAAAAACAGCTGATGGCGGGGGAGGCTGGAGTTGGTGATTTTCCATCTTACTTTCAGGTCATTTGGGCTCTGGTAAAACCTCAGGAAGTTAGGCTCTTGAGGGCAGATGTTGTAAAGAACAAAATATTCTGGGTGTATATAAAAATGGCTCCTTTGCCCTTCCCTTGCTGGAAGCGCTGGGGGATTCTTCTCTGATCTTCCCTGCGGATCCTGTAGGGGCCCGGGAGATCAAAGTCATGACAACGGTGTGAGGTTCCCCCTCTGACTGCCCACCCCCTTGAATTCCTTACTCTCAAGACTTGTCCACACGGAGACCTCCAGCCATTTGTCAGTTACAGTCTAGGTGTTTCTACCCTGGCACTGGTCCCCACGGAGGTCTCTGCTTCTAAACTTCCACTCGGGTACGTGGAGTTCTCTGTATCTGCCTCTTGGTCACCTCTATTTTAGGGGCAGCTGTTTGTCCTATGACCTCCGTTCTCTGATGAGATATAAAAGTGGCTGTTTTTTGGTTTTCATTTTTTTTTTTTTCTTGTGTGGACAGGAGAGACAACTTCCAAGCTCCTTACACGCTGGCCTGGAAATTGGAAGCCTCCTTCCATTTAACCAGATTTTTCCAAATTGAAGTTAAGAGATACTCAGTTATCATCCCTTAGGCCCGTGACTCCCATGGGTGATCTTCTTCATGTTCCTGAGGCTCACCGAAGGTGAGGTGGTGATTAAAACAGCTCTGAGACTGGCCTTGCGTCTCCTAGGAAGTCATTAGCAGAGCCCGAATTTTGCTTCTCTCCATAGTCACAATCAGATGGGAGTTCCACACCCAGGGGCTAGTACGAGACCTGTTCCAAGTGACGAGAGGGCGGCATCCACGAGAGATGCCCCTGGTCTCGTGCTGTTTTCAGCACTGGCGTCTTCTCCCCTTTTCCGACTCTTGCCCATATGGGAAAACAGGAGGGTCCACAAAAGCAAGAAAGCTCGTTTGCTGAACCACGATGGAGAGGTGAGCACACCCCGGACGAGAAAATGTTTTCGAATGCGTCCTGCCCACACCCAGGGCCCACGGCTACTAATCCAGACTCCGTTATTCATCGTGTGCAGCATTTGCCGGTGTTGCTGACACTGAACACAAAAGCAGTGGGGCGCCCCGGGGCTACACACACCAAGCCTTCCACGCCACGCATATAATTTCAGGGGTACACTAGGCACGAATGCACTGATGCCTTGGTGGTGGAGACCATCGCAAAGTCCCCAGAGCCCCGCTGCTTGGACCACAAATTACTCTCTGATGTCGGGTGCGGTATATGGGGTTCATATTCCTGGAGGCAGCCTTCACAGAACGCTTGGATTCCCCAGACGGCACCAGAATCCCCGGTTTGGGGCAGGGTCTCATGGTAGAGGAGGGAGTTCTAGCCTTTGAGGACTTTCCACTGTCTCTGGAAACCCAAAACAAAACTGGCTTGTTTTCTTATGGCCACAGGAACGGGTATGGGTTTCTTTAGGAACACCGAGGGGCATTTTAGGGACTGGGGCAGCTACCTCTCCACTGTTCCTGTGAGCCTCCGACTCTGTTCCTTCCTTTCGCTGGAAGGGCTTGGGAGGCCGCTGATTATCATGCAGTTTAGTAAGCGTGGCTCTTCCGGACTGTGGAACGGAGTTTGGACCCTCCGAGACAGATGGTGGTAATTTCCTTCTGTAGAGATTGTTGTTACACGTACTCACGTGGCTGCAGGTAATTTGCTTGTGTTTGTCACAGGGTAATTCACTAAGCAATTCGCTGATGTCTCCCAAGCCCTGCCAGAAGAGACTTGCAGAGTGAGACTACCACTTTACCCTCGTTTCCAGAAAATTCCAGGCTCCCGATCTTGAAGGGAGGTATATTAGTTATCTGTTGCTGTGTAATGAATGATTCTAATTTCTTAGGGTCTTAAGACAAGTCACATTTATCATCTCTCAGTTTCAGTAGGTCAGGAACCCACTGCCTGGCTGGCTCAGGGTGTCTCACAAGACTGAACCCAAGGCTTTGGCCAGGGTCACACAGTCAACTCAAGGCACATCTTGGGTAGGATCTCTCTGGTTCCAAACTTGCTCATGTGGCATTTGGCAAGCCTCGGGTCCTTCCTGGCTGTGGTCCTAGCTATCGATTCCTTGCCACATGGGATTCTCTGTTGGGTAGCTCACAGAACGGCATCTGGCTTCCCTCGGAGCAGTGAGGGAGAAAGAGAAAGCAAACAAGACAGACGTTACTGTTGTTTTATAAGCTAATTTTGGAGGTGACATTCTATCACTTCTGCTGTATTCTGTTCGCTGGTGAGTCACTAGGGCCAGCCCCCACTCCAGGGGACAGGATTACACAAGGCGTGAATACCAGGAGGCAGGGATCACGGGGAGTCCTCCTGGAGGCTGCCTACCACCAGTTGTTAATTTGCGTGTGCTTCCCGGCGCGAGTCGGAAGTTACACGGCGTTTGTAGTACAACTCTAACCGGGCTCTTATGTGGGAGGGGAATTGAGCTGGATGTTCCTTAGAGGGAGCAGATAGTGTGCAGATGGAATCACTGGGTTGAAAGAGGGAGTCAGTCGCCTAAGACTGAAGTGGCTCCAGAAACTTGGGGGAGGGAAAATGGGCAGAAGAATCCACAGGCATCAATGTCTCCTACGTGAGTGTCCAAGCAGGAGCAGGATTTCTGATGGGGTGGGCTGATGCATTTGCTAGGGGCACCGGATATCAAACACCTTAGTCTCGGGAGCTGTGTCTAAGTCACCAGATCCCCTAGAGGGCAAAGAGGCTGTACAGACACCTGGACCACATAAGTCTTGGACATTGACCATCCCGGTAGCCACCATGATATAACGAAGACCAATCTTTCTTAGGTCACTTTTTTACTCTTTAGTGCTAATAAATGTCAAGAGTCTCCGATAATGACTGGTGTTGAGAGTCTTTTCATCCTAATACATGGAGATTTAGGGCTAGATAGAATTCAATTTAGAAAAATTAAGGTATGTGACGTTTCTGTTACCTAGGCATTGGAAAAGCATGTTCTGTTTATATTTATTATGCACTTAATCTTTACAACTCTCTGTCGGCATTGGTCGTTCCTTCGATGGAAGAGGAAATCGAAGCACAGACCAGTGAATGTATGTTTCGTTGGGCTCGCACAGAAGCAGCAGCTAGGGCTGGAGAACCCTCTTGGATTGTGAGGAATCCATTCACCTGGCTTAAGCAAACCACAAAAAAGGAAATCTACTGAATATAACTGAGAAGTCAGGGATCAGAGCTGTGGTCAAGCAGCGGGGTCATGGGCATTCTGTTCCCCCTGAACGGCTTGTCTTCACTCTCCAGCATTCTTCATTTTCTGGCTTTATGTGGTGCCAGGATATCTGCCAGCAAGTTCCAACCTAAAACCTTCCAGATCCAAGTGGCCCTGAGAATGTGGAGGCCCTCACAAAAGATTTTGCCCTCTGCAGGATCTCATTGTCTTCTAGACTCCAGTGGGACCATACAGCCATGTCCCAGTCTCTCACTGGGGAACGGAATGATCCTTTGGGCGAGGCAAGGCCACATACCCATTTTGGACAAGGAGGGGTGTGGAGGGACAATTGTTTCTGTGCATAGATCGAGGCTGAGGAGCAGAGGTAATTTCCCCAGAAACGTGTATTATTCGATCAAGACACAATTGATTTTCAGCAGTAGAAATGATAATGCCAAACGTTGTATTTTATTGCTTTATTGGGTCATATCTGATTATGTACATTTATGAGCAAATTCATTTGATCATTCCTGATATACTCCATATAACCCTAGTTTTCACCCATTTAATTGGTAACATCTTACCTCGCACAATTAATTAATGGCTGGAATGTGTCTTTCTTTTTAAAAAATTTTTAAAAACGTTTATTTATTTTTGAGAGACAAAGGGTGAGGGGGGAGGGGCAGAGAGAGAGGGAGACACAGAATCCGAAACAGGCTCCAGGTTCTGAGCCATCAGCACCGAGCCCAACATGGGGCTCTAACCCATGAACCGTGAGATCATGACCTAAGCCGAAGTCCAACGCTCAACCAACTGAGCCACCCAGGAGCCCCTGGAATATGTCTTTGACACATTCATTTTATATTTGTGTGAAAGTCATGTTTTTAACTTTTTAAAATTGTATTTTAGGAAGTGAGCGGCAGCTACTTTGTTCCTTTTACTTAGAATTCTCATTTTTCTATAAAACCACCTGGATGATATGTATCGTCGGGAAAAGTGTAGCTTTAAATTTGCTTAACATTTCGAACAACTTGCCATCCGGGTTAGTCAGACTTGAACGTGGCTTCTCCAGCCCCCGCCCAAGCTGGCAGATGTTGTGCGGAACAGAGCTGAGCCACCCCCACCGAGTTCCGACAAACTTGTAGGTGCGTGGGTAAAATGAACGAGTGTTATTATTTTAAGCCACCCAGTTTTGGCTTCATTTGTAACAGCAATAAATGACTGATACAAAGGAAAGTCCTTTAAATAGGTCTATGCCTGAAAATTTTACAGCAAACACGTGTTACGTTACTATTCTTTTTAAATATGCATTTGGGGGAAATTAAAATTAGAAACATAGCAAGCGTTTCTATTTGTGTTTCCCTTACTGACATCTTAAGTGAGATCTCATTTCCGAGTCATCTGGTGGTCAAAAGGCATAGTAAAGGTGAAGACTAGAGATGGGACTACCATTTCTTCAGAGCCCCTTGGTCATTCCAGTGTTTTTCAAGAGTGACTTGGGAAGACTGACATTCTCCATGACCTTAGAGAAAGCCATGCTTTTGGAAGGCTGGCCCTTGGTATCTCCCACCTCCCCGAACGAGCTTGAAAATACCTCTGACTAGCTTTGATATGAGACACGTGAGCCACATGAGTCCTCCAACTATATCCTTTCTTTATTCTTCTACATGCGAGTCCATTAAACTAACGTGTCTGTAAGCCAGACTATAGGTCTTTCTGTCCATAATGTATCAACTAGAAGAAAAATGGGAAGCAGACAGCTTTTTGAGAGGGACTTGTATTCTATTCAGCATAATCAATAATTCTTGCCCTCTCCAGCCTGGGAGGAAGGAGGGTAATAGGGAGAGGGAGAGGGAGAGGCTTGTGGTCAGAAACTTTTGGTCCAAAGAAATATAGCTGGTTGAACTTATGAGTGAGATCTACTGTCCAGATCTATGCACATGACTTTAGGAGTCAGGGGCCACACAGTGCCCTCTTCTTATTCTGAGTTTCAGGGGCAAAACATTGGGGTAGAGAGTCGAGCAACTGACCGAGTCTGTTACTGAAACTCTTCTTGATTTGCTACTAACAGGCACAGGAATCGTATTTGAGCCTACAGAGAAACGTGTCCTAGGATAGGTTATTAAATGCCAAATCTGTTAGGAAAAATTTTCTTATGAACAGAATAAACAAATTTTGTATAGTTTCATATTGGTTCTTTGACATCATTAGAAGTAATTCATGATTGGGACGCCTGGGTGGCTCAGTTGGTTAAGCATCTGACTTCGGCTCAGGTCACGATCTCACGGTTTGTGAGTTTGAGCCCCACGTCGGGCTCTGTGCTGACCGCTCGGAGCCTGGAGCCTGGAGCCTGCTTCAGATCCTGTGTCTTCCTGTCTCTCTACCCTTTCCCTGCTTGCTCTCTGTATCTGTCTCTCAAAAATGAATAAATGTTTAAAAAAATTAAAAAAAAAAAAAGTAATTCATGATCATTTTCTAAAACTGAAAAAAAATGAATAGGAAAGAAAGAAAAAGAAAGAAGGGAGGAAGAGACGAAAAGGTGAGAAAGGAAAAAAGAGGAAGAAAAACAGTGTTTCCGGGTGTCCCCACCTGAACGCAAGCAAAAGTAACATTTTGGCAAAAACCTGATGCTTAATGGGACATACTCATGATCACACCGCTGGGGAGGAACAGCATTGCGACCTAAACTCAGAACCAATGGCCTGAATCTTGCTGATGGTGGTCACTGATATCACTTAGTGTGACGTATATACGTTGGTAGTGCTGTACCTGCTTTTCTCTTTGCCGCTTACTTGGCACGAGTTCCGGTCAGGACTACAATCCTACAGTGAAAGTCAAAGAGAAGCTGCAAAACAGTTCCCAGATTGAAGGAGACCAAAGAGACGTGACAAAATGCCATGTGTGATGCTGAACTGGATCCTTTTGCTATAAAGGACGTTTACTGAGACAATGGGCAAAACGTGAATGGCCTCTGCAAATTAAGTGATGGTAACGTTTCAGTGTTAACGTCCCTGGTTTGGGTAGATGTATTGGGTCATGAAAATGTCCTGGGAGATAGGAAACACACCAACTGCTCGGGGTGATAAGGTGTTATGGAGACAACTTCCTCTCGGGTGTTTCAGAAAAAGTAACTCCTTCTATTCTTCTTGCAAGTTGGAGATTGTTTCCAAATAGTAAAAAATGGAGGCAAACTGAGCAAAGATAAGAAATGAAAGCTGGGAACAAGCTAGGGGAGGCATAAGAAATGGACTAAAATAGCTCTGAGAGCAGAGGAGGAAGGATGAAAGAGAATTAGTCTATTTAGAAGACGGGGTGGGATAGGAAACCAGATGCTGACACGGTTGACGGGAACTAAAAGGTGAGGTTGGCAGGAGATTGGGAGAAGTTGGCACGTTAACAGACAAAAGTCTGGGTAAATGGAAACATGAAGAAGCAAAGAGGGTGGGGAAGAGAACTAATAATTATTGAATGCCTTCTCTGGGCACTTATATCCCATTTAACCATTACAAAACCACGTAAGATGGGGGTTTCATCTACATTTTAAAAAATGAGTAAACGAAGGCCCAAAGGAGTGAAGTAATGAGCCCAGAATAATAAAGCTGGTAAGCAGAACCAGTTTTTAAGTCCCGGTATATGTGATTCTGAGGACAATGGGACAGTAGAGAAATTGTCTCATCAGGTCAGAGAAGGGAGAGAATTAAATTCCCCACACCTCCCGCCACCCAGGGATTGCGGTGGGCACAGAGACGGAGTGAGAAAATGATGGTGGGGCGTTGGAGGTTGGGACTGAAACCAGGATTTGAATAATCTGAAGAGATGTGTTACTTGAAGTCATGGGAGGATGGCAGAAAAAAAAGAAAAGAGAAACAATGAGAAATATCATTACTTCTAGATGAGAAGAGACAGAGGTCAAGAGGCATTTGTAGAAGGCTTGGGGGGTATGATAGGGCAACTTCTAAGATGGTCTCCAATGATCCCACCTCTTAGGATTCATACCCTTGTGTAATGCTCTCCTCTTGAGTGGGGGCAGGATCTAGTAACTTGCTTCTGACCAATAGAATACAGCAAAAGTGACAGGACATCACTTTGGTGATTAGGTTACAAACAGTGGTAACTTCCATCTTGCCGGCAGACCCTTTCTTGTTGCTTTCAATGAAACAAGCTGCCATATTGGAGAGTCCCATGAGTCAAAGAACTCAGGGCATTTCCAGTTAACAGCCACCAAGGGATAAAGCCCTTAGCCCAACAACCTTGGAGAAACTGAAGCCTGCCAACAACCATGCGAATGAAGTTGGAAGAAGATTCTGTCCCAGTTGAACCTTGCCTGAGTCTTGGGCCCACACTGTGATCGCAACCTGCGAGACGTTGGCATGGAAGACCATCTAGGATGTATCTGGACCTCTAACCCCCAGAAACTGAAATAATAACGCACGTCGTTTTAGGTCGCTGAACTCTGGCCTACACAGTTGATGTTCATTATTCAAGGATTCCACACTGCAAACTCACCTACTCGCTATGATTTATTTGTAACCTCAAAATCCAGACTCATGGCGCCTTCATGGTCATTTGGGGACATGTGCAGAACAGTGAAAACTTTCAGTTGCCTAATGTGCATGTTCCCAGCTGAGGTCAAACAAGGCAAGGTTCTGCTTCTTATTCTGGTGTCCTACAGTAAACAAGTGTCCTTTTCATGGTCAGTTTAATGCTATGGTTTTTTGCATTTTTGTGATTTTTGCTGGGGATTTCACTGTTTATTTAAAAAATTTTTTAGATGTTTTTTAAAATTATTTTTGAGAAAGAGAGAGAGAAAGAGAGAGAGAGAATGCACCCAAGTGGGGGAGGGACAGAGAGAGGGAGACACAGAATCTGAAGCAGGCTCCAGGCTCTGAGCTGTCAGCATGGAGCCCGAACCCATGAACTGTGAGATCACGACCCGGACTGAAGTTGGACGCTTAACCAACTGAGCCGCCCAGGCGTCCTGCGGATTTCACTGTTGAAAATGGTCCCCAAGCAGTGAGCAGAAGAGCTAGTGTTCCTAAACACGAGTTTCTCCTTATGGAGGAAATTCATGTGCAAGATAAGCTTCATCCAGGCGTGAGTTACAGTCAGGCTGTTGACAGTGAGTCCAGTGTTAATGAATCAACAACACTTGTTGTTGTTAAAGTGTATTCAAACAGAAACACACATTAAACAGGTTATGTGTTACGTACCGATCAGTTCGTGGAAACCACGTGATCAGAGGCTTACAGGAACCTAACCCTGTAACTGACCACCAGTGAGGTCAGCATTTGCTAATTCGGCGTTCTTCTCAGTGACTTTATAGGACAGGACTACCTCAAATAAGGAGAATCGACCAGAATTTGTTTTGTGGCGATGGTGGCTACAGGGGAAACGGGAAGTTCACCAATCTAAGGAGGGAGGCTTTTATAAGGAGGGTATGATCAAGCATCGAGGGTCCAAGCCTCTTCCAGGGGCTAAGTTATTAGTGTCTGCCATCTAAGTTATCATTCAAATGGTCATGTATCGAAAAGCGGTAATTTTTCCTGGTCAAAGGGAGCTATTTTGCCTGAATGGGAGTGCAACTCTAGAGGAAAATGAGCCTCATAAAGCAATCTTTGCTCTGGGAAGCCCACAGCAGCGTGAAGTTCGGTACGTACGACGAGAAAGTTCCAGCTTAATTAAACCCTTCGTGACTGTCCTGGGTGAACGGAACCCAGGGTGGCTTTTTGCAAGACTCCGCCCACCGATGCTGCCAACACAGAGAAATGGCACAACGACAGAGCTGCGGAGGAAACAGCCCTTTGGGAGACGCGGAGTGCCTGGACACAGCTTTTCTAGGATCTATGGCTGGAAGTGGAACAGATCTTTGTTTTCTTTCAACTTCAACCCATGTTCTTTTTGATTGTGGTTTTTCCAACTGGCTCCCAGTTTCATCCTGGATCCCTACTCCTGCCCCTTCCTGTAACTAATGAGTGTGCTAAACCCTTATATATGCATGGATTTTGTAGAATATGGAGCATTGGTGTCTCCGTGTATAGGTTTAGACATTACATAAATGACCCGAAGTTTTATTGAGTTTTTCTTTTCCACTCTACCCTGTAAATGATGCTCTTGTGAATGTGTAGTTTGTTGCCTTTTTTTTTTTTTTTTTTTTTTTAAGATTTTCTTTCTAAGGGGCACCTGGGTGGTTCAGTCGGTTAAGCGTCCAACTTTGGCACAGGTCATGATCTCGTGGTTCTTGAGTTCGGATCCTGTGTCAGGCTCTGTGCTGACAGCTCAGAGCCTGGAGCCTGTTTCAGATTCTGTCTCTCTGTTTCTTTCTGCCCCTCCCCTGCTCTCTCTCGCTCACATGCTCGCTCTCTCTCTCTCCCCCTCAAAAATAAACGTTAAAAAACAAAAACAAAGTTATCTTTTTAAGCAATCTCTATACCCAACGCAGGGCTTGAACTCACAACCCAGAGACCAAGAGTCACATGCTCTGCCGACTAAGCCAGCCAGGCTCCCCTAGTCGGTTACTTCTAACAGCTGTATAATCTGCCACTGGGTGTATCTACCCATCTTCTCCCCCAGTGCCGGACTCCTAGCCTGCCTCCAGTTCCCACCACCACAGTTAGGGAAAGGGGGGAGAATGCACGGAACAGTTTGCTTTGCAGTATCACGAACTCCCTTTGACCATAACCACTTCTCAGTCTTCTCCTGTCCTTCTTACCTTCTTTGGGCAGAGGACAATCCCCACGAGGACTCAGTCATAGATCATGAGAACATGCAAGGTCTCACTTTCTGTAGAACAGCTTCTCATTTGATTACTCCCACCACTTTTGGAGAGGCACAGATTTGCTTCTTAGATTCTCTCTCTTTTTTAAGCACAGTGGTTAATTCCCAAGTCTGGTTTTGCCTGAAGGCTGTGAAAGTGGAAGTGGGAGGGGGACCCCAAACTAAAAGGAAAATGCCATTAATGCATGTTGGTGTTAAAGGAACCACATGCTGCAAAAAGGCAAAGGGCAGAGAAAGGAGAAGTTGACAAAAATCAAGTAACTGTCACATTAAAAAAAATTTTTTTTTTTTTTAACATTTTTTTTAAATTTATTTTTGGGACAGAGAGAGACAGAGCATGAACGGGGGAGGGGCAGAGAGAGAGGGAGACACAGAATCGGAAACAGGCTCCAGGCTCCGAGCCATCAGCCCAGAGCCCGATGCGGGGCTCGAACTCACGGACTGTGAGATCGTGACCTGGCTGAAGTCGGACACTTAACCGACTGCGCCACCCAGGCGCCCCTTTTTTTTTTTTTTTTTTTTTAAATCAAGTAACTGTGAAACATGGAGATGCCTCCAACGGGAGGCACTGCTTCCCCAGAGGCTAAACAACACGTTTTGAAAGGTTTTGTCATTGAGGCCTGGAAGGCAAAAAATGAAAAGGGAATCTATTTGGGTGACCAGAAAGCCAAAATGAGTGCCAAGGGCCAGGCTACAGATAGTCACAGAAGTCTTCTGCACAAGTGAAGCTAGAGAAAGATTCTCTACAAACAGAGAAAAAGAAAGTCCGTAACTTGTGGAATCAATTTTTATTTCTGAATTATACAGAGAGGCTATATATATATATATATATATATATATATATATATATATTTTATATGGTGTTGTTACATCTTTATATTATTGATACACGCTATTTAGGGAGAAATCATTTAGTTATTTACTAAAACAAAGTCTAATAGATACTTTATTCTGAGCAATCCAATACATGGTAGAAAAACTTTCAAATATATAAAAGATTAATTTGTGCACATCTAAATGTTTCTAAGGGAGCAAACTACTGAGGCATTGTGATTAGATGAGTTGCAAACGTAGTACCAAAACCAAATGCTTAAAATGAGATTTTAACAACACAAAAGCTTAGAGTAGTGACTTCCTCACACATGTCGGAGTGTATCTTAGAAGGTAACCCCATAAAACATTGTATGGCTTCAATGGGAACCTCAGGATTTTCTTCCACAACCGGCTATTGATTGTCATGAAACAAACTTTCTCACTCCTTGACAGAAACTTCAGTGCAGATTTATGTTCTCTTTCTTAATCAAGGAACTAAGCAAAGAGTAGTGCCACTTGGGGAGAACAATACTTTTGCCCTGGGACCCTTTGGTTCCCTAAACTACAAAGTGACAGGAAAAGTGTAAAACAGTTCCCAGAAGTCAGAACCAAAGCAAGAACACTTAGAATGCAAGGGCTAGATAGCTACTGATGTGAATGTTTACATCTGTCTACCTATCTGCTTAGGGATGATGGTTTTTTTTTTTTCAGGATTCTTCTAGAATTCTATTTACTTGGATTGAATTTACATAGTGGCTTTTCTCTAGCACGTGCAATTAAATGGTCTTAAGATAATAAACTAGCAGATGCCTATCAGAATGGCTGTGCAGCCCATAGATGAGCCCAAACAAAATCAGTGACTGCGGATGATGGTCATAATCTCCAGGGAGGAAGATGACACCTCAGACAGAACACCACCTGAGTAGTTTTCCGTGAACGGGCCAGACAAGCTCAAGGGAAACGTGACTGGTGAAATTCTTGCTGTGTGTGGTTGGCTCTATCCTCAGGCTTGCACCACTAAACACAACACTGATTTCTTCATTCCTTCCTGCGGCTGGGGCGGGGGGGGGGGGGGGGGGGGGGTACCACGTAATTCGTCTTCCAAAACGGGACCACAGCTGAGCAAAAGGGAGCATTGTTAATAACTGTGCCAGAGCCACAGTGGTCAATGGGTGAACCAACCGAATATTAGGTCACCGGTCTTATGTCAACACTAAGCTCTGGGAGAGGCATAATTTGGGCTTCCAAAAGTGGAGCTGGCCTCAGAGACAGGGCATGTTCTAGGGTTTTTCTATTGGACAGGACAGAGGTTAGGAGGGAGGTGACCCAAGAGAACACAGTTGGACAAGACGCTCAGCTGAGAGGGACACAGAGGGGGGGAACTCAGTGAACTATGGCTCATGGAGGAAAGAGAGCTGACCCGTGTGTATGAGAACATGTCTGGAAGGTGGGTGGGAGATGTCACGAAGCGAAGGAGGTTGGCAAAATTCGGTCACCTGTACAAAGATGTCTACCTCCAAGTGTTTCAAAGCTCATGAGATCCAGGGCTCAGGGCACCCCAGACAGCTCTCCTGGATGCGGTTGTCACCCTAAGTCTATGGTGGAACCCCGCTCTCCACCCCATTCTTAGTGTTGACGGGTGATACCAGAGAATAACAATGGTTCCCAGAGTAAGGGCAGGACCTTGGCAACACCTGTAAATAGCCCAAAGCCTTCTCAGCGGGCTTCACTTTGAGTCACGTAAACATACCGTGAGCCATGCTTTTGTGGCCGGGGCTCCCCGTCTTTTTTCAGCAGGCCATTTATTTTACGGACTCCGGAGGCCAACATTTTCTTTTTAAAGAATAAATTAGTTTGCAGGCTTATTTACACCTTCTGCCGAAGAAACTCATATCCAAATCCAAATGCGGGGGAGGGGGGCGGTGAAGAATAGGTGTGCGGGAGCAGGCACGGCCCAGTCAACTTGTTCCACAAACACAGTAAATATTTTAGGCTTTGTAGGCCACGTGGTCTGTGAACAACTGTTCAACTCTGCTGCTGTAGTGCAAAAGCAGCCACAGAGAGTCTGTAAACAAATTTGTGTGGCCATGTTTCAGTAAGACATTTATGGGTACTGAAATGTGCATGATTTTTCAGGTGTCACGAAATATTTAAAACAACAACAACTTTTTTTTTTCCAGCCCAAATGGGAAAGCCATCCTTCCCAGGAAGGCCACGTGAAAACAGGCGGCATGCTAAGTCTGGCCACAGCTTTGCCAACCCTCCCGCTGGAGGCCCACGGATTCGAGGCCACGTGTGGCCTTTGAAAGGGCATGCGAAGACTCCACAGAGAAATTTTGCAAATGATAGTACACGGTCATATTCAATTTAAATGAAATGCGATTAAAGGGAGGTGACTGAAGTGACCAGATTAAAGTGACTTAAAGCAGACAACTTTTTGAGAGAGACATTTAGATAGCTGAGCGTGGCCGGGTAATGAATTTCCAACATTCATTGGAGGAATAACGATTTTTAAAGAGACCACTCACAGACAACATGATACCCAATTTGAGAACCAAAAATAAAACTGAGGTGAATGAGAAAGTCTGGCTTCCCTTTGAGACCTAAGAGAGGATTCACGTGGACAAGAACCAAGCGGGCACATGGCCGATGACAGCCTTCCACCGGGGTCTGCTTTCCAACTGTGCCCAGCAAGCTTAGGGTTTGAAAAGCAGAGCTACAGGAAGGTAAGTTGCCTAGGGAGGGTCGAGCCCCCTGTGTTTTAAACCTGAAATGGTCACCAAGGAGAAATCCCGCTAATCTATGGCCAACAAATCCACTCGCGACGAACAGTGGACCGAGGGTATCTCACTGGTCAACACCAGTCTAAGAGAGGAGATATCACGGCACCAAGGGGTAACCAAATATGGAGACGGAAGGTCCTATTTTCTTGCTAAGGTTCAACCGAAGTCTTCGAGGCACGTAATTGGCAAAATAGGAAAACGACACGCAATTTCATAAAACACGTGAAGAGTAAACAAGATCCCTTACTGTGTTTCCCCTTAGAAATTTAGAACGGCACCAGGTAGTGCAAAGTGGAAAAAAAAAGTACCATCCGCCCTGTCTCTTCCAGGTGGGTATGTTTCAGCCGAATCAGGAAGCAGAACATCCTTTTCTTCCAGCCGGGCGGGACTAGGGCTTTCCTTTCAGCTTCAGGTCAATACTTAGAAAAAAAAGGAAGAACACAATGAGAAACACGAGAAATTGAATAGGAAGCATTTCGTGATCGCTGGGAGTGGCGTGCGCTTCGCTTTTTTTTTTTTTTTTTTTCCTCCTCCAGGGACTTACTGAAAAGAGCTCATGCGAGTTTCTTATGCTAGAAAAAAACCCAGTAAAAGCCAACCCTCCCTCATGACCAAGGCTTTCTCTAAAATGTGGAATTTTTATTTATTTTTACGAAACTGTTTCTGGAAGCATTTTACGCCTCTCAAAATGACCTAGGGAGGCAAAAGACGGGTGTGAGGGCTCTTTGCTGAAGTAGATTGAGGAACCCTGTTGCATTTTGGGAAGGTGGGGGCCACCTGTTTCTAGTCAATGACCTTTCCTTGTGGGGCGAATACATGATCTGCCTGAAATCAGTAATCTGATAAATGCCACATACAAGGCGACAATGAAATAGAAAAACTACCCCCCTCTCCCAAAGGAACCCACAAGAGTTGCGAGAGTCCAAGAATTTGCATGACAGGGGTCAGTCCACCTGAACGCGATGGATTCTTATAACCTAAGACAAGGTTGTTCTTAAGGTCTAGTGGGTTCCCAAAACTACCTAGAAAATAATTCCCAAACCTCCCCGCGCCACTGGTTTCTCTCTTCTGCCTCTTAGTGAACCTAGCACAACTTTCTGACACCCATCTGACCAGAGAGTTCCGGTCTGTTTGTTCAAAAGAAGAATTTCAGCCAGGAACAAATGAAAACACTGTTTGAAAAAGGCCATTTGGGAGGCATCTGTGGATTTCAATGAGACCTGCCCTCCCGGCCCCACCCTCCGCACACTGCACAGGGACTGTGGTTTGCTTGTGGGATGTGCAGCAGCTGGGGGTGGGTGGGGGATCCTTCGAGCAGCTTTGCAAATAAAGCCATTGGTAACCTGTGTGCCTGCCCATCGAGTTTACAGGAGTAAAGAAAGTTTCCTTTCACATTCCCTCAATTCTGCCACTTATTAGCTTGGGGCTTTGGGCCAGTCACCTGCCTTGCCTAACTTTCCATTTCTGTATCTGTGAAATAGAGCAATCCTGTCTCTCTCTCGAGGCTTGTTAAGGATTAAGTCTCAAGTGTTTTCAGTTGTGAGTACCTCAGGATCTTTTTTAAATGAACCCTGATAAAAATCTGAAAAAACGAACAAACAAAACCCCTTACACCAGGATGCCCGTTCTGAAGCACCTCATTTTTCATACTTTTTTAAAGATTTATTTTTATTAATTTTTTTTTTAATATTTCGAGAGACAGAGGGTGATCCAGGGAGGGGCAGAGACAGAGAGAGGGAGACACAGAATCCAAGTAGGTTCCAGGCTCTGAGCTGTCAGCACAGAGCCCGACGCGAGCTCGAACCCACGAACCGTGAGCTCATGACCTGAGCCAAAGTCGGACGCTTAACTGAGCCACCCAGGCACCCCGAAAGATTTTATTTTTAAGTAATCTCTACACCCAACGTGGGGCTTGAACTCATGACCCTGAGATCGAGAGTTGCACTCTTCACCAACTGAACCAGCCAGGCACCCCCATACTGACTTTTTGGTAAACTTTCTAGGGCTTCATTTTTCCCTTCAGCTTTTGGTAAACAAAAAGCTGAAACATGGAAACCTATTTATGTGGTTTATTGAAGAAGAGATAGTCAAAAGTGGATGATTCTTAAATAAATACAGGAAACCCCACTGAAGTTTAATTTTTGAGACAACAGTTATCTTGTGGGGACAGTAAAGTGACCAACAGTGGTACTAATTAAAGTCTCCCCTAGTAAGTACCACCTCCCCTGGATCAGATACACTATTTATTTATGTAAAAATATTTTAAAAGCATATGCAAGTCTTAGGACATGAATGAACAAATAAAGTCCAAACTTGGAAGTGAAGGAGACAAGCACCTGGGGATACTTTTGAAAACAGTATGCTTTTTCGGGGAAAAAAGAAAACAAACAAACAACTTACTTTTAATCAGAACTGAAATACAAAAGGATTATTCCTGATCTTTGGGCAGATGGGCTTGGTTTTTCTCTAACCAGCTTTCCAGCGAGAAACCTTCTGATAATTTTACCCTAGGCCATTTCGGCTTCTCACATATGTTACATGAGTTTCCTTACAAAGTATCTGAGAATATTGTTTAGTGATGAATAAACTCTTGTGTTTTATATAGGAAGAGGGGGACGGGGGGGGCATAACTTTCCTTTCTTTCTCTAAGGAAAAGGAGAGGGGCACATTTCATTTCATTCTTGGCTTGACTGAGCTCCTTGAAAACACCCTTTGCTCCTTCTTCAGGTTCTCCATTCGATACTAGCTACAGAAGGTGTAAAATGCTTCCAGGCAGGAGCCAGAAAAAAGGCAAATAAAGCCCCTTATTCTGATACTAACGAAAGCCAGAAAGCCAGGGCTAGAAGTCAGCCTAAGAACTCCTTGGCCACTCTGGGCCCTCGGCTTGGATCTCATCCTTTGCGCTGAGATCACGTGCCTGGGAAAGGCCGGGCTGAAGAAGACAGAAGCGTGGAGAAGAGTATGTTCTAAGGGAAGGAACGTGAACCTTGGTAGCAGCCTCCTCCCCCACGCCCAGCCCTGGAATGAACGCAAACAAGGGGCAGTGCCCTCTTGTTTGCCCTCTCCCCAACCCAATCAGCCCCTCCGAACAAACAAGGAGCCCAACAGGACAGGCAAAGGAGTGGGTAAGCCCTCAGATGTGGCAGCCATAGGCCAGTGAGTGACAGTCACGGCGCTGTTTTGCAGAGGGAAAATTTGCGCAAAGAATGGAAGTGGCTTCAGGGACTCCTCTTTGCCCTGCAGAATTTTTGCTCGGCAATGTGCTTGAAGCAACTGTCTTCATCTCAAAGAGGCGGGGCACGCGTCACCTCCTGAAAAATAGCTGTGTGAATTCAAAGGTCTCCTTACAACGTTTGTTCTTTCCTGCTTGGCGGGGACCTTCTCTCTGGGGGTTTTGTCCACCAACTTTAAACTACAAGGTCAACGTGGCGGCTACACAGCTGTGGCATTATGGTTTTCCATCCTGGCTTTGGACCTTGAGGGAAAGGAGGTCCAAAGAGAACAAAACGTGACAATAGCGGAGACATGCAAATTCGATCTCTTGCCCCTCCTGGGTTCCTAGGAAGGGCAGTGTTAAATTCGCCACAGCTCAGATCAGATGAGGAGCCCTTAACAGGATCGCCGGGTTCCCTCTGAGAGCACGTTGGCGGCCACACTTCATTCCCTGAAACGGACTTGGCCAGTAGTCAACTCCGTTCTCTGAAGCACCTAAGTGTGTCCTTTTCTGGTCTAACCAAAGTTAGATCAGGGGCTGCACACCCATTCCAGAATTACGACCATCTCTGATTTCAGAGCCACTGGGTCTGCATGCAGAATCAAAGCCCAGCCCTGGGACATTTTTACCGCTATAAAACATTGGACCGGTCAGACAATCTCTCTATGCCACTCTTTCCTACTTGCAACATGTACCTCGTGGGATTATTCTGAGGATAAAACTCAGATAATGTGTACGAGGCTTTTCCCATAGAACCTGGCACATGGTGAGCCCTCACTAGGTGTGTGATTTCTATTTGTCACAGGATGAGGTCAGATGGACTAGATCATTCCTAAAGTCCCATCCAGACTCGGTTGCCTCTTGGAATTTTCAAAACAAGGACACTTTTCTCCCCCATCCACTAAGATACGAAGTTCAAATGGAAGTCCCAACTTTCACTAATGAAAATAGATGAAGTAACTTAGAAAGCAGAGTTGCCCAAACGCTCTTAACATCTGGCTCTAATATTCATTTTTCTGCTCGTTTTTGGATTGGAAAACAGAATGCCAAATAGACTTCAGCTGTCCTTAAGGAATGTAATAGTGATCATGAAAGAGTGCGAAGCCGGCACACTTCTCTTTAAGTTTCTGATTTGAGAAACAGAGAACATGAAAGCTGAACATCTAAACAGAGTTTACCCAGTCCTTGATGCATTTTTTTTTTCTTTCAGAGCCCAGCCATACAATACTACAAGTAACCACATAGCTGTTATTGATGGTGAGTTCTTACTCCTTCTCCATAGAAGACATTTCTGGATCATTGTAAAGGCAGCTAGTTCTGAGTGCAAGGGAAAAAAAAAAAAAAAAAAAGGAAGCAAGTAAACATTTTCTCCACTGTTACCACTTTGTAGGCACAACACTCTCGGGTATTTTAAACTGTGTGATGTGGGTCTCACTGCCAATGGCGAAGAAACCTACACCTGATTCTTTTACCACGGGTTTTGAAACTTACTAATTGCCCATGATTGAGAAACATAAAAGGGAGATGGAAAATTCCAAACAACTCTAGGGGTCTCTTCTGTTCTTATTTCCTGACTTTTCAATCTATCTTATTCGGAGATCATGATATTGCAAATTTTTATTTGTAACCCAAATAATATACTTTATACACAATGGACAGTCCCTCTCAAGCAGCCCCATGTTTATGTGCACATGAACACAGTTAACTTTCAGTTTGTACAAGAATGAGGATTTTCTGAGACACTAAGGCAAAAAAAAATGCCAATGTCAGCTTTCTTTGTTACAGAAAAATACTGAGACACTTACACAATACAGCTGAGCTGCGTTCTGGTATTATAAGCGAATCCTAAGATTAACCTGCACTGAATGTGTCCAGAAAGAAAAAAAACGTAGCCATATGAGATAACGAAATAATAGTTTTGTTACAATGTATGAATGTGTTCATGCTTTTGGTGTAATATTAGCCGCTTTTCATATTCCATATTGGCAGAATTCCTGTTAGCAAATTTCAAATGTACTTTATATTAATTTTGATCAATTTCAACTTGTACTTTCTCTCCTCTTATATTTTATTATCGGCGAAGACTATTTAAAGAGATTCTACAATCTTTTTCAACTTTTTTTTTTTTTTTTGAGAGACAGAGAGAGCCAGGGCCTGAGCGGGGGAGGGACAGAGAGAGAGGGAAACACAGAATCCGAAGGAGGCTCCAGGCTCTGTCAGCGCAGAGTCCAACGTGGGGCTTGAACCCACGAAACCGTGAGATCATGACCTGAGCTTAACCGACTTTAGCCACCCAGGCGCCCCATAGAGATTCTACAATCTTTTTAAATGAGAGTTCCTTTTGTAAATGTGAATAATTTCACAAGCTAATGTATCTGCTCGAACACGAGAGGTTCAGTTCCCAACGGCAGGCATTTTGTTGGGATGGTAGAAAGCGATCTCCCTGGGAAGGGCAGAGGGCTTCTTCCCTCCACCGATCTCACTGGCGGTCAGGTATTTTCACAGAGGATTTTGGCAACTTGAGTGAACAAGGGCCGTCAGGCAGGGGTTGACAGCGTGCCAGAAAGACCTAGCAAAGCTGGGGCGGAGTCAAGAAAAGGTGTCCTTCCGAATCTAGCTTTTCTGTTTTTTTTTTTTTTTTTTTTTTAATGTTGCGTGATCCTTCCCGCGAAAACAGCAATTTGCAATCCATTTAATATTGTCCCTCCAAAGGCAGTGGACGGATTCTTTAAAATAAGAATGGCTCTCTCTATACAATTAGTCCTTTGACAATATTTTCTGTCCTGTATAGATGCCAAGTTTTAAGGAAAACAGAAGACAGGCTGAAGAAAGTCAACGAAGAGGCCGTGTGTGTGGGGGGAGAAGGTGAACATTTGAAAAGAAAGCAAAGCAACAGATAGGTTCTGTTCCATGACAAAGTATATGTTTGCTTTGGTTAGAACCAGCCTGAAGCTTTCTAATAAAGGTCACGTGGAAAGTCAGCGTGTGTCTGTTAATAGAAAGAACCTGGGTTATCTGGCTTCTAGAACTAAACCACAGATCTGCAGTGACCAAGTTTTCTGGGCCCCAAATCCTCATATACCGTCTGTCCAAGGATTTGGGAGTCACTCCAGAGGCTGAAAGATAGTTAAGGAGATGTAGTTAGCGGGCTAAAATGGTAGGATTCAGAGGCATTTCAATCCTCTGTGGGGCCGACAGTGAAATTCTTATTACTTTTTCAAATGTGCCAATATCTTTCAATTCCTCACACGTGTAATGTCACCATCAAAAGAAGGAGGATCAGTTGGAGGGGAATTCAGACAGGCAGATTACCCACGGAATCCAAAGCAAGAGCATAGACTCCTAAGACAAATCTAGTTATTTCTACTCAGGTATTTATTTTAAAGTGGTGATTCTCAGAGCACGGTCCTGAGCCAGGCAACATCGGCATTACTGGAACATGTTAGAATTCCGGATTCTCAGGCCTGCTGAATCAAACTCTGGGGTGGGTCCCAGGATACCGTGTTTGAACCAGTGCACCTGGTGATTCTGATGCACAGAAAAGCCTGAGAATCACTGCTCTACAGGGATGAACTTAATCTTGGGCACATTTGTCAGCTTATGCAGCAGAAATGTCCTGAGCATCTATTCTGTATTAGATATGCTGGGTGCTTCCTTTAGCAAGGAGATCAAGACATCTCAGGACCACCTGAGGCTAGTTAGATACCGAGGGAGACAGTCTGTGGGCGTAGGGAAGAGAAGCAATGATCAGAGAGAGAAAAAAAAAAAAGGAGAAAGCCACACAATAAACCTCAAATGATAACTGTTTCATTATGGTAGCTTAAACAGGAAGGGTAGAAATATGGATGGGGGTGGAGTGGGAAATTCTATGGAAAAAGGCAAGGTTTTAAGGGAGATAATGCAAGAATATGGCAATATGACTCTATAATGGGTTTGGCTGGAAAGTTACTGATTTCCCTCCCCTCAATCTTTTGTCTTGAAAACACCTCTTTAATTTCATAAGGATATTATCATTCAAAAAAAAAAAAAAAAGAATCTGAAACAGAAATTCATTGCTCTTTCTGTCTCCGGGGAATCTCATGACACAATGTAAGCTGAATACAGATAAAAGCTAACAGGGCACTTCACGCCAACATCTGGTTCCTCGGTTCCTAACCTCTTCCTTTCCCAACTTCGGGTTTGTAACAGTTGAGTTAGAGACTGAAACGATTCCGTTAGAGTAGAAATGTAAAGACTTTTGAGTACTGTTAGTCTACATGGGTGTCCATTATCTTGAAAGAAAACCAACGCAGCATAGGAATCTTATAACACTAAACTATGCTGACATTTCTAAGGCAAAAATCTTTCCTCAAATTTTAATTAATCTTTTTTTTTTTTTTAAAGTAAGTTCTATGCCCAATGTGGGGCTTGAACTCATGACCCTGAAATGAGGAGTTTGCATGCTCTTCCGACAGAGCCAGCCGGGTGCCCCTCATCCTCGAATTTTTACCCCAAAGATCCACACTGTGGGCAAATAATTCTACATAGCACCTGCAATAAAAATGTGCTGTAGGAAAAAAAAAAAAATAGCTCAATGGATTGTTCTCATGAGGAATTGGCATTTACGTCTATACAGGAAAGAAAAAAACAAAACCAAAACGTATTTATTCAGAATTTGTAGCTGTTTGGACACTGCCCAGGCTTCTGCTTTTGCATTATCTGTTAAGATGAGAACTAGTTATAAATATTAATGGTGTAGGCAATATTTGACATGGAAAAGCTTTAATATAGTAAACATTCCAAATAGTACTTGTCTGCCATTTGACATGAAGTGTCAGAAAAATTTTTTTGAACTTGGAAATAAAAGGAAATTACTGGGATGTCCTTTGAAAGCAATGCTGAGTTGACTTTCTGTTGATGAGCTATTTTACAACTCTTTGGGGGACAGAGATGCTAGTAATTTCAATCCAGTGGAAAAGATAATCCTAATTGACAGTTTATTGCCCTGTTGGATGTTGATCCATTTTGCATCTAAACCAATAATCTTATCCTAACATTCCTTTATAGATCACCTACAGAAATCTAGTGTTGCAAGCGTCCTTTGAACTGGTTTTTACACTTTACTGGGTCTGTCATTAAATAATTAGTTGAGTAAAATCATTGGCACGTATCATTTCATATTTGTATTCAAGTTAAGATTTTGCCTTTTCAAAAGGTATGCTTTAACAATAGTGAGTAATGATCCTTTTTCTATTCATCCAAATAGCTCTGAAGCTATTTAGTTGAGCAGTATTTCCAAGTCGCTAAATAAGGGGCTTAAAAAACTTGGAAAGTCACAAAATTGGTTCCATAGTCCAAATTTCGACTTGTCATCGTTTCTCTCTATTAGGATGAATTAATGAGCTTTTGTGGCCTCACACTATCTAACAACGATCTGGATATATTATATGTGATGGTGCCTGTGATGTGTTCCTTTGCTGTGGTGCCTAAAATTACATGTACATTAAAAAAACAAAAAAACCCCACCACCACCACCAAAAAAAAACACCAGTAACAAATGCGTTCCCTAAGGTAACCAAGATCACAGGGGAAAATAGATTGTAGTACAACTACCAGACATTGCATCTAATGTGGGACAAAGGGGACCCTTTAAAGTGCAGCATTATCATCAGGATGCAAAAAGAAAACGCCAGGCATGCGGCTTCTCCCGATTCATTCCTGAAACGCAAGCCAACATCACGCCAGCTGCTGAACGAAAACCAAGTCTTACTTAGCTGCTTCTGATGCTTCCCTCAGTTCTTCATCCAGTCTGCATGAGCAAAAATTATCGGTGTGGAAAAGAAACAGAAAAGAAGCAAGCACAGCGTGAGTCACTCAGCAAAGCAGAGCCAAACATAAGTGGAGCACATGTGCCTTTAAAAACCATCCTTTGGAGCACTGAGACACGCTCCTTCGATTAGATATGGTGCCATTTCCTCCCATTCGGTGTTTCTGCATGTTTACTTTGCAAATTCCTTCATAAAGGTAGGTAGATACACAAGTTGCAAGGAGAGCAGAAACATGCTGGCGGAGTAAAGCTGAAAACGTCCACACCGGTCTGTTGCGTATAGTTAGAGACAGCTTGCAGCCTGGGCCAGCTCAAGGCTGAATCTGGTTTAGTGGGTTTCAGTTGCAAATCAGGCTGACCTCAACAGCTTTACACACAAGACAAAGACCAGGAATGGTATGCAACAAGGGACGGATAGCATGTTGAGGTCACCCACGAGTCTAAGACACAGGTGCGCACACACACAGCGGGTCCAGCGTGAATTGTAGATCAGGAGATTTTACCTCACACTTCTCTTATAAGATCTCTCTTCATCGTACCTTACGGGATAAAAATGAACGCAATGAGCAAGATGAGCCAACAGACGGAGAAAATGACAGGTACATGTTTTAAAGAACAGACAGAACGTGAGAGAAAAAGCCTGCCCCCTAAAAGAATCAAATTGCCTTTTTTGGAGAAAAACGTATTTTCATGGGATATAATCGAGGAGGTAGAATTCATAATTAGCTTCAGCCAGTCCTCATTATTTGCAGGTTCTTTGCATTGTTTGCAAATTTGCCTGCTGCTTGCATTTTGTTTCTGACCCCCCACATCAATAGCTGTGGCGCCTTTATGGTGACTCACTACTTTTATTAGTGGCAAAAAATTTGAGCCACCTGATGTGCACATTCCCAGTCGAGGCCCAACAAAACAAGGCTCTGCCTTCTCGTTTTAGCTCAGTCTCAGGCTGCCAACAGGTGCTGTCTATTTAGTGCCAGGTTTTCCCTGTTCTTGTGCTTTTAATTGGTAATTTCGCCATTTAAAATGCCCCCAAGCAGAGTGTTTAGGCGCTGTCTGGCATTCCTAAGCACAAGAAGGCTGTGATGTGCCTTCTGGAGAGTATCTGTGCATTAGAGAAGCTTTGTTTGGGCAGGGGCTATGGTGCTGTTGGCCGTGAATTCAATGTTAGTGAGTCAACAATATATATCAAATCAGCCATTTTTACACAGAAACACACAAGGTTCTATGTTAATTGGTTAATGGAAATTAACCAGGTGTTTGCAGGAACTTAGCCCTGTATTCCTCCTAGGAACAACGGTTCGCCGTTTAGGGTTCTAGGACATGATTGCCACAAATAACAAGAATATACTGTCATCGACAATTATAAATCTAATTTCAGATTGGGCAACTTTTTCTTTCATTTAAGTCCTTTGATGACAGGCTCCAGCCTAGCTGAATACTGGTCTTGGGACTGGCCGAGATCAGATTCTCCGAGTGGTATTCAGTAATAGGCTTATGGCTTCTCTCATTTTGAAAATGGCATAACATGAAAATGAGACGATGCGGGCCAGGAACAGAAGTGGCAATAAGGACATCCAGAGAAGATGGACTGCGGAAGACAGGAGAAAAACATGGACACACGGGGAGGACAGGGATGGTTGTAAATTTCTCCCTCCAGAAGAAAATCTTCCCAAATGGAGCCCTTTTCTCCTTAAGAAACTTCTCCCAAATGGAGTCATTGAAAACTGATGGGTGTCAATGAATGAAAAGTGCCTTGGGCATGTTTAACTTCTCATTTAAACTTTCCTATCAGATAATGAGTCTCTAAAAGCAAACTGATTATAATAAATAACATTCTGGATTGCCAACTCTTGCTGGGAAGGCTCTTGGATGCATTATGCACATTTTCACCCAATCCTTGGGGCCTTTCTATGAATTGCCCCTTCCCCATTTTCTGGATGCTGCACTGAGGCTCGGAGAGGTTTTTTTAATGTTTACTTATTTCTGAGAGAGAGAGAGAGACAGACAGACAGAGGACCCAAAGTGGGCTATGCACTGACAGCAGACAGCTTGACGTGGGGCTGGAACCCACCAACAACGAGATCCTGACCTGAGCCCAAGTCAGATGCTTAACTGACTGAGCCACCCACACGCCCCAGCTCGATATCAGGGGCTGGCAGGAGGGTTCAAATCTATTATCAAGCCTCCAAAACCCATTCTCTTCTCTATCTCCAACTGCCACACCATGGAGGCATTGGCCTATTTAGCTAGAAAGTGGCCAGTGCTCATTTCCACTTGAAGAGATAATGTCCTTGTCATCTTTTGCAAAGGGAGACAGCCCTACAGGAGGAGGGTACTCCAGTGACTTTGCTGACCGTAGGAGTGGAGCTTGGAGGTGGGGATGCTCCTTTTTGAGGTAGCAGGATTGAGCTGGGAGGTAAGCAGGGGGTGGGAGTCCTATAAGCTAAAGAGGGTCAAAGCCGCTGTTAGGATCACACGAACACTGCTTGATTCGGCTAAGCCAACTGGCAGTTCTAAGCCAAATCATTATCCTGTGTTCACCTCCTATCAAGAGAAGGAAAACCAAACGCATCTACTCCTGAGCTAGGACTTCCAATACTTTAAGGGAGGTGAAGGAAACTGCTAGAAAAGGGTGTGAGAATTCTGCTGCCAGGCTGACCTGGGTCTGAATTGTAGTTCCATCTCTTCCTTGCTCCTACTTGACATAAGTAGCTTTTCTTCATTGTTAGCTTCCCTTACCTGTACTTGGGGGTTTACTATGGGGATTAAACACTACATACATAGAGCACTTCTAACGCCTGATTGCCACGAAATAAATGCAAGTCTTTTCTTTCCAGCTTCTTTGCCCACCCACTCCCCCCTCCCCGCCTTTTTTTTTTCTTTTTAGTAAAAGGACTCTTTTTTGGAAGTGCAAATTGGGAAGTCTACTTTGCTATCCATCTTATGGAGGAAGATAGGCTATCCTTGTCTGTCTTGTCTGTTTTCTTCGAGCTAAAGCTTAAAGGCCTCCCATTTTCAATCAAATAAGAAAAAAAAAATGAGTGAATCAGACACAGAGGAAGAAAAGCACAACCCACAGAGAACAACGGCTCTTTGCAACAGTGAACCAAACAGGAGAGTTCCCTCCTCAGCCTCCGTACTTTTAAGTCTCAGCTCCAAGCAGCCGGTGTTAACTGTTATTCTCATTATTTTTACAGCACGATCCAGCGCCTTCAGTCTCCATGCTGTTTCCTCACGGGCTGCTAATTGCATTACCCTGAGGAAGGGGATCAACCCTGAGGAAGGGGATCATCCCTACCCACGCCACCTACCACTCTGCCTTACCTTTCACCTGAAGGGACCCGTGAAGAAAAGGGATTTAGAAGAAAACAGAGAAAAGATAGTTTATTTTTTCCCCCTTTTCCTAGGGCCGGGCAGGTAAATGACTTTCCATAAGGCAATAAAGAAGGCAAAGCTATGCTCAGACCCTGTGGTGTCTGTGAGAGAGGGAGACACAGGCAGCAGGTGTACTGATTCATATTAAGTCTATGCTTTCCAAAATGGGAGCAAAATTTAAGGTGAAATGAGCAATGATCGATAACCCCAAGAGAAGATTATGTGAAAGAGAATCTGAAAGAACAGGTCTCTATGGGTATTCGGAAAAAAATATCTATTGATTGGAAAACACTCCGTATTTATTTTAAATAGAACTCACGACATTTCCCCAGTATTCCAGAAGTGAGTTGTTTTCCAGTCCCCTCCAAACATGCAGTATTTCTTACCGAATCTTGGAAACCATCACGACTTACTTGATGATGCTTTCTGGAATATGGATGCAGTCCATTGGGATCAGCCCACTGAGTTCTGATAAACTATTGACATACTTAATTTTACTGCTGAATTTTGAGCTAAAAGAAAAGAGAGAGAAAAGATATCATTAGTGTCCACTTCATCCCTTCTAAGTGTGTGGCCTCTTCTTGAAAATCCTGAAAAAGTTAACACGTTGGCCCCGCACTTACTAAGAAGAAAGGCTACACATCCGAGTAGTTGCAACATGCGAGATACTGTTTTAAGTGGCTTATATGTATCGACTCCCTTATTTCTTCTTAAGCCTAGTGAGGTAGGCTTGTTATCATTCTTCTCTGTTTGTTTTAAAAGATGTTCCCAGTGCTCCTTTAAAACTTGGGGAGGGGCTGAGAGGAGGAGAGAGGAAAAAAATCCCAAGCAGGCTTCCCGCGGTCAGTGCACAGCCCCACCTGGGGCTCCAGCTCACGAACTGCGAGATCCTGACCTTAGCCGAGGTCAAGAGTCAGACGCTTAACTGACTGAGCCACCCAGGTACCTCTAATTCTTCTTCTTCTTCTTCTTTTTTTTTTTTTTTAAAGATAAGGAAATTCGACACACAGAGAGTACGTATTTGCCTAAGGTTTCACCTTAGATATATGGTGGAGCCTGGATTCCAACCAGAGCAGTCTGACCAGAGTCTATACTCTTTTATTTTTTGTAAGTTTTTGTCTTTTAGTTCCAGTTAACAGTGTTATATTCATTTCAGGTGTCCCATATAGGGCTTCAACACTTCCATGCATCCCCTGGTGCTCATCACACGTGCCCTCCTTAATCCCCATCACCTATTCTCTCCCCCCCCCCCCCCCCCCCCCGGCCTCGGGTCTACACTCTTGACCGCACTTCACATGGCCTCTCAGAGGTTTCTGCCGCTCTCCACATTCATTGGTTTATGGTTCATTTGGCTTTGTTTGCTCGTTTCTTTGTTCTTAAATAAAAATCTTGTCATTAATTCTTTCAGACTCTTCCAAGGTTGATCTATTTCATGTTTTTGCATGTTTGCTTATTTCATGTGTGTGTGTGTGTGTGTGTGTGTGAGAGAGAGAGAGAGACAGAGACAGAGGGAGAGAGAGAGAGAAGGCAGACAGGGGAGGGGCAGAGAGAGAGGGAGAGAGAGAATCCCAAGCAGCTCAGTGATATCAGCACATAGTCCAACATGGGGCTCTAACTCATAAACGGAGATCATGACCTGAGCCCAAACCAAGGGTCAGATGCTTAAATGACTGAGCCATCCAGGCACCCCGAGGTTGATCAATTTTGCAAGTATACATGGGACACCTGGGTGGCTCAGCTAGTTGGGTGTCCGGTTTTGGCTCAGGTCATGACCTTGAGATTCATGAGTTCAAGCCCCCCGCTGGGCTCACTGTTGTCAGCACACAGCCCACTTCAGATCCTCTGTTCCCTTCTCTCTGCCCCTCCCCTGCTTGTGCTGTCTCAAAAATAAAACATTAACTTCTTAAAGTATGTATAAACTCATTTTCCTCTTAATATTTTAGCTTAATTTTTTTTTTTTTTTTTTTAGTTTTTTTCTTTTTTTAAGTTTTAGCTAGCGCGTTCAGTCCAGATGGACCAAAACCATATTCCAGTAACTGGATCTGAATTACAAACAGCTTTCATCTACACGTTACCATGTTAGATGTGTGTAGATGGATATAAGGCAACATGAAAAGATACTATTGCAACTGATCAAGGGATGTGCCTCTGGGGAAAGGAGTTCCGAACAGAAACTGGCAGTTGTTGAAGGAAGAACTTAGTCTTATCGGTAATGGTTGGATGTTTTATAAGGAGAAAGCATTTGTGTATTATGGGTGTAATTGCAAACTGCTTTTTAAAATGTGTAATTCCACTTGAAAGGGAACTTGATCAAGCATCGAACTTTCTGGAATGGTTTCCGAGAAAAAGACCTCTCCGGTCGAGAGATCATGCTGAGCCGTCTGCCAATTGTACTGCCTTCTGTTCAACTACTGTGCATTCTAGAAGGAAAGCTTTGAGGGGTCACACCTCTGTACGGTTATCTTTCACATTTTACTTGCAATCTGACCCTGGGCCACTGGCGGTGAATGACCTGTGTCTCCACAGAGTCACTTCTAGCCGTCCCGAGAAGCCTTGGGTGGACACACACTACCTCTTCCTTCCCCTGGACTTCCTGAGCTAAATTCAGGTTTTGATAAAAGATAGAGTGGGTGGAAGGGGAACCCTCCATCCAGCTCCAGGGTTACGTTCACTAGAATGTACAGTTCTCTGAACATGTCATGTTGTCCCTTTCTTGGTGTGTTTGGACCCGCTGTTTCTACCTGGTTTCAGCTAGTCCATCCTATCGGTTCTTCAAAACTCACCTTGAAGGCTCGTTCTTCTGGAACACCTCTCTTTTTTTTTTTTTTATTTATTTTTGGGACAGAGAGAGACAGAGCATGAACGGGGGAGGGTCAGAGAGAGGCAGACACAGAATCGGAAACAGGCTCCAGGCTCCGAGCCGTCAGCCCAGAGCCCGACGCGGGGCTCGAACTCACGGACCGCGAGATCGTGACCTGGCTGAAGTCGGACGCTCAACCGACTGCGCCACCCAGGCGCCCCTGGAACACCTCTCTTGACGCAGGCTCTCAGCCTTTACTCTCTACTTGTTACCCCAAATTCACCCTCACTGTGTTATCACCCCCATTTTGCTTCAGCTATACCCTCTGTTTTAATTGCTTACTTGTCTATGTCAGCTGCCGTGCCTCTCAATCTCCACCTAACCCAGTACTTGCCACAGACAATTCATTAAAAAAAATAAAGAATTTCCCATCTACCTGTATCATAGGTGTTCTCCTTTTTTTAGTTTTAGTGACCTCTTTTTTCAGGTCTAAAACTTG
This sequence comes from Neofelis nebulosa, assembly GCF_028018385.1. NCBI lineage: Eukaryota > Metazoa > Chordata > Mammalia > Carnivora > Felidae > Neofelis > Neofelis nebulosa. The sequence goes on along the minus strand of NC_080793.1, from coordinate 77,133,008 downwards.
GTTACACTGATATAGACTGATGCAGAGGGGGATCTTTAAAGAGGGAGGGTGTCACATGATGAGACTGTAGGATATAATATTTAAGTACTTGAGATGTGTTTTCTTTACAATTGGGCAGACAACTGGGTTCAAAGTCTGAGTCTATCACTTACTGGCTATTTTACATTAGACCTGGGGTTGGCAAACTATAGCCTATGCACCAAAGCCAGCTTGTTAACTGTTTTGGGTTTTTTTTGTTTTTGTTTTGGTTTTTGTTTTGGTTTTGGTTTTACAGTCCTCCAGCTAAGGATTGTTTTTACATTTTTTTTTTTTTTTTGATATTTGAAAAAAATCTGACACCAAGAATATTTTGTGATATGAAAACATTTTTAAGAAGTTCAATTTCAGTGTTCACATATCAAGTTTGATTCGAAGACAGCCACACCTACTTATCTATATAGTGTCTATTGACCGTTTTGGACCTATAATGGCAGAATTGAGCAGGTGTGACTGAGACCGGATGGTCCACATAACCTAAAATATTTACTGACTGATCTTTTACAGAAAGGGTTTGCTGGTTTTTGCATTAGACAACTTAATTGACTTCACTGAACCTCAGGGATGTTTCCTGCATGAGGGAAACAGTAAACAGTACCTCCTTCAGAGGACTCACATTACAATTAAATGAAATACTGCCTGTACATACTCAGTAAATGTAAGCCGTGAGTTTCTATAATTTACCACAATACTCTTTGCTATCATTTTATTACTGTTGTTGTACTTACCATCTCGAAACTCCCTTCGACAAATGATGTTGAATTGTAATTACTTCTCAGTATTCTTACAGTAACAAAGTTTTGTTATTTACCGAGAAACTTATTTGTTTTATAACCCCCAAATGATCAAACAAATATCAGTGAGTGAATATGATAACTAACATTTACTTTTCTTGGCTATTAAATTTGAAAAGAAAAACTTTTAAAAGATTCTATTTTTAAGTAATCTTTGTATCCAGTGTGGGGCTTGAACTTATAACCCTGAGATCAAGAGTCACATACTCCACCAACTGAACCAGCCAGACACCTCACCATTAAATTTTTTATAAGCTCTTCATGTACATTGATTCCTATTCCCTTATCAAAAGATTTTCTTTTTTTTTAATGTTTATTTTTATTTTTGAGAGAGTGAGAGAGAGAAAGTGTGGGGGCGGGAGGGGCAGAGAGAGAGGGAGAGAGGATTCGAAGCAGGCTCCAGACTTTGCGCTGACAGCAGAGAGCCCGATACTGGGCTCGAACTCACGAACTGTGAGATCATGACCTGAGCCAAAGTTGGACGCTTAACCTGAACCACCCCGGCATCCCAAAGCATTTTCTATCATTAAAGTAAGTGGCTTTTGTATACCTTAAATATTTCATATTATTTTTAAAAAAAATTTTTTTTTTACATTTATTTATTTTTGATAGACAGAGACAGAACACAAGTGGGGGAGGGGCAGAGAGAGAAGGAGACAGAGAATCGGAAGCAGGCTCCAGGCTCCGAGCTCTGAGCTGTCAGCACAGAGCCCGACGTGGGGCTTGGCTCGAACTCACAAACCGTGAGATCATGACCCGAGCTGAAGTCGGATACTGAACCGACTGAGCCACCCAGGCGCCCCTCTCATATTATTTTTTTAAAGCAATTTCACATGGTATGGTAAAGAACTAAACTTTGCCAGAGGAAAACTAGGTTGAAAGATGCTACTCAATGGTTGGAAGTAGGAGGTGGAAATGCTACATACATGTAAGGGAACACTGAACAAAAAAGGTAGAATTGGGAAGGCACGGTAAATGTCCCTGTAAAAAATAAATAAATAAAGGTTTTTAACCTTTAGCATTTTTTTTCCTCCACAAGTGATCAGAATGTTTCTTAGAAATTCATCAATAACTTTGAGACAGAAAACTTTCAGTTCATCTCCTCTGCATCCCAATATTAGGTAAGACTGTATTTTATTTTAAAGCTCTCTAGGCAATACATCCTGTCCCTTTCATTTAACTGTTTCAAGTCTCACTATATTATGAGGCATGTTTTCTTTTTCTTTGTGTCCCCAAAATGTAAGGTTATACAGTATCTAACACAACATAAATGGTGGATAAATATTCACAGAATTGAACTGAATCGAAACCCAGAATCCTCACGGGCAATGAAAAAAAAGCTCTCAAAATGGCTGCCCAGACTCTTTCCCTAAGTTTCGTGACCTACATGATATGTGTTCAGAAGAAACAGAACAATTAAGACAAGGCACACCACTCCCGTTTCTGTCCTTGGTTTGTCTTTATTTTTCCACTGTTGCGTTATGATGCCTTTTCTACGCTCTACAAATTACCAAGTCCACTTTAAAAGTATTACCTACTCCCTTCTGTATTGTGGCATGGAAACCCTCCCACTTCAACCTCTGTGTTACAGCAAGCAATAGAGAGGTCGTGTTTCGTAATAGTGGGGAAAAATAGTCATTACAAAATAATGCTCACTCTTAATTAGGGTTCCTTGCTACACAGTCCAAAATAGCATTCCAGGAAAGGCAGGGGCAAAATATGCCTTCCTAAATACTCTCTGTGTTCGTGAATTCTTATTTACAGGACAATGAACACATATTTTGAAAAACGACTAGAAGTACTTTTAGTATAATAACAACCATACCTTATAAAAGGTCGTGTCACTGCAAGGATTGTTCTGATGAACCAAGATGGATGAACAATGATGAATGATTTCAAATTCTTTCGCAACCTATTTAACAACAAAAAAAGAAAGAAAAGAAAAGAAAAAAAAAATCACTCCTAACCCATTTTCAGTAGGAGTTAAAATGGAAAGTATATCTCCAAATAAGCATATTATAATATTAGAGAGTTCTAGGTAAGTTCCTATTATCTGATGGGAAGGAACTGAACGACCATGATTAGTAAAAAAATTATTTTATTAAAAACTTTTTAATGTTTATTTATTTTTGAGAGACAGAGTGTGAGTGGGGGAGGAACAGAGAGAGAGGGAGATACAGAATCCGAAGCAGGCTCCAGGCTCTGAGCTGTCAGCACGGAGCCCGATGCGGGGCTTGAACTCACAAACCATGAGATCATGACCTGAGCTGAAGTCAGACACTTAACTGACTGAGCCACCTAGGTGCCCCCCTCCCCCCAATTTTTTTGAGATAAAATTTGTAACTTGTATGAGTCCAACCTCATTTTCCCAGAGGAATAAATGTAAAGTAGGATGGGTGTATTTCTGGACTGCATAAATCTATGACTATCAGGGTGCATTTTGCTTAACAATTCTTTTCATTTTTGCCAGCATTATCTTTACTGTTTTGAAAAGAACACATTCTTACTAGCAACTTAGCCAATTTCTTTGATCTACTAAGCCTTGGTTTCTTCTTCTGTATTATGAAACAAGTAACAGTAGATCATGTGGTTGTTTGACTTTCAGATTACCATTTTAGCATTCTTGATATTCAGGCATGTTTTGAAGCATTAGCAATGCTACTTTATGAATGTTTAGATCATCAAATGGATCTTAGATAACATAACAGGGCACTCGCACGTTGTCATGCACGAAGCCACATCTAAGGGGATGCCACACTTAGCCAACTGAGTCACCCAGGTGCCCCTAACATGTTTTGTGCTATTCAAGCCAGTATGGGTGGAAGTAAAGTATCTTGGGAAAAAAGTGCACCACGGTACCAAATGGGCTAGTGGTTAACTTGAACTATCTCGGCAAATGATGGACTATAAGCCCAACAGTCGCCCAGATCAACAGTCCTAGTGCACATAAGCAGCATCAAGATCACGTAAAACCAGTAAAGAATCGTGGCTACTCCACGGGTGCCTGGGTGGCTCACTTGGTTAAGCATCTGACTCTTTTTTTTTTTAAATTTTTTTTCAACGTTTTTTATTTATTTTTTGGGACAGAGAGAGACAGAGCATGAACAGGGGAGGGGCAGAGAGAGAGGGAGACACAGAATCAGAAACAGGCTCCAGGCTCCGAGCCATCAGCCCAGAGCCTGACGCGGGGCTCGAACTCACGGACCGCGAGATCGTGACCTGGCTGAAGTCGGACGCTTAACCGACTGCGCCACCCAGGCGCCCCAAGCATCTGACTCTTGATTGGCTCGGGTCATGATCTCATGGTTTGTGGGCTTAAGCCCCGAGTTGGGCTCCGCACTGCAGAGCCTGCTTGGGATTCTCTCTCCCTCTCTCTCTCTCTCTCTCTCTCAAAATAAATAAATAAACTTAAAAAAAAAAATCATGGATACTCTGTTTATCAGGACAAACCTTTGCACCTTCACGCAGCAACGGCATACACATAGTTTAGAACAGACTTGGTCGCCAGGTTTGAGATGACAACACCTAGCAAAACCTAGGGGAGCTCTGCTTTATTTCAGATTTGGGGCAGCAAGTGAACTTTTCTTAATATTTCTGTCCTTTCTTAACTCTGCATAATTCCGTGTTCCCAAAACGTGATCACGTGTTTCGGTAGATGAAAGGGAATTAGGAATGGGAGCTATTGAGGAAGCCAAAACGGAGATTAAATAATGACACCCACGTACCGTCTGTCAATCATCTGGTAGCATTTTTTCATCCAGCCCAGCCCTGGCATCTTGCGTCTGGGGGTTGCACCATTCAAGTACACAATCATATAGTCTTCAGCTACCATCAGCTCTAAAGTGCTTATTACATATCTGATCACAGGAAGGAAGCGGAGGGTTTTCATTTCCCACATGAAACAGTTCATCTTATTTACAACATGATTATATGACATTTAAATTACAGAGCATATGACATTTAAGAATGGTTGTGCATATTCCCTCTTTACCTTGAAAAGAATGCAGTTTCCTAAGATTATTTCTCTGAGAGTGAGTATTGCTCATTTATCTGTAGGGTTATCTTGTTTTTATCTTTTTTTTTTTTTTTTTTTTTTTTAATGCACCTACGCTGAAAAAATACGTAGGTTAGAACCCGAATTTCAAAAATGTCAACACTGTTATCATGTACCAAAGGCACAAGTGAATGATATAAATGAAGCCATGTTACGGGGGGAAAAAAAATAACACTTTATCCAAAGGAAATGTTCCAGGATTTGAGAGTGCAGGCAAGACTGTGTTCGTTTTGTTTTCAAATCACTCTACTGACAAAAGTTCTTTTAAAGGCTTTCGCCTCTTGAGCAATATTCCTTGACAGAGATTTCATTGACTTCTCATCAAAGGCTTAGAATATTCTACATCATCTATTTCCTCCCATTAAAGATGACTATCTGCCATGCCATGCCATAGACATTCACTCAAAGCACTTTGCCATAAATATCACTCACAGGAAAAGATTTTCCATGACATAGTGGTAATCCGCTCGACTGCTGTCTGGCAGAAAACAGGCAGCAAACACAATGATTGCATTTAGGCCGTCCCCATAGTATCCTGGGGGACAAACAAAAAGACATTTGTGACCAACTGAAAGCTCTTAACAAGACAATATTTAACCTAAAGGGCAAATCTGGAAGCTTTGGCAAGCGTGTGTGCATAAATGTAACAGATCTTTAAGTGAGTATTATATAGACTATACTTCTGTAAGTACATAACCTTATTTTCAGTGGTTATCATAGAGTATAATATATGTATATTGTATACAGCCTTAAATATACAGTGTGAATATATCTGCATAAATGGCATATCCATTGATTATGGACGATTATATGTGTTGTACATAGTCATGAATGGGGTATATAAATATTCAACTTAGCAAAGGATGGGGGTTTTGACTTACAGGTTTCTAATATATAATGCTTCAGTCCTTTAATGGCTAAGAGGCTCTCCCTGATCCTTTTCAGCTGTTTTTCTCAGACTCTGGTTAATTTAAAGGGAAAATCTAGTCACTGAACTGCAATATAATCAGGCTCACATACTCCAGTGACCAGATACTAGTAGGTTAACAAGCAAAACACCTTTATTTTGATTTTGTGGACTGGTTCACTTGCCTGTAGTGTCCCTGGGATCTCCAGATTCAACAGACAGTGCACTGACACGTGGAAAGTTCTGGCCAGGCCTAGAGTCACTGAGCACAGAATACAGAGCCTCATCTTTTTAAAAAAGAACAAATTCAAGACAGGCCTGGTGAAAGCCAACCTCTCTTTGCGTTTTACGACAATATGTGCTTCTGAGAAAACTTGAGAATTACTTCCTGGTGACGCGGACAGGAAGCAGAGGTGGGGGTGCTATACGCACGTGTGTGAGAAAATAAAAGGCAAGTGTGAACTCCAAGGGTCAAGAAAAATATAGGGACGTCTCAGGACATTTTACCCACATCTGAAAGCTGTGTGGCATTCTCTAAGCTCTGTGTTCCCTCAGAGCTTATCTTGGACACTCATGGCAGCTGTTGGTCAAACCTCCACGGGTTTGTGCATGGAGTCTCTCGTGTCCTTCAGACTTAAAAAATGAAGGAATGCACCGTGTTTTCATTTTTTAATGTCCCTTCATAAACACTTGGAATTTTTGTCATATAACATAGGTCTGGACTTCAGAATCATTACGTACAGATTGCCTCAAGGCTCTGAGTAGGCAGACAGGACATACCCTCAAGCCTGATCTGAACTCAGTGCGTTTCATTTTTTCAGAACTCTAAATACCCCTCTGGTGATTACATGGCAGTAAAATACCGGCTGGATATAGACTTGGATGGGCTTAACTCTTGAAAAGCAGCTTAATAAGACGTTCTCTACAAAGACAGTATGACCCTACCACAAAAGAGGTGGGGGAAAAGAGTGATACCAACTAAAAATATATCAAATTATGGGTTTGTGTGTATGACTAATTTGAGGTTGTTGGATGCAGTGTTTACTCCACATGTGTTAGAAAATGCTACCTATGTAAGTATACACCCGATGTAACCCATGTTTGCAAAACAGGATTGCCGTGGCTTCCCTATGGATTATTTGCTTTGTTCTGCCTCTTCCAACATGCAGGTAGTTACCAACTTCTTTAAGAACCAGATGTGAAGGAAGATGGCAGGAGATACATTGTAACACAAGAAGTGTTTGTTCCACCGAACAATGTCATTTAAACAGATTCAGAACCCAATGAAAATCCACAAAGGATACCGTGGCTTTGCTACACCAATGCTAACACCACAAAGGTAGGCCATTTAGACTGAGCACAATGCCAAGGACCCGGTTCATTCAAAGAGAGAATAGACATAATGAATCCAACTTAAAAACAAGTACAAAAGCATCTCTGTAAATGTAGCTGCTTGGCTCCAGGGTGTCAACCTAACTTCAAGATCATGACCACTCAGCTACTTTGATTTCTGTTCCCATTTCTGGAGAATTTCTAATTCTAATTTTTTTTTTTTTTTTTTTTTTTTTTTAAGGACAGTCCGAAGTTTCTAAACAGTACTTCAGAAGTCATCTTAAATGGCATTTCAGCTCTTTGTGTCAATGTGCCTGTCCTTGGAATGCTGTGGTGTCACGGTCACCCAGGCTCATTAACTCGAAGGGATACTGAAGAATCAACTCGCCACGTCCTGATCATCGTCTAAGTCAGGAATGTCTCTTTATATAAAAATGCCTGAAATTCACTAGTGAAGGTGGAGTTTTGTAGTTTTGGGCAGAGGAGCTGCAGGAAGGGAAGAAGAGGCAGGAGACAGAGGAAGAGAAGGGGAGGAGAGACGGTGGAAGACGTAAGAAAGGAACGAGAAGAAAAAGACTTCTTCGGGGAAGTTCTCCTTCCCAACCAAGATCTGGTGCCATTGCTGTCAGGCTCGGGAGATATTTCAGATCGTCCTTGCGATAACTGGAAGGAATGGGTCTGTTTGCTCTTGGTTCCTCGCACATGCCTTCGAGGGGGTCGGCTAACCCGATTTCTGTGCTAATATTTAGCATATTGCAGCTTTAGTCAAGGGAAGTCGGCTGCCAGCAGCTGAAGAGTTCATTAGAAGGATGGCTTTTTGAAAACATGTACTTTAGCTCTCTTCTCAGTAACCAGGAGGTGAGTTCAGGGTGTGTGCGCTGAGGTGCATCAGCAGTGCCACCGCGGGGCCTCCTGAGACCCTCTGGAGAGATAACGCAAACCTTACCTGAGGCAGAACAGACAGGCATGAGAGGGATGGGACACAAGTGTGCCGGCCAGCAAATGGAATGGAGAGAGGAGGGAGGATGTGACAGTCGCAACCAAAACATACACACACACACACCAGCCCGCAACTCTTCTCATTCTTTCCAGGGTCATTTGTCCAGCAACACTGCAGAGAAGTTACCTGAATCTCCTATAAGGAAATGAGAGAAGTAAAAAAAAACAAAAAACAAACAAACAAACAAAAACAAACACACACAAAAACACAAAAACACAAAAAACAAAACAAAACAAAACAAAAACAAGAAAGGAAACTTCTCATTATAATGCTTCGGTGTAACTGTCCATGGTTATTGAAATACATTCTCCGTCCCCAAGTTCATAAAAAGCCAGTTTCTGGCCTCCGAGTGACCCCACACTGTTGTTGATCCAAACCACCTAGACCTCTCTTTGGTTTTTTGTTTGTTTGTGCAGATAACAGGAATATTGCTCATGGGCTCATGGGTGGTGACCCTGGCTCTGAGATCACCTCTTTTACTGCTGAGGTAAGGGAGGGCTGAGAAGCTAGGTCATGTCCCAAGGTCACAGAGCAGTTAGTGGCCAAGACAGGTCTTGAGCTCTGTTCTTCTATATGGTGTCCAAGGCCTCCTACCGTAGCTCTTATCAAGGTCACCAAAGCCGAAGACTGCATTATTCGGATACTGCTCTCACGCGTGCTCCCAGCTGGCATGACCCTTGGCAGAGTCTGGCTTTGCAGCGAACTTAGGTGGCGGTTTTAATCACCCCCACCTTGCAGTTACCGAGCTGCTGCTTTCCTGTTGGCCTGAACGGGAGAACTTCTTCGTGGGAAAATGCCTGACACCCCAAGACCCGTGCTCACTATGGAGTGCTGCTTCTTACACGCTCGTCAGAAGCCAGGATAACAAACACAAGAGATTGGTATCTGGGGAGTGTCGCTTTCTCATCAGTAGCGTCTAAGAAGGAGGTGTCAGCTTCCAACACAGCGGACCGAGCTCTGGCAAATTCAGAAGTAAAAATCTGAACTGTCTTTACCTACAGAGCACAACAGCTGTTCAGGGGGTGGCAAGAGGCAGCGTCCCGCTAACGTCCCGGATGGGTGCAGCCAGGGGCACACTCATGCAGGCCAGTGCCCGGAGGAGGCCGAGGCAGAGCTGGGGACAGGAAAGGTGGCCGTTTCTTCCAAACAACACTGGACAGACGCATGGACAAAACCAAGCTGACGACACAGAATGGAGGGGAGCGAAGGCCAGGGGAGGGGGTGGCTGGGACGGAGGGCACAGCAAACCACGTGATCCGCGACGGGTCAGCTGAATTTTCACCAAGTGTGTGACAGGCAGAAGCAGTGGCTTTTTGGGGTTTTTTTTGTTTTGTTTTGTGTTTTAACCCAACCGTGTCGATGATAATCACTCTTTCCTGATTTGGGCAAAGCACGGATGGGCTCAGGAGCGCTGGGAAGCAGTGATGTTGCTTTTTCACATCAAAGGGGCTCTTAAGTTAAGACCCCGCGTGGTAAACACACAGAGGACTACTGGGTGACTCTGATTTACTTCGACAGACTTTTCTACCTCCTTCGACCTTTGTTTTGTTTTTTTGTTTTTTTTTTTTTGAATGGGCACAGGCTACTTTTATAATCAAGCTTTGTGTGGTTTTCTTTTTATTTCCAAAAAGCAAACAAACCCCAAATACCTGATGGGTGGTACTGAGGAGGTAGGAGCTTCGGGGAAGATCTGGGATGATGTGCGGGTTGTGGAACAAAGGGGTTGTTGATTTTATTGGCTGGCTGGCTGTTCCCTTCAGCGAGATCGAGATCGGGCCAGCTCTCATTCTGCAGGGCTATGCAAACATTTCCCTTGGAGCAAACTGCCTCCCGCCCCCACAGCACCTGTCCCTGGGCCACGTGACCACCGCAGGTCAGACGGTGAGGCAGGGCAGAGCAAGGCCGTGGCCAGGGGCGCCTATGGGCATTTTCTTTCGCTATCGAGGTCGGAGTCCCTGGGGGATCCTGATACTTACACGAAGGTAGCAGTGCCTGAATGGAAGATGGATAATCTGGCTGGTGGAAGAAAGTGTGAAAAGACACAATGTCCTTCTGCTTGGTAGAAAACAAAAGCTACAGGTTTAATGCGGCGCTAAGACGCTATTTCCCTGTCCCCGGAAGAGAGAACAATCGCCTCGTCAGCTGACACTTTTTTGGAAGAGCTGAGCGCTTAGGGTGGGGCCTCAGGACTGCAGGAAACAGCGCATGCAGCAGAAAACTTAAAAAAAAAGCCCTTTATGTTTCCTGAGGTTGACAACATTCACTGTGGTGCTTGTGCTCATCTGACTGTGAATCCAAAATCAAGCGAGGCTCCCGGAGCTCCCAGAAAGCACTGGAAAGACCGAACACACAGCTTTTCTCTCTCCCTGGTCCGTCCCTAAAGCAGGTGGAGGCTCTCACTGGCAACGCCTGTCATCAGGCACAGATGCAAACGGAGTCCACAGAAAAGCAAACTTCAAGCAGGGGGAGAACCGACCAGGCTGAGTCTCAAGAGACTTATTCCTAAAGCTTCTCAGAGGATTCAAAAGACCATTTCGTTTCTAGAATGACCTCTGGGGTAGCGACCTTACTACGGGTCGTAGCAGCACAGACGCGAAAGCTACTCAGGTGAACCCTACAACCATGAGAAGTGCGGTGGCCACCTGTCACCATACAAAATTATTACAATATGATTGACTAGCTTCCCTATGCGGTACTTCCCGTTCCATGACTTACTTATCTTATAACTGGCAGTTGGTTGAGCATTTCATAAGGTATATAATTGTCGAATCACTACGTGGTGCCCTTGAAACTAATACAACATTGTAGGTCAACTCTGTTAAAAAAAAAAACAAAAACAAAAACCTACAACTGACCCATATGAATTCCAAACAGACGTTATTTAATTGGACAGCTGCAGTTTTCAAGAAATTTGCACAGATTACCGCTGTCAGATATGCGGTGTGAAAAGCAGTTTTCACACTGGAAAGCTATTTTTTGCATAGTAGGCTTCCCACTGTTTATTGAGTTGCGTATGAGGTAATGCACTTGGCTCTACAGGCCCCTGAATATCGGTTGCAGAACAGGGTTTTGAGGGTGTCATGCCGCAGAGAACCCTACTTTCATTTTTCTAGTAAAGAACTACGGCTGCCCTCCTCGCCACCTCCCAGAGTCGCAAAGAGCTGCACTACCTCCGTGAGAGATGACCCTCCTGTAGGGCTCGATGACCTTCATGTCAATCCGCTGCTCCTGTTCTCCGATCACCACGGTCCTCCACAGCCGGTTGTCCTCCCGCTCCTCCTCCGCCGTATACTCTGGAATGGACTCTGACTCTTGGCCGGAATCTTTGTTAGCTGTGGAACTTTCTGGAAGGGAAGCACAGAGCAGGACTGAGGAGCAAGACTCCACAGCTGAGGCAGTTCCACCACGGGCCATCTCCTGGCAGAGTCAACCTGATGGCACCCTCTGTTTGGCACAGACAGCCCTTATGCAGATGATTACCTTCCTGACCACATAAAAGATACTCAGTGAGGTCTTGTTTATTGACTGACAGAACGACCAAATCCATGCTAAGGCCACGCTGAGGGTGGGGACAGATGCAGGGCTAGAGATGCCCTGTGTTGGTGGGCTACGGGTGGATAGGCTGCTACCAACTCATCCTTGAACACACAGGTTGAAGACCTGTACACTGTCCTCATGGGGTGAAAGTCTACTTATCAGGCACAGGTGCTTTTATTTTCCTTGGGCCACGGATCCTCGTGTATCCTGTGTGTTAGGTATCTCGATGATACCACCAGCCTAGACCCTCTCCCCACCCCCCACCCCCCCATGCTAAGACTCTTACAGAGGAGTTGAGCTCCCTTCCCTACTGGGAGTGAAGTTGGGCAGAAATATGGTGTTACTTCCTACGGAGTTTTCAAAATACGCTATGGAAAGATTTCATAGTGAGCAAGAAACAGACAACTCTGTAGACCAGAAATGCTCTGAGACCAAAAACTCGTAAGACTCCTATTTGTGGGTACATGGGGCAGTACCAAAGCCCGCTGAGCGTTCTTCGGGGGAACATTTACTACACAGTCTCGTGCATCCCCAAACAAGCAACCATGTTAAGTTTTTGAAAGAGCAGCTGTTTCCATTTTTACTCCAACTGCGAGTAGAGTTTAACAATGGCGATTCTCTGTACGTTTCAGTAATTTGAAGATTAAAAAGATTAGTTACAACCTTCACGATGATTCTGTGAGGCACGATCATTCTTATTTTCTCATTCGTGGGAAAAGACCTTTCATTTACATTGTACTTCTATTTATTTTATGGCACTTCGATAATACGAGTATTATTCTTATCTACCACGCATCAGGCAGAGGAGTAGGCACAATGGACCTGCCCGCGCAAAAGCTGACTTTGAAGTAATTTGCTATCGCGCTGTACCCTGCATGTGTGACCGTCTCATTCTCTTCATTTTACCATGAGGCTGCGAATTCCTTGGGCCTGGAAATTGTGCGTGAACCACCTTTGTTACTCACTTCCACCAACCAACCCCACGCTTAGCTTGGAAACCTGCCCAGAGCACCCAGGGAAAACTGAGGCCGCTGGGTAAATAGAGGAAAGCTTGGACCAGTTCCTGAAAATACAGGTAATCTGTAAGGGGACCACAACAAAGCCATCATGTTCTGGAAGATTCCTCAAGACACACTCAAACGTGCCTAATTATCTGTGACTTAGAATTGCAAAATGAAAGCCAGTTGGGAAGCCGTCCCAGCCTTTTCTGCCAACACCAACAGCGACCAGACAGGCAGGCTCACTCTGGCTTCCTCTGCCTTCCTGCCAGTGCCCCTCATCTTACCGAGGACGGAAAGCAGCAACCTTTGGTTGCAGCCCAAGTTCCGCATCACTGGTGCAGATCCATCCATCTGCACTGGACTCCCTGTCTGGACTCCTTTCCTGCTCTCCCTTCCTCTTGGCTGAGGGCCCTTGGACGCTCATCTTAGTTTCCTTCCTGGGACTCTGTTCTCCATCTGGCCTCCGCGCCCTCAGAGCTCTGGGCTCTGATGTGGGCTTGTCTTCAATGTTCCTGTACATGCATGCTCTGCCCTGCAGCGAGCTCACCTTCCACCAGCCCCTCTTTATCCTTGTTTGGGGCTCGCTGGCCTGCTCTAGCTTGACCCAGGTGATCAGTGTGGGGTGACTGTTTTGTTTTCTGCATGCTTTGATCGGGGCTACCTCGCTTAAAAAACATTGTATGCCGTATTCTTTTTTCTGGTTGGAAAAATAAAATGCTAACACGAGTACAAACAGTACAGACAATCGTCCATGAAAACGGCAGTAATCACCAGTCCTGCTCTCACTCATTATTGTTTGCTCTGTATTCTTTTTATTATGCACATGCACATGAGCATACCCCCCTACCCTATTTATGATTATTCTATACATTCTACATGCTCTATACATTTTCTTTTATAATGTGCTCGTATCTAATAATATAGCATAGGGTTCTTTGCATCTCAGCGAATATCAAGCCTGCTCATCTTTTTTCTTTTTTTTCTTTTTAATGTTTATTTATTTCTGGGACAGAGAGAGACACAGCATGAAAGGGGGAGGGGCAGAGAGAGAGGGAGACACAGAATCGGAAGCAGGCCCCAGGCTCTGAGCTGTCAGCACAAAGCCTGACGCGGGGCTCGAACTCACAAACCATGAGATCATGACCTGAGCCGAAGTCGGTTGCTCAACCGACTGAGCCACCCAGGTGCCCCGTAGCCTGCTCATCTTTTTAAAAGCCTATTTATTTTTTTAGTAATCTCTATCCCCAATGTGGGGCTCAAATTCAAAACCCCGAGATCAAAAGTCACATGCTCCTCCCACTGAGCCAGCCAGGCACCCCTAAACCCTGCTCATTTAATTTTTTTTAAAGTTTATTTATTTATTTTGAGAACGAGAGAGAGAGAGCCCGGGGTGGGGGTGGGGGGGCAAAGAGGGAAAGAGAGAGAATCCCAAGCAGGCTCTGTGCTGACAACGAGGGGCTCAAACTCACCAACCGTGAGATCGTGACTTGAGCCGAAACCAAGAGCCAGATGCTTAACTGACTGAGCCACCCAGGCGCCCCAAACACTGCTCATTTTAAAAAGTAGCCCCAGAAGGACGCCTGACTGGTTTAGTCAGTAGAGCCTGTGACTCTTGGTCTCGTGGGTTGAGTTCAAGCCCCACATTGGGCATGGAGCCTACTTAAAAAACAAAAAAATAATAATAAAAATGAAAATAAAGAGTAGCCCTAGGGTATTCCATTTTGCCGATGTCTTTTAGTTTGTCAATCCCACAGTGATAGAACTTTAGTTTTATTCTATTTTGTTGTCGTTCTTATAGAGGACTTGGTTCAATAAGTATCTTTGTGCTTATCTTACTTCATTTGTGCACGTGTTGCTGTAAATTAACTTTCTAGCAGGTGAATGCTGGGTCAGACACTATAAGCACTTGACGTTTTTATGGATATTTTTGTCCTTGAGTGTATCACACCAAAATATATGAGGAGTTGTTTTCCTCCAAAAACTCTGGAGGATATTAAAGTTTTTACCCCTTGACAATTGATGGTGAAACCGGTCTGTTGTTTTTATTTGTATTCCTTTAAGTATTAAAGAAGGTGACACTTTTAAGTGTTTATTAGCTATTTATATTTCTCTTGCTGACAGGGAGGCACCTGTAAGGTCCTTTGCCTCTTGTGGTCCTTACTGATTTGCTGAAGTTCTTTATGTAGAACTTTTGTCATGGTTTGCAATTCGTTTCCTGCTTCGGCTTAGCTTTAATTTTTTTTTTTAATGTTTATTTATTTTTGAGAGAAAAAGAGAGAGAGTGGGGGAGGGGCAGAGAGAGAGAATCCCAAGCAGGCTCCACGCTGTCAGCACTGAGCCCGATATGGGGCTCGAACTCACGAACCCTGAGATCATGACCTGAACCCAAGTCGGCTGCTTAACTGACTGAGCCACCCAGGCACCCCTGTGCTGAGCTTTTAAATTGATTTTTTTTTTTTCCAAACAGAAACTTAGTATTTTTATATAGTTGAATCTGTTCACATTCGTCTCTACGTTTTTTGGTCCTTGTTTCATAGTAAGAACGGGCACTTCTACCTAAAAGTATGTATGTATACAAATACACAAGACTTTTCCTGCACTTGATGTTTTGAAACAAGCATTATTACTCATTTTGGCATAAAAGTGTGGACCCTTTTATGGAATGCTATCTCTGTTGGCCTCAAAGAATGAGAGCTGGCAAGATGCTGGAGTTCCTTTTCCTTCCCCACCTTTTTCTGGTTGATATAAATGGGCAAAATACATTATTTAACAGCTGGGTGCACAGTACATTCTCAAAGTGTTCATTTCTAAAAGTCAACAGTTTAAGCCAGTCAGAAGCGAAGATGGCTTTATTTACTCCCTTGAGTTAGCAATCTCCTCTAGATCCTAATTCTTCCACTTTACTCTAAATTACCATTCTCCCCCCAACCCAAGCCATCATCTTCTGTTTTCAAAAACCTCAGGACTCACTTAACTGGCCCCAGGGCCTCCAAATTTAACTTTTGGCCTGATGCCCTCTTCACTAAGAAATGCTTAGAAATTTTCTTTGTCTCCCTTCCTCAGTAACCAGCTTTTCTCCCCGATGACGGTTGAAGTCAATTAGGCCCCAGGGAGGAACATTTTCCTTTGTCTTTTTTTTTTTTTTTTTAATTTTTTTTTTTTAATGTTTATTTATTTTTGAGATGGAGACAGAGCATGAGCAGGGGAGGGTCAGAGAGAGAGAGGGAGACACAGAATCTGAAGCAGGCTCCAGGCTCTGAGCCGTCAGCCCAGAGCCCGACGTGCGGCTCGAACTCACGGACCGTGAGATCATGACCTGAGCCGAAGTCGGGCGCTTCACCGACTGAGCCACCCAAGCGCCCCTTTCCTTTGTCTTTTGAGAGATGACTTGATACACAGGCTCCCGAACGTCCTTTGCTGTACAGACACCGTGGGGGATCCATTGTTGGTGTGTAAAGGGGATCCCCTAGAGGTGGGATTAGCTGTGGCCTCCAGCAGGGATGTGTCTCTGGGAACGGGGACCAGCTTTCCACAGTGTGATCAGACACTGATGATGTGCATCACCTTAGCAGACCCTGTTTGAACTTCCTCTCGTTAGAGGAAAGACATCCTGTATAGAGTTGGGAAGTTTTTAAGTAAAGTTCTTTTGGTGACAAAGAGCAGGCAGGAAGTTTGTCTGAAGATAAAACTCAGCATAACGCAAGCGCCGAGAAAATCGTCCTTTCAGACCGCACCATCTGGCACGAGGTGGCTTGTGGGTAAAACAAGATTAACACTTGTTTTAGTCGTGAGTAGTTTAGGTGTGGAGTTAAAACACGGAACTGATTTTACAAGCTGGTCACCTGCAGGCTTTGATTATCTGCAAAAAATGTTGGAGCACCTTATTCAGACCAAAACTGGCTGTTGTTAGGGGTGAGTTTTGGGAAAAGGGAGCTCAGGTGAGGTCACTAAACATGACGTAGGAGCCTAGGAGGAAAATAATACAAAAAGCATGCGAATGTTTCTTACAACATTCTTATCCGAAGTATTCAGGCTAAAATTCTTGATCATTTTTCCATTTCTTGTATGAAATGGAAATTGCTGAGACCTGAATTACGGTAAAAAATAACTACGGTGAGTTTGGAAAGCAGAAATAGTTCATATTTCTCACCTTCAGATATTTTTGTTTTAACTTTTTTTTTCATGTTTATTTTTGACAGAGAGAGACAGACAGAGCATGGGGGGGGGGGGGCGCGGGGCACAGAGAGAGGGAGACACAGAATCTGAAACAGGTTCCAGGCTCTGAGCTGTCAGCACAGAGCCCAACGCGGGGCTGGAACCCATGAGCTGTGAGATCATGGCCTCAGCCGAAGTCGGATGCTCAACCGACTGAGCCACCCAGGCGCCCCAACCTTAGGATATTTTTAAGTTTCGAGAATTAATATAACAAAGCATGTTTCTAATAACAAGGCTCAGCTCTCCCTTACTCTGAAAGACTGACCTCCTAACCCCCTCAGCATCTTCGTATGTTTAGTATCTTTGGCACTTGTAAATATCAAAGGAAGTCAAGCTCAATTCTATCAGTCCTTCAAATGATATTTTCCAACCCCTCGGACACAATTATTAAAGAAAATTTTATAGCAGTGGAGGCCAGTTTAATGTTTTTTGACAGTGAGATTCACAAGTGTTTCATAAGTAAAACCACAACGTGGGCAAACAATCTTCCAGGAATATTTGGTTATCAGCTACAGAATAAAACAGGCAAATGGCAGGAGAGTTCTTCAAGGGCTGGGTAAGGTAAGAGCCCTGGAGTCATGAAAATGGCTGGATACAAAGACATGTAAATAAATGGAAGGGCAGGTTACCAGGCTTGGCTTTGCGTGTGTCAGCCTCATCTAGTGAAAGACCCCCTCTTATTCACTGTCAATATATTATGGAGAAGCAGCATGGCCCAAAAGTCATGGACAACAGCTCCGGGTTCGAATGCTGGCTCTGACATTTACCAGCTATCTGACCTCAGGTAAGTTGTTAAGCTATCTGTGCCTCCGTGTTCTCATCCTAAAATGGGGCAAACATGATTCCTACCCATACAGCGGACATTCCCGGGGCTGAGGGTTAAAATACTTAACATATATAAATGCTTAATATTTATAAAATACTTAATATTTATAAAGCACCTAGCGCAAATGCTGGCACATGGTAAGCACTACGAAAGGGTTCATTAAGTGAATCACTCACCAAACATCTTGAAACACTGTTGCCTTCAAAACTCCAACTGTGTTTAGAACGCATACACTTGGTTCAAAATGCAAGAGACCCACAAACATGCAGCTTTCAGGCATTTACTTTGTAAGCTGGGACTTTCATGTCGTCCTCTCCCTTACACAGTCTGTTATCTATATCTGCAGGTTTATAAAACAAAGCTCTTCAGATGGCTTTCTGTGTTTTCAACGTTTCACGTTCTTGTTTGTTTAAAACAGGGCCCGGATATACATCTTATATTTGAAAATCAAAGAGGGCTTTAAAAGTCAACTTACATTAAAATTCTGTCCTTTGAATTTAAGACCTAAATGTAGGGTTGTGGTTGGTAAACTGGTTCTTTCAACAAAACATTGTCAGCTGAATACAAGGAAACGATGTCAGCAAGTGACAGCTTTAATTACCAGCTTTTTCAGCCACCGCCACTTTGCTTAGCACTTTTGCTATTTATAAAAATAAAAGGTTCAGATGTGGTGTGGCACGGAGCTCCACGACAACGGGGAGGTACAGGGGGAGAGAGGGAGGGACCAGCTCACGCCCCAGCTGTCTTCTGTGGGATTTGAGTCAAGGCGTGACTCTTACAACGTGGGCATCTCTCAGCAGGAACAGGGCTGGGGCGGCTGGGGGAGGCTGGGGTGGGCAGAGTAGCTGGGGATCAGTCTCTGACACGGTAGCAAAGAACATGAACTCAAGCCCTTTCACCTTCCATTTGTGTATTTCTACTTACAGAGTCAAACACCCAGATAACTACAGCAATGCGAGAACACAGTACCAATGCAATATAAAATCGCTATTTACACATCAGGAACTACAGTACAAGTAGTTTGGCCAGTTTTTTTTTTTTTTTTTTTAACTTGAGGAAATAAAGCCTTATCTTTGTGAAGGCAGGGTCTGAATCTGTGCTCGTCATGGTAGGAGTCCCGGGGCCTCAGTGATCATTGATTGAATTACTCAACTAATTTGATGAATTTCCTAATTGCGTTCTCTTACAAATGATGCTGCTGGAATTAGCACGGCCGTAGGCATCAGGGCATCATTCCATTGTGCTGTTTCCTTTTTTGACGGTAATAGTTTTCATAATGGAGTAGCTGTGGCCAGGATACTCTCACTCTGAATTTCAAATATTATAAACGCCACCCTGTAAAGCAGAAACTGTGGAATGCCATTTTATAAAGCAAGTGCTTTGTGTTTGTATATTTCTTAACAAACCCGATTTTACTGAGCAAGAGAAGGAACGACATGACATTGAGATTCCTATCAGGAATGTCGGTGTTTGAGCCACCAACTTTTACTTTTCTTCCTTTTTATTCTTCTCCTATCACCCCCAGATCATCCCTCCCTCCTTCCTGCTTTATTGGACGTATAGCAACAAACCTAATAAAGCCCCTGCCTCTGCAGAGCAGACTATGCAACCCGATAGTTAAATGATAGGTTTTAATTACTGACACAGGGAATATAAAATAAGCAGAGGGGTTGGGGCGCCTGGGTGGCTCAGTCGATGAAGCATCCGACTTCGGCTTAGGTCATGATCTCACCGTCCGTGGGTTCGAGCCCCGCATCGGGCTCTGTGCTGACAGCTCAGAGCCTGGAGCCTGCTTCGGAGTCTGTGTCTGCCTTTCTCTCTGCCCCTCCCCTGCTCACGCTCTTTCTCTCTCTCAAAAATACATAAACATTAAAAAAAATTTTTTTTAAATAAGTAGAGGGATAGAAAGTGACCGGGTGTGGGGGTGGGTGGGTGGGGGTGGGAGGTGCCTTTGATTATAGAGGTCAAGGAAGGTCTCTGATGGCAACTGATTAAGATCTGAATAAAGAGAAGAAGCCAGCTATGGAAGGGACTTCAAGGAAGAACATTCCAGATAGTGGGCGCTTGTACAAAGAAACTAGTAAGCTCTAATTTTTCTGCTTCTGCAAACCCAGCCCTAATTTTCTTATAACGCAGCATGTAATAGTGTTCTCACAACCCCAGTGCCTAGCACAAGGCCTGCCGAGAACAAGCATTTAACAAAGGAGCAATGGCTATGTACAACCTCTGTGAACCATCCTGTGCTATCACGCTCTAAACTGTCGATCACAGCCGCCTATGACCTGAGATGCAAAGAGAAGATTCTAGAAACCACAGAAAGGAGCCACCAGCAACCAAATGGGACATCTGTTCCTCGTGCCACTTAAATAATCTTTCATTTCTCACGTAACTTTGGCCTTGACAACTTGGCAACTTACCGTGCCCAGTGTACTCAAAAGAATCTGCTTCATCAGGGGTATCAAGTTCATCCACATTGATATCGATTTCATCTGGGCTGTCCAGGTTATCATCAGAGAGAATAGACCCTTCACTTTGTTGGTCCAGAGAAAGATTGATATTTGGGGCAGTGAGTTTGATCCTGCGAGGAGGAGTGTCGTTAAGATCCAGAGAATTGGGAGGTTCTAAAGAGGAAAAAAAATAGCAACATCAAGTACTAGACTGTATACGCGGCTGCCAACAGTGGGTGGGCCCCAGTGAAAAACATTTTTAAGGCCCTTAAGCAAAGGCACACCTGCTAAAAATCCTTATATGCCATTGACATCCCTTTCTTGACCAGCGGGCCTCAGGACTGGGCTTATCCCAGCCACATCAGCCCTGGCCACATAAACATAAAAAGTGGGAGCCAGTTTTCAGAACTATCCTGTTTAGGTGGAAGAACCTGACACTGATGTAACGTTGAACTGAATTTTTATGATGCATAAGAAAAACAGCTAAGCTTACATAGATCTCATAATGGTTCGTGCAGACATCACTCCTATGGAATGAAGGCTATGAACTTTACTTATTCATCTATTATGTTCATAGTTACTCCTCAAATACTTCTCTTCAGTTCCTGACAACTCTGGGTATGATCTGTAGTCATCTTGGTATACCTCTCAATTCTAGAATTCTAACTCGGCTCTTGTCCTAAGGGAAGTGACACTGTTTCTTTTTCATTAAGTTTTTTCCTCTGTATAGACCATCACCCAAACTGTGTTCCATGTAATGTTTTTATGTATTACACTTGAAGAAAGCTTCTATTGGCCGATAAGTTTGAAAAACACTGGGTTTCTGTATTATAGGAATTCTCCGAGCAGTGTTCTCCAAAAGAATGTTTTGTGATGAGGGGTTCCATGTAGCTATTGAGCACCTGCAATGAATCCAGTGCAACTGAAGAACTGAACTTTCCACATTTATCTTAAGTTTTCATTAATTTAAATAGCCACATGTAGCTAACTGCTACCATATAGGACAACCATAGCCTTAATGCCTGTGTTATTCAAAGTGCATTGTGAACCTTCAAGAGCGGTGTAGACATACGGTGGCTATTAGGCTTATTTGACCATAGACAGAACATTTAAAAATCATTATGTCCCATGACTAGTATCTTGAAAAATTCCCTATTAAATACTTGGACAGAAAAAAAAAAAAATGACTTGCTTTTTTCTTGTTCCATTCTAGGCTTGGCCGATAACATCAGGGCTCAGGATCTTGGTACGATCCTGGAGCTGGTACGGTGCAAAGGGTGACCTCAGTACGAAGCGTGAGTAGGAGGCAACTGGAAATTTAAAATTCTCTTTGGATATGCCGTGAGCTATACACCTGTGGTGTGTAAGGGCTTTGTTTGTCTGTTTCAGCACTCAGGATACCGAGCTTTCTTGACATCACATTTTCAATTGTACACATTCTGACAGTCAAGTACAAATATGGTGAGCCTAGGTGTGAGCTAGGATTTGGTATGATGATATAGGGTAGCTACTTATCCCAGGAACTGAAAACACTGGCAGTTCCAGCTGTGGCCCAGGAGGGAAAAGGCGGCCCCCACGAGGCAGCATCGGTATTCACGTCAACCCTGAAATTAACCAAATCGAGCCTACCACCCTCCTCACACATTTTTTTTTTTTTTCTCTCTCTCCCTTCACTTTTATCACGGAAATCACAAGTTGGATGCCTAGGGAATGGTTCTCTCACTGAATATGACAGTGTTGGGATACAGAACACCCCTAAAGGAAATGAAGAAATGCTCCTCTCACCCGGCCTCATGTCTGCAGCACTGGGACTCAGCATTCCGTCCTCCAGGGGGATGTCCATGCCTACATCCTCTGACAGCAGTCTGAAAAAGAGCAAAGCAGAGCGTGTAAAAATCGTATGGGATTTATCTTTCTCTGAAAGGCCAGCCCAGAGATCCCAGGATGACATTTTCACCTCCCTTGGAATAACCTCAGTATGTGCGCCAGGGCTAGTGTAAGTGGCCCCATTGAGAATTAAGACTTTCTGCGACTAAGACCCATGGAGGACTAAGACCCATGGAGACCAGTTTTATTCTGTGCACATAGTAAGCCATTTCTCCTACCAACTCGTGTAAGTAAGCACACACCACAGGAGGAAAAAAAACAAAATCAGAAACAGGAAAAGCAAATAACTAATAAAATATACTTCAGGTGGGCGTTTCATACTTCCTCAACAACAGAGGCAACATCCGTGCTTTGGAGTCAAGACAGGCCCGACTCCGTACAGCTCTCTTCCTGTGTGTAAATCTGAGCATATTAAATTGCTGTTGGGCAGAGAAAGCATACTCCGCTGCTCTCTCTTTATCAGGACATTAGGGATATACCCCCTACCCCGTTGAGTTGCTGAAAAGTGAAGCAATCAATGTGAAGTGCCTAACGTTCCTGCGAAGGTACCAACTGATGTTATTTCCTATCCTTCTTTGAATATTTAAAGATTCACCGTGAATTACATGTTGGTGAAGACAGTTCTGGTAATGAGCTATTATCTCTTCTCTCTAAACGGTATTGAGGCCAGGACTGCTTATATGTAAGCCCAGGGTAGGAGAACAGGAAAATGCTGGAGAAAATTGTGACAAATGCATATGCTCTCATAGGACTACTGTTCATAGTGAATCCCCTTTGACTTATTTTTACCTCCTGTCCCTTGTTCAGTATATCCCCATTGGTCGTGATAATATGTTTTTCTTCTTATTTTTTTTTAATTTTTTTATGTTTATTTGTTTTTGAAAAAAGGAGACACACTGTGAGTGGGGGAGGAACGGAGAGAGAGTAAGACACAGAATCCGAAGCAGGCTCCAGGCTCGGAGCTGTCAGCACAGAGCCCACCGCAGGACTCGAACTCACGAGCTGTGAGATCATGACCTGAGCCAAAGTCAGACGCTCAACCGACTGAGCCACCCAGGCGCCCCAATACATTGTTCTTCTTGATGCCTTCCATGTAACTTCACTCATCTGGGGTTAGTCCTTGTGATGGAGGCACTAATCTAAATTTAAGCATGATAAACCTTTGTGTTAGCATTCTAAATTTGATCCCTCCCTCTCTGTTACTGACACTTTTCTCCACTTGAATCTGTGTCTACTAAATTTGGAATCTGCTTACCTGGATGATTAATTTCTCCAGGACCCAAGTCAAACTTCTTCTTGTCAGTAAAGCACCATGATAAAAACAAAATTCTACGTCTCTAATGATTACTGTACTTGCTTCATTTATTCAAAAGTATGTAGTGAATATCGACTATGTGCTGAGGATACAGAGGAACAGAACAGATGAGCCTCATTCCTGCGGAGATGGGACGATGGGGTGAAAATAGTGACTATCACCAATAATTCAGTGCTGCTCTCTGAGACAAGTGAATGTCCATGCGTTTACCCATCAACCCCAAAGAGCCCTTCAAAGACACAACGTCGGGGAGTTTCTATCTCCATACGCTTGCTGAGGCTTCTATCCTGTGTCTTCTCCAAAACGAATTCCTGCACCCTGGCAGAAAGACAGTGAGCAAGAGGTTGGTGTGGGAGTCAAAGGCAATAATATGTTGGCAGGAACAAGGAAAATAGTGTCAAACAGAGACACCGTACTGGGTGGCCGCAAACCAACTGTCCAGCAATAGAGGTGGGGGGGGTGAGCAAAGAGAAGGCCTGTGCCAGACCCCAGGTTTGAAAGTCCTGGGACCCAGTGGGACGGTTTTCCATGATGGTGGAGCTTTTCAGATTTCCTTACCACGATCCCCTGTTATGTGAAGTAATCTGTATGTGTTCTCCTTGACATGCACCCTGTAGTATCTGTAAATTGCTATTTAAGAGCAATTGGATTCCAATCTCAGTTCTATCACTCACTGTGTGTCATATGACAAATGATCCAATCCTTCTGTTCCTCTATTTTGACACCAATAAAAGAGGGAGAAGGCATGATGCCAAAAAAGTAACCCGAAAAGGGAAAAAACGTGATCCGTTATTATCGTTGTTCTTTCTATCATCTATTATGACTGCCTTCTCTATTGGCCTGGAAGCTTCATGGGACAGGAACCACGTCTGTCTCTACTGTTATGTCTCCAGCACTTGGTAGAAGTCAATACCCGATAAAAATGCATTGAATTACTGAGCTTGAAATTACCTAAATGCACATGTACGTTATTTCCTCTAGTCTTCTATGAGTCAACCTTAAAAAAAAAAAAAAAAGACATCATAGCTGTACCTATTTCATAGAGCACGCAAAGGTGCACATAAGGGTGCTTGGCCTTAGCCCAAAAATAAATATGAGGGCTTTAAAATAGGTAAATAGTATCAGTCTCAAATTTTTGTAGGTTTTATTTGCGGCAACATGGATGAGCACGGAGGGTATCGTGCTAAGTGAAATCAGCCAGAGAAAGACAAATACCATATGATCGCACTTATCTTAAAAATCAGCCCACCAACCAACCAACCAAACAAAACCAACAAAAAACACAAACAGACCCACAAATACACAGAACACCCTGGTGATTGCCAGAGGGGAGGGAATGGGGGATGGGCAAAATGCATGAAGGGGAGTGGGAGACACAGGCTTCCGGTTATGGAAAGAGTGAGTCACGGGGATGAAAGGTACAGCACAGGGAATATAACGGTGTTGTAACAGTGACCGATGGCAGCTACACTTGTGAGCACAGCACAACATACACAGGTGTCAAATCACTATGCTGTGCACCTGAAATGAATGGAACACTGTGTGTCAACTATGCTTCAATAAATAAAATAGTTTTGTAGGTTTTCTTAATGTTTGTAAGTTATGGGAAACATCCAGGGAATAACTTTAAGAGTCCCAGATCTGAGGGTATAGTTCTGGATTTTAATTCTCCAATAGTATTGACAAACTGATAGGCCCTGAGAAAACTGTCCAACCACCTTTGTGATTTTAAATCGAGATTATAATAAATACCTAATGTCCCAGGGACTATGGAGAATAAATATAATACACATGTGAGTACTCTGTAAATTAGCATTGACTAAGTTTAACGTATTACATTCCCTCATTTTAGACATAATATTTGTGATTTAACTGAAGTATGTGCCATTGTTGGACAAAATACAATTAAGGTTGGGTATTAACCCAGGCGAGAGAAAATTTCAGTATGACATAAATCTCCATAGACTCCATTAGTGCTCTGAACTCACTGACGTTAGTGAATAGAGCCTTTGTCTCTCAATACTTTTTGGCAACACAGAGCAGGGATCCTGTTAAGAAGGTGCTAGAAAGCCAGCAGTAGCATGCAGAGGGGGAAGGGAAAACTGAAGGTTGTAGTCAGGGGTGATCAGAAAAGAGGGACTCTCAGACCATGGCTATTACAGAAGGCCATAGGGTCATTTTAGGAAACCATGGGGACAGAGAAGGAAAGTTGAACCAAAATAGCCTAGAGGCAAAAACCTGAAAGAAACACTAGTTGTGTTCATTGTAAATACTTCAACCACATTCATGCCTTGGATCTGTAAATATTTATAGAAATGACGTGGCCAACCAGAGTAGCTGGCAGTTGAGCAAGACAGACTTAAGCTCAATAGTGGATGCCTCTCGGGATCTATTAGGTAACAAATCCGTTCAGCGTGAAGGTAAATATTTTTCCTCATCCATCCATAGCCATACTCAATTTGGGGTATTCTGTCTACAGAATGGAGTCGCCAAAGAGGCTGAGGGAATTGTAAAATACAAGTGGGACTCTACTATGGCTGACCTCTCAAACAGATGCTCAGCTCCACGTCTCCGTCTAGAGGATGGATCCAAGACTGTTTGTTTGCTGGATGGTTTTCTACTCGTTACTGCTCTCCACCAAATATTTCTGGTTCTTGGCCTTCTGGCCACATGGTAAAATTGGACTTTCCTGCTCTCCTTTGAAATTCGGGTGGTCAGGTGATTTGCTCCGACATAGGGAATGAGACCAGAAGTGGTAGGTGTCACTTCTGGGCCGAAGAATTAGGTAGGAGCCAGTGCGTAGGTATCATGGGCTGCTTCCCTTCTTGGTGGTTGAGTTGGGACTCTGTCAGGT
Organism: Neofelis nebulosa; assembly: GCF_028018385.1. Classification (NCBI taxonomy): domain Eukaryota; kingdom Metazoa; phylum Chordata; class Mammalia; order Carnivora; family Felidae; genus Neofelis; species Neofelis nebulosa. The sequence continues at coordinate 77,106,803 of NC_080793.1, read as the reverse complement.
TGTGGCTATGAGGAGCAGAGGCCCCCACTAAACCTCACAGACTATGTAAAGAAGAAAGGAATTTTTGTTGTGGTTTGCCCGAAGATGTTGAGTTTCTTTGTTACCACATCCTAATCCAGCCCATTCTGACTAGTACAGCTGGCCTTTATTATTCATTTTGAAGGGAGTATCTGACTCTCACTCTGCCCTAATTTGGGAATTCCATTTCCCACCTTCTCAACCTAGGCTCATGCGGATGATACACATCTTGTCTGGGTTACTCACACACAAAAGAATATTTTTAATGTTCAGAAGGGCATCAAATGCTTTCAACTATTTTTTAAACTCGAGTATTTCTATATCATCTTGATGGTTTTTCCATCTAGCGCCTGTTAATTTGCTTAATGCTTTTCTTTAAATTGACTTATGTTAGTTAAGTAAATTTATTTTGAAAGGAAGGTTTGTATCAGGTATATATGGAAACTTAGTGTCACTTGCCTAAAATTGTCACATAAGTGAAATGTAATAAAACTAAAATGATGCTATTAAATTCAAGGTAGAAACCCCAAGGCTTTCACTCAAGACTTTCACTCTGTTAAAAAAAAAAAAAAGACTAGTGTCTGGAAAAGTATAGCCCTGTATCATTATAAATACAAAGAAATGCTGTAGAAGATAAAGCAGCAAAAAAGTAATTAATACATTTCCAAACTTGAAAGAAACCAAGGGAAATCCCCAGGTGACAGAAACAGAGTTACTCCAGAAAGCTGATGGGAAAGTAGCCCACAGGATTTTGGACTGGACACAGGCTTTAGGGCTCCCCAGGAGAAGTGACCTCCAGGTGCTGGAAGAAAGGCCTAGATCAGAACTTCTAAAGAAAGCGGTGGACCTTAAAGAACGGCCCCCTTACTGAAAAGGGGATGAGAGGAAACTCTAGTCTCTGGCCTTGGAAAGCAAGTCTGCCTGGAATCTTGGATGGAAAATGAGAAGCAATCTGTAAGAATTAGGCATGCACTTGTATGCCAAGCATGTTTCAATTTATATTACCCGAATGATGTAGGTAACCCAAGTCAAGAGATTAAAATTAAATCTCATCTCTCTGAAAGATGAGCTCACACCAAAAAAACCCCAAAGCCAAAAAACTCAAACTACAAACTACACAAGGGAAAAAACACTATGAGGGATTGCCATCAGATGCAGTAGACAGAGGAACTGGCAATAAAAGTCCCCCTGCTGAAAAGGAACAATATGAAAGAGATTGTAGCGATTAAGGAATAATTTTTCAACCTTTCTTGTATGAAAGCACTGAGATCTGAGGCTGTCGGGCTTAGCTGGTAGTGTCACTTACCCTGACTAGCCAGGCTGCTTCAAAAAGGAACTTCTAAAAATAATAATGCAGAAAAGGGGCGCCTGGGTAGCTCAGTCAGTTAAGCGTCCAACTTCAGCTTGGGTCATGATCTCACGGTCTGCGGGTTTGAGCCCCATGTCGGGCTCTGTGCTGACAGCTTGGAGCCTGGAGTCTGCTTCCGATTCTGTGTCTCCCTCTCTCTCTGTCCCTCCCCCTCTTGTGCTCTCTGTCCTCAAAAATAAACATTAAAAAATATATAATGAGGCAGAAGGGTTGACAATAAAGTGACATAAAAACTGTCAGAAAAATATTAACCACAGGAAAGCAAGCATCACACTACTGATATCAAACAAGATACATTTTAGGCAGAAAAGCATTATTAAACTTTACGAAAGTTATTATTTCACAGTAAAAGAAATAACTCTTCAGAAGATACAATAATCCAGAACCTATATGCCTTCAACAACAGCCCCAAAATAAAACAAACATTGAATGTAAGTTATAAGAAAAATTAATTTTAGGGGCGCCTGGGTGGCGCAGTCGGTTAAGCGTCCGACTTCAGCCAGGTCACGATCTCGCGGTCCGTGAGTTCGAGCCCCGCGTCAGGCTCTGGGCTGATGGCTCGGAGCCTGGAGCCTGTTTCCGATTCTGTGTCTCCCTCTCTCTCTGCCCCTCCCCCGTTCATGCTCTGTCTCTCTCTGTCCCAAAAATAAATAAAAAACGTTGAAAAAAAAATTAAAAAAAAGAAAAATTAATTTTGTGTGGGAATATTTCAATAGACTTCTCAAGAATTTATAAACCAATCTGAAAAAAAAAGGCATAAAGATATAGATTTGAATATAATAATATAGCTTGATCTAATAGATCTGTGCTCAATAAAAGTACACAATTTTTTTTTCAAACTTACAAAAACTGACTATATAGAATGTCTCACAAAATACCAGAAGTCAAAATCACATGTGCCATAATCTCTGACTTCAGGGACATACATCTAGAAATCAATCATGAAAAGACAATTTGGAAACCGAAAAACCCATTTGTAAATAACCGACAACAAAGCTCCATGAAACAAAAGTTGTGAAGGCAGCTAAGGAAACTCCTAGAAGAAAACAAATCGTTTTGAATTCGGATATTAGAAAATCAAACGGACTGAATTCCCGGAGTTCAACTCAACCCAGGAAGCCAAAAAAGAACCGCGCTCTTATGTGATTCGATGCTATTTGTATTAAATCTGTGTACCACCTCTCAGGATCATGAATACCAACTCAGGGGGACAGTGACATAAGTGATTCTCCAGTTTGAGAGTGGATTCCACGTGCATTGGTTGATTTTGTATTTCTGGGACTTCATAAAGCAGCTAGTATGCAGTCGCATGGCACTAGGCAGTCATCTAGTGAATGACCGCAAACACAAAACTTTTGGACACAGTGAAACGCACTTCTTAGACCAGGTACAGAGGTAAGCCCATTCTACATTTTATATCCTTCCAGCATGACTGAATCTGGAAGGACTTAACTGTTGTTGTAGGACTAGCCTTGCCTGAGATCAGGTTCTTTTTAATAGGAAAGGAGCAGGGAACCAAGATTTGTCTCACACACACACACACACACACACACCCCTAGCATTTCTAGATGGTAATGTTTTCTGACGGGCATAAACACCCAGAAGTACGCAGCAACCCTTTTGGAGTATAATCATTCTTGTAAGATTGGCCACTAAAAAATATAGCCCCATAGAGGTAGGACAGCAGATTAAGACCTTAATTGTTCTTTAGAAAAATATCATATGGTTATATTTGGCTATTTTGGGGGAAATGATTACATAAAGAGAAAGTTCCTTTATGTCAGAGTTTCTAAAAAAATTCTCCCGGTTTCCTTCTGGTCAAGTAAGATATACCGGACTGTTCAAGTGGCTTCCTCTAGAAACGGCGAGACAGGGAAAAAAGAAAAACCAAACAAAACTTTTCATGAGGTGCTGGCCTTCCTTTGTTAAGTAGGTAAATTAGCCCTTTAAAGCCCACAGGTTGGAGGACTGCCGTTTCAGGATTCTTGTCTGATAAAGTAGGCTGCACAATTTAAGGTAAGAATGGGTGCCATGTTGTGAACCCCAGGGCACTTACCAAATTACTCAAGTGGGAGGCAAGCCAGAGAGGCTGCCCTGGGTTTCACACTCCGCTTAATCACGCTGATCCCAAGGAAAGGAAGGGAGCTTAGGTCCCACAACAGGAAACTGGGTTTCAGCCCATAAAATGAGGCTCTTGGCAACAATTAGCTGCTCAGCTGAGCTTCCTTACCCTAGAACAGATAAGCGCTGTGGCCCCTAGGGGCCAGCCAGCGGAGGCAGATAAGAAAGGGGTGATGACAGGGAAAGCGGATGACAAAGTGAAAGACACAAACATTGGGCCCTCGCCCAGATACCAACTTCTCTAGAGATTCTGCAGAAACCCACAAGCCGTGCCATCATTTCTCGGGTCCTCAGAGGAGAGGAACACAATGCAGTCTCCTTACCCAGGGTCAGATTCTAAAAGTCTGCAGGTGGCAAAGGTGACTTGTGGTCCAAATGGCCCTTGGATAAGGTTCTTGAGCTGTTCCCTAAATTATAACGTATGTGGTTGAAATCCTCTGTGTATAAAATCCTTTACAATAAATCTTAGGAACACTAAAGTTGAGGAACACCGAGCAGGAAAAGAAGACCATCCTATCGCTTCCCGCCATTTGCTTTTAACGATTATGAAATCCTTTGCAACCATTTGCATTTAGTAACAACGGAACCGTTGGCCGGGAGTGGAGATGCGTGGAGAATTCCACCTCCTGCCTGGGAAGCTTATGCCCTTGTCTCTTCGTGTGTTTTCAAAGACCTTGATACAGATCAGTCATTTGTGTGTTGTTGAGATGATGAAATTAAGCGACATCATCTCACCCTGAGGACGGGAATGTAGTTGTTCATGAAGGGACTCTCCGTCCACAGCCTGAATGACTCCCAGGCGTCTCCAACTCCACAGGCGCAAAACGGTATCCAGCATCTTCCTCCCCACAGATGAGCCACATCCTATAGTCTCTGGGGTGGTTTTAAAAAACGTCCACAAATTCTTTGACGCTCCTTGCAAAAGTGGAAGCCTAATTCCCCTTCCCTTAAGGTTGGATCGAGTTTAGTGACTTGCTTCTAAAGAACAGAATGAAGCAGGAGGGACAGCGTGTGATGTCTGAGAGTAGGTCCTAAAAAGCAGCGTGGCTTCCTCTCTGCTCTTTCTCGGGTCATTCACTGGGAGAGGTCTGCTGCTGTGTTGTAAGGCCACTCGAGCCGCCCTAGGGAGATATCCATTGGTGAGGAACTGAGGCTTCTAGTTCAAATCCAGGAAGGAACTGAGGTCACCTGCCAATAGCCATGTGAGTGACCCACTTGGAAAAAGTTCCTCCAGCCCCCATCGAGCCTTCGAATGACCGTAGCCCCAGCTGATGCCTTGGCAGCAACTTCCAGAATCCGAACCACCTAGTTGATCACACTCTTGAATTTCTGACACACAGACACCGTGAAAGAATAATATCTGTTGTGTGGTATTTGTGATAGATTTGTTATTTATATGTATATAATATATAATGTTATTGATATTTATAATGTACTTGTGATATGTAATATTTGTTGTGTTGCTAAATGTTGAGATACTTTATCATCCAGTAAAAGCAAGCTGCCACATCCCACGTCCCAGTGAATGTCTCTAGCTATTACCTGAGCACGCAAACCTCCAAACCAACACTCGTTCTTACTTCCCCTTCTTTTCTAACCATTTCTTCCCAATCCAGGTGACCATCCAGTCCCTTGGCTTCGCCTCACCTCTCCTGTCCATTCTCACCGCTAATGCCACTTATGCCAATGGGTAAACGCTCAAGTCCATTGCTTCCTTGCGGAAACCCGTTTCCCCTTTTCTCTTTCTGATTTTCCTCCCCACGCCCTCCAGATCACTGACTGAATATCTGTCTCAATCTCACCTTCTTGTTTAAATCCCTTCAGTGCTCCCCACTGCCTGAAGGGAAAGGTCTCGAGGCCTTCCTGGTCTGTCCCCCCGCCGCATGCCAAATCAGAGCCTCCTTTCTTATTGCCCACTCCCTACTTGGTCCTGCTAATCTTGCTCGTCTTCTGTTACTCCCCTTGGACATCTCAGGTACCGATCTCACCCCCAATGCACACAGATGGGTCAGGGGCCATAGTTTCCTGTGCTCACTTCACATTGGATAGTTTTCATACTTTTTACAATCACCTGTTCATAACTTGTCTACTCCCCCAGCCCGCCATGCCTCCCCACTCCTATCCCTCCCTCCACATAGGCAAAAGACTTCATGTGGTGCTTAGCACAGAGCCTAGCACGTAGGGGAGAAGGAGAAATAACTATTGAATAAGCGCCTTTAGATGTGAAGGCTCCCTGCTTTTCTGGTGAAATGTTCCTCCCGATATCTCACGACGTATCAGAACTTGGTCATCAAAATTCTCTACCGACAACTTACTTTTGTTAACAAGTTAGGTTTCTTTAAAACATAATTTAGAAAAGTTAGTTGAGCCTTACAGAAATGACATTATAAAGAAGCAATTGCTCTAAACATAATTAGGTAAAAATCACCTGGTAGCATTTACTGAGCCCTCTACCTCAACAATAAAAGCTCCTGGATTGAGCATCCAACTCTTGATTTGGCTCAGGTCATGATCCCAGGGTTGTGGGATCGAGCCCTCCATTAGGTTCTGCTGAGCAAGGAGCCTGCTTGGGATTTTCTTCCTCTTTCTCCCTCTCTCTCCCTGCCTCTCTCTCTCTCTCTGTCTCTCTCTGTCTCTCTCTCTCTTTCTCTCCCTCCCTCTCCCCCTCTGCCCCTCTCCTCACTCACATGCTCCCTTTCTCTCTCTAAAATAAAAAAAAAAAAAAATTAAAAAAAAAAATTAAAGGCTCCTTCCTGATATTAGGAGCATGTGAGTGTGGGCGTGGCTAAGCAAGGGAGAGGTTCTCACCAAGGGTGGGGAGGAGATATGGACAACTGTTGGTCTTTAGAATTGAAGCCGGTCTTCAGTTGCTGGAGACGACGGCTTCTGCAGATGACCAAGTGACGGCATTTGGCCCAGGCTCCTACAATCCTGCCCACCCCCCCACCTCACCAGCTCAACACTACCTGGAATTTATCCTTTGTGGAGACCTCTCTGCCCTCCCCTTGCCTGAGGAGATACGCTCACGAGGGTTCTTCTCCCCCACAGCACAACGCAATGGCTTCCCTGACTTAATTTTACTTCCTTTCCCTCAGACGTTCAAGGGGGTACACACTCAGGGGCGCCTGGGTGGCTCAGTCGGTTGAGCATCCGACTTCGGCTCAGGTCATGGTCTCACAGTCCGTGAGTTCGAGCCCCACGTCGGGCTCTGTGCTGACAGTTCGGAGCCTGGAGCCTGCTTCCGGATTCTGTGCCTCCCTCTCTCTCTCTGCCCCTCCCCTGCTCATGCTCTCTCTCTCTCTGTCTCAAAAAAATAAAAAAAAAATATTAAAAAAAAAAAAGAGGGGACACACTCAGACGCCAGAAATATGAACAGGAGCCTCCATAGATACTCTTCCAACTGGTGCTCAAGCAATTATATTTGCTGACCCACAGGGTGTGGTAGAGGCTTTGAGTCTGACCTCTCTAGAGCTGGGCTCAGCAAAGTTTTTCTGTAAAGGGCCAGATGTTAAACATGTTAGGTTCTGAAGGCCACACAGTCTCTGGGGAGACTAGGCAACACTGCGGTAGCACAAAAGCAGCCATAAAGAAAATGTAAACGAAGGGGTGCGGCTGTGCTCCACTAAACCTTTAGGTACAAAATTGGGTAGCAAGCAGACTGGACTTGACCTTGGAGGCTATAGTTGGCGTGAAAACAACTTGGATAAAATTTCCGTTCTCAAAGTCGGGTACGTATGCTTCTAAAAATTGTGAAGCTTTAATGTTTTGTGCAAGCAGCACCCCCAACTAGGGTTGCGTGAGTATAAAGAGTTTAACTGGAGGTACAGTTTGGAGCTTTATGCATCAAAATGGTAACTGCAGGTGGCTTCTGACCAGCCATTCCAATTATAAGAATGTATGATATATGTAAAAAGATGTTTACCGTAATAAAAGAACCCGGGGTTTTTTTGAGGGGTATGAATTTGATGGTGATACAAATACAAAACAGCTGAACGTTCCCGCTTCCTTTTAGCTTGTCACTTTCAGTTGTTAAAATCCAATTCAGCTTAGAACTGCTAATTTCTCATCTCAAAATCCAATCTCCTTCACTTCACTCTCCTAGTGGTACCGCCCAAAGCTGGGCCTCAGGGAGCTCAGGATAGGAAGGGCTCTTCCCTCCCTCCTTCTACTTAGACAGCTTAGACCCAGGGAAGGGGCTGAGTAGGTGGGAGGGTGCAGTGGGGGCTGGGAGACGCTGGGGTGTATTTCCACTCCCACGCCTCTCCCCAGCCCAGTTTCTGGGAAGCGGCTCAGTTCTCTCTAGCCCCCGGCCTCTGCTCCCTTGCTTGAGCTCTTTGAGGTCCCATGGGGACTCCCCAGTGCCCTCTCCTCTGGTACCGGAGACCTGGCTTGACCACGGCTTCACTACGTCCTCAGCTCCTGACACGGCCTCTGGTTGGGGCCTTCTCACCTTGGGTGGCATATTAGTCTGCCGGGAAGGCTGCCCTAACAAAGACTACGGCCTGGGTGCCTTAAACAACAGATTTCTCACAATTCTGGAAACTAGAAGTCCAAGAGCAAGGTGTCAGCAGGGTTAGTTCCTTCTGAGGTCTCTCTCCTTTGCTTGGAGATGGCCACTTTCTCCCTGTGTCCTCTCGTATTCTTCACCTTAATGTGTGTCTGTATCCTAATCTCCACTTCTTATAAAAGCATCGATCGGGGGCACCTGGGTGGCTCGGTCGGTTGAGCGGCAGACTTCCGCTCAGGTCATGATCTCACGGTCCGTGAGTTCGAGCCCCGAGTCAGGCTCTGTGCTGACCGCTCAGAGCCTGGAGCCTGTTTCGGATTCTGTGTCTCCCTCTCTCTCTGCCCCTCCCCTGTTCATGCTCTGTCTCTCTCTGTCTCAAAAATAAATAAACGTTTAAAAAAAAAAAAAAAAAAAGCATCGATCATATCAGACTAGGGTCCCATTTTTAATGACCTCATTTCAACTTAAATATCTCTTTAAAGACCACCATCTCCAAATGGGAGATGCTAGGGATTAGGCTTTAATATGAATTTGTGTGTAGGGGGAGTGGGTGGAGACACAATTCGGCGCATAACAGGTGGGGTGCTCTAAAAATGACTCAAGTCCACTATGATCTGTGGGGTCACTGTATGCACAGGAATCCTGTACCGCCCTACCCCGTCACACTGTGGTAGCTCAGGCCAGCCCTTGCCACTTTCCTCAGGACACACACACACGTAGACCGCCAGCTGGGAGTGGGATGAACACCATGGAAGGTATTCTGAATCTTTACCCATGACCCCCTTGGAGCAACCCTCACTTGGCTTTGGAGGGGCAGAAAAAGACTCACCCCACTATTCCTAACCAGCAAAGACTCTTGAAAATTCCTTCACTCTCCTTTCCCCTAATCTTCTGCTCACATAGGCTAGGGTGATGGTTGAGTTTGGCAACAAGTGGCTCATCTTTCAGGAGGCCTTGGGAGAAGCATCCAACCCAACTGTCGAGAGCGTCTTGCCGTCTCTTTCACTGTCATATGGGCTACTTTGCACCACTGTGCCCTTAGCCTTGGACCCAACTTGTCCGTTCACTGACTAAAGGAAATTTTCTACTTAAGTGATTTATTTTTTTTTACAAAAATGTAAGGGATAGCTTAGATGCCCATTAATAGAAGAGTGATTGAACAGGGCACAAAATTCATTAGGATATATCAATGCAAAAAAAAAAAAATGTAAATGCATTGACACGAAATGGCATCTCAGATATATTTAATAAAGAAATGAAATCTCAACATGGCACGTTTAGAATAATATTTGTATAGTTATGCACACTGATACATATGTTTAGGCACAGCCAAATTCTAGAAGGAATAGACATAAGCTATTAATAGCAGTTATCCATATGGAGTTAGGTATGGGAAAAAGGGGCCTTTTGCTTTTTATTCATTTACTTTTCTGTGTTGTTTCCATTTTTAAAACATCAGCATGTGTGGCATTCTAAAACAAAGAGGTAATGTAAGAATAATTAGATTCTATAAGAGTTTCTGGAAATCTTCTCTTGGGCAAAGTCAAGTTAACGCTAGAAAAATTAAGTGCTCACTAAGTAGTACTTTCAGCTGTTTATCAGTAGCAATACGACGCTGTCACGTCCCCCAGCCATAGTACCAGGGATCTCAACGTCTCCCAAAATAAAGTGTAGGAAGCCGTAGGCATACACAGAAACATGGAATGTCAGCGTCACCGAAGAAAGGCGGAGAAGCCCAGCCTCCGAGCAGCCCACCATGACAGGCGGCCCCCTCCGGCCACACGTCTATCATATCCGTTCCTCCTCACAAGTATCTCTGGAGGTCTGGGCCGTGCAAGCGGTAGGGACATCAAAATAAAAGACGCCCAGCCACTGCCTGCTTCTTGCGGCAACGTGTTTTCTCTTCAGTTTATCTCATTCTACCCATCTTTTACAGTCAGTATCTGAACTCTGCCTTTTGATAGTTTCCCTGTTCCCGTGGTCTAGTCTTGGCCTTGGGCTCCTGACTGTTTCTGTGTTTATTTCCGTAGGTGTGTGGCTTTTTGTGTTTTAGTCTTGCATCTTGTGTCTTTAAAAAACAAAAAAAAGGGGCGCCTGGGTGGCTTGGTGGGTTAAGCGTCCGACTTCGGCTCAGGTCATGATCTCACGGTCCGTGAGTTCAAGCCCCGCGTCAGGCTCTGTGCTGACAGCTCAGAGCCTGGAGCCTGTTTCAGATTCTGTGTCTCCCTCTCTCTCTGCCCCTCCCCTGTTCATGCTCTGGCTCTCTCTGTCTCAAAAATAAATAAACGTTAAAAAAAAAAAATTAAAAAAAAATCTCCCCCTATTTTTGGTTCTGAAAATTCCACGACTTCGTGTATTTTCTTTTCCTTAAAGAAAAAGAAAAAACTTGATTCGCGTAGCATTTTTCCGCCTCCGAAAGTTTTCGTACTTTTGAAATCAACATCGTCTTTGGGTAGCGTCCCTTTAAGTCATTGTTTCTGGTTCTCAAATGAAGAAACTGAGGCGGAGAAGAGAAATATTTCCTTCTGGATGGGCTGACTGTCAGCTTCTAAAGAGCCAGCTGGTACTGTGTTCCCCATAAAATCCCAGGGGTGCTGAGGGCACCACTCACAGCCTGCCCCCAGCGAGTATTTGTTGAATAAAATACCTGATGGATGTTCCAGTATCCTGTACCTTTGGTAACACCATCCCATTTTTATTTTCTGGGTTTCCTTCCCGATGGCTCAGTTTTTCCTTGCTTTCCTCTAGCATAAGGCTCCTTCATTTTTTCATTCCCACCCAGTGACTGGCTGCGAATTAAAATAGAGTCACCCCTCCGACCCCAGTGACCCCAGGCAGCAGGCTATGGCAAGATACAGGCAGATTTCTGGAATCCATTCCTGCAGTCAGCTCCCCATGAGTTCAGGCCTGAGACCGACAGGGACACACGCAGAAATGGACACACAGATGGGGCACCTGGGTGATTCAGTCGGTTGGGCGTCTGACTTCCGCTCAGGTCATGATCTCAGGGTTTGTGAGCTGGAGACCCGCATTAGGCTCTGTGCTGACAGCTCAGAGCCTGGAGCCTACTTCTGATTCTGCGTCTCCCTCTCTCTCTGCCCCTCCCCTGCTCGTGCCCTGCCTCTCTCTCTCTCTCTCAAAAATAAATGAACGTTTAAAAAAAAAAAAAGGAAAAGAAATGGACACACAGGAAGGAATTGTACCTGAGTGTTCCAAACTGTCCCAGTGGCGAAAGAGACAGAAGGGAAGCTTCCTGTCATTTTTTTAAGCCACCATATCCCAAAGCCTGTGCCAAAGAAGAGGTTCCACAGATCTATACAAAAGGGCTTTGTGCCAGGTTAAGATTGGGAAACACCATGTATCATACCCTCCTTTTGAAATTTTATGACACATGTGAACCTGTCACAGACTCTGAGATGTCCCAGAGAAAATAAATCTGATTTTTGTGTACCTCACAAAGGTAAACCAAGGAAACTTTCTTTCCTTTTTTCTGTTTTTTAAATTTTCTCTCGCTCTCTCTCTCTCTCTCTCTCTCTCAACACGTTAATGCCGAACAAAATTTTCCAAGCACGGCTCTGAAACTTAGCCCAGCGTGATATGTGAGCCTCTCCACACATCTTGGACTGTATCTCCCCAGAGCCCAGCAAATGCAGCCTGAACTGCTCTGTCGTAGTGATTCTTCTCCCACCATCGCAGCTGAGTCAGACAGCCTGTGTTTGGATCCTGGCTCCGACCTTTTGAAAAGTGGGACCTTCATATATAAGTGTGAAATATTACTCAGCCATCAAAAAATGACACCCTGCCAGTTGTAACAACACAGATGGAGGTAGGGAGTATAACGCTAAGTGAAACAAGCCGATGAGAGAAAGACATATACCTTTGATTTCATTCATGTGAAATCTGAGGAACAAAACAAAAAACAAAGAAAAAGAGACAAACAAAAAACCAGACTCTTAAATACAGAGAACAAACCAGTGCGGTTGCCACAGGGGAGGTGGCTGGGGGGAAGGGTGAGATAGATAAAGGGGGTTTGTGATGATCACTGAGTCATGTATGGAATTGTCAAGTCATTACATAGTTCATCTGAAACTAACAAACGATGTACGTTAATTATACTTTAATATAAAAAAAGTGTGACCTTAGGGGTGCCTGGGTGGCTCAGTCGGTTAAGCATCCAACTTCAGCACAGGTCATGATCTCATGGTTCATGGGTTCGAGCCCCACGTCGGGCTCTGTGTGGACAGCTTGGAGCCTGGAGCCTGCTTTCGATTGTGTCTCCTCTCTCTCTCTCTGCCCCTCCCCCACTTGCACTCTGTCTCTCTCTCTCTCAAAAACGTTAAAAAAAAAAAAAAGTGTGACCTTAGGGAAGTTACAGAATTCCTACGTGCCTCAGTTTCCTCGTCTGTAAACAGGGTAGGTAACACTACTTACATAGGGAGTTGTCAGGATTAAATGAGTTGATTTAGGTAAGGATAGAGAACACTGCTTGACCTGTTCACATGTCACAGTTTATGCTACAGAAGGTTAGATATTGCTGTTATTATTTCGGTAATTTTGCTAAAAGTTATAATAGAAAAGTGATTTTCAAAAGCAGGTGCCTTGGATTCCAAGATATTTTTTTTTTTAATAAATAGAGAAATCTGTCCTAAAATTCATATGGAATCTCAAGGGACCTCAAATAGCCAAAACAATCTTGAAGTAGAAGACTGAAGTTGGAGGTCTCACACTCTCTGATTTCAAAAGTTATTACAAAGCTATAGTGATCAGAACAGTACAATGCCAACATAAGGACAGAAATATAAACCAATGGAACAGATCAGAGACTCCAGAAATAAACCCATGCCTATACAGTCAAATAATTTTTAAAAATTTTACTTTTACGTAATCTCTACACCCAACGTGGGGCTCAAACTCACAACCCTGAGATCAGGGTTGCCCTAATGATTGAGCCAGCCAGGCACCTGTGGTCAAATGTTGTTGTTTTTTTTTTAATTTTTTTTTTTTTTAACGTTTATTTACTTTCAAGACACAGAGAGACAGAGCATGAATGGGGGAGGGTCAGAGAGAGAGAGGGAGACACAGAATCTGAAACAGGCTCCAGGCTCTGAGCTGTCAGCACAGAGCCCGACGCGGGGCTCAAGCTCACGAACCACGAGATCATGACCTGAGCCGAAGTCGGACGCTTAACCGACTGAGCCACCCAGGCGTCCCTGGTCAAATGGTTTTTGATAGGAATAACAAGACCACACAATAGGGAAAGGGCAGTCTCTTCAACAAATGGTGCGGAGAAAACTAGATATCCACAAGCAAAAGAATGAAGGTGGACCCCTACCATATACCATATACAAAAATTAACTCAAAAGGGATTAGGACCTAAATGTAAGACCTAAAACTGTAAAACTCCCAGAAGAAAACATAGGGGGGGGGAAGTTTCATGACAGTGGATTTGGCAACAATTTCTGGGATATGATACCAAAAGCACAGGCAATAAAAGCAAAACTAGATACATGGGACTATATCAAACTGGAGAAGGAGCTGGCTACATACTCACTCCAGGGCAGCTCCAGAATCCCTAATCCCCATCCCTGCCTCCACTTCTCTTTTCCTCTTTCCTCCATCTTGCCAAGGGTTAGGGCGTAACAGATCCAGGTTAGCTGGCCTCTTGGCAATGGGAAAATTCCAGATCACATCTAAGGTGTCCGAAGATTCTGAACTCCCTTATGTCCTCAGTTCAAAGCTGGAAAGAACTTCCTTCATGCCTCCACCCTCAACCTCATTCTCCTGCAAGGAATTTCTCTGTAGACTTTCAGACCAGTTTAAGAAAAACCAATGCTCGGGGGCGCCTACGTGGCTTAGTCGGTTAAGCCCCTGACCCTTGATTTCAGCTCAGATCACGACCTCATGGTCTGTGACTTCGAGTCCCATGTCAGGCTCTGCACTGAGCGCTGAGTATGGAGCCTGCCTGGGATTCTCTCTCTCTGCTCCTCCTCCACTAGTTCTCTCTCTCTCTCTCTCTTAAAATAAAGAAATAAAACTTTAAAAAAACCCAGAATGACCAAAACTAGGGAGGCAACCTATCATAGCGGGGCCAAAGGTATCAACCCCATTTCGTCATCCACAAATTGGGTTTGTTAGGGGAGATGATGTAAGATTTCAAAGAGATAATGAGTAAAATGTTTGGCAAAAGTTGTATTATTTACTATGACTTGTGTTATGTTATAATATTTAGTATTGCTCTTACAGTATTTAATTGTCATGATAATTAAATATCAATATAAATAAATGTATTGCCATAAATATAAGTTAAACACGCAAATAATAATATAGTACGATTATTCGGGGCTAAACTAGGCCTCCCATATTCACTGTGAGTCACCAAGATGGTCATGAAACCCCCGACGTGACCTTTAGACTCAGCACAGGAGTATGGCAAATGACGCATGGGGGCCAGTCGCCAATCACGGAATCAACAGGAATTTTCAGCACATCCACTATCACATTTCTAAGGTAACTGTTACGGGCTGGATTTTGTCCTCTAAAATTCATGTTATGAAATTCTAATCCCCAGTACCTCAGAATGGAGTATATTTGGAAATAAATACTTTAAAGAGGTAATGAAGTTCAAATGGAGTCATTTGGGTGGGCCCTGAGCCCATACGACTGGTGTCCTTACAAGAAGAGGAGAGTAGGACACACACGTGGAAGGAAGACCATGTGAAGACACAAGGAGAAAGCAGCCATCTCCAAGCCAAGGACAAGGGCCTCAGAAGAAACCAACCCCACCGATATCCTGATCTTGGACTTCCAGACTCTAGAATCGGGAAAAAATTAATTTTTGTTGTTTAAGCCAGCCAGTTGATGATGCTTTGTTACGGCAGCTCAAGCAAACGAGTATATTGTCTGCTCTTTTCCACTAGTACACCTAGCTCCAAGAAAGGCCTTCTACTGTTTCTAGGAGGGGCAAAGAGGGAAGCCCAAGTCAGGCCCCTTGAGACTGAGACAAGGAATCCATCACCTTTACTTACACACGTCCCACTGCATAGTATAATTACATCCCATGAAGCTAATTTACGGGACTTGATTAATTTCATACTCTCCCGAGAGACGTATTTGGGTATCGTACAGCTATGCCAGCTTTCCAGAGAGCTCGGGTTCATTCAGCTACCTCTTTTACATTGCCATGTCTTCATCGTGACAGGTAGACGGATATGTAGGGAGAAAAGGTGCTTCTGCTTTTGAATAATTGTTCACGGAATTATAGCATTACAGGAGATTCCAAAACTCTGTCTGGTATATCACTCGCATTTCCTAGTTACCATGCCAGCGAATAACAGTTAGGACTGGGAAATAAAAGTAATAGCCTGAGACCAGTCACCTTCCCCATCAAGCTAGTTAGAAACAAGCCTTGAGCCTATAAACTGGTAAGTACGTGGAAAATTTGGTGACGGCCATTTATGTCAAACCCAGTCTCAGGCCTTATATCAAGGGCATGATCTTTGATCATCCCTGAATTTAGTCTAAGGCACAAAGAAAACTTTCCTATGGGGTTTCGCTCCATCCCAAGCTTTCTTTCAGTTATCAATACTAGCCTTCCCCTGGATCAAAAATCTTCAGCTCTCCCATCATTTCCATCTTACCTGCCCTCCTAACCTCCCTCTTACACAGCTTCTCTCTTGAGATCACATTAGGTTGGTTTCACTCCTCTTTTATTTTAGGAAGAGCTATTTCTGGAACTTCCAGTTTCATCAACCTTGCCTGGGTATTTCTGGGAGTTGGCTGTAGAAAAATGAATTTGCTAAGAAACATTTTTATTCCTCTTTGAATAAAAGGTTCTCTTGCTTCACGGGCATTGGCGGCTTTCGAAATGGAGCTTCCGTGTTGGGTTCAGACAGCACTAAATCCTGGTATAGAAAGCCTGTGTTCCTTTGTGAATTTTTGGACTAAAAGAGATGTTGAAAGATCTCTGTCCACAGGCAGAACTGCACCTAAACATTCCAATATCCACCTGAGGTTTCCAAAACAGCTTCCCGTGAGCTTTGACGGATGTAGCTTCTACGGTACTCAGTTCGTTTACCAGGTTACTCTTTAAAGTAGGAGTTCAACAAACATTTCAGTCCCAGAACCATACGGAAAGCATGAAACTAGTCTGGGGGAGGGCATATTACAAAAAGAACGGTTCAGACACACATTTTGCCTTTCCAGAATTGAGGATCTAAGAGGATAAAGAAGGAAACACACATACGGGTTCACATAAAACAGCACAAGTGGAGTGAAATGGCATGCGAGGTAATGATGGAATTTCAGAGGCAGGAGTAGTTCCTCCAACTGAGGGCATAGAATCGATGAACCTAGAAGTCCCCAGACAAGAGATAGTGTTCGGGCTGCACCTGGTGAACGGGTGGGGTTGGGAGGGGGCTAGATTACATCTGAGCTCTCCTGTTCCCTTTCTCTCCCCCTTATCCTCAACCCTCAACCCATAATTAGGATTTATTCTGTTCTTCCTTTCTGTGGGTCAGAATCTTCTCGGAGCTTGTCCAGGACACCGTTTGGCCTGATCTCTTGCCTTCAAATGGGGGGGGGGGGGTGTCTCTTTCCTCTCCTTGTAAGATTAGAGTTGGCCAGAGCCCAGCAGGGAAGAAAACTAGAGGAAAATGTCAGCATCCTCTTCCCATCCCACCCCAGCAGGTACACCTCAGTAGACACAGAGCCTTGCAGCCTGTGCTCTTGGTAACGGTGGCTAAGTGTAGTCATAGAAACCATTGGCCAGCATGGGACCATGACCTCATGCTGACTCATCAAACGTGGCTCCAGCTCTCCACGAGAGCCTCCACCAAAGCTGGCTCTGTCTCGCTCAGATGGAGACGCTCATGGTTTTTCTTCACCTTGCTTCTGTGAACTTCTGTCAAGTGCAGCGACGCTGCAGACCCTCGGTCACGGGGAATGAAATGATCACCCGTCACAGGATGTGCCTGCCCTTCTCCAGGCATCTCCCCAGTAGACTCCCACCTCCCTCAGTTTTCAAGCCCTCTACCTCTCTGCCGCATGGGCCCTTCTGGGATCCCCTCCCTTCTTTCCGTGCTTGCCACCGTTCTAGCCTCTCCTGTGTCTCAGGTGGACAACCCCCTCCCTCACACCCTTGCTTCCCGTCTCTCCTACACCAGTGCCACACCAGTGCCGCGCCAATACCAATCACCAGAGCGGGCTCAGGAAACACTGGCTTCCCACTGCCAATACCTGGGACACAGATCGTTTTGTTTCACCCTCGGGGGTTCTCCACCATTTAGACGGATCCCCCCCCCCCCCCCCAGCCCACCGAGGGTCCACAAAGGCTCCACCTTGCAGACAAAAAGGGCTCCCAGGTTCCCAAGTCTGGCTGGACAGCTCTCCTGCCTCTAGAGTTCGATTTGTCTTCCCTTCTGCTGAAGCGCTCCTTCTCCCAACTATTGAATCCACTTTATCTGTGTACTTGCTGTGTCCCGTACCTGCTCCTTTACAACAAAGGAGGAGAGAGGCTCTTCCAGCTTTAAGGGCTCCACAGTTACACTTCTTACAGAACTGACTTCACTCTGCCCTTTGCAAGCCATTTGTTTTACCCCCTCCTCCCCACTAGAGCGAGGGGAGAGACTGCTTCTTGACTATGTGTGCATCGCGTGCCACCCTTAAGGACAGCATCTTGTTCATAATAGACGCACAAGCTCTGAGAGGGGTATTCAGTTACATTTCCCACCTCCCCCCGTTTTCGTTTTGTTTTGTTTTTACATTTCCCCCCAATTTTTAAGGGTTGCGAAGGAACCCTTAGGAAATGCCACCTCGTCCTTAAAATAGAAGCCTGGTAATTTTTTTTTTTTTTTTTTTTTTTTTTTTAAGCCCTGAGAACTTTAAATGCATGGACGAGATTTCGCTAGAGGCTTCTCATAAGGCTGCCGGGTGAAAGGAAATAGCACGAGATCAAGAGCTTGTGGCCACTTGGTCCTGATCCCAGCTCAGCCACTGACTGCGACCTTGAGCCAATCCCTCACTGTAACCAAGGCTTTTTTTTTTTTCCTGCCTGTAAACTGAAGAAGTGAGTGCAAATGAATTCTAAGATTTATTTCAGCTTCTATTACCCTAGCAGTAGAAACTCAGGATGTAAGAACAATACAGAGAACAATACAGGAAACTATCAAAATAGTAGGCAAATGACTTGCCAGAGCCCTCAAATGATAATGGTCCTCAGATAGGGGGCATCCACTCCTCTCCTCCTTCCTACACCTTGCTTGCACATCTATCCCCCAGGACCCCTAAGATTCCTGCCATTATTAATGCAGAAGGACCTGCGTCCAGATGTTCTTTGTCAACTCCGATGCAGACAGGACACCAGGGACAGAATCTGTCCTTCTTTGCCTTTCCCTCTGCCCTTTCTTCCCCTTGCCCATTTTCCCCAGCTAGACTATTAACTGCAATTGATAAATACTTGGGAACTTATCCCCAATTCAAGCACTCTAGCGGGAAGATGGTTCACGTCAAGCCTCTGTCTACAAGATCTTGGCGCGTCAAACAAAGGGCAAGCAATTCCAGACTAGGTAAAAAGACAAAAAGCAAAAAAACAAAAATAAGCTTTTACTTGCTGTAGGTGAACTCGAGCTTTCCCATCATAACCTATATTGACCACGTGAACCTATGGGCAAACCCCACACCCTTGTCTTCTGGCCAGCAAGAAAGTATGAAGTCTAAAGGTCAAGGAAGTATTATGATCCTTTAATAAGAGAGAAATCTTTCCCCAGAACTAAAGCCATTCAAGTCTGAAAAACCAAATGGAATGTGAATGGAAAGTCACTGGGATATACCAAAGAGAACCCTAATCATGGAAAAACGTTACTTTGCCTTCTTGTTAATAGAAAGAAGACTCTGGCTTATTATCCTTAAGCATCTTTGAAGCTTTACTTTATTCAGGACATAACGGGGAACTTTGCATTACAAAGCGCCGTCTCGGGGGATGTCTGGGTGCTGCTGAATGTTTTATTTGTCTCTGAATTGCAAAGCAAGGTCCAAGCCATTTTAAAGTACCAAGCTTTTACTACCCTGAATATGTGTAATTAATCAATAAAGCTCAGAAGTCTCTCAGCAATTAAGAGAAATGTCATGGGTCATTTTTTTTTAATCACCAGGAATTTTAATCTAATGATTCCAGATTTTACATTCTGCAAACACGATCAGTTATGATTTTAAGAAAACTTCCATCAAATCGCACATTTTGGAATGGTCTCACAGGGTGAGAACTCCCGTTTTCTCTGTGGGAGCGGCCTGGGGGCAGCCATCCAGTTGTAGGTAAGCCTGGGAGCTGTGCTCCTCTCACAAGGCAGTTTGCATTAAGACTGACACCACATCAAGAGTTCCTATATGAAAGAAGGGGGCGGTTTACATAGATGAGGTCTCCCTCCCTTAAGCCACCAAGACCAGTACTCGGATCTCAGGAACAATCACTTTTAAATCACTTCCAGGTGGGGGTCTAGTTTTGTTTTTTGGTTTCCACAGAGGAATTTAATAGCCTGTGTATTTCTTGCTTGAAATTGACCAGGTGGTCATTTTGTTTTAGTTTCTCATATGACTTAGTATCTCAGTGAAATATTGATATGCTGTACGGAGGGTACTGTATCTCCCGATTCTGAAAAGGCGGTAGAGAACGACACAAGCCCATTTTTGAGGATGACCTATATCCGCAGCTTAGAACTTAGGTAAGATTTAAGGATTACAAGATTCATTTGAAAAAAGAAGTGTGTGTTACCAGCTTCAGTAACTGTTAGCAAGGATATGAAAAATAAAAATGCCACTGTGCCAGGGCCCATCCGCTTGTCAAATAGCCACTGTAATTAATATCCTAAGCAGTTCCCAAATTGTCACTTCCTCTGATTTTCTATCTCCATTTTCACCCTAGACATAAAGGAAGAAACAATGTCTATAGCTGTGCGGTCTGTGTTCCCTAATTACCTGACTGCCAAGGGAGGGGCAGGGGATAGCATCAAAGACCACAAGCCTTTCCGGTCCGAGTTGATACAGAATGAAACGCAGCCGCCGTGAGCCAGCTGTCACCGGCGAGGGGGCTGGGCGGAGCCCCCACCTCCTCCCATCCCCCTCCCTGCTCCCCCTCCAACTTCCCAGCAACAACAGACCCGTCCGCGAGAACACTCTCCATCGCAATCTGTCGTTCAGACACGCGATCGTCCCAGAGCCGCCCCGGGACCCACCTACCTTCTGAAGGAAAAGAGGAGGCTGGCTCCCGGGAGGGCGAGGATGCTGC
Source organism: Neofelis nebulosa (assembly GCF_028018385.1). Taxonomy (NCBI): domain Eukaryota; kingdom Metazoa; phylum Chordata; class Mammalia; order Carnivora; family Felidae; genus Neofelis; species Neofelis nebulosa. The sequence goes on along the minus strand of NC_080793.1, from coordinate 77,086,511 downwards.
CTTACAGCTCCTCAGCATCTCCCTTCTGGAACAGTTAAGTGGAAATACGGATTCGCCTCCATTTTCTGGTCACATGATCACTGGCACATCTAAATAAGGATGATCACCTGCCTCCCAGATCCCCCCCCCCCCCCCCCCCCCCCCAGGGAACCGGCCACCACAGACGCTGGGGCTAGGGGTGGAGCTGGGCTGTGCAGAGTTTCCTCTGAGGGCACAAACTACTCTCTCATCCAGGTGGTGGAGTCAGAAACGCCGCCTTGATTTTGGTGTCTGCTGGGAAAAACTGCTGCACCCCCTGTTCCTGAGTGAGATTGGATGTGAATGGGCTCAAAGCACAGGTTAGAAGGAATCTAGTTCCCTGAAACATCTTAAAAAAAAAAAAAAAAGTCCTATAGCTTCACAGCATACCCGGTGAGACGGCGGCGTGATTATTTCCGTGGACAGTGGCTAAGGCCGTAATAAAATGGACTTGGGAAGCATGATGGGGTGCATAAAGTCCCACTGGCGGTTCCAGAGAAGGTTAGGATGTTTGCCCAAGAACCGCACAGCTTTGGCTGCTGGAAGACAGGTGGGTGGGCATAAAGCAGGTAGACCCTGAAGTCAGAGGCCCAAGTCTGATTCTAATTTCTACTACTTATTAGCGAGTTTGGACCAGTGACTAAACTTCCTGGTGCCTCTGACCACTGATGTGCAGGTGGATAATAATAAAAATGGCACTTTATTATTATTATTTTTTTTTAATTTTACTTTTAAGTAGGCTCCGTGCCCAACATGGGGCTCACACTCACAACACTGAGATCAAGATTCACACACTCTGCCTACTGAGCCTGCCAGGTGCCCCGATAAAAATGGCACTTTAAAGAAAGAGAATCTAGGTAGAAATCTTGTGTGTTTGTTTTAACACTTATTTGTTTTTGAGAGACAGGTGAGCGGAAGAGGGGCAGAGAGAGAGGGAGACACAGAATCCGAAGCAGGCTCCGGGCTCCGAGCTGTCAGCACAGAGCCCGATGTGGGTCTTGAACCCACAAACCGCAAGATCATGACTTGAGCCAGAGTCTGATGCTTAACCAACTGAGCCAATCTAGGTAGAAATTTTAAAGAGCTTCGGTGAAAATCAACGCACGGTAAATGTTAGCTATAAATGCAATTATTAATTCTAAAAAGGCTAACAGAAATATTTGACATGCTTAAGGTAAATGAAATAGGAACGAAACGTTTACATGACAGAAAGGCGTGATTTGTTTTGTTTGCTCTTCAAAGAACAAAAAGTATCTTGTCAGACAAACCAAAGACTTCTGATCCCCATCAGGCAAACTGTCAATGCAAGAAAGTGACTGTGGGTACCATCCCCAGAACTGGATTGCTAGAAGTTCCGTGTTACATGACCTTTTAGTTTGTTTCGTGGGGGCGAAGGGACTACCATAGGGGGATAGGGCAGTGTTAGGTACTATTCTAATTGATCCACTACTAACAAAATAAGAAAGTGAATTACCCAGCAGAGGACCTGGCTATGATAAGTACTTAAGTAATGTTAGTTCCTATTCTTAAAATGAAGGGCATTTCATTTCCTCACCATGGCTGTTGGGGGCGGTGGGAGGGCAGTGGGGAAGGGAAAAGAGGAAGAAGGAAATTTGTCTGTATCTTTCTTTAAGTGAAAAGCCTGCCAAATTCTTCAGAATTATGAGCAGTGATGAAATAATTTCTGGAGGAGACTAAGGGTGGGGGTGGGCATGAGGAAGGTGTGACTTTGCAGGGTCACTGACTGGCAGAGGCTCCCCAAAAGCATCAGTGCGTTTCCCAAAGCCAAGACGAGCCAGACGCTGTCAGGGAAGAATGGGGGGGCTTTCGGGCGGGTTGTACCTTGGGTGTCCAGGTTGAAGGCTAAACACGGGGGGTCTTGTCTTTGTGAGGTGCTAGCTCATTAGGAGTTCCCCTCTCGGGTGGAAAAGGCAACTGCTGACCGCTGCAGAAAGGGGAGCTAAATGTTGCAGAATAGACACGGTAATTATCCTAAAAAAATCTATCCTATGATCCATTTTAAAAGTCAGCAGCTGGGGAATGCCTGGCCGGCGCAGCCGAATGAGCATCCGATTCTTGATTTCGGCTCAGGTCATGATCTCAGGGTTCAGGTCAGGATCTTAGGATTTGTGAGATCGAGTCTCGAGTCGGGCTCTGAGCTGACAGCGCAGAGTCTGCTTGGGATTCTCTCTCTCTCTCTCTCTCTGCCCCTCCCTCCCTCTCCAAATAAATAAATCAACACTTAAAAAAAAAAGTCAGCAGCTGATATGTAAGTTGATTAAGTCCCGAAGCCAACCATAGAAATCTTTAAAATATTTAAGGGGCACTTCACTAAAGGGGGAAGTGTGGGACACTGTTTTCACCAATGATGGTCTTTTTGTCTTGCAGGATGTTCTCTCAGACAGCACCAGGGCAAAAGAGCCCTAACTCAGAATCACCCGGACACTTGAGGAAATGTATTATTTTATCCATTGCACTGAAGCAGTTACAATTATTTAAATAAATAAAAAAAAGAATTACTTCTTAAATGCAAGAAGTAGCATCCTGATCATTATATAGACAAATAGGGTGTGACAGCCGTCAAATTCTCCAGGGGAGTTTTATGCTTTGAGAGCCCAAGACATTCAAATCATCGTTTAATAAATTAAGGTTAAAAAAAAGAATAAAAAAGGTCTTTGAAGATATACATTGTCAACTGCTACCTGAGCTGATGGGATAAGAGACGACTAAGTAAGTAGAACAGTTTTACTTCTCGGGACAAACTGGTAGAGGCCAAGTTGAACAGGCACACCTGCTCTCTCCAGGAGGCCGAGAGAAGTAGGTAATATCACTTTAAGAAAAGTGAAAGGGGATAAGAATCTCCTGGGGGAACGGCTGCCAGAAGAAGTATAAGGACACTAAAAATAGGTAATTATAGTCTTAAATTTCAAAAGAAGGGGAAAGATGGATTTTGCAACATCTGAAAAGGTACGTATCCTTCTTATGAAATGAATGTTCGTGTCCCCCCCCCCACCCCCCACCCCCAAATTCACCTGTTGAAACCCTACTCCCGCATTGCATGTGACGGACGGTGGAGGTGGGGCTTTGGGGAAATAATTAGGAGGAGATGAAGTCATTAGGGTGGAGCCCTAATGAGTGGAATTAGTGCCCTTCTTTTTTTATTGTTATTATTTATTTATTTTAGAGAGAGAAAGAGCAGCAGGAGAGAAGGGCAGAGGGAGGGAGGGGGAGAGAGAGAGAGAGAGAGAGAGAGAGAGAGGGAGGGAGAGAGAGAGAGAGAGAGAGAGAGAGAGAGAGAAAATCTCAAGCAGGCTCCATGCTCCGTGCAAAGCCTGACACTGGGCTCGATCCCACACCCTGGGATCATGACTTGAGCTGAAATCAAGAGTTGGAAGCTCAACTGACTGACTGCCCAGGCGCCCTGGAATTGGTGCCCTTCTAGAAGGACCCCGGAAAAGCTCTCTTGCTCTCTCCACCACCGTGTGAGGACACAACGAGAAGCTGGCAGTCTGCAACTAAGGAGAGGACTCTCATCGGAACTTGACCTTCCTGGCACCCTGATTTCAGATTTCCAGCCTCCAAAGCGGTGAGAAATTTCTGTCACTTATAAGCCGCCTAATCTGTGGGAATCTGTTGTAGCCCAAACTAAGATACTCCCAAGCTAAATTTACGACATGTCCCCTGGAAAAGGAAGCAGCACACACCAGAGGTTATCAGTTTCATTCAAGCAAACTGTGTTGGAACAACTTGGCAGAGTGCATTCTCCCATGTGGAGACAGAACAAAATCAACTAAACAAGTAAACAGAAGACAGGGCAGTGGGAAGAACGGGGTTCTTAACCCTGGGAATACTGACACTTCGGGCTGGATAATCCTTTGCTGTGTGGTGTAGGGTGTGTAGCAGCATCCGAGGCCTTCGCCCATTAGATGACAGCAGCATCTGCCCCAGTGTGACAATCCAAAATGTCTCCAGACATTGCCACGTGTCCCTGGAGGTGGGGAGGTGGGGAGGCAAAATCGCCCCTCGTTGAGAACCTCTGCGTTGAATAACTTGGCCGTACACATTCTGCCATTGGAGGCGGAGTAGTTATAGAAGAAAGAGCTCTCCGGGGAGGCATGAAGGATAAGAATAAGCCAGCCATGTCAAGAGAGTTCTAGACAGAGAGTACCGCTGGCACCAAATCACTAAATTGGAAATGGTCTGGTGTGCAAGCCTCAGGGTTGAGGGAGAGAGTGCTCTTACTGATCAGAAGTGTAAGCAGTGACTAGGACACATAGGGCCTTATAGGCTTGTAGTAAAGAATCAGAATTATATTCCAAAATAAATAAGAACATTGGAGGGTTTTAAGAAAGAGGGTAGTGAAAGGAAGGTATTTACATTTGAAAGGTCTCGCTCAAGCCAGTCAGCGGAATATGGATTGTAGGGCCAGGTGGATAGGAGGAGACGAGAGTGTAGTTGAAGGATCCATCTGGGCCGACCAGGGCAAGGCCGCCATGTAAGGTTGAGTAGAGCGTTTGTGTGCTGGACTGAGAGAGTACTGGGGCTTGGGGAGGTCACTATACTCAGCCAGATCGTTATAATAAGTGGAGAAGGAGGCCATGTCCAATAATGCTAGTTGAAAGATCCAGGGTTGACAAGTAACTCCAATCTTCAATTTCTGTCTTGGACTGGAATCGTTCGTGAACAGTAGGGGAACGTAAGTATTATGGCACTGTATGAACTTGTAGCTCAATTATGGAGATGTTGGCAGAAGCAAATAGTAACTGGTGCTCAGGGGCTAAAGCGGGGACCTCTGAGATAAATACAAAGACCATGAAACATACTGAGGGGAAGAAAACCATCAGTTATCGAGAAAAAAAAAATAGATGAAAGCAGAATTTGATAAAGTGGAAAACAAACAAAAAACAAAAGGAAAACAATAAAGATCAAATCTAGTTATCAGAAAACAAACCCATCTCTGGGGCACCAGGTGGCTCAGTCAGTTAAACGTCCGACTTCAGCTCAAGTCATGATCTTACCGTCCATGAGTTCGAGCCTCGCGTCAGGCTCTGTGCTGACAGCTCAGAGCCTGGGGACTGGTTCAGATTCTGTGTCTCCCTCTCTCTCTGCCCCTCCCCTGCTCACGCTCTTTCTCAAGCTCTCAAAAAATAAATAAATGTTAAAAAAAAAAAAAAAAGAAAATGAACCTATCTCTAGAAAGACTGAACGAGAAAAAAAGAGAGAAGATACAAACAAATAATATTAGGAATAAAAGAATGTAGCTGCAGATGGAAAAAATAATACATGAACAACTTTATTATGAAGATTTGGAAAACTGAGGAAATGGACAATTTTCCAGAAAAATATTAAATAGCAAAGTTGACACAGGAAGAATTAGAAAACCTGAATAGACCAGTAATCACCAAGAAATAAAATTACCAGTAAAAAAAAATCTATCCCTCCAACTAAGCAACAGACACAGATGGTTCTATAAATACTGCTCAATCCTCATGTATTAGATGATCGCCCTGGATTATACAAGTTATTCCAAAGAAGAGAAAAAAGAGGGAAGTTTCCCTCGTTTGTTTTATGGTGCCATAAAGCATATAACTTTGATCCCCAAACTAGACAAGAGCCAGATGATGAAGGAAAACCCCAGGCCAATGTCATTTATGAAAATCTAAATGATTTTGAGTGACAGAAGGAAACTAGATTCTCCACTAAGGTTTCTACGATTCCCTCATCTAAATGACTTTGCTCTCCCCATTCAATTAATATTTGACTCGAAGCCACAACTTTATGAGTATCAACGCTGTTTGCAGCAATGAGGGAAATAAAGATGTATGCACCATAACCACAGCCTCTAGTGGCTTCCATCCAGGCGCCTGAATAAGAAAGACTGTGATAAATACAACAAGAGGCAGAACGTGAGGAAGGCCACAAAACAGGTGCAAAGCCTAGGACGAGAGAAAGGGTTTCCTTCTGTTTGAAAAGGCTGGAGAATGTTTTAGGAGGGAAATGGCATCTTGGTCTAGGTCTTAAGTGAAAAGAAGAATTTCAATGTGCAGGAAATAGGATGGAGGAAGAGCAAGGACTTGAAAGAGGTGCTAAGGGCAAAGAAGCAAGGAAAAAAAAAGAAGTCTTTTCAGAAGAACCATGAACAGGATATATGCATTTAATGACATTAATAGATATGTAAAAATCCACCACTAGGGGCGCCTGGGTGGCTCAGTCAGTTGAGCATCTGACTTTGTCTCAGGTCATGATCTCATGGTTTGTGAGTCTGAGCCCCCCGTCGAGCTCTGTGCTGACAGCTCGGAGCCTGGAGCCTGCTTCCGATTCTGTGTCTCCCTCTCTCTCTGCCCCTCCGCCGGTCACGCTCTGTCTCTGTCTCTGTCTCTCAAAAATAAATAAACATTAAAAAAAAAAAAATCCACCACCATCACATGACTTAAAAGTAGCTGAAAAAGAGGGGCGTCTGGGTGGTTCAGTCGGTTAAGCGTCCGACTCTTGGTTTCGGCTCAGGTCATGATCTCATTCATGGATCCATGGGTTCAAGCCCTGTGTCAGGCTCTGCACTGTCAATGCAGAGCCTGCTTGGGATTCTCTCCCTTTCTCTCTGCCCCTTCCCCCACCCGTGCCTTCTCACTCTCTTTCAAAATAAATAAATAAAACTTTTTTTAAACAAGCCTTAAAAAACGTAGCTGAAAAAGAAAAATAGTGATAGGATCACATCATGGAGTTAGGACTTGGATGAATATAATAAGTGTTCCAGAATTCTATTCATTCGATAGGGGCGAGTGATACATTTGTGAAATGTGAGCTTTCAAGAAGCCAACTCAAAAGGATAAACGTGATCAGTTATATAAGTGCTATTAATTAAAGGAAGTCACATTCCTTAACAGTCAGGATGGAGACTGGATTGGATTTGCTCACAAGAGCACAGGTATTCCCCGATTAGGAAATCATGCTCTCAACGACATCCTTGCCATAGAGATGAGTTTCACTGGGCTGACTTAACGTCTTCCATCAGCATGAGCCAATGGCATACAACAAAAAAATATATAGGATAGAGAGACTTTACGTATCCTCTGTGACATGGGGCAAGTGTATAGTTTTCTGCTGACTTGAACTTAACCCTGGGCAGAGTCGGGGACTTGTATAGAAGCATAGGCGTTACGTGTTTTTCACTCAATCTTCCGGTTGATCAACATTTTGAGATAGTTTATGGGAGTGAATTAAAAATTTTGCTGCCTGGCCATTACCTAGCACCAAACTTGCGTATGTTGACCATTAAAAGAAGCCACATCCCTTAACCAACGGTTAAAATGGAGGGGAGGCAGCATCCCAGTCTCATCCACTGGCACAGCGTGGATTTCCACAAAGTGTGACCCAATCCTGGGGTGACTTTTGACAGCCCTGGTTCTAAAAGAACTCTCACGTGGATCTTGGAAACAGATCGTCCAACGCGCTGGGGGGATCGTTCACTACCCTGTAGGTTAACATTGTCTCAGTCCGCTCTTCAGGAGCTGAGGTTCCATTGCTTTCTAATGAAGCCAGCTGTGCTGAATAACATCTGTTTGCTTCTTCAGCTTCACCCTCTTACTTTCCCCGTCCTGCTCTCTGTCCCAGGAGGCTCTCTCCCGCTCTGAGTTCCACTTGGTTTTAGGGGCCCCGGTGGGAGATCAGCGGGAGGAAAGTGGAGAGGTCAGGGTACGCACTCCATGCACTCGTCTGGCTTCTTCCCTGGCTGGCTGTGCCCCTCCACACTAGGCCTCTCTGCTCTTCTCAGGGAAATGGAAATTCCTGTTCTCGCTTCTGATAATCACCCTCCCCTTCCACCCCCCCCCCCCGCCCCCCAGGCCTCAGATAACAGCTATACTGTTTCTCTTCCTGAGTTACTACACCCTTCCTTGTGAATTCCTCACACTTCGCTTCTGTCTTTGCAAATACCCCCTTTATTAAATATTTCTCGAATTGTCCTCATTTGAATGTGTCATCTCTCTCCTGCTGGGTCCCTGACAGACAAACATATCCTGCTTTTGAATGCCATGACTTCTCGTCTTTCTCAAATGCCATCAGTTTTCCTGGGAGTCTTTTTTTTTTTCCTGACTTTAGTTCTGACATTTCACCATTCCAGCTGGAGAAATACCTTGGATTCTTCCTCAGACTGGAAGCCAACACAACACGAAAGGGCTCCTCTGTGGGTGTTCCTCCCACGGACAGCTGACTTGTTCTATATCCACCTCATCTTGGCGTTCAGGGCTTTCTCTTGCTATAACAATCCTTTACCACAAGATACCACATCTAGAAATAGTTGGGAAAACTCAGATGCACCTCGAAGGGTTTTGATTCTCTCACCTCCCTCTGGCCTCTGGCCACACGAGTTGGCCCGCAAACCACAGATGGGGAGAAGCTCACTGATACACAGGAACCGTCACTAATCTGCTGTGGTGTGAAATACGTGTCCAGGCATGAAAAGGGCTCAGTAGGTCGCATGACAGTGTGAAGAGTCAGAGGCGAGTTTGGATTCAGTTATTCTCCAAATCACACTCTGAGAATTCTGCCCATTAAACTTGATGCACCCCTCCATGGGACAATGGGAGGAGGAAGAAATGCATTCACCTACAGAATTACATAAAAAAAAGAAAAAAAAAATGATTGTTTAAGCCTCTGTGTCTTACTCACAAGCACTAGGCTGGAAGGGAGAAGACGTAACTCCTAGTCCTTGTTTTCCCACTTTCTCATTTCTGGATGACATTAACAGCTCATCTGCTGAGTTGGTTTGTTTATCTATGAAGCTGGGATAATAAAACTGGCCCTATTTGTCTCAAATGGCAGTTGTGCGAGCAGATTTATTTGAAGTCTGCTCTGGGTAGGGCTGGCCAGAGGTGGAGAGGTAGGAGGGGCTGGTGGAGAGACTTGGAAAAAAAAAAAAAAAAGCAGAATTTTTTGGGTTTTTTTGCCCCAAAAGGAAGGGGCGCCTGGGTGGCTCAGTCGGTTAAGCGTCCGACTTCAGCTCAGGTCATGATCTCAAGGCTTGTGAGTTCGAGCCCCGCATCGGGCTCTGTGCTGACAGCTCAGAGCCTGGACCCTGCTCTGAATTCTGTGTCTCCCTCTCTCTCTGCCCCTCCCCAGCTCACACTCTGTCTCTCTCTCCCTCAAAAATAAATAAACACGAAAAAAAAAATTTTTTTTTAGGGAGACGAAGGCCTGAATTGAAGCGCAGATTTAAAGAACTTTTAATGATACTTAATCGCCACCAAACATAACACACCAAGTGATCAAATAGAATTACGAAAATAAACGAACGCATACTCAGTGCCAAGCTTGGTCTTCCAGGGTTGGTTCGGGGCAAAGCCACGTAACCGCGAATAAACAAGGCAACGCTGTAGTTGATGGGGTATCGGCTTCCCTCGGAGAAAGGGCAAATGTGTGCAGCTGGGCATCAGCCTGTCCAAACAGCAAGACCCAGAGAGGGGGTAGCATGCGCTCAAAGAGCCTGATTCTTCTGAGCGCCCAAACGTATCATTACCCAACACGGAAAGAGTCAGGTTATTTCTTTACCTGTTTTTAAAATTTTTTTTTGTTTGTTTTTATTCTCAGCATTCACCTGGGGGTAAGACCCCACGTGCTAATTCCTCAACCGTACGTCCCAGACAGAAAAAGTCCGGGTTTAGAAGGTCTCGTGAAAACCGTATAACGATTTAATGGTGTCACGGGGAAGAAAAAAAAAAAAAAAAAGGCCAACGTTACTCATGCAAAAAGAAAGAATGCACAGAGATGACCCTAAGAAGCAGGTAGTGTGGATATGACGTCTATTGTGTTTGAAGGTCATTTTTACTTTAGGGAGTACCAAATAACTCACCTCCCGGAGTGAGACGACAAGCTACAAATACAAGGATCAGGTTCTTTCTAAATACCTTTTCAAAAGCACATGCGCCAGATCTCCCCCTCGCTCACCTCTCCTCTGCCTCTCCCTGCCCTGCGGCCCTCCCCTGTGCATGTATCTACAAGAGACCAGGCACACAGAGTCTGTTTTCTTGCTCTGCTTGGAAATTATTTCCTTTTATCAGCCTGCACAGCTCTTTCCTTACCCCAAGACCCAAGGATCGATATTTGTCCATCGATCATCCCATTGTTATAGAATTCAGATGGTGGTGAGTTTACAAAGGTTAACGGTTTCATGCTCCTTTAGCATGTTGTTCAGGCTTTTGAATATAACCCACAATCATTAATATTACGTGCCAACTTGGCTAGGCTACCTACGGTGCCCGGTTATTTGGTCAAACGCCAGTCCAGATGATACTGTGAAGGTATTTTTTTAGATGTGATTAACACTGAAATCAGCAGACTTTGAATAAGGCAGATTCAGCAGACTTTGAATAAGGCAGATTATTCAGAGAATGTGGGTGGGCCTTATCTAGCCAGTTGAAGGCCTGAGGAGCAAAGTCTGAAGTTTCTCCAAAAAGAGGGAACTCTCTTCAAGTCTGCAACAGAGAGACCCTGCCTACGTTTCTGGCCTGCTGTCCTGCAGAATTCAGACTCCAGACTGCAACCACTCTTGCTTGAGGTTCTAGCCTGCTGGCCTGTCTGTCCTCCATATTTCGGACTTGCCAGTCCCTAAACCTTGGTGAGTGGATTCCGATTCCTTGAAATGCTTTTCCCTCTGTCTCTCTCTCGATCGATAGAGAGATATCTATTATTGCTCCTACTGGTTCTGTTTTGCTGGAGAAACCTGACTTGTACATAATCACGTTGCCCTTTTTTTCACATGACACCCTTGCAACCCTGCCTTCTTTAAAATAAACACATAAATGGCTCTTCATTTTAAGAAAACTGTGTTTGTTGCAGACGACTGTGCCGATGTTCTCTGTGACCACATCGGGAAGATCAGGCATACCCATCCCTGTCTAGGGAATTGCTGTGCAATTCTGAGCTGGCGGCTGTACTGCTCGAGCGTGACCGGGGTGTTGGCAAAGTCTCTGGGAAGAGGGAAGACTGGGCCTGGGAACCAGAACACGGTGCTGAAAATCTCAAGGGAGAGTTTCCCTCCCACACTCATAACAAGTTTTGTTAACAAGAGGCAGTCAGAGGAGTACAAGGGGAAAAGCCACCTCCTAAAGCTTCCTTGAATTTTGGCAATGTGGCTTGCTGCTCTCAGAACGGTGTGGGAGCTGAGTGAGGGGGTGCAGCTGGGGGAGGGGAGGGCTAGAAGCCAGTTTGTGGCTGAAACGTCATATTGCATACACTATCAGCTCACTTCTGTGGGGTTTTTTTTTTAATATTTATTTTTGAGAGAGAGCAGGGGAGGGGTAGAGAGAGAAAGAGGGACAGAGGATCCCAAGCAGGCTCCGCACTGTCAGCACAGAGCCCGAGGTGGGGCTCGAACTCACGAACCATGAAATCATGACCTGAGCCGAAGTCAGACACTTAACGGGCTGAGCCACGTAGGCGCCCAATTTTGAAAACCCAATTTTTTTTTTTTTTTTTCAGGACAGTCTTGATCCTGTCCTATGATCAAATTCTGTGTCAGATGTTTCCAGATTTTTAGTTGGAAAAATAGGACTATCTTATATTGCTTCTGGGATTACCTTCCTGTGTCCATGGTTTCCTTCCCCTCACTCTTTCTAGCCAACTTGGCTGACCTCTCACCCTCTTCTTTGCTTTTCCAGATTATGACCTTCCTCTAACACCTGTCCCGAATTACACCTCTTATGGCCACAGTATGACTTTGCTGGGCCTTAGGCACTGTTACCTTCATGAGCTCCTTCCTTCAGTCAAAAAAAATCCAAAACTTTTATTTTACACCTGCATTGGTAGAAAAAACTATAATCCACACAGGAATATAATCATTTTTTTCTTTAGGTTTTAAAAGCATTTCAGAGTCTCGCAGGGGCCCTTTAACGTATCGAGCATTTCAGAGTTTTGCAGGGGCCCTTTAACATATCGGGGCCCCTGGACACTCTGCCTCCTGATGCTGTTGGATAACAGGCCACCCCTTATTCCTCCTCCACGAAAGCACCCTGTATAAATGCCTCTCCTCTTTTAATTCTGACAGAGAGATGGAGTGAGAGTGGGGGAGGAGCAGAGAGAAAGGGGGACCCAGAATCTGAAGCAGACTCCAGGTTCTGAAATGTCAGCACAGAGCCCAGCGCGGGGCTCGAACCCACAAACTGTGAGATCATGACCTGAGCCGAAGTCAGATGCCTAACCGACGGAGCCACCCAGGCACCCCGATGCCTCCCCCCTCTTAGTTTACTAGCATTGGCACACACCCTGGACACAGAAAGATTTAAATTCAAATCCCGGCTTCTTCACTTTCTAACTGGAAACCACAGCAAGTGATTCAACTTTCCGAACATCAGTTTCCTTCCTTGTGTGATTCCTGCCATGGTAATAGACAGGTAATATACAGGGCTCGGTGCTCCCTGACAAGTGCTCGTGATACATATTTATACATGTGTTGGTCATTAACTATCTTGATTTACATGTTACACTATTAGCCGCCTCTTCAGCTGTGTTTAATTCCCTTAGTAAACTGTCACCTCCCATTGGGAGTAAGTTTTAGCCCAGGGGTTCTCCAACTTAAGCGTGCGGCAGAATCACCTGTGTTAAGGCACTGATGGCTGGACCCCACCTCAACTTCTTGGTTCAGGAAGAGCCTGGGGTGGGCTCAGTAATTCGTATTCCTAACGAGCGCCAGGTGATTCTGAGGCTGCTGGGTTTATTTTTTGACTTCAGTAGTCGCTACCCCCAACGTGGGACTTGAACTCATGACCCCAAGATCAAGAGTCGAATGCTCTACTGACTGAGTCAGGCAGGCACCCGGAGGCTGCCGATTTTAGGACCCTACTTAGAGAATCACTGTTTTAGACAACTCTGCACCCTCTCAAAACCTAGCACAGAGGGGAAGCTTTTAAATACATTGAGAGTTAACTATTTTACGCAAAAGGTAATACAAATGCCAGCAGGAGATCCTGCCCCCCTCCCCCGGTCGTGAGAAAATGTTCATTACTGCAGGGGCTGAGCAGAAAACTATGAGCCGAGAAACTGTATTGAAAGAAAGGGGGGGTATGGTAACACCGAACAGGGTCATCTGCGGGGTTGCGGGGACACGTGCAAAACGCAGACGAGATGCCAACCACAGCTCAGCCAAGCCCAGGCTGCCTGAGTTCTTAGCTCAATCTAGAACAATGCCAGCAGGGCTGCTGGGATGCATCTGCTACTCTCTTTCAGATAACGGATCTGGGGTCTCTCGGGAAGGAAATAGCTTGACAGGGAGAAAGAAAGATGAGGCCAACTGAAGAGGTCTGGGTTTCCGAAGCTGCACTTGAAGACCAGCTTTGAACTCTTTGTGGCACTTTCCCAACCCTTACTCTCTACCCCTGCTGTTCCTTCTTGCTTTTTGTATTCCTTTCATGGGGAAATGTCGTTTGTGAACACCACAGCTCTCCCGGACACAGTCTGTTTACACACAAAGTAAGTGTTCACACAAATGGAAACTTGAAGAAAGCCTTGAGATCCTCCAGCCCAACCCACCAATTTTATGCATGACGAAATCTGAGCGTAGGGTTAATCCTAAAATACATAACCAGTCATGGCAGAGCCAGGCTGGAATCTGGATTCTTCGACTCACAGTGAGTACAGGTATGCATAGTTCTTTATACTCCCTAAATGAGTAGGAAAAAGATACCTTCTTTTCCACTGTATTTTAATTTTTTTTTTAATGTATATTCATTTTTGAAAGACAGAGAGAGAGAGCACAAGCAGGGGTGGGGCAGAGAGACAGGGGGACACAGAATCTGAAACAGGCTCCAGGCTCTGAGCTGTCAGCCCAGAGCCCGAAGCGGGGCTCGAACTTACGAATCGCGAGATCATGACCTGAGCCGAAGTCGGACCCTCAACCGACTGAGCCACCCAGGCGCCCCTCCACTGTATTTTTAAAGAGGAAAGATGACCTTCCCCTTTACTGGTCACATTTTCCCTTTTGTCCCTGGGAGCAAGAGGGCTTTATCGGGACAAATGAAAAGAAATGAATGACCCTCATTGGTATCAACAGGGCCTTGGAGCTTGAGGACATAGATCACATCCTGTTCCCTGCTATATATCCACCAGCTGCCCAGAAACTCGCACGAAGCAGAGGCTCAGACACCATATGATGAACGAACGAACGAACGAACGAACGAACAAATGAATCACTTGTTTGCCAATCTTCCAGCCAATTGGGGAGTGAGGGTTTCCCACTGAGATTTTTGAGCCTGCTGAGGCGTCTCCTTAGCCCCAAGGAGTCAGGTAGGTATCGCAGAAAATCAGAAGTGCCTTTTATGTAAGATAGGCAGTGTGTCTGCTGGCAAACTATTGGCTTTGGACGTGAAAAACCTTTGAAGCCCAGAGGGTTCACTCATTCTTCCAGGCGCCCTCACCAGCGTGTGCAAAATAAAGGGAATAATACCCAACGCCTCAGGGGTGTTGGAAATATTAACTGAGATACTGTGAGCAAACTGCCCTCCCCTTTCTGGTTCCAGATCCCCATTTAAGAGTAAGGTAAGAGTAGGTAAGATAAGGTAAGGTAAGGTAAGAGTAAGGTATTGAGTAGGTGGTGTAAGAAGGATTGGAAGGGTAAGTACAGACTCTGGGTGGACACTGAAGGGGCTTTTTTGGCTAAACACACACACAAAGTATCATTGTCTTTGTGGCCACGTAGCAGCTGCTTCTCCTGAGGGTTTGCAATACATAGAAGCAAAGCTCCTATCATCCACGTATTCTTCGTATTCCACAGGCCTTCACCATTTCCCCAGTTTTCGAATACGATGTTTTTCAGGAAAAAAATAAATAAATCTAGCTTTCTGCTTACCCATTCGGTCTCAGCTTCCTCGTTCCGGGCTCAAGAAACTCTGTCTCCTCCTCCATTTCCGTTTCAAGGATCATGTTTTTCTGAGAAGGCTGTGGTGAAAGCATTTCCCATTCATTGTCATGGGCGACAGCCTGCAGCATAACTGCATCCGGGTCAGCCCCGCCGCGGCTCTTGCTCTTCCGCGATTGGCTGCCCAGACCAGAGGCCTCCTCTAGGGCTAAGGATTCCAGAGGCTTCATGCCTCCTAGAACTTGCATCTGGGGACCCTCGCCCATGCCACAATCAGAGGTTGACTCCACAGCTTGGCCAGCCCATCCAGGCCCTGAGTTCCTAGCTTCCAACGACTGGTCACCAACCTCGCTATGGCCCAAGACCATCCAATTCTGGTCTTGCCCAGGGCTTTCAAGAGCCGATCTCTTCTCACCTTGGGGAGACAGTCTCTCTGCGGAATGATCTCGTCTTTCATTTAAAGAGGCAAGCTGACATGAATCCGGGAAGCCGGCCAGCTGAGTTCCTGGCATCTCTTCTTCTTCAGAACCTAAGTGAAACTCGTCTAATTCAGATGTGTTTTCTCTTGCCTCGCAGGCCTCTGGCTTTGCGGGTGAATTTTCTTCATGGTTGACAAGTATGTAACCCATGTGTGCCGCGTGATTATCTTCATTCCTCTCCGTGTACCTTTCTTCCCTGGATTCTGCTGTTACCTGCTCAGGCCCTTGGGTCGGAATTCTTTTTTCTTCTTCCAATTCTGATATTCCCTTGCTGGCACCTAGAAGTAGAAGGTGAAGGAGAGAAGAGGAGAACAAGCCTTCATGAACACATCATGAGATGTGTGATCTTTGCAAATGCCCCATCTAAGGAGAGAGAAATGTAAGAACTTTTTTAGGGGTTTTTTTTGTTTTGTTTTTTTGGAGAGCTGTTTCATTTTCTCATAGGCTCTGAGAAAGGTATTACAGGAGCAGCAGACATTATGACTGCTGTGACACAGGACTAGGGGAGGCATGCATTGCAAATGAAGTTAGTTCCTCTCTTCCCCGCGTTGGTAGGAAAAGCTCAGTTGACAAATATGTTAATTGCGTGAAAACAGCAGTTTCTGGGGGTGGAGGAATGGGTTGTTTCTTACCATTTGGTGGTCCTACGTCTCCACCTGCTGGTGAATCCGAATTATCTGTCTCTACTTCCCAGTCGATGTTGGACGGAGACAACTCAAGGTTGGGGTGGGCTCCTGCTGGCAAAGAAACGGACTCGGGGTCTTCATGAATATGCAGGACAACCAGTTGTCCAGGCTGTCTGTTGGGGGTCTCGGCGTGGTTTTCTTTGCTTTTTTGATCAGGAAGGGCGGAAAGCAGCATCTCGGCTGCTTCGGCCCCTAGAGACTCATCCTCTGGAGACTCGGCTTCCTCTGTTGTTTTGACACCAAGGGTAGGTTCTGTGAGATAGGACAAATCAAAGGGGGGTGTGTAAGGTGCCAGCGAATGCTTCAGGGTGTCTTCTTCCAAGGGAGGGTCACCGCCATAGAGAAAATACTCAGGCTCTTTCATTAAATCTTCATCCATATTTTGGCCCATGACATCATATTCGAAATCACCCCACGAGGCTTCAGACGAACAGACCTCTTGCTTCCCTGCATCCCCGTCAACTGGCGTTTCTGGATTGCCCTCAGATAATGTCAATTTACTCATGTCATCTATTGTGCCCGTGGATGTGTTAAGACCTGAGGCATCGCTGAAGCTGTGGTCAAAGGCAGCTTCGCTTATGTCCAGGCAAGTGTCTGAAGCTAACGGGGCGTCAGGAACCGTGGCAGAATTCTCAGTAGCAAAAAGTTGCTCCTCGTCCAACAAGGCTCCTGCATCTGTCTGACTCTCAGGAGAGAGGCCCTCTGACACCAACAAGCTGTTGCTGTCCATCGTAGGCTCCTGGAGAGTTACAGAAATACCGGTCCCCACGTTTTCCATCATTGGGATTGTTCTGTCGACGAGTTCCAAAGCCGGTGCTACACCTGGGGCAGCAACTTTGTCTGCTGCTTTTAAACCTGTATTGCCTTCACCATTTATTTCAGAAGGTTCAGGAGAACCTCTGTGAGAGGCAGGCTGAGATGAGCCACTTATGTTCACTTGATCACCGATCGGAGGCAGTGGGATTACATTTTCAGAATATAGTTCTGAATCGTACGGGACAAATTCCTGCCCAGGCTCCCGATTGGGTTCTTCATCCATCTTTGGCTCGGTGAGATATAACTCACTGGCTTCCCCTTCCGGTCCCACTCCAGCCCTGACGAGCTGTTCAGTCTCTTGCTTTGCTTCATGATCATGGCATATATCAGGGCTGTTGGAAGCCTGAGAATTGCTGTCACGGTCACAGTGGGTCAGTATATCTGGATTCTCACCATCTGCTTTCAAACTGAAGGGCTGCTTAGCATCTATCCACAAGTCAGGCGAAGCTGAGGCCAGTTGCCCACCCTCCTGGAAGTTGCCATGTAAAATATCTGGAACAAATGTGCCTTCGGGGCTCTCCCTAGGAGGACAGACATCCCATTCAGAGCCCGACTTCTTTATCAACTGGGTGGAAGAACTGACAGCCGGGAAATCTTCTGAGGCAATGCTGGAATTTGTTATTTCACTGGGGTATGATTTTTCTTCTTCCCACCAATTTGTTTCCTGACACTCCACAGTCAAAACATTAGATATGACACATTCATTTTCATCTGTGTGAGTAAACGTTGAATCTGGCTGATCCCAGACGGACAGCGCTGTATTCTGACACTGCTGCTCTTGGGTAGGTGTTTCGGAAGTCAGCTGTTCACCAGCAGAAGACAAGAAGGTTTGCTCTCTAGCATCCTTTTCTTTGATTTGGTCCAATATCACAAGCTGGCCAAGCTGATCCGCTTCTGGGTCTGGCTGTCTCGGTTGAATGTTCCAGAGTTGCTCATGGGAGTTCTCCTCATTGCTCTCCAGAAAGGGTGACCGGTGTTCATCACCGAAGGGCTGAGTGCAATGCG
Source organism: Neofelis nebulosa (assembly GCF_028018385.1). Classification (NCBI taxonomy): domain Eukaryota; kingdom Metazoa; phylum Chordata; class Mammalia; order Carnivora; family Felidae; genus Neofelis; species Neofelis nebulosa. The sequence goes on along the minus strand of NC_080793.1, from coordinate 77,068,662 downwards.
TTTCCATGGGTTCAATATCACCCTGGGTGGGTACTCCCCAGGGACTCACTTTGTGGTATACTGAAGAATTCATCTCTAACACACTACTTGGGTTGGGCAATTCGCTTTCAAATGTGCTCTCCATCGGTCGTCCTTGTAGAGAGGCATTCCACCGCTCGGAGCACTCAGCTGAGAAGCCAAGTGTTTCCAGTTTGGAATAATTCTCATTCTTTGATTCGCTTTTGGGAGATAGCTGCCAGATGGTCTCTCCCGTCTTCCCTGTTTCTGGAGAAGATCTCATCTCTGTATCCACTGCTGTAACCTGTAGTTCGGTCTCCTTTAGCGGTGAGAAATTCCAGTGATCGGGGCTGCTTTGTTGGTTGTCACAGAATGGGTCTGGCTTGTTCTCTCTTGCTTCTGAATTGCCTACGTACGCAGGACACTCCTCAGACTTGGGATCAGCAGTGGCCAAGAACTTATTAGGTTCATTCACTGAATCCCAAGCTCTGGGGTCGCTCTGAGCAACTTGGCAAGTGCCCAAATGGACCTCTTTCTCCACTGACTCTTCATCACCTATGCTGTCGTCATCAGAACCTGAACTTGTTGAAATGAACTTGGCATCCTCTGGCTGCACGGTTTTAGGAAGGTCATGGTCATTTTTCTCCTGCTGGCTAGCCACTACATACCTTTCCTGATATGCCTCGGAATACTCAGAACATTTGCCTGTTTCAGGGCTGGATACAGAGGAAAAGGAATCACCATCTACTGAGTCATTCCAAATCTCTAAAAATTTAGGAACCTTGAGATCTAAGCTCTTTTCAAACCTGTCCATTCTGTTTTTGTCCAGGTCCTCCATTTCAGTAATTACTTCTACTTGGCCACCAGTAATAATTAGTTCAGATTCTTGGTGACTCTGTTTGCTCCAATCATCTTGATTCTGCTCCTGATGCCCCATATTGGGTCCGTGTTCCCAGGAAGGCAGTGGAGCTGAGGAATCATTTAGGCCAGGACTCGATGCACTCGAATGTGTATACTCACTAGAAATACTATCTCTGCGATAATTTCCTGATGAAGAAGCTCCTGGAAGGCTGTTTTCAGTACTCTCAACTTCAAGACTCTTAGTAATCTCAGAATTTGGGACATTGACCTGCACATCACTGTCTACAGAGCCATCCCAAATGTCAAGGCTTTGGGGACATTCATGGCGTGGCTCTTGGTTCACTCTCTCTGGTTCCAGAACGTTACACTCTTCAGTGCTCTCAAGACTCATTTCAGGTAAAGATACAGTTTTTGTTAAATTCAGCCCAAGCCCACTGGAAGTGTCAGTGGCGTCATCTGAATTTCTGTGATACGGGAGGTGCTTGTCACAGGTCTCTTCTGCCCGCAGGTCATTTGTGGACACTTTTGCGCGCACATCACAGGAACCTGGATTGTAAGACCCCCTCTCGTGCTCTAAAATCTCCTGGGGTTCCTCAGTCTGAGGGCTGGAAGGGACTGAGAGAGAGTTGATTTTGCCGGATTCATCACAGATTTCTTGATGTTCGGATGCAACCGGGGAAGAGCCTTCCCGGTCACTTTGCCCTTGTCCAGACTGCTCCGAAGCTCCGTCTGTCATCTCCTCCTCACGGAGGTGCTCCCTAGCAGTGGCTCCATGGGCTTCCTCCTCACCTTCGCTTTGTCCACAGCTAGGACCTCTCCATGGATCTGAGGGTCCAAAATGCCCTGGATTCTCAAAGTTGGTTGCCAAGGATGTCGCATCATGTGGCAGGGTTCCTCTGCACGTGTCCTGCTTATCAGGATCAAGGGCACCTGACTCACTGGCTCCAGAGGCTTCTAGCATGTCTGGGATACAACTGTCCTTAATTTTTTCTGATGAGTTGGGAGTTCCAGAAGGAGATTTGTGTTGTTCAGAATCTGTGACATATGAGGGGCCTGGTAACATTAACGAAGACATGTCATTATCTCTCATGACGGAGTCCCAAATACTGTTTGCGATCAGCTGTCCACTTTTTTCATTCAGTGTGTGATATCCATTGGCAGGAGTGTCCTTGCTGTGCTCAGAAGATGCGGGGAGTTCCCAATCCCCCTGACTTGCTTCCTGATACTCCACACCCCATGGCTCCAGCTGTCTCACTGAGAATCGGGTCTCCGGTTCAGCGCTTTCAGTCATGTATCCTTGTGCTTGACCTTCGCTGGAGATTGCCACACCCGCGCTACAGTCGTCCCAGTCCAAATCATTATCCATATCGGAGATGGTCACAGTGGACTGCGTGTCCTCCAGAATCACTCTGTTCCACAAGTCGAGGCTGTCAGGGGCCGCCTGGCGGGAGTTTGTGCTGCTGTGCAGAAGCGTGAGCTGTCGGTTTGTTTCATTGTACAGCTGCATCATGCTGGGGTCGTCGTAACTGGACAGGCTGCTTTCCCCGATGTCATCCTCCATGGAGATGTTCTTATCATCTGTGGGCTCCGTCCTGAGTAAATCCTTCTCGGAGTTGTAAGTGACATTTGTTTCCGAACTGTTATCTGCATCCGGTGAGCCCCACATTTCTAGGTTCCCGGGACCTGAACTAATTCGATTTCTAGGTGGCTGCTGCGGCGACTGGGGAGGCATTTCAGTCTCCCCTGTGGCAGAGTTAGCATCTTGTGACTCAAAACCTCCCTCTCTAGCAAATGGCTTGTTTTCTGTTTCTTTTTCGTCTCCAGCAAATGTTGGCGAAGTATAGGAGTCAGATGTGGAGTAGTTGGTATCTAAGGGGGAGGGCACCGAATCTTCCCCTACGTTGGATGCACTGTAATCGGGACATTTGTATAAGAAGGAATCTTCCCAAGGTGCCAGGACATCTGACCCTCCTTTTTTGATACCCTCCTCAAAAAGGTTCCAGGAGTCTACCTTTTCATACACCTCCCCCCTAATTTTTGGATCCAGTAAGCCATTCTGATCTTCCTTTGTCGGTCTGGAACTATTCCACGCGTGGTCCAGATCGGATCTGGGGTTTCCAGATATAAGGATATTATCCCTGGAGTCGTGGTTCTTCTTACCCCAGATTTCTGGGGGTGCTTCGTTATTTGCCTCACTGGGTGAATTGTCTTCCGAAGGAAAAGAAAACCCACTTTTTGCCATGGCCCATTCCCTCGGGTCCCTCACAGAAGGCGTCTCGCCGCTCGTTGGGTGCAGATTCCAGGTATTTGTCAAAGCTTTGGTGCCGTCTTCTTTACCAAACGCACTCCAGGCTGGGAATGACACCGCAGCGGCTGGTTCCCCACCTTCCGTGGGATTTCCCCAAGGCTCCGGCATCGCCGTGGGAGAGCGATCAGAACGCCACAAGGCAGCAAAGTCTTCGATCAGGTGGTGTGCCCCCTGAGGAGAAGCGCTGGGCAGATTCGATTTCTCTGTGGGCACGTTCTGAAACTGTAAGTGCTCCTCATTTTGGTCCTGAATATTACGGCTGCCCAGCCCAGGCTGACCAAATTCAGACTCCCAGGGACTTGACTTTGGGAATTCGAGACTCTTTGGTGGAAATATAGAATCTGAGGCTCTCCTGTCCACTGGGCTTGGCTTATGGTCTTTCCATGACTCGGGGCTCTGGAAGACAGACTCCTGTTCACTAGAACCCCATGTGTCTGCAATATCTTTAGAGTCAATTTCCAAGCCACCCCACCAGCTGCTGCACCGTGCGCGGGTCTGAGACGGCCCTATGTGACCCGTGTCTACTGCTTTTGGGGTCACATTTTCTGGGTAGAGTAGAGCTGGTCCTTCCGTGGATGGTGAACTTTCTACAAAGCTATTCATAGGTGTTGGTGGGACCCGCTTTCCAATATTTTTCAGCCTTTCTGGTGAAGGAGATTTATCTCCCACAAAAGCTGTCAGGCTCGCATTTCTTTCAGAGTTATCCTTGGGACTTTCTGGTCTCTGAACAAATTCCTCATCGAATTCCACAAGGTCGTCTTTGCCAGCCTCTGACAAAAGTGAACTGGATGAATATTTGGACATGTCCATCCCTGTGCCATTGATTTCTTTAGGCCCCGTCGGGGGTTGTCCTTCTGAGGAATCACTATTGGGGAAGAAGTCCTCTGCAGGAGAGTAGTCTGCAGAACGAGAACATGGTTGGGACTGCCCAGAAGCCATGGTTGCTGAGTCAAAGTTGAAGAGGTCAAAGGATTCCCTGTGTTCTCCAGACCGGGCATGCTCCTCCGGGACTGCTCCTTCGGGGATGGGACTATAGGAGTCAAACCCTGGGAGGAGGCCGTGGTGAGGCCCAGCACCTTCTCCCACTGGACTGTCATCACTGAGGAAAACCGAGCTCTCCTTGGATGAACGGCTGCTCCTAATGGTGGCCAACCCGCTATCTGGGCTGACGAGGTCGATGTTTACATCCACCTGCGCCTGGTTAGAATCGTTGAGATCTGGAGGGTTTTCTATGAAATTCACGGAGCTGGGCTGTGGCTCTACGTCAGAACCATACAGCTCCATGATCCCGGAAGATCCCTGGGACAGTGGGGCGCTGCCTGCCACGGCTTCCGTTGAGGACGTCCGGCTGTTGGAGACCATCTCTGGACACCTCCTGTTGATGACTTCCTTGATGAGAAGGAGCACCTGATCACAGGTCACCAACGGGTTCTCCTGCTGGTACACCAGGATCTCATCACAGCCACATTCAAAGGGCTCCAGCTCCAGGCAAGGGTTCTGGCTTTCTTCCAGTTCGCAGCAGATCTGTCAGGGAGGCACAGGGGTTTGTGTGAGCACTCAGGCACTCCTTGCATCTTCCTTAACTTTTCCTAATAGAAAATTGATCTGGGTTCATCCGTCTACAAAGAAGACCTCAAACAACGGAAAACTGCATAACGTAAGACACGGAAAGTCCCACTTACTATACCACCGGCTCTTTCTACAATCCCATCCAACTGGCTCTTCTCTGAACTCAAAATCCCACTGCTCAATTTTGCTTGCTTCTGAAAGTTACAGGTTAAGAGATTTCCACCATGTAAATCCTTTCCTTGTCGTAATACGAAACCGTCCTCCAACGGGAGTGCAAGTTAAGTTTGCAAAAAGCAGAGAGAATGCTGGTTGCTGAGAACTAGGGGAACACGTGTGAGAATAAGGGGCAATCAGGTGGACAAAGGGCTTTTGTTTAGGACCAGGCACCGGGGACCTGCTTTTGCCTCGGGAAGCCTCGTAAGGGGAAGGAGAACATAGGGAAGAGAAAGCTACCAGAGGTGGAACTTCCTAACAGCACTTCGGGGCCCCAACTGTCTCTTCCTGCCCCAGGGAGCATCGACGGGGAGCCTGGAACAGACAAAGCTCACCTGGGAGGCCAAGAGAACGTGTGACAGCTGGTGTGAGGCCAGAACTGGGCTGCAGCTCTATGATTTTTTTAGGAAATGTCAGGGAAATTTGGCACATTGGGCTTTTGAAATGGCCCCACGGGGTCAGTGGCGGTAACAACAACGATAGTAATAATATATTTGTTATTATCATCATCACCTAGGCGATGATGATAATAATAATTAACACTTGTTGAGTGTTTCCATATGCCAGGTACAGTTTAAAGGTTTTATGTGCATTATCTTCTCTAATCCTCAAAATAATTCTGTTACAAGGTAGGGATCCTTTGTCCCCGTTTTGCCAATGATCAAACAGAGACCCAGCAAGGTTAAATAACTTGTAGTTAACAACTAAAGGAGCTACGTTTTGAACTCTGCAGAGGCTGACTTTTCATCAACAGTGATCACGTGGACACAGAGGGATTGTCTAGAGTAGTCTTGACCTTGTTCTGCTCAGTGGAACCGTCTCTCACGTGATGGCTGGGGAAGCCCATGGGGAAGAAGAGAGGGAGGCAGGGCAGAGCTGGCTCAAGGGGGTCTGATCCCTTTACCTGCTCTCCCACTTTTGTCTGTTTTAGATTAACCAATTTTTAAACCGATTTGCTGCTAAAAGTGATTTGAAAACCACCATGGTGGAGGCTTAGGAGATAGAAGTCTGCCCCTAGGAAACCAGTGACCAAAGATAAATAGAGCTTTGGAACCCAGTGCAGACAAAAAGCACTGACAAAGCCACAGGCTGGTGAGGCAACGCACAGATGTGTGAGGGTCAGGTCAGAAGGGAGGGTAGAAAACATCTGTAGCAGGAGCAGGGGCTCTTGCATCTTTGGACTGGAGAATGCACAGAGAGTCCGTGAGTACCTACGGTCACGTGCACTACAGCCAAGATGGATCTCTCGGGGGACAGAGAGTGACGATGTAGAACATGAAAGGAGTCAAGACTTTGGCTGTAGCCACCTGCGGATAGACCGGTGTCTAATCCGTTAATGAGGAAAGATTAGCGAGAAAACTGTTTGACATTCGTGTCGTCCGTATTATAATGAATCATGTAGGTTCTCATATTAGTTCTCAAATACACCCAGTTTGGCATTCCAGTGCCCTATTTTGATTAATTTTGTCTACCTCTTCTATCATTTCCAAAATGTTGGGTTAAAAAATTCAGTTGTCAACCGAGAGGAGCTGGCTAATTAACCAGTCAGAATTGTCGTAGTCGGAGACAAGCCAACTTTGATTAAAGCATTAGGTCACCAGCTACTAAACACTGGGCACCAAATAGGTATTTAGACAGGGACTAAACCTTTTTACGTATGACCGAATAGGAGTCCTAAGCAAACACCATCCACAGGAGGACTTGCCCTTCTTTGGGTGAAAAAAGATACGCTCTTTCTCTTTTCGGATTTAGTCTAGAAGACAAACAGATACGGGGATCTTTTAAAAGGCCTTTTGTGGTCACGAGGGATCAAAGGTGCAGCACGGGGAATATAGTCAATGGGATTAGTGTGCCAGAGTTATACTTGTGAGCACAGCATAAGGCATGGAGTTGTGGAACCACTAGGTTCCACACCTGTCAACTAAACTTAAGGCAAAAAATAAAAATAAAATAGATAGCATAGAATAGAATTAAAATGCAATACGATACAATACCATGCAATAAAACAAAAACAAAATAAAATAACACGCCCTGGGTGGGGGTGAAGGGGGTCAAAAGGCATAAGCTTCCGGTTACAAAACAAGTAAGTCCTGGGGATGTAATGTACAGCATGGCCACCATCGTTAAAAATAGTGTGCTGTGTACTTGAAAGTTGCTAAAAGAGGAGATTTTAAAAGTCCTCCTCACACAAAAACCTTTTTTTGTAACTGTGTATGGCAATGCATGTTAACTAGACTTCCTGTGGTGGTCACTTCAGAATATACACAAATATCGAATCATTATGTCGTACCCCAGACACTAATACAATGTTGTGTTTCCATTACACCACAATTTTTAAAAAGGGCCGAGGGGCGCCTGGGTGGCGTAGTCGGTTAAGCGTCCGACTTCAGCCAGGTCACGATCTCGCAGTCCGTGAGTTCGAGCCCTGCGTCAGGCTCTGGGCTGACGGCTCGGAGCCTGGAGCCTGTTTCCGATTCTGTGCCTCCCTCTCTCTTTGCCCCTCCCCGTTCATGCTCTGTCTCTCTCTGTCCCAAAAATTAATAAAAAACGTTGAAAAAAAAAATTAAAAAAAAAAAGGGCCGATATTTACTTCACTGCTGATTTTAATTAGGCGATTTTTTTTTTTGTAATATAGCAATAAAACTAAAAACTAAAACTCTGAAGGAAAGCATTGCAAATGAAACATTTTATCAGTCAATGGCCCAATGTGCAAAATACCCCCAACATTTCTTTCTTGTTCTTTGATAGTATTTTGTTTGATTTTTTTTTTTATTTTTCAATGTTTATTTATTTATTTATTTATTTTTTCAACGTTTTTATTTATTTTTGGGACAGAGAGAGACAGAGCATGAACGGGGGAGGGGCAGAGAGAGAGGGAGACACAGAATCGGAAACAGGCTCCAGGCTCCGAGCCATCAGCCCAGAGCCTGACGCGGGGCTCGAACTCACGGACCGCGAGATCGTGACCTGGCTGAAGTCGGACGCTTAACCGACTGCGCCACCCAGGCGCCCCAATGTTTATTTATTTTTGAGAGAGACAGGGTGAGCAGGGAAGGGGGCGAGAGAGAGGGGTCAGAGAATCCGAAGCGGGCTCTATGCTGACAGCACATGGCTCAATACGGGGCTCAAACTCACGAACCGTGAGATCGCAACCTAAGCCGACGTCTGGCACTCAACCCACTGAGCCACCCAGGCGCCCCTACCCCCAACATTTCCTAAAACTCCCTCTCCTGGGCCTTATCTCTTGGGTCCATTTCTCTAGGCCACCAGTGCGTTCCCACGTTCCACCGCGTGTTGTGACAGCCAGCAGGTTAGGAAGCAGTGAAATGGGCCCGAGTGAAGGAGGTCCTTACCTGACTGCACAGCTCGAGGTTCTGGGAGTACACGGCAATCTGTCGTCTCGGCTGCTCTTCCTCCGACAGGTAGCTGGCCAGGAGGATGAGGACGTCAAAACCGAACTTGTCTGCAAATGCTTTCAAGTCGCTGCTGATATTGCTGTGAAACGTACAGTTCTGAAACAACAACAGGCAATTTGATATTAATGCCAACTGCCTCGCTTTGGGGAGTTGTGCCACCAATCTGTCCGGCGTTGCGATATTTCGTGACAGATATTCATTATCAGACACAAGCAAGATGGACACACAAGCTTGCAAACTCTCATGCTCGGGCTTAAAATGACCTTTGCTTGTTTGTTTTCCCAACCCGGGAAAGGAAGGAGTCTTGGCCCTTATTAAGGTAGTTCAGACAAGGAACAAATATCTCAACAGGGTTTGTTTCCCCTAAAATATTTCTTTGAATGTTAACTTCGTAAAAACTACTTTTCCTTGTATTGTTCCTAGGATGTAGTAAAGGCTGCTGACTGTTATTACAACCTATCCCTAGAAAAATAGGAGGAAGTTGTTGTTCTTTATTTGTAATTGTTTCCCAATGATTATTACAACGCCAAGAAGAATCCCTAAGGATGAATCTAGCTGAGTTAATGGTATGCTTTTTATTCCAGGGTAGAAGTCTGGGAGATTTATGGAAGGACTCTGACGTCACGTCTTCTTGCTCTAAGAGGCAGCTAAGAAGGAATGAATAATTGTAGAAAAGGAATGAATAATGGTGCTACAGAGCACCCAGACCTGTGGCTCACATCACCTTCAAAAATGTGCCCGTCTCTTTGAGGTTTATGAACTGCAGTGATAACCACTTTGTTGGCAGAGTCATCTCTCTTTCTTAAAGAGCAGTAGAGACCGTCGGTTAGGCATAATGCCTGGCACATACGAGCTGCTCAGAAAAATGTTTTTGAACGACTAGAGAGACTTACCCACAAAATCTGCCTTTGCTACATAAACCTCTATCCAGCATATATATTCGATCATCATATACAGTCTGTTACGCTACTCAGTGAAAATCACCACCACGTGCACTCAAGAGATACAAAGGACTCTGTTGATTTCTGTTCTGTTACAAAAGTCATCAGCACTATGCAAGCCGCTGGCAAAGTATCAAAGCAATGCAGAAATACATAGCATCAGAAGTGAAAGAGCCAGGCACCCCCTCCTCAGCCACTTAGGGAGAGCTAGGCAGGGCACCGCACGTAGGTGCAGGTATTTTCCGCGCCCAGATTACTGTTTGTATGTGGTAGCTTCTCGAAACTAGTGGATTTCATATTTGTGCCTCAGATTATTTACCAGCCGCTTAGAATATCTGTAGCGCATGTCATCTGTAATTCTGCTGAGTTGAATCTCAAGGTCTCTGAGGCCCCTGAGAGGCCACATGAGACACCTGCCAGATGTGCTGGCCCAGCCCGTCACCAGCGTCCGCACCTCAAGGAATGTTTGTTGTCTCCTTCTGTGGCAGCCGGCTCTCTAGGCGTCTCACCAGACCGTTTCACTTTTTGGTCACAAAGCGTTGCACAGGGGAACTCACAAAGCTCTCAGGATATATTGTTGCCGAACACTAAGGATCTATTGTACCGACTGGGTAATGAAATTCATGATGTTCAAATACAATAGCTTTTGGAAACATGGGTATCCAAAAGCATAGTGTCCGTTCCCATGCTTTTTATTTATTGTCCAAGTGTCATGATAACAGTCTTTAAACAGAAACTTAAAAAAAGTCCACTCACTCACAATAGAAGTAAATATTTAAGATATTTTTTAAAGTTGCACCTCCTATTATACACAATGTACATTCAATAGATGAAATTATTTCAGATCATCATTATCCCTCAAGACAACCTCCGCACTGAGCTTTCTGCCATCAAGAATTATAAAAGCAGACATTGGGGTGCCTGGGTGGCTCAGTCAGTTAAGCAGCCGACTCTTGATTTCGACTCAGGTCATGATCTCACGGTTGGTGAGTTCCGCGCTGACAGCAGGGAGCCTGCTTGGGATTCTCTCTCTCTTCCTCTGTCTCTGCCCCCTCCTGCATCCTCCAGACTGAAGGCTTTGGCCAAAAAGCTCAACAATTTTCGTTTCAAAATATTTTTTTCACTGTGTACATAAAATCCCCCATATGCAGTTATAAACCCTTGAAAGAAGGTCCAACATTTATTTCGAAGAGATTTTCACATTTCCTAACACCTGTCACAAGACTCCCAGCTAGGTCATTGGAACAAAAGAAGGCAGGTTTTACCAGTATCCGAGCACAAGATTAGGATTCATTACATTCAGCATTATTCAAAGCCATACTTGTGGAACATTGGCTATTCAAAACTGTTGGCTGAGCTTCAATCTGTTTGGATTCTTCTGTGTGAAAATGACGGCTCTGGGATCTTGCTGGACTCAAGTCCAACAGCATTGTCAACACCAGCATCACGTTAAAATGCAGAGGCTCGGGCCATCCCCCAGACTTACTGAAACAGAAACTGCATTTTCCAAAAAATCCTGGGGGATTCAAACGTACATCGGAAATGGGAAAGCAATTTCAAGAAGGGAGGCATTTGTTCACCGAGACTGTTTCCTATGAGAATCTGTCTTTGGATCCTTTCAACGTTGTCATTTTACTGGGACTTTCACTAACTCACACCATCGGCTCCTGGTTCCTCACACCACTTTCAACATAAAAGTCACCCCAGGAAGGGGGGTGTATTTCTGAGCCACTGTGTGGCAAGTTCTTATTTATTGGGTCCAGTATTGGGTCTCAGATCCTCTATTTTCATTATGTACCTCAAGAGGTTCTTAGGATCAAGCTCCGTGGGGTGACACTCTCCCAGTTTTCCTCCGGGTGGCCCCCAAATCCATACGATCAAGGATTGAAAAAAAAAATAAAGCAAAGATTTATGAGACTCCCTTAGGCACGTTACATGTTACAGTATCTCCAGAACAGAGATCATCAACGACTGTGTCCTACCTACCCTCATAGAACTGTCCAAACCAGAGTGGATCTTCCTGGCGTTAGGATGTCAGGAGGATCGTGTTTAAAACAGAATCAAACGAGGGAATGAGTGAGAATCCTCAGGAATCTGGGAGGCAGAATCTGTTCTGCTTTTATGCCGGTGCTGTTTGCATAGGAGATAATTTATTATTGTCTTCTAGCTACGCAGGGAGTCATGTGCTGTGACGGCTCTTATGTTGCTGACAAGCTAGGCTGGCCCTGAATAAATAGCACTTTATCATCAACACAACCCAACTGTAGATACAGGTTGGCATTTTGTTCCCCCCCCCCATCTGCCTTCTACCTGATAAATTACTGTTTTAGTTACATGTATACAAATACTATTTGTTAATCGGCTCAAATGTCTCCAAAATGTCTCCTCCACCTTAAGTTAAAATTATATACATGTACGTAGGTATAGCTCACTCGGTTTGCCAAAGGTTTAGAAAATAAAGAGCTCCTACCTTAACTTACCACCCGCGCCCCACCACACGACCTCCCACATTTGCAGTATGACCCCCAGCCTGAGACTGCAACATGGAATTTACAAAGGTACTTTACTAATCATTAAGGCTGGAAACTGACTGGCAAAAACCCAGCCTATTCCAGTACATCAGTTAGGGACAAGGAGAAGTCCTCCTGGTCATCATCTTTGCCACTCATGGGTCCAAAGATTCGATCGTTAAACATTTTTAGAGGGCGTGAGTCCTTTTGCCCGAGTGTTTTCCAGTTTGGGAATGAGTAGGAAGACCGGGAAATGTGGGGAGAAAAAGGTTTTATTATTTCCCAGCCAAAAGCTAGGGTGAGGTTGTCGTTCCAGATGACCAAGCACAGGGAGACAGAAATGCCACGGCTCTCCTGTAACATGACAACCAAGAGAGTGACGGTGAAAGTGTCCAAGAGATTGACTACATTTGTGGTTGAAAGTTCGCAGACAAACTCAGTGGAAAATTCCATTCCCTCCCAAAACCCTGATTTAGCTTTTTCCATCGCTCTGAAAAATTCAGTGTTCATGCTCCATGCTGATAGCTAGAGTGCATGATGTGAAATAAAGGTGATCCAAGTCATGTTCAGGAAACACCTGAGTCCTTAAATGTGGATATTCCTTGAGAGAGAAAAACTCACGCTTGTTACATCGCTCCTGTATTCCTACCTTCTGTTGTCTCCAGGATCCCGCTGTCAGGTTTCTGCCTCCATCATTCCCTTGAAACCGCTCTTCTCAAAAGTACCAATCGCTTCCAAGGTGCAAAATCCGAAAGTCGGCTTCCTGTTCCGACTCTATATGACTTCTCTGAGGAATTCCACGAGGGTGATCCTCCCTCCTTCTTGAAACACTTCATTCCTTTACTCTCCTGCCCTCACGTTCTCCTCGGTCTTCTCCCAGCGCCTCGCTACTCCTCTGTCACCTTTGCTGGCTCCTCGTCTTTTTCAACCCCTAAATGTTCATGCCTCAAATTGTGTTTCCACACCTCTTTCTCTTCTTTATCTCTACGTTCTCTTTGGGGACCTCATCCAGCTGCATGGTTTTCAAATCACCTGTCTGCCAGTGACGACAAGCTTCATCCACCTGAACTCCACCCTTGTCGATCCACATGGTATTTCCAGGTAAATGTCTAATAAGCATCTCAAATAAAATGAAACCTACCTCCATCCCAGTTTCCTCCATATCATTAAATGGCCCCACCATGCACCCAATTACTTATAATCAGTCCTTCCTGCAGCATCAAAAGGGAGCTTTTAAAAATGTAAACAGAGGGGTGCGTGGGTGGCTCAGTCAGTTAAGCGACCAATTTCGGCTCCGGTCATGATCTTGTGGTCTGTGAGTTCAAACCCCGCATCAGTCTCTGTGTTGGCAGCTCAGAACCTGGAGCCTGCTTCATATTCTGTCTGTCTGTCTGTCTGTCTGTCTCTCTGTCTCTCTCTCTCTGCCCTCCCCTGCTCATGCTCTGTCTCTCTCAAAAATAAATAAACATTAAAAAATTTAAAAAAATGTAAACGACACTTCTCTGCTTAAACATCACTCAAAAGTTTCTCAATGCAATTATTATTATTTACTGTCGTTTTTTAAACGGGGAGGAGATAGTTTTAATGTCCTCAAAATCGAATTATTATAAATCAGTGAGAAAAAGTAAACACGACCATAGAAAAACAATTGGATATAAGACATTCAGAATTGAAATACAAATGCCAATAAATATCTGAACTCATTGAGAATCAAAGAAATCCTTTGATAATAAAATATTTCATCTTCTCTTTTCTTATGGAAATGTGGTAAATAGTTCCAAAGGGGCATTCTCATATACTGTTGGAAATATATTCTTTTTTATTTTTTTACATTTATTTATTTTTGGGAGACAGAGGGCGACAGAGCACAAATGGGGGAGGGGCAGAGAGAGAGGGAGACACAGAATCCGAAGCAGGCTCCAGGCTCCGAGCTGTCAGCAAAGAGCCTGACGCGGGCTAGAACTCACAAACCACAAGATCGTGACCTGAGCTGAAGTCGGACGCTCAACCGACTGAACCACCCAGGCGCCCCAGAAATATATTCTAAAGAAATAATCAGATATACACACAAAAGGTTTGTGGACAACGCTATTCACTGGATCATTACCTTGCTAACTAAAACTTTGAAATGACCTAAATGTTCAACAATAGAGAAATGGTTAAATTAATTATGAAAGAGTCGCACAAAAGAATAGTATGCTGCTATTCAAAATCATGCTATCAAAGAATACTTAATGACACAAGAAAACACTCAAGAGTGTAAAAGCAGAAAATAATTTCTGTAACATATCAAAATAGAATGTCATTTCTGTATGCATTCAAATCATGCATATTGAAATCTAATATATGATGGATATTAAGACACCCTGATGTGAAAGCTGTCATAATTTAGCCAATTGCCCAATTAAAATCTGTCTGTGTCTCTGTTATTTTAGAGTGTTCCCTCCAAAGATACCAGTAAAGGCTCCGGACTCACCAGACATGAGCTGACCCTCTCTCCACTATTCATCAGCAGTGAGTGAGTGCGTTTACTTTATTCACTTCTCCAAGCTTTAGTTTCTTCATTTGTAAACCCCCATTTCATTGAGCTGGTGTGAGAATTAAGAACATGAACCTAGGGCATCTGCATGGCTCAGTCGGTTAAACATCCTACTTCCGTTTTTGTTTTTTTTTTATACATGCCCTAATGAACTTTATTTTTTTTAATATAATTTACTGTCAAATTGGCTTACATACAGCACCCAGTGCTCATCCCAACAAGTGCCCTCCTCAATGCCCATCACCCACTTTCCCCTCTCCCCCAACCCTTCCATCCACCCTCAGTTTGTTCTCTGTATTTAAGAGCCACTTTCGGTTTGGGCTCGGGTCATGGTCTCATGGTCATGAAATCGAGCCCTGAATTAGGCTCTGCTCTTTTTTTTTTTTTTTTTTTTTTTTTTTTTTTAAATTTTTTTTTATTTATTTTTGGGACAGAGAGAGACAGAGCATAAACGGGGGAGGGGCAGAGAGAGAGGGAGACACAGAACCGGAAACAAGCTCCAGGCTCCGAGCCATCGGCCCAGAGCCTGACGCGGGGCTCGAACTCACGGACCGCGAGATCGTGACCTGGCTGAAGTCGGATGCTTAACCGACTGCGCCACCCAGGCGCCCAGGCTCTGCTCTTACAGAGCGGAGCCTGCATGGGATTCTCTCTCTCTCTCTCTCTCTCTCTGCCCCTCCCCTGCTCACATGTGCACATTCTCTCTCTCTCTCAAAGAAATAAACTCAAAAAAAAAAAAAAAAGAATTAAGAATAAGAATCAAAGAGCTGGCCCAGTGCCTAGCATGTAGCAGAGAAGTTAGGTCTCTTTCCGTTCCTGGTTTTTAAACTATCAAAAGGTCATTTGGAGGATTCACAAAATTGATCTGACTCACAGAAAGTATTTTATACATTTTGGTATGAGAACTGACTATTCCTATTAACATTTCTTGCCTTGGGGCACGTGGGTGGCTCAGTCAGTTAAGTGTCTGACTTCAGTCTAGGTCATGATCTCATGGTCGTAATTTCGCACCCTGCGTTGGGCTCTGTGCTGACAGCTCAGAGCCTGGAACTTGCTTTGGATTCTGTGTCTCCCTCTCTCTCTCCAAAATAAATAAACATTAAAAAATTAAAAAAAAAAAAAAAAAAATCTTGCCTTGTATCCTTTATAATACATGTGAACTTTCGAATGATAATCACACACATTTTTAAGTCACTTAAGTGACTCACATGAAAAAGTTTAAAAGGTGAGGGGATAGAGGAAGATACACAAAGCTAAGTGTGAAGCAAAGAGCTCAAATGTCCTTGACTGATAAGTGGATAAAGATGTGGTGTGTAAATACAAAGGACTACTACTCGGCAATCACAAAGAATGAAATCTTGCCATTTGCAACAATGTCAATGAACTAGAGGGTATTATGCTAGGCGAAATAAGTCAGAAAAAGACAAATATCATATAACTTCACTCATCTGAGGAATTGAAGATACAAAACAGATGAACATAAAGGAAGGGAAGCAAAAATAATATAAAAACAGGGAGGGAGACAAACCATAAGAGACTCCTAAATACAGAGAAGAAACTGAGGGTTGCTGGAGGGCTGTTGGGTGTGCAGGGGGATGGGCTAAATGCGCGATGGGCATTAAGGAGGACACTTGTGATGAGCACTGGGTGTCATATGTAAGTGATGAATCACTAAATTCTATTCCTGAAATCATTGTTACACTGTATGTTAACTAACTCGGATATAAATTTTAAAAAATAATAAAAAAATAAATAGTATCAAAACCCAAAAAGAAATAAATACATAAATAAACATAAAAATTAAAAAAATAATGTAAGATCAAAGAATGGGTAAACAGTGATTATCTCATTAACAAAATCTTTATCTTTTTTTTTTTTTTATGTTTATTTATTTTGAGAGAGAGAGCACACGAGCAGGGTAGGGGCAGAGAGAGAGGGAGAGACAAAATCCCAAGCAGGTTCCATCTGCACTATCAGCACAGAGCCCCACGTGGGGCTCGATCCCAGGAACTAGACCATGACCTGAACTGGGATCAGGAGTCTGACACTTACCCCACTGAGCCACCCCGGTGCCCCAGAAATCTTTATCTTTGATTGCAAGTTACACTCAGTGAAGGAGCTTCTGTTTGCCAATACACAAATAATAGCTTTTAAGGCATCAGAAAATTGCATGGTGATTTTTTCCTCCTGCGAAGTCACCATGGGTACAGCCTGCTCCCTCGTTGCCACTGTTTAACCTCCAAGCGCCACGTGCCCTTCAGTAGATTTTACTCCTTATGCTGATACTTTCTATTTCGCTCCAACATTCGGGACCATACACATAATCCAAAAATGGTTGTCTTCCTTACAAATTATAAATGAAATATGTTGAGAAGGCTTTTACTAAATGAAATAAATTTTTTCTAATGTCATGGACCAGCTATTCCGGGATTCATTACGTTCGAGATTCTTTTCTTCTTGTAGGAAATAGAAAAAACAAGTGAGTAGGTCTTACTGGCGGGTAGGACAAAGATCATCACCAAGATTAAAACACAAGCCTGTACAGCTTCATTTTTTTGGCAATAGTGAGTCTTAGAAACATAGTTTGACAATGCATAACTACCTTGCAAAGTGTAGTGACCAGCATGGATTGCTGAGTTACTGAAATTTAAGAGTATAGTTTGACATTTATACTCTGCACGGGTTTATTTCTAGACTGAAAACTATTTTTTTTTTCATCAAGATATAAGAAAAATGCTGAGGTGTGTACACAAATGTTCTAACTGAAAGCTTTATGATTTATGCTACCAAAATTCCGTTATGATGTTTAAAATATTCAGCAATAATAAAGTCTGATAATTTTGACAGGAAAATGATTTATGAGAACACAAAATGCATAAATTAAGAGATTTTATTTATTCTGTTTTTCATACGCTCTTTAATTGGTAAGCAAAGATATTTCCCATGTTTTTGCCAGATGGCATTAAAAAAAAAAAACCCCAAAACTCTATTGTTCTTATTTTTATAAGCTAGCCAAGGCATGTTAGCAGTAAAAACTTCACTGAGTCTATTAAAACTAAATTATACATCATGTTTTGAAAACAGAGTCAGGCAGCACATAATACTTCGTAGCTAGAGAGAGCACTCTATTGTGAAAAGATTTTATGAAAATTAAAAATGCTATATTATATAAATAAGTATGTAATAGACATATATCAATATGATTTTCATTTAAACCAGTAGTATATTGCCTTCCATAATTTAATCAAGCTCTGAGTCTGCATTAAGCACAGGCTTTGCATCATCTCATTTAAACTTTATTTTTAAAAATTATTTAATTGAGAGAGAGAGAGAGAGAGAGAGAGAGAGAGAAAACGTGAGTGGGGGGGGGGAGGGGCAGAGGGAGAGAAAAAGAATCTCAAGCAGGATCCAAGATCAGCACGGAGTCCAATGCAGAGCTCAATCCCAGGACCCTGGAATCATGACATGAGCCGAAATCAAGAGTCGGTCGCTCTACCGACTGAGCCACCCAGACGCCCCAAATCTCATTTAAACTTTAAGATGCCTGATGAGGTGGGTAACATGATCTTGTTTAGCACTGAGAAAATAGAGGCTTCGAGAAGTGAAGAAACCAATGTTATACAGCTCGTCTGTGTGAAAAATGGGGCTCGAACCCATGTTCTAACCTCTAAATTATTCTTGAAAGAAAATGCTTCATCACCAAAGATACTACTAATGAATTCTGCTTTTAATTTAATAAAAAACATTTTTTTTTTTGCCATGACTATTTAGTATTGATTCACCTTTGTTCCTATATACAAGCAAGCCACATCCTTGGTTTTAACCAGTGCCAATAATAATGAACTGCTTACATTTTTTGATAATTCAATACTATCATGCTTTATGACCAATCTAGTTTTCATCTACTTTATAAAATATAAGTGTAGCTGACCATTAACTATATGTATGAGCCTAAAATTGAAAACTTGCCCAAAGAAAGTGCTATGAAGAGGAAAGCTGTGATATTCCTGCAGCAATGTGTACTTTTAAGAAGTTGGGCATGCATACATACACAGAAAACATAAAAAACAGAACTGGCATGGTCACCGGTAACCCAGAATCACCCTCATGTAGTTTTTCTTCCTTTAGAGCTTTGACACACAATGGAAGAATCTCAGTTTACATTCAGGATGTAAACACTCACTATCTAAGGATGCTCCCAACATTACTTTTCGTCGGCTCAAAGACCCAGAGAAACCAGGAATTAGGGTTGCAGGAGGTGGATGGGGAGACACAAGAGGTAATTTTTGACCAAGAGGGAATGGGTGTCTTAATAGGAAATGTGAACGTTAACAAAGGAAGCCTCAATTTAGAATGAGGTCAGGGGGGCAGCGGGGGAAGCTCTCACACTCTATCACTTATTATTACCTGGAGACCCAACGGGAATAGACGGAGTTTGCACATAAACACTACTTTACTACTCCAGCAGGAAGAAAGCTTTCCTTCCTTCCTCCCATTCCTCACCCCGCAAAAGCCCAGCCAGTGACAGCCTGTCACAACTCAGCCAATGAAAAGCCACAATACTACTCCCAGTTTACTCCAATGGACTTTTTGTTTATGGCAAACAGCCTTCCTGACTCCCCCCTTTCCTCTCTAAGAGAGTGCTCCTCTCCTTTGTTCTGCTGATTTACGTACGGTTTGCCATAGCTTGCCTGACCTGGATTGCAATTCTCTGCTATTCCCGAATAAACCCATTTTTGCTAGTAAAATAACCGACACTTTTATTTTTTAAGGTTAACAGAAGAACCTACAATATCCCCATCATTTCCAGCAAAGTCCTCCTATAAAGGCATAACCATCAAAGACACAATAATGTTAACAATCTGTAGATGCTTCAATGTAAGCACATCGTAAGTATTAGAGGAGAAACCAAGAGTCTTTCAATGACCCTAGTAAGATCATCATTTGGGTCAATGAGCTCAAGAATAGAAGGAGGACACATGTTTGCTGAAAATGGAAAACTACTGTTTTCATGTCATGGGACAAATAGTTATTATCTCCTATACCCACATCAATGAAGAGAGAGAGAAGGGGACGGGGGGGGGGGCGGAATAGTTCATCTGGAAGCACAGGTTTAAAATCAAGAACTTCTTAAAAAGAAGTTTTCAGATCAACCTGAAATTAAGCAAGCTGAAGTCCTGCCCCATCCTCACTGTCTCCATCATAAAGAGAACCAACATTACAACAACAGAGAGATGCCCTGGAGAGAGATGTTTATATACTATACTTCACAAAGGAGATGTCCTAGGCAGATTCTCACCACTAGTTAAGAGTAAATTGATCCTTGCATGTGGGGAGGTTCCCAACCAATTAAAGACAAATAAGTCACGATCTCATTAACTAGCTCAGCCTAATTTACATTGTCTTTAAGGGCAGACCTATAATCATCAAGACTTTTCGATACGGTATGGATTTAAGGACTCGGCAGGAAAAGGGCTACACTGGTGTTCCCCCCCTCCCAAGGTCCCCTTTGTTACAATTTATGTGTCTTTATAAAGATTTCTGTATGGGAGTGAATAACTCAGGACCCACACATAATGGAAAAAACCCCTCACTAGTCATGCTTTATTTTTGAAATGGTGGAACCTGGGCAACACTCCAGCTACCAGATAATAATAACCGAATTATTTCCATAATTGTGTATAGATATTTTAAAAAAAATCCCTATTGGCTTGTTTTGAGCCATGAGCTTGAAAACGCACAGCTTTATTTATTTTTCTTGGTAAAAATAAATCATCTAGTTCGAACAATATTTCGAGAAAGCAGGAAACCTTCCTTCCTCTCTGGGTACCCTTTTCTGATTTATGGAAGCCACCAGTCAAGTCTCTAGAGCACTAGCTGTACGTGTGCATTACACACACTTGTGATTTTTCTAAGCTGTGTCAATATTAACCTGACCAAATGAAGATCAAACTGTCTCTTTTGCTCCTCGCGCTCCTCACATGGGGAGCACAATATGGCTCTTGTCAGAGGTGCTTCATCATTTTGGCTCAAGGAAACTGTCAGTACAGTTTGGGATTCGTTCTTCATGGGCAGATATCCTGATGGGTCTAATGAAGCCTTTCTGCTGACAAGTCATTTGCTAAAAATACCCAACCATCATCACCAAGTTTAAGTGGAGGAATATGGTTGTGTCCCCTATGCTATCAACCCGATGGAAGCAATTCTCTAGAAGTCTAAAAAAATCTGTATGTCAAGGCACACGCCTCTCACCACGCATGTATGTGTTCTTGCTAGTTTCCATTTGCTCCCTGATAAACTTTATGACATTCTTAAATTGGAATATAATAGGGTAAACACCAATCTCAGAGCACACACGCAGAGCCAGCAGTCTGTGTGTGCCATTTGTTGCAATCTAAGCTAATTACCAGAACCCCCCTCCTGCAAACAGATCCACTCTGGGGTTTGTGGTTTTATTTTCACTTGGAGACGTCTGTGTGTAGGGATCTCAAGGAATTCATTTTCAGGAAGGACACTGTGTTGTCATGACTCTCTTGGTCCCAAGACACAGAAACTTCACTCAAACCGACTTCAGTAAAGAGAAAGTAAGAAGGATCTGGAGAGCATTCTCAAAAAAGCAAAGGAAGAACTGGGGGACAAGCTGGGAGGAGGGTAGGGGTTATCAGGGATTTGCTTTTCCTTCTCTTCCATTGGCTTCACTCTCCTCCCCTGTGACCAACTGGTTTCCTCTAGGTGCTAGGAAACAGGGACTACCTGAGCTCCAGTGCAAGACCTTTCAGTTTTAATCAAGGTTCATTCCCTCCTGGTTTTGAGTTTGAAAATGCTGGAGGAGGAATTCTGGTTGTTCCCACTTGGGTTGGGTGCCTTACTGTTGTACCAAGCAATTGAGGTAGATTGGGAAGACCACAAAACACAGATATGGTACTCATCATGACAAGGGGGATGGATAAGAGTCATTTCCTAGCTGAGGAGGCTGAGCTGATCAACCCACAGGTGGACACCCTAGCTATCAAGCACAAAGGACTCACACACACACACACACACACACACACACACACACACCAGATAATTTCCCAAATCCCCAAGGGATGACAAAACAAATCTGTAAAAGTGTTAAGCTTATAAAATGGAAGTTATGCTTCATCAATCAAAAATACATAGGACCATCTAGTGAACCCAGGAAGAAGAGGCCAAGCCTGCTTCACCTTCCTTCTTTCAGGTCAATGCGAGGTATCCCTTTATTAGCCCCTGAAGACTTCGGATGCTCTGATCTCCCTTATAACTGTCAAAGTTGTATTGCTATTTGCACCATACATATGTGGCACTGAAATGCTTTAAATACAGAGGAAAAATGATCCACGGCCCCTACTTAAAAAGCCAAGAATATTTGAGACAGGAGTTGTATTTATGTGCTATCATTTTATACAAGAGTTATTTATAGAAGGGCTTTAAGCAGGCCAAATGCTGGGGGGAAAATCTGAATTCATAACAGATAAAAAGTAATAACTTTAGAGTGGTATTATGGACATTGTGGCTGGATGATTTTTTGTTGTGGGGGCTGTTCTGTGCATCGCAGGGCATTTAGCAGCCTCCCTGGGTTCTACCCACTAGATGCCAGTGGCAAACTCCCTCCCCGGGGTGTGACAAATATGTCTCCAGACATTGTCAAATGCCCCTAAGGGGCAAAAAAATGCCCTAATTAAGTACAACTTTGGGAAATAATAGTGGGAGAGTCTTGCAAACTTAATAACTCAAATCCCATCCAACTTTTTCAGAAACATTACTGCATTAAGCAAGACATATCATTCATTCCAGCTGGCTTAAGAGGCAGGTGAACAAAATGAAGGGTGGGGACATCTACATGACTACATTGCACGCATCAGCCAAATATTTCCTTTTTCTAAGCTGGTAAAAATAAAAAATTTCCATCAATTGTCTTTTAGTTTATATTAGTATGCTTATAAGATAAATTGCATTTTGATTCTCTCAAACAAAGAAAAAGCAGGATGATTAAAAAAAAAAAAAAAGAGCCAGGATTTGACTAAAACATCTCCTTCCTGTGCCAGGAAAATACGGTTTTTCTCAGGGTGTTTTCCAGAGATTTTTAGTCTAAAAAAAAAATTGTATCAATCCAGGTCAAGTTATGGGTAAATAAGGCCTTTTTAAACACCAAGCTTGATATTTGGGATTCCTGAAAATGATATACTCATCTTTTAACTCTTTCGTGGGAACCCCCAAACATGGTGGGTATTGAGGGCAGTGCAACATGTCTGGGACACTGTGAGTATTCAAAGAATGGCTAATATCTTTGTCTGATAACAGGCTACATGGAAAAAGTCATCAAAATCCATTTCCTTTTTAAAAAATATTTTTAAAAATTGATTTATTTATTTTGAGAGAGAGAGAGAGAGAGAGCGAGGAGGGAAGGGAGGGACAGAGAGAGGGAGAGACAGAAGATCCCAAACAGGCTCTCAGAGCCTCCGTCAACATAGAGCCCAACTCGGGGCTCGAACTCATGGACCGTGAGATCATGACCTGAGCCAAAGTCGGCCGCTCAACCGACTGAGCCACCCCAGCGCCCCTCAGTGGTTCCTTTCTATTCTCTAGCCACTGAGTGAAATTTCATAGTCACCGGGAAAACCCAAATTCCAAAAATAAATGTTCACATCTCATTTTTAAAGTAAGTAGCTCTAATGCTCCCAAGTGAGCAGATTTTGAAATGTAGTGCATAAAAGCAAGGGTTTTGAAATCTGACAGCCCAGCGTTCAAATCATCGCTCGACACGCTGTTATCTCTGCGCCCTCGGGCGAGTTTCTTGATCGTGCCAGGCTTCAGTTCCTTCATCTGGAAAATAAAGGTAAAACCTACTTTACAAGTTGAGATCATCTGTACAATGCTTAGTCTGGGATCTCTGAGAGTCAACCATCAACTACAGGGTGGTACAGCCTCAGCAGGACCAACAGCTACAACTATTTTAATGGTAATTCTGTCAATTAGGTCATTAAAAGTTATCCCTCTTCAGGCACCTGGGTGTCCCAGGCAGTTAAGCGTCTGACTCTTGATTTCTGCTCAGGTCATGATCTCATGATTTCTGGGTTCAAGCCCCAGGTCGGGGCTCTGGGCTGACAGTGCAGAGCCTGCTTGGGATTCTCTCTCTCTCCCTCTCTCTCTCTCTCTCTCTCTCTCTGCCCCTGCCCTGCTCTCCCCCCCTCCTCAAAATAAATAAATAAACTTAAACCCTCTAAAAAAATTAAAGAAAAAAGTCCGTTTCTTGATTTGTCTTTTTCCCCCTTTGCTCATTTGTTTTAGTTCTTAAATTCCACATTTGAGAGAAATCCTATGGTATTATATGTGTTTCTATGATTGCCTTATTTCACTTAGCATTATATTCTCTAGCTCCATCCATGTCATTGCAAATGGCAAGACTTCATTCCTTTTTAATGGCTGAATAATATTCCATTGTATATATAAACCACATCTTTATTCATCAACTGCTGGACACCTGGGCTGCCTTTGTGTCTTGGCTATTGTAAATAATGCTCTATGATAAATAGTCATACCTAATCTAAATATACATAATCTAAATAATACATGGGGGTGCATGTATTCCTGTGAATTAGTGGGGTTTTTTGGGGGAGGTGCAAATACCCAGTAGTGCAATTGCTGGATCAAGGGATAGTTCAATTTTTAATTTTTGGAGGAACCTCCATACTGTTTTCCACAATGGTTGCACCAGTTTGCGTTCTCACCAACAGTGCACGAGGGTTCCTTTTTCTCTACATCCTTGCCAAGAGCTGTTGTTTCTTGTGTTGTTGCGTTTGATCATTTTGACAGGTGGGGGATATCTCATTGTAGTTTTGATTTGCATTTCCCTGATGGTCAGTGATGATGAACATCTTTTCAGGTCTGTTGGCCATCTGTCTGTCTTCTTTGCAGAAATGTCTGTTCATGTCTTCCGCCCATTTTTTAATTGGATTTATTTTTTTTGGATGTTGAGTTTTAGAAGTTCTTTAAATATTTTGGATACTAACCCTGTATCCAATGTGCCATTTGCAAACATCTTCTCCCATTCCATCAGTTGCCTTGTAGTTTTGTTGATTGTTTCCTTTGCTGTACAGAAGCATTTGATTCTGATGTAATCCCCATAGTTTATTTTTGCTTTTGTTTCCCTTGCCTCGGGAGACGTATCTAGAAAAAAGTTGCTAAGGATGATGCTAAAGAGGTTACTGCCTATGTTCTCGTCTAGGATTATTTTTATAGTTTCAAGTCTCATATTTACGTCTTCAATCCATTTTGAATTTATTTTTTTAAGTTTATTTATTTATTTTGAGATATATAGAGAATCCCAAGCAGGCCCTGTGCTGTCAGCATGCAGTCTGACATTGGGTTCGAACTCGTGGAGCATGAAATCATGACCTGAACTGAAACCAAGAGTCTTAGGGTTAACCGACTGAGCCACCCAGGCACCCTATTTTGATTTTAGTTTTGTGTGTAGTTTTGTGTAAAAAATAGTATACACAAACTCTACTAAGCGGTTTAATTTCCTTTTTTTGCATGTTGCTGTCCAGCTTTAAAGGGGGACATTTGAAAAATAAATGTTTTATTATGAAATAAGGTCAATTTCACGTGATTTCAAATGTAAGATTGGGTATTCATTTTTAATTTTTTCGAGTAGAGCTAAAATATTTCGATAGACCTAAAATATTTTTTGGGCATGGGTCTGTCGGAGCTGTCATCTTCTTTGTTGCATAAATCATACATATAAAGTATACTTTTTAGTGTCTAATTTTAGTTTCATTAATATAGAATAAAAACTTAGACATATGTGAGTCAATTTAAATGTAGACTCCTTCTGCCTTGTTACAATCCCTTCCCAATTTCTTATAGCTGCATTGCCCTGATTTGAAAGAGTATGTTTCATTTCACTGAGTCTTTCCAAAGCATTTATCTTAAATTTTTTTTTTCAACATTTTTTATTTATTTTTGGGACAGAGAGAGACAGAGCATGAACGGGGGAGGGGCAGAGAGAGAAGGAGACACAGAATCGGAAACAGGCTCCAGGCTCCGAGCCATCAGCCCAGAGCCTGACGCGGGGCTCGAACTCACGGACCGCGAGATCGTGACCTGGCTGAAGTCGGACGCTTAACCGACTGCGCCACCCAGGCGCCCCAAAGCATTTATCTTAGAAATAACTATCTTTCCTACTCCTATTCCAGTTTCTTTAAAGTGTGTGATTATATCACCCAGTACAACTGGTATAAACAGGTTTGGGACCAAACACAGCTGATTCTTGGTAAACACTGAATTCAGTTAAAGGGTCCACCCGCCCCTGTGCATTCTAGAGAGTTTTCAGTGTGCCGGAAGCATTCAACTGGGGTCATCAGTCAGTACGTATCACAGAGCATGATGGAGAATGCATTCAGTTCAGCACATTAGTTAAGGGAAGCTCAAGACAGCTTCTGCTACCATTGACAAGGTATACATCCTCATCGCTCAAAAATAAGGATTTCGAGTCACAGGACACATTAATCCAGAGCTCTCAAACTTTAATGCATATCACCGGGGAATCCTGTGAAAATGCAGATTCTTCATTAGTAAGCCAGGGACGGAGACTGAGATTCTGTATTTCTACAAGATGCCGGGTGAAGTCTGTGATGCTGGTCTGTGGACCACATTGTGAATAGCAGGATATTAAGCACTGCTGTAAGAAGCTATCAGAAAGGGAAGCTATAAAAAAGGAGGGGCCCTTCCTGAAAGGAAAAGCAAGAAGGATGGATGCTCACAGTGAATCTGGAAGGAAATGTTGACTACTCCTCACATCCTTCTCTCTTGTGAAAAATGAGAAGTCCAGAGATTGGAGGATTTATCTAAGCACAGTGCAGGAGCCTAAATGTGAGCGAGGACACGATTTCAAACTGAGAATACGGCAAGGGAGCAAGGGTTTGCGATTACTTGTGGTTAGGCACCGAAGCAAACCTCCTTGGCTTATAGGAAAGGAATCCAACGTGCATACCAGGACATCTCCACCGCTCCCGGCACCAGCAAATGCCCATGCATATCTGTCATTGAAAATTGCACTTAGACACATTCTCCAGGAAAGGGGGTGACCTGAAGCTGCAGAGTTTCTCTTTTTCTATTCTGGTCTGGAATCTCTAAGAATCCACCCCCCCCCCCACACACACACACACCCTGCCTCAATAACACACACACACACACACACACACACACACACACACACACACACACTTTGACTTTTTTTTTTATGTTTATATTTTTATGTTTTTCCTAGGGCCTGGGATGTCCATTAGTGAGGCTCACGGAGCATCCATCTTCCCTACTGCCGGCTTCCGGCACGTCTCCAGAAGACAGCACCTGCTGAGGTGGACTGAGTGAGGGAGAAACAGACCTCCAGTGACCACTGACAATGGTGTCTCAAACTACTTGGTGAGCAGGGACCATAGCTAGGGTGGCTTCTGTGCCCTCGGAAGTATCTTCTTTTCATAGTGCTAACAGTATCGAAATGAACATATTACCCAATGTAAACAAATGAAAATTAATAGCGTCTCTTAAAACCTGGATAAAACAGTTTAAAAGTTCAAGGCAGATGTTTGACACCGCATCTAAAGTACCGGCCATGGGTACTTAACATTAGAATACTGACCCACCCAATTAAGAATTCAGGGAAGGCTTCCCGGCAGCTTTCTGCACTGAGCCTCACCCCTCCACCCAGGGAGGGGGAAAGGGGAGATCCACAAAAGTACTTCTCAACACAGATTGAGGCTTCTGCTTCTCTTCTCTATCTGTGTCATTTATATCGATCTTTTTAGTTTTTATTTACATTCCAGTTAGTTAACATACAGTACAATGTTAGTCTCAGGTGTACAACTTAGTGATTCAACACTTCCGGTACAAACACCCGTTGCCCATCACAAGTGCACTCCTTAATCCTCATCACCTCCTTCGCCCATCTCCCCCTCTGGTGACCATCAGTTTGTTCTCTATGGCTAAGGGTTGGCTTCTTGGCTTGTCTCTCTCTCCCTCTCTCTTTTTGTTCCCTTTGCCCATTTGTTTTGTTTCTTAAATTCAAGGAAACAATCACCAAAAGTAAAAGGCAACCTATAGGGCCGCCTGGGTGGTTCTGTCAGTCAAGCATTCAACTTCGGCTCGGGTTGTGGGTTCGAGCTCCGCGTCGGGCTCTGGGATGACAGCTCAGAGCCTGAAACCGGCTTTGAATTTTGTGTCTCCCTCTCTCTCTCTGCCCCTCCCCTTTTCACACTCTGTCTCTCTCTCAAAAATAAATAAACTTTTAAAAGAATAATAAAAAAATAAAATAAAATAAAATAAAATAAAATATTTAAAAAAATAAAAGGCAACCTACAGAATGAGAGGAGATATTTGCAAGTGACATACCTGATAAAGGGTTAGCATCCAAAAATCTATAAAGAACTTATAAAACTCAACACTCAAAACCCAAATAATCCAATTAAAAAATGGACAGAAGATGTGCATGGACACTTTTCCAAAGAAGACCTACGGATGGCCAACAGACACATGAAAAGATGTTCCACTGATGGTATATCATTTATACTGACTTTAAAAATTTTCTGAATGTAGTCTAGAAAATAACAGTAGGGTCATTTCTTTACCTGCTGACAGAGACCACTCTTCTACCTGAGTATGCCAACAGGTATGGATCCTTGGGAGGCGACAAGAAGCAAGCTTTTTGCCTCCTGTGGGCTGGGCTCAACCTCCCCAGTACCATCCGAACACATACAGACAATGGCACTGCTCCAACCTCTGAAGAACAGACAGCAAACAGCTTTAAGGACTAAAATGTATTGACGAGCTATTGACGAGCAGAGCTTTTCCCGAACTAGAAACCTCTGACTTTGTTATTTCTTTATACAGTTTCTCTGGAATCATCAAAAGACCACACAGATCTTTCTTTAGATTCTTAAGAGCCTAAATGGATGTGACATCTAAGACAGTTAAAATCCTCACTATGTTTCGGGACAATCCTACGAATTCTTTATAATATCGGGGGTCAGATAATTGGTTGGTTTGTCTTTATCTTTCCATAATTTCCTCCCCAGCACTATAAGATACAGTGAGTTTCATTTTATTCTTGTAGGGCTTTTGTTGTTATTAATTTTGTGGTGCATAAGGTCATTTTTTTCTTAAAGCAATCTCTTTCTAAAAGGCTTTAGGTTTTCTCTTTCTGAATCACAGGGAGCACTAACAATTTAAATAATCCAGGAGCTCAGAGTTAGTTTGATTAGAGAAGAGGTCTTTTTTTGAAGACCTTCTATGTAGGGGGTTCAGGTTAAGTACAATTGAGTAGAATGGTAAATCAAATCCGGGCATGAGGCAAAGGAGTTGGTTTTTCTCTGTGTCCAGACGACGATCTCCCTTCCTTCCATCAAAATGAGAGAGGTATTTTTAAAGTCCCATAAAGTTGTGATAATCAATATATCAATGTTATAATGATTATAACAATATATTATAGACTATTTATTAATTACTATTATTAACATAATATTAATGTTAATACTGTTTATATATAATTATATATTTATATAATTACTAATAATATTAATACATAGTTATCAATATAATATTAATTGCAATAATCAATGTTATAATAATTCTAATACAAAAGGTTGTTCAGGGGCTCCTGGGTGGTGCAGTCGGTTCAGCATCCAACTCGTGATCTTGGCTCAGGTCATGATCTCACAGTTTGTGAGTTCAAGACCTGCATCGGGCTCTGCGCCGATGGTGCAGAGACTGCTCGGGATTCTGTCTCTCCTCTCTGATCCTCTCCTGTTTGTGCACTCGCTCTCTTTCTCTCTCTCTCTCTCAAAATAAATAAATAAATAATACATAAAAATTTAAAAAAAAGGAGAAAGGAAGCTCAGAAGCTAGGGTCTATCGGGGACAGAAGAGAAGGTGATAAAGGCACAAAAAATGTTTAGATTCTAAATTTATAGGACGGACAAGAGAAAAGATGGTAACACAGGGAAGAAATGAGGAACCCTGGCTTTGAAATGCGCCAAACTCTGATCCGATTCTCAGCTCTGTCACTTTCGTTACACAACTTTGGGTAAGTTACTTAGCTTCTAAGCCTTGGGATATTGTTAATAATAAATAGTTTAAAATAAAAAGAGGGGTTGAGTTTGTCATAAACAGAAGCAATTTTGTCTATTATTCCTTCCTTTGAAGAACTATGACTAGAGGGACAAATCCATAATTTATGAGAACCTATGCAGTGATTATAATAACAGAACTGGACAATTTCAGGAGCAGAGGCTGCTTTAAGAGAACCTTTTTCATTTTTTCCCCCTAAATCATTACTTATTACATTTTAGAAACACAGCCCCTCTTTTTGTGCATGTTACTTTTTTTTTCCCTCATTCGTCATAACTGATGGGTTGCTTCATGTTGGCTGAAAATTAAGTCACTGAGACACCACCTACCAGATGGACTCCTAGAAACCAAGGACAGGGAAATCGCAGAAATAACTAGAAGACTGACAATGGGAGGATTTAGGATCACCTGTTCCGCTACACCAGCCTAGAAAGCTATCACTGAACAAAGGTTAACATGCAAAGAATCAAAACCTAAAAGTGTTACGACATTCAAGGGCAGAGTCTGATTTTATGTCTAGAAAGAGACATTGGCTTTTCTAACCATGATCAGTAGTCTTAATTGACGTTTACCAGCTCTCTAGCTGGTCATAAGATACAAATTAGTGATATCCATTTAATAGGTGAGAAAGTTGAGGCTCAAGAAACTTCAGGAATATTCCCAATGTCACACATAGTTATCTGATGGTAGAGGAGGAACTGGAACCCAGATTTTCTGAGCTTTGTTCTAGTACATTTGAATGTATTATTTGTCCTCGTTTGAGGTTGAATGCCATGTCTGATATGAACACAAAAGGAAATGAATTTAGATTGTCTTTCTTTAAAAAAAATTTAATGGTTATTTATTTTTGAGAGAGAGAGAGAGAGACATAGACAGAGCATGAGCAGGGGTTGGAGCAGAGAGAGAGAGAGGGAGACACATAATTCAAAGCAGGCTCTAGGTTCCAAGCTGTCAGCACAGAGCCTGATACGGGGCTCAAACCCATGAACTGCGAGATCGTGACTTGAGCTAAAGTAGGATGCTTCACTGACTGAGCCACCCAGGCACCCCAAGATTATCTTTCTTTTAATCACTTCTCATTCTCTTATTGTAATTTAAGGAGAAAATAGCAGGAGCCAAATTGTGACAGTTGACAAAATTACTTTGCAGCCTCATAGTTTAGTGGTGTGTGTGTGTGTGTGTGTGCACGCGCACACACACACACACACACGAACATGCACACTTGAAAACTTTTAAGAGAGTTTCTACATACATTTATTTTCAGAAATAGTATAAGCACTGTGGTGGTAAGCACTCCAGAGACTTGGTGTGGGTGTGTGAATTAAACATACCACAAAGTTAGGTAAAATGTCATATGATGTGCCCTATGTCATAGATAATCTCTCGTCTGGTATCTAAAAGAAAGAGGAAGTCATGTTGCTAACTCCTAGAAGGACAACATGAACAGGAGATTGCTACGTAATTCATGGCTGGCTTCAGCCTTGAGCTTTCCAGTATTCCAGTGTCTGAATATGGCATCGGGGGAGGTCTCAATGGAAGCATTTGTAGCATCACCAACTGCCCAGAGAACCACAAGCCATCCTACCCTCCACAGTGACCCAGAAAAAGTCACATGTGTGGCAGAGCCTTGTATTTTATGGGACAGGTATGAAGTGGAAGGTAGAGGTACAGGAAGGTAGAGAGGTTCAGGAAGATACAGGAAGGTACAGGAAGATACAGGAAGGTAGAGAGTCTATCCTTGTTTCTATTCTCACCAAGTTCAGCTACCAGCAAGGGCAGCCACGGTCTTTTCCTGTGTAGCTATAACCTTTCTTGATGAGATAAAACAAGAAACATGCTTATTTGTAGGCTTTCTATAAATAGAAGTACAAGGGGATACCTTATGCCTTCTCTTCTTTATTTAAAGGTAAGAGTCTATAAGTAAACCGGCAGGTTGATGAGTCTAGGAATTATCAAGCTTTGGCAGTTGGCTGCCTCCAGCTCCATCCGTTCTTGAGAGGCGTACAGATGATCCCTCAAACCAAGCTCAATATTGAATCACTGGTGGTGCTTGACTTCACTACTAACATCAGTGAGAGCAGACATCTCTATCAACTACTCTAGGGCACCCCGTAAGGGTGTAGAGCACAGGACCCTACAAAAAGATTATAGGTCCCATAGTCAGAAACCTCACCAGGAGCTATCTACTTTAGCAACATAGCCTCAGGTACAAATTTACATGCAATAATTCATATTCTACCAAATAAATCCCAGGCAAACAGAGTAATGCAAAAACACATTTCCTGCTGTCAAGAAAATTTCTGGCAAAATTAATCAACCATTCATCCATTCAGGCTCTTTGCATACCCTTTTGTCAAAGAGGGAATACTAAGAGATTTCTTTTCTCTTCCATGCACTCATTTCAATGAATTGAAGAATCCATCAAGCTTGAGTTGATTTATTGAACTGTCTCGGAGCTCAGCGGTACGACTACAGCAAATGAACTGGTAACTTCTCCTAAAACCAGCAGCGATTCGACTCAACAATATCTGATTTCTTTAACTCTTTGCAATTCCAGATTTAACTTATTCTTGCAGTTTAGCTCCAGGCACGCTGACTTTCAGTGTATTTCCAAACAGGACAAATTTGGGATAAAACCTTGCGCGCTCGTGCACATCGTTTAGTGTTCTGATGGCAGTAATCAAGGCATATAGATTCTAAGACCTCTTCGTTTGAGGGACTTTCAAAGCACATCGATATTAGGCAGTTTTTCTTTTTTTAAAAGGGACTTTTTAAAGACTTACGGCTTTTCTCTCACGCAAAACTATTGGTTCTGGTGGTTAATGTGTAAAGCTAACACTGATGACCAGTCACTTTGGCTCAGAGCACTAAAGACACATACATTTCTTATTTTTGTATTTATTTTAATCATTCTACCAGGTGAGGAGAATCACCACAAGGAGATACGTGAGGTATAAACACGAGAGAGAAACCCAACCGACATCTCAACATGGGTTTTCTCACCAAACCTCGTCCACTGAGCCCCACGGAGCCCATTTATCACATACCAGCTTTGCATTTTTCTTTGTAAAGATATATGACCTTTGCCTATTAGATTTCATTAGCGGGGCACCATGCAAGGCGCCTTTGCACATGGCAGGATAGAAAACTCAACACCCTCGCCTGAAGGATTTGTGGGAGCGAGCTCATCTTCAATCTTTGTCCCTGGGAGGCACTTTTAACACCTGCCAACCACAGCACTATCATCAGAAAAACATTTAGAGATTTATCTTCGGGCTGGTAATTATAAGAGATAATTTGTTTGGAGTATGGATAAAGTTGGTCTAGCATAAACAAACTAGAGGCTCAAATTACATGACGAACCTCATTAACTATTGATTTAACCACTGCGGGTCTGTAAGCTCAGTGACATTCTCTGAAGATGGCAGGTTCCCAAGCGAGCACCTTGGCCTAAACATTCCTGGGAGGTGAGGGATGCATCTTGGGGCCCGCTCAGAGTCATCCTGGCTTTCATCGTTCTCCTTCTTCCTTTGAGGGTCCAGCTCTGGCCCCTCACGTTTAGAACTCTGAACACGAAGCACTGTAGACTGTCACATGTTAGAATTCAAGATACTTTGCTTGGGGACGGTAGTTTTAGGAGGATGAAGTCAGAGTCGTCATGGGTCACGGACCACATTTTACCTTTCACAGCGATTCACGTATCATCCCGTCAGAGCCATACGATCACCCTGTGAAACGCGCAAAGCTGGCTGCGGAACCCATTATATATGTGAGAAACTGAGACAGGAAGCAGCCGAGCGTTTAAGGACCTTGACCAAACTACATGACGCACGGACTCCTTAAGATATGCCATGATTCTCCTCCTCAGGAGAGACGAGTGCTCCAACGTGCCTCAAGAAACCAAGAGCAAAGTCATCCACTTTAAGAAGATACTTACAGGTACACACAGCTAAGACGTGACTTTGTATATGTATAATCTCATTTTCCGCCCAGAATACCGACTTGCAGAAATGATACAGGGGCCCACAGGTTAAGAGCAAAGTCTCACGGGCAAATACACAGAAGACAGTAGAATCGATGCTGGAGTTCCTGGTTGGGACACTAAGCTGTATGCAACACAGTCCTTACCTTTTGGTGTCTTGGAGCGAAGTGTCACAGCCTCCAGCTCTCTGTTGAAAGCAGTGTCTACTCAGTAAGAACTCAATAAGTGATACTACTAATATTCTTTAATGCCACCATTAATAACGGCGGCAGAAACTCCAGAGTCTTTCCCAAATCTAAGTGTATAATCTCTTTCTTTCTTTCTTTCTTTTTTTTTTTTTTTTTTTAACATTTATTGATATTTGAGAGACACAGAGGGGCAGAGCATGAATAGCGGAGGGGGAGAGAGAGAGAGACAGAGAGACAGAATCTGAAGCAGGCTCCAGGCTCTGAGCTGTTTGTTAGCACAGAGCCCGACGCGGGGCTCGAACTCACGAACTGCAAGACCGTGACCTGAGCCGAAGTCGGACGCTCAACCGACCGAGCCACCCAGGTGCCCCATAAGCCCGTAATTTCTTATCAGAAGTCCCTGGTGATGTATTTGATGACTCGCATTGTTTTATTTGATAAAGGTCATATGGTGCATACGATGAATAATGTGCTAGGGCTACCCCGCCAAAACACAAATATTTATGCAACAAAATGTATATAGTGGGATAAAGGCCATAAATACCGGGTCAGAGTTTGCTGTCAAAGATTTTCAAAAACCCCAGGGTTTTTCAGAGCCTGTTGGGTTTCAGAATAGCAGATGAGGGATTGTAGACCTGGGCTAATTCTCAGTGAGATGTTAACTATTGAATATCCATTTCTCAGTGAAAAGAGCACTTCCAATTACACACGGAGGTAATTTTAGACGTAAGCATTAAAAGTCTAATGCAAAAATTGATCACCAACGCGAGTCAATTCCAAGGAGAGCGCCAAAAGGCATTAATGTAAAATATCATCAATACAAACTCTACAAACTAATTCAGATGGTGGACTGTTGGAAATTTACATTTGCTTTCTCAGTGAAAACATTCAGTGGTTCCCAAATGCTGCAAGAAAAAAATGTTTTATTTGAAGACAATTTTTTAAAGAATTTTTTTAAATGTGTATTTATTTTTGAGAGAGAGAGAGAGAGACAGAGTGCAAGTGGGGGAGGGGCGGAGAGAGAGGGGACACCGAATCTGAGCAGGCTCTGGGCTCTGTGCTGACAGCTCAGAGTCCTAGGCAGGGCTCGAACTCACGGAGCGCGAGGTCATGCCCTGAGCTGAAGTCTAATGCTTAACGGATTGAGCCACCCAGGCGCCCCTAAAAACATTTTTTAAAAACCTTTATATGTAATTAAACATTTTTGCAATTAAAATGAACATGTTTGCATTTAATTAGAAAACTCTCTCAGCTAGTGACCAAGGTAGATACTCAAATCCCTCCCGTTAATCAGGTTATCTGTTGGCTGATTCGAGCTTTCCATGTTTCCAAAAGGTAGAAAACTTATTTTTACTTAATAAATCACCTCTAATTCACATCTCACTTATTCATACTGACTTTTTCTGCATTTATCTAAATGAGTGAGGCTGGAGCTTTATACCAAATCAATTCTTTTCCTGGAGCTGGGGCTGTGGATCTCTAGTCAAGCCTTGATGGTTCAGGTTATACTCATAAAACAATTTGAAGTAACTTATCTACGTGCGTGACCCAGAAAATTCCATTCGGTACGATATATTCGCCGATCACATACAAGTATGGCCTATGGATGCACTGTAGCGACAGGTAGTAATCACTTTTCCATCAGTTGAGTTTTGGGATCAAATATACTAATAGTATTAGTTCTCAGGTCCTGCGGATGAACAAGAGTTTGCCAGATGAAGGGAATAACAGTGGGGAATGGGCCAGGGAGAGCCCCAGAGATGAACGAAAACATGGTGTGTTGTAGATCTCTGCTATTGCAATTTTGCTTGCATTTTGTCCTCCACCTATAATTTTCTCTCCTCTTCCACCCCTGTTGAGACCCTTAGCCTATTATGAGACGAACGCAAATAATTTCCAGTGGATTATTTTTATATTTGAAAGGCGCGACAACATTTTTCTTTCATTCGCCCAAGGCATGCATGGCACAGAGAGGTGCTTGTGGTAATTCTGTAAGCTAAAGTAGATGTTTGAACCATGCTAGACATAGATAAGATTAACTGGAGACCATAAGCTGATCTACCATGATTCTGGCGTATTGTTATTATAAACATAAGGAAGTAAAAGCCGTATCGTATGCGATATCTAATCTGTTTCCTGCTCTCGTTTTCCGAAGTGGGTCTTGAGCGAAATGAGCTTGGTTGTACCATTTCATCATCTTGCAAAAATGAAGCCAAACCAATATGGAATTAAGAAAGGTATTAGTTCTCCAATATCACAAGGCTGTGTTTTTCCTTATGTGATTCTTCTCTAAACACGCAATGTTACAGTTGTGCTCTCTCCTGACGTCGCTGAGATATGTTTGGAATAATCACAAAAACAGTGTCCTGGAATAGACGCCAGCTAACAGCACTGGCTAGCAGATGCACGAACCAGAATCCAGAATCCAGAAAGCATGTATAGGAACTTAAGATGCGACAAGGGTGGTGTTTCAAACTCAGTGGGAAATGAGTGTTTTGACTAATAAATGGTGTCAACATAATTGGTACCCTTCTGAAGAAAGAATGCTAAAATTAAATTCCAGATGGATGAAAGATCGAAATGCAAAAACAAACATTGGATAAAAAAACTACTTGAAGAAAATCAAAGAGACTATTTTTATACTACTGCACTTGGTTGGATTTATTTAAAATACCAAATATTCCAAGACCGTGAAGTAAAAGAGACATATTTGACTACATAAAATTTAAGTGTTTAAAAACTGTGTGTGAACATATCGTAAACAAAGTCAAAAGACAGATAACGGGACTGGGAAATTTATCTGCAGTACTTATGACAAGCAAATTTTAATCTCTATCATACAAAACTTTCCAAAACATCACTAAGAAAAAAAGGCAAACAACACCATTGAAAAATAGCGAAAAATACCCAACAACAACAACAACAACAACAACAATTTGCAGGGGCCCGGGTGACTCAGCTGGTTAAGCATCTGACCTTGGCTCAGGTCATGATCTCACGGTTCGTGAGTTCGAGCCCTGTATCAGGTGAACTTGAGCCCAGCATGCAGTAAGCTCGAGCCCTGCTTTGGGTGAGCCCCACCTCTCTCTCTCTCTCTCTCTCTCTCTCTCTCTCTCTCTCTCTCTTCCTGCCCGTTGCTCACTTGCTCCCATTCTCTCCCAAAAAATAAAAAGAATTTTAAAAATTTAAAAAAAGAAACTTGCAATGGAAAGAAGAAAAAAAGTAAATGGCTAAAGATATGAAAGAAGGTTCAGTCTCACAAGTAATCAAAGAAAAATCAAATTAAACAAAGCTGAGATACCAGTTTTACTGTCAGATGTCTAACATTTTAAAGGGAAAGAAAATCTAGGGCTGCTAAGCATACAGGAAAACAGTTCTCTCAAATAAAGCCGGTAAGAGTGTGGATTACAACAAAATTTCAGAAAATGATCTGACACAGTCATTAAAAATAAACGTAGCTTAGGAGTCAACAGTAGTTTGAGAAACTATTCTACAACATAAAAGGAAGACTACATATATATATGGCATATGAGACATAATGTACAAGGATAGTTAACGCAGCATTGTTTCAGAGTGGCAAAAAGTTAGAAATAGTCTGACTATCCCTCTGTGGGGACAATATCTCCCCATAAAAGGACAGTCATACCTCATCCAAGCAGAAGGAATATCGTTTGATTTTAAAAGACTGAGTTAAAGGGGTGCCTCAGTGGCTCAGTCAGTTAAGCGTCCAACTTCAGCTCAGGTCATGATCTCATGGTTCGTGAGTTCGAGCCCCGCATCAGGCTCTGTGTGGCAGCTGGGGGCCTGGAGCCTGCTTTCAATTCTGTGTCTCCCTCTCTGCCTGCCCCTCCCCCACTCATGCTCACTCATGCTCACTCATGCTTTCTCGCGCTCTCTCTCTCTCTCAAAAATAAAGATTAAAGAAAAAAAAAAGACTGAGTTAGATATAGATCTTTACTTGACATATTAGATCTTTTCTTGACATACTGTTAAGGGAAAAAAAGAAAAATTGCAGAATAATGTATAGGGTATGATCCTACTGTTAACATTGATAGAAGTGCAGATTCCACACTTTCACGTGTGTCTGTATGTGACTGTGTAACACAGAATTTGTTAATCTTGATTACAGTGGAGGAAGGTAATTGAGGGTGTAGGAGTGCACGATAATTTACCTCATGTTTCTTTATATATTTCATACCATTGTTCTTAATAAAACAAGCATGTGTATTTTTGTAATTTACAAACCGGATAAAAGACGAGGAGAGAACAATAGAAAAAAAAAAAAAAAACTATGGGATTGTCTTTGCTCTCTACGGTAGAGTTTGGATAACACGCTCAAGTTTGTCTCAGTGCACCGATAAGCACTTGTGGTTAGGAGAGTTTAGCTGAGCTGCCGTTAGCAACTCATTTGTTAAACAGTCAGTTCCTTCCGAACGAAATGCAAGTCATTATCTACCCAAACAAGAAAAAAAAACTCTGCAGATGTGTCTCCTATGCCAAGTTCAGAGGCTGTGTTATTATAGTCGTTGATTCAGTTGGCAAATATCCCTGTAAGATTTAAACTAGGCAAACCAAACATTCCAAGGTCAAAGCAAAAAAGGAAGTTGAAGTTAAAAGTACTAACTAAATGAGTGATTAGGGAGAATTCCTTCCCGAATAAAGGATGGACCACAAAAGGCTTCCATGAGTGGGGCCATGCCTCACTGGTGATGGGCTGGAGAGCAAAGATCTTGGGACTTGGGGGGACTATGTGGATGGGGGTTTTGTCGACCCCAAGGAAGGGATGCTCTGCTCTTGCTTCATTTTCATGCCTCTCCCTAGCTGTCCCAATCACTCCTCTCGCACACTTAGCATTAAAACTGAGCAACCCCCCGTACCTACCCCGCTCTAAGTCTTGGGGTATGGAATTGAATATGAACTCACTGAAATTGTTAATGCAGTTTACAAAGGCATACCCTAGCATTGCTATCCAAATTCCCACAACGTTCCCTGCACAGTGGATAATGTCTCTCTTCCCTCCCTATAGGCCATTCCTACGCCTACCATGAACACGTTTGTTTAATCCTGCTTGGGAAAGACACTCTGACTCTCGAAAGCTCTCACCATACATTCACCACCGTGGTGCCTCACCCATCTGCCAGGGCTCCAAACCACTCTGTCTTAGACCTTGTCTGCAGAGAGCAGATCAAAGGA
Organism: Neofelis nebulosa; assembly: GCF_028018385.1. NCBI lineage: Eukaryota > Metazoa > Chordata > Mammalia > Carnivora > Felidae > Neofelis > Neofelis nebulosa. The sequence continues at coordinate 77,029,801 of NC_080793.1, read as the reverse complement.
TGTTGCCCACAATTCTATGCGTGGATGAACCTCTTTAGTTGGTCCCTCACGGTGAGGTCTGCTTCACCTTGAGGGCGCTGTTCTCTAAGGCAAGCTCTCAAGTCAAGCCCCAGACTCTCCTCACCAAGTTGCCGAAGATCATGCAGGCGTTGCTTGGGTGAGTCCTGATTTTGGCTGATAGTTCTACCTTCTAGCAAAGAGGAAAGAAAACAGTAGTAGGTACCTGTTGCTTTTGTCTGCCCAGCGCCTTTTCTCTCCTTCTGTTAGCTGACCCCTCTCTCTGGCCACAGGAATGGGCAAGGAATCCAAGCTGGACTAACCATAATAGCGTACTCTCACTACCCTTGGTGACGGGTAAAGGCAAGGGGCATGTGTCCCTACAAGCATCAACCAATGTCCTTCTGAGCTTAGAGAGAAAAGCTCTTGGCTCTTATAGCGTCTAGATCAGTTGGCACCCGTTATGTCCGGAAGCGGAGACTGAGCGAGACCTAGAGGGAAGCAAAGCTAAGAGGTGGAAGAGAGTCCATGGCTTAGTGATACGAGCCAATGAAACCCTTCATTTAAAAAAAAAAAAAAAAAACACAAACATCTAATGGGACGCCTGGGGGGCTCAGTCAGGTTAAGCGTCTGACTTTGGCTCAGGTCGTGATCTCATGGTTTGTAGGTTCGAGCCCCATGTTGGGCTCTGCACCGATAGTGTGGAGCCTGCCTGGGATTCTGTCTCTCCCTCTCCCTCTGCCTTTCCCCAACTTGTGTGCGTGCGCCCTCTCTCAAAATAAATAAAAATTTTAAAAACCCATTTAAAAATGTTACGTACGTATGAATGTATTTATATTATTTAAAAATGTATTTGCCTGGCTAGAGTCGTGTTGGTTCTCTGTCTTTAACACCAGAGCCCTAATGAATGCAAGAGTTACAATCTATTGAATCTTCAACGTACCGGGAATTGTACTAGATTCTTTAAACACGTGATCTCATTTTAATTTATCCTCCACAACAATCCCATCATCTTTCCCATTTTATAGGTGAAGAGACAGAGGCTGAGCGGGTACTAGCAACTTACCTGCGGTCACACATGTAGTCGAAGGAGGACTACATGTCTCCTGAGCCACTTCAGACTCGGTTCTACTGGCCTACAAGACTCTGCCCTCCGCTTCACCACCGTGGGTTTCCGTAACAAAGTCCGTTGCTGGATATGGGGGGAAACCTCTTTCAGGGAAGAAAATCAACCCACCCCCTTAAGAAATGGATCCTTGAAAGAATCCCTCCAGCAATACTGCTTAACAATGGCAACAATGGCATCCCCTTGGGGGGGACTCTGTTTGAAGACAACTCTTTTGTCTTCCTTAATTCCCTCCCCCCCCCCCCCCCCACCTTCTCCCTCCACACTCTTCACCTCTCTGGTGCTAGGAATTCTGGTCAACATCAGGAAGGCCTTCTTCCCGTAAGATAATGAGAAGGAATCCTGATATCTGAGGGAATACAAGTTGGTACACGGATCATAAGTTAAATGCCCTCGTTTGCCCTGCAGTTTTACTTTAACTGGAAAAACACGGCAAGCCACTGAAGGATTCTAAGAAAGGAGAAGGGTCTGATTAGATTTGTATTTTAGTGTGAAGGGCACTGAGATGCTTTGTATTGAAGATCAGAAAGCCAGTTACTTGCAGATGTCCTTACAAGAATTCCTGCAGGTTGTGCTTTGAGCTAGGGTGTTCAACACCCAAGTCATTTTGGGGGGGGGGGGCACCCTCAGCTGAAGGAAGGGGCCTTACCCTAATTTGCACAAAGGCACCCATGGGCTAGTAGCCATCCTGATTTTGCAGAAGACAAGACAAGGCACCGAACTAAGGCGGTGGCAGAAGAGATTAGAGAAGGGGACAAGTTGACATTTGCCTCCCTGAGTTCGAGGTGCTTATGTGAAAACCAAGACAGCTGTATGATACCCTTCATGAGATGTCCTTATGTGACTAGGAATTCATTAAAGGCTGGGTCTAAAAACGTAATGTGGAAGTTGCGAATGCATACCCAAAGGATAGTTTGTGGGCTTGTGGACTGAGACTGGGTTTCTGCCGCGAAACGCAAAAGGCACAGCCACCCATTGTTATTTATGGAGCTGTACTAGGAGGCAAGTAGTAAGTTCATGGAGGAAATGATTAATGTTCAACAGAAGGTCCCTGCTGTATCAATTTGCCGGGCTTTTTGGTTGCACACATTAGCCCACCTAAATCTAAACCCGTAACATACACATAATGCAGAAGAAGTTGAACTTGTTTCCTGTCTCACAAATAGCCTCTTCTCATACACTCTGCTAAGCAGTCTGGATGGATAGAAACAGCTGTTCTTTGCAAGAATGCTAGATATTCTTCACTGACAGATGGCAGCAATCCCCTAGGGTGTACACACACACACACACACACACACACACACACACACACACACACCCAGAAACCTTAGTAAGGTCAATAACTATGCTATTCATCAATGGAGTTACCAAAATTTAGAGTCAGAAGAAAAGCCTGGAATTAAAAACGTAACTTTGCATTTCTTCTGGGCTCAATGCCAGCAGATTTTATTTGGGAAAGTTGCTGTGAACAAAAATGCTTCCCATTTTACATTTCACTTTTAAAGAGTAAGAGATAATTTGTCACAGCCAGATCATTAAGTGATCCCCTCCGCCCTTGTCACAGAAAGTAGAGGAACTTTAGATCTGTATCTTCTTGGAAGCATACCCGAGAAATCCTTAATGGAACGTGCCAAAAGGTTTGTTTGTTTAAATCACCATATTTGGAAAGATCTCTCATAAAAAACATTACTAGAAATTCTCACCGATCCCTTCAATCTCCAGCCAAAATGAATAACTAAGTAGATTTGGTTAGAGAGCTGTTATGATAGAAAGAGAATACGAATATCCAGATCATACTTTTTACAAAACTCTATACATCAGAAAACGAGTGGCGGTTTTCAAAACAAGGACTTTTCTCCTACTTAATTAGAATATAGAGAACTATCAAATCCACATCTTCCAAAAAACCCATGACCCTGTTTCGGAGCATCCACCAAAATTTCTTCTCCTTAGGAGAGATAGACTGGTTGGATTCTTCTTAGAATCCTGTAATTTAGAATTAAAATAAGAGAAAAATTAAATGTTAGGTTTGAGATGGGCGGGCCCTATAGGCCATTTAGTTCACTCACCACCCAATTATTAAATTTCTTCTGGTTCATTCTGCCAAGTGGTTCTGAAACATGGGACCGAACACTTGTACAGATGGGAGAGTCATGACCACCTGAGCTGGCTCAGTCCATCTTTGGATGGGTCTATTGGAAAGTTTTTTTTCCTTATACAGAGGCAAATTGTCTCCTTTAACATTTTCTTGTTGGCTTTGGGTCTCCAGATAGAATGCTGATAACAACAGTGAATATTTGAGTGCCTACAACAGGCAGGCACTGCTCTGAACATATATCATGGATTAATTTAGTATCCAAAATAATCCTCTGGACAGGTTAATATTGATATTAATATCATCCCCAATCTGCAGAGGCAGAAAACTGAGGCACAGAAGAGTTAAATAACTTTCCCCAGATCACATGCTTTAGAAGTGATAGACCCAGCGTTTGGAGTCAGGCATACTGACTCCAGAGTCCAAGTTCTATACTCTAATAACCTAAAGATTAGGTGGCTGAATCTTTGAGACTGTTTGAAGAGAGCCATCGGGCTTCCTCTGAAAACTTTAGTACGTAAAAAGAAAACCGTAGCTTTTAACATCATCTACTAATGAAACCATTTAAATGATCTATTAACTTTAAAGAAAGTATTTTTTAAAAGATGTGTGTGTGTGTGTGTGTGTGTGTGTGTATATATATATATTTCTTACTAAAGGATGAAATTAAGCCAAACCTATGAAATCACATTACAACGGAGAGCAATCTGCTTATATAAATCTATGTTTGGACAGCAACAAAATAAAAGCACTCTTTTTCTCTGTCATGAGTTAATAAGGAGCTTTATGAAAGAGCTGATCCAAGACTTCTCCGTTCTGGATGAAGGTTACAGCACCGGAGGGTTCTTTCTGAAGAATGAACACCATGCCTGTCCATGCCTACCTCTCCTCTGAGATTCTGATCCAAATGGCGGGGTGTGGACCCAAGCACCAGCAGTGTCTTAAAGCTTCCTAAATGGGGGCACCTAGGTGGCTCAGTCGGTTAAGCGTCTGACTCTTGACTTTGGCTCAGGTCATGATCTCACAGTTTATGAGTTCGAGCCCCGCATTGGGCTCCGTGTTGACAGTATGGAACCTGCGTGAGATTCTCTCTCTCCTCTCTTTCTTTCCCTCCCCTGTTCGTGCTCTCTTTCTCACTCAAAAGAAATAAATAAACTTAAAAAAGAGCTGCCTACAGGATTCCAATGTGACATCAGGGTTGAGAACCATGGATCTGTGACTAGCCAAAGTCTCTCATGTTTCAGATGTCCACCTTGCAATTGCCACAGAAACACTCTATCGTATCCTAATGAATCATGGACTTTTCTTTCCCTACAGGCAAACATGAGCATCATTTTATTTAAGAAGTACTCTCAAGTGGCTCTAACATTAACTCAACTTCTTGCTAGACTTTGCTGGCCAAACCCCTCTTGTTTTTTTCCTTCCTTTGGATGCTTCTAGAGATATCCCGGCAGTTCATCCCACTTGCTTTTCATTCAATCAATTGTATAGGACATTTCATAAATTTATACATAAATTTATTACGTTGATTCTTAAAATCCTCTTAAGGATTTATATCATTCCTTCTCATTCATTTTTTTTTTTACCTCATTGCTTATCTTTTTAAATACATTCAACTATTTTCTTAGATGTTTATCGAAGGCCTTCTGTATTCCCTGGCCCTGATTTATTTTTCTTCAATGCACGTTTCAAAATCTGAATTCATATTGTATATCTGGTTACTCATTGCCTGTTACTCCTGCCCCCCAAGAGAATGATAGGTCCATGGTGACGGGGAACTTTGCTGTGCTTATACTGTATCTCTGACACCTAAAATACTGGGGGGCTATGGTAGATGCTCAATAGATATTTACCGAAGAAACAAATGAGTGAGTGAGTGAGTGAATATTAAATGGATGGCTGGGTGGATGGATACCATGTGCCAGACTTTGGTGATATAAAAAAGTGTGTTGAGCTTCCTGCCCTATGGGAGTTTGCAGTCTTAGTGCAGTTAAGCATACAAAACGCTGAGCTGTCTTGTGGACTTACAAACAAAGAGCAGCGGGAACAGAGGGGAGAGAATCTGGGAGCCTGCCTGGACGAGTCACGAAAAACTCCCTCACAAAGCTAATACTTAAGGTGAGATGTGAAGGAAGAGAGGAATCTGTCCAGTGGCTAAGCTGGGTCTGACATTTGCAGTGGGAAGAACAAAGGGCAGGACTCTGAGCAGGGAGGACTAGACCGAACCGGAGGTTTCAGAATATTCCAGAATTCATCCACAGATTGAGGCCCAGTAGTGACTTCATCTCTTTTGTGATGAGAAAACACTCACTTCAGCTGAAACCAGATTTTCAATTTCAAGAACAGACCTCACGGGTCAAGGCCGTCTGACATACAGAGGTCATCTTTGGTTCATTTATATTAATGGCGTGGGATAGTTTGCTTAACTTCTCCGTCCTCAGTTCCCTCATTTGTAAAACGAGGATGAAAAGTAATTACTTCATTGAGTCATGAAGTAATTACTTCATATATATTAGTGCATTGAATAAATGCACTAATATATATGAAACACTAGTTAGTTCTGCTGGAGTGTGGCAAAGGCATTCCTGAAAAATTCCAATGCAAAATTGCACAGCAAAATTCCAGAGTTTATTGGAAAAGCAGGGATGGGGCACAGCCTTCAAAAACTTCACCAGGGACACATTTACAAAAAGAGACAAACTCATTAAAAATGGTAGCACGGCTTTGCACATGTTAAGTGGTTAATAAATATTATATTAAATGAGGCACTTGACCTTGAAAAAGATCTAAAGTCTTGCTTCCAGAAATGGGCATTGGAAGGGTTGCAGCTTCCAATGAGTTACTGTGGTAGGAGGGCTATGTGAACTCAAACTGAAGGTTCTAGACCAGACATGGATGGATGGGGCCTATTCCACAGCTGTGAACAGAAGTAGCTGGTATATGTGTGGGGTATGTGTGTGTGTGCGTGTGCACATGCGTTTTGCATATTCCTACAAGGGCTCTGTTAGTTAGGTGCTGTCTCCTACGTTCACCCAGGGTTTCTCAAGGACAAAATCGTGCACAATCAACTGCGAAGGCTGCATCATGCTCAAAATTGTTCCCTAATATATTCAACACACTGGAAAATATTCACATTTTCAAAACTGGTATTGTAGGACTGATTGACAGTGTTCAATAAAGAACAGCTGTTATAAAAAATTTTTAAAGCTCCATAATATTTTATGTATCAACCAGCTGGCAACATAAATTTCTTCAATGACTTAGGATGACTCCCTAGACTGTACCCTCCCCCCACCCCTGTTGGGCAACCTTTGAACCCAACAAAGCTGCTGGGGCACTAGTTGGAGTTTGGAACTTGGGTCCTTTTCTTATCCCTCAAAGTCCCTTAACCCAAAACAACTGAGAAAACACCATAGAAGAATGGGCTAAGTACAAAATGCAATTTCATTCAAAAACGATGAAATACCCCACTCCACATGCCCCCACAACTGCTGGCTTACTCGTCCACTCATAACTTGAGCAGATACAAAAGGTCTGTAGGGTAAAAGGGGTGTTTAAGAAGACAACTCGATTTTCAGGGCACCTGGTGGCTCAGTCCGTTGAGCATCCGGCTTCGGCTCAGGTCATAATCTCACCGTTCGTGAGTTTGAGCCCCACGTCGGGCTCTGTGATGACAGCTCATGACCTGGAGCCTCCTTCCAATTCTGTGTCCTCCTCTCTCTCTGCCCCACCCCTGCTTGTGTTCTGTCTCTGTCTTTCAAAATGAGTAAACATAAAAAAAAAATTTTTTTTAAAAGAAGAGAACTCCATTTTCAAGAAAAGAAAAAAAAGGAAAGATTTCTAAAATTCCCATTTTCTTTATTGCATACTTTAAAAAGCTAAAGCTCTCAACTATTAAAAAGCTTAATTCTAAGACTTGAAGTCCCAGAGTCCAAAATTTGGGAGGAAGCCAGCTCAAGGTACACACATCAGATCTAGCTAAAAAGTGCTTTTAAAAATTGATCATGTGGCATTTGAAATAAATCTTTATTTAAAATCAATGCTTTCCTATCCTCATGTAAAATATTGATAAATATTGATAAATAAAAATATTGATAAATATTGATAAATAAAAATTTGGTGAGAGTTATAGGAGAGTTTATCTAAAGAAAAAAAGTGAATAAAAACCATACTAAGGCTTGAAGTCTTTGTTTTGCACCTTCACTAAGGGGACAGATAACTTTCATCCTCTCAAACCTGCCTCTTCAACTTGAACGTGCAAACACCCAGAGTCTTATTAAAATGCAGTTCTTGGGGCACCTGGGTGGCTCAGTCCGTTAAGCGTCCGGCTCTTGATTTCCGCTCAGGTCATGATCTCACGGTTTGTAAGTTCAAGCCCCACCTCGGGGCTCTGCACTGACACCGCGGAGCCTGCTGGGGATTCACGCTCTTTCCCTGTCTCTGGCCCTCCCCCACGCATGCGCGCGCGCGCTCTCACTATAAATAAAGCTTAAAAAAAAATTTTTTTTAAGTAGCTCTTTTCAGTGACAATCTGGAAATCCCCCAGTTGATGAAGGGTCTAGTAAGCTAATGTGTCAAAAGAAGTTGTTTTGAAACACAAAATTATATTCTGACTTTACTCACTGAACATACATATTTGCCCTGATTTCTCTTCTGAGCCGCGTGGACCATCCTTGTACCCTTGATCACACAGGACACACAGGAACTTCAAGCTGGACATGAACCTGGCGCCGAGGGGTTCAGCCTTTTGGGTTAACAAAGCCCTTGGAAGCTCTCTGCTCCGCTTGGCCGCCAGATGGCGCTACGTCCCCATTCTTGCCTGCGGCCCCGGGGCTCCTTGAACTCCACCCAGACGTTAGCACGCTCGCTCCCTCCACCCTCCGAACAGCTGCATTCTCTTTGCTAACACAGGCGTTTTTCAAAATCTCATTAGATATCTAATATTTTCGGCCAAGTTTGTGGCCCGAGGGCACTGCGCCCTCCCCGGAGGACTGCTTAGAATCTGGCAAAGGTTCTAGGATGAAGAAAACCTGTGTTATTTAAAAAAAAAAAAAAAAAAAAAAAAAAAAAGAGGGGAAATGGGAGACCCACTTAGGGGGGCGAACATTGGTCTTGGAAACAAAACGGATGTGAGAAGGCCCAGGGGGGTGTCTTGATGCTGTATATTCTCCCCTCCCCGCCCCCCCCCCCCCACCCCAGTGATACTTAATCTGTAGTATTTGCAGCATTTCTCAGGGCTGGATTAGCCCATGCAAGCAAAGTGTGTAATCGGCATTAATCTCCCAGAATGTCACTGCTACCGCCTATCAATCTGCATAAATTCTACCACAAAACTTTAGGAAGAAATGCTATTCAGAGCAAATGATGCATCAAATTCAAACAGGCCATCAAGATTGCTAATGGATTTTAATAGCAGCTATTACAGCATAATAGTATTTTCCCAACAGCTGTTTGTTGATACAATTCTCCGTTTACAGGACCTTTCTGTCCAATCCCAGGAGATGGCCCGCCATTCATTTATAATCATTTGGTTCCGCCTACAAACAAATGCTACTTTATTTGCATTTGGAGACTGTGAATGGTCTGCAGATTTGACCCACTCGCACCTCATTCAAGGAAACCAGCAGTGAATATTACAGAGTAATTAGTTAATATTTAGATGTACTAACTACTGCCAGAATAAATAGAGTCAACTGGTGAACTCAAAGATTTTTTTATTGATTGCTTGGCTATATTCGGAGTGATGTTAGTGGTTGAAAACTGCCTTTTACTCTTATGTAAATGAATAATAGACCTAAACTAGAATGAAGACTGGAGTTTTTGCAACTAAAGGACTCAGAAACCATCCTGAGTTTTTCTGCTGGAGAAAACTAATAATTAGAGAATGCCACTAAATCACGGGCACTTGATTGGTGGCAATAATTGTGGTAAGAATCGAAGTGAGGGAGAATTTATCCGTGAAACGTAAAACTTTGTCTCTTGTGGAATGATGGAGATATTACAGCATTGAAAATAAATATCAGTTCATGGGTTCACAAAGAATCACCGAAGGAATGCGTTTAAAATGTGAATTCCTGGCTCCTACCCCAGAGGTTTGAGGCAGGGCCCAGGAATTCACATTTTAACAGGCACTCCAGCGGATTCTGGTGTCCCTCATCCATGGACCACACTTGGAGCAAAGCTGAGAAAAATGGCATCAGGTTATAAGCCTAATTTATCCCCAAAGTCTTAATGCAGCTTGAAGCTTTAATGACCCCAGAAGTACACGTTTTTAAAAGTACACGAAACATTGATTTTTATGAACGCTTACTTTTATTCCTTTTACACTTGTTCGGTTCTGTACATTTGAAAAAAAAAATATTTTTAACGATAGCATTTTTCATCCAGTTCACGTTTGCCAACTTCTATCGGGAGACTAAAGGGAGAATCCAAAGTCTCAGGATTACTCAAACTTTACAAAACTAAGTTAAGTGGAAAAGAAAGGAAAATATTTGCACTTCCAAATGCCGTTCTTTATGTCCGTGTATAGAATTTGTACTTCTGCCAATATGAATGTGTACAAAGGCACCCAGGCTTTCGGGGCAAACCGTATAGAGCTTCCTTAGATGCGGGCTTGATGAAACTAGGAAGTAACACTCAACCCTCTGTCCTGTCCAGCCACTGTTGATTTGGTTTCAGAGGAATATGCATGGATTTGCAGGCTGGCAGGTGCTGGGGGTGATCCCTGGATCGGCACCGCAGAGTTGGAGAAGAATGCGGCACAAATAACGAGAGGCAATGATCGCCCTATTGAGTCTGGGTATTTGGAAGGGATGCTGGCATCTTACGCTCCTTAGAACTTTACAACACACAAAAGCACTCTCACATCACCTCATGTGACCCTCACCCTCTTCACGGGCAGGTAGTGTTTTTCCCACTTTCTAGACGAGAAGGTGAAGGCCCTGAGGATTTTCTGTGATCTGTCCAGAAAAAAAAAATTACTGACAGCAAATGGCTGAGAACTCAAAGCCAAGGTTCTGACTCTTCTCTATGTCAAGGTGGCCCTTGACCAGGAGGCCGGTCCAGGGAACGACGACTAGGAGGTGTCAGAAAATTCAAGAAGGAGCAGGTCAGCACGTGGCAAACAGGGACAAGAACTGTAAGGCCTGGTATGCTCCAGAGCAAGGCAAAGCAGGAAGAGCAGACCAGATGGGAAGAACAAGCCCCTCCCCACTTTTAAAATTTTATTTATTTTGAGAGAGTGCACAGGGGAGGGACAACGAGAGAGAATTCCAAGCAGGCTCCACACTCTTCCAGCATAAAGCTCTATGCGGGGATCCAACCCATGAACCATGAGATCAAGCTGAAGTCAGATGCTTAACTCACAGAGCCACCCAGGCGCCCCAGAACAGGCCCCTTTTAGTTCAAGGCCACTGAACTGACCAGGTACCGGTATAGCTCTTGGCCAGGGTCTGGGTCTCCCTCCCTGGAGACAACCACTGTCATGGAAACAGTGCTTTTGAAGCCTGCCTCTGTCACAGAGTTCCAGTGTGACTGTGGACTCACCATTGCCTGTCTTTGACTTTTAGTTGCCTCCTTGACACAATCAACATGATAATAATTACCTTTCAGAGTTGTTATGGGTTTTAAATAAATTACTTAAAATACGATGATGACCTTGGCCAAGACCTTGCCCCTTGGATCCAGTCTGGCCCCTTGGTGCAGAAGCCAAGCTGGTTTCCTCCTCCCCGATTGGCGCCTCATCACCTGCACACAGTGGGCCCTTCATACATTTTCTGAATGAATGAATGAATGAATGAATGAATGAATGGATGGATGGATGGATATCTAGGACCAACACATACTCACCCCATGACACACAAGCTACTTCCCTGGGCCCTTATTTCTTTTACTAGTATAATTTTTCTTTCCTCATCATCTATGGTACAAATTTTGGAGTTAACCTTTGTAATACCTCCATCCCACCCCCATGTCAGGATCAAGACTCTTCTTTTGTGTGACCATTGTTTTCCTTCTAACAATTCTCGATTGTATGCTCATGAAGTCTGCCCAAAGCTATCAAAGTAACCCAACTGCTCCTCCTGCCATCTCAATACCCTGCAAGCTGTACACAGCATGATTTTCATAAGTCTTACCATGACTGTAGTCAAACGTCCCCAGAAAGTGACACAAAAGTGTCACGGTATTCCACAGCATGGCTGTGCCCTACCTCTTCCCCCTCAACCCCTCATGTGTCCTTCCAGACTTAGTCTACTGAACCAACCTGAACACCGTGGTTCCCTAAACACACCGTGGATTTACCTCCTTGCTTAGCAAGGAACTTGTACATATTAAGACTCAGTAGAGGTTTCCTGAATTCAATCAAACCAAATTGAATAGAATTGCCTGAATCCTTGTACTCAGAAAAGGAATATGAATGAGAAGCTCCAGCGGGGCAGGTGTTAACTTCCTCACCCCTTCCACCACCAGTCCTATCTTCTGTAAGACCCCCCTTCTCTTTTCTCGGGAGATAAAATACACAGACTGCTTCAGAGTCGAAGGTATCACCAAGAAAGGGCACAGGCATCTGTGGGGAACAGTACTTTCTATTTGCGTAGGGTAGGTCACGCATATCTCATATGATAAAGTGGTGTTTTTATTAAAACTGCAACAATTTATCTCAGATCTACCTTTGGAGACCTTAACCTCCCCATGAACCAAAGACTTAGTCTACTGAATTTGTGGGCACTCTCATTTTGTAGACATGAGCTGGGTGTCATTTTATCCTGGGGCATTGAAGACCAGGGTCAAATGATTGATTTTCAATTTTGCTAGGAGGGTTTTTTTTGTTGTTGTTGTAGTCATGTGTGTGTGGTTTTTTTTTTTTTCCCTTAGACATTTTGTTTTTGGTCACTAGGTGGCTCTGAATTTCCACTGGAAAATTAAAATCTAGAAAATATTGACAAAAATATGCAATCCTTACCAAATATTTTAAAAATACTTCTTTCAACAATTTTTGACTTGAGAACATTGATTGAGGTAAACAAACAATCAAACAAAACCGTAGGCTCCAAACAGCAGTGTATTTGTCCATCTACCTTATCTTGGTTTCAAATACATAATTTATGGCTTTATATGAAATTATGGCTGCTGTATTGGTTATAGATATAATTTAAAAATGATTCATAAACTACGATTTAAATAATGTTACTTTGAAGCTGTAACATATTTTGCATCCTGTATGGTCAAACAGTTGAGGCTATCAGATTTACAACAAGACTTCAAATTATTGTCATATAATTTTAATTGCTCTAAGATTTTTCCTAACCAAACATTAACAGCCCCCGAAAGGTCTGGAGCAAATCCCAAAATCATTTTTAAGATTGATGACTTTAAACAAAAAGAATTGTTGGAACAAAGATCTTTAAGCCAATCTGGAAATCACCATCCTGGTGTTGTTGGGGAAAGTGATTTATTGCCCTAAATTCTACTTCATCCATTAAGAACATGCTGCATTCGAGTTCTGCAAGGGTTTAATGCATTTCCAAATCTTTAATGGCAATACTCTCATCATCTCATCAAACAGTGTGCTAATACAGGAAGAAATCATCCAAAGCCATCTCTGGGTAACTTCTTAATACAGGAGGTGGGAGTGGCTGGAGGAGAAACGTGGGGAGAGTGACCATAGATGTTGTCAACCTAGCTTCGGCTTTCTGAAGGAGGCCTGTCTTTTTTTTTTTTTTTTTTTTTTTTAAATTTTTTTTTTTTTCAACGTTTTTTATTCATTTTTTGGGACAGAGAGAGACAGAGCATGAACGGGGGAGGGGCAGAGAGAGAGGGAGACACAGAATCGGAAACAGGCTCCAGGCTCCGAGCCATCAGCCCAGAGCCTGACGCGGGGCTCGAACTCACGGACCGCGAGATCGTGACCTGGCTGAAGTCGGACGCTTAACCGACTGCGCCACCCAGGCGCCCCTTTTTTTTTTTTTTTTAATTTTTTTTTTTTTTCAACGAGGAGGCCTGTCTTTAAAACCCTAGTTGTTTCGCATCGATCTGCAGATTCTACAAATGTTAGTTTCATCTCTTAAACTCAGAAAGAGGCTGTGAGATCCTCGTGGTAGTTTTACTCCCATCCCCTAGCCCAACGCTTTCCAAACCCTCCAAGTTTTCCCCATTTTCTTGATGTGTTTGTTCAGAATGCAGGATATACACAGTAACTGCATCCTTGGGCCCTGACTCTTGTACGTAGGTGTCGGTGTATGTACACAACAAATGAACACAGCATCAGACTGGCTGCTGACATGTGAGAAGCCTAAACGGATACACTGGCTTTCCAGCAATTTGGCAATCTCGTTCCAGACAGACCACATAAGGCACTTTTAGGCACATTACAGATAAATCCCAGACAGAGCAATCTTCAAGTGAGAGCAGCAAACACTGAACATTCATTTTCTGGGGCGCCTGGGTGGCTCAGTCGGTTGAGCGGCCGACTTCGGCTCAGGTCACGATCTCGCGGTCCGTGAGTTCGAGCCCCGCGTCGGGCTCTGAGCTGACAGCTCAAGAGCCTGGAGCCTGTTTCGGATTCTGTGTCTCCCTCTCTCTCACCCTCCCCCGTTCATGCTCTGTCTCTCTCTGTCTCAAAAATAAAGAAACGTTAAAAAAAAAAATTAAAAAAAAATGTGAACGTTCATTTTCTGATTTGCAAACTGCTAAAACATTTAAAAACTATCAGTTTAGGGGACTAACAGCCTAGGGGACATAGCTATGTCACCTCCACCCGGTCCACCATGATCCCCCTCCTTCTGTACCTGACAAACTACTCTTCCATCAAAGCGTATCTCATGGGATTTGAAAACTAAACTCTTCTTCTGCCAGAGTTAAGGCTATCTGGGTTTGAAGCTGTTAAGTCACTTATTGGTTACGAGTTCTTGAGCAAGTTACTTAATTTCAGTTTCTTTATCTATCAAACAGGATAATAACATGAACACAGGCCTCCCAGAGCTGTGTGACGTTTAAACAAGTTACCTGAGAAGGACTTAGCATAGTGCCTGTTGTACCGTTGGCCACGTAAGTGTTGTTACGTCACGGAGGAAGCGAGGCGAGCTAAGTGAGCAATAATTTAAGCGTTAGCCATTCTTCTGGGAGTGCTCACCCCACGTCCAAATTAGATGTGGCTCCTCTCTGGTCTCTCCCAGAGAAAACCCAATCATAACACTTAGCACATCAACCAGAAGTTGACAGTTGACTTGCCCAGTTCTTCCAATGGACTGTAATGGAACAACAACAGAAAAATGAACAGGTGGAGTTTCACATCCCCCATCCCTGTTGGGAGCATTTGGGTGCGATCCCCTTAGCTTCCCTGCCTCCCTTGCTCTCTCTGAGGAGTGAAGGTTTAAACACCATGCTTGGTAGCCACGGGAGAAGAGCACTGTTGCCTTTTACAACAGTGATGGGATACACTGGGGGTCCCAAGATGGAAGAAGAGAGTTCTGGGTAGGAGGACAGGACAGGACCAGGGGAGGGGGCAGCGTGGGGACTAGGAAGGTTTCTTCCGTGGTTACATAATGAGCAGTGTCCACGAGTCAAGCAATGGGAGAGGAAAGGATGCATCGAGTTGCCATGAGCTGTGCACTTGAAGCATGTTACATAGTTTGGAAGATACTAGCAGAGATGGGAGTTCTTGTTTGGACTAGGCTTCGCTGGAAGGACCTGTGGATACCAACTTCGTAAGGTTTATAAGATTACATGTTACGCACGTTAGGCCTCATTCACTAGTATCATTTATTCACCGGTGCACAGGGCAAATATTTATGAACAATTTCTCTGTGTCAGGCACTATTCCAGGCACTGACCGTAAGACCACCAACAAGACAGACCATGCCACGGCTCACACGGAGTTACATTTTGCTTCACGGAGACAGACAGTAAGGAAATCAATCAATCAAGAAGATGATTTCGAATAACGGTAAACCCCAAGCAGTAAGTAGCATAATGTGATGGAAAAATCAGGATGAAGTGAAAGGGAGGTTTAAGTGGGGAAATCTGGGGGGTGATAAGATGTGACGTTCATGAATGATGAAAAAAGGCCAGCTCCTTCAAATTCTGCCGTCAGATTATTCCAGACAGAAGAAACAGCAGGTGCAAAGGGCCTGGGATCAACCCTGCAGATCAGAGAAACAGAGAGATGGCTGGAGTGACAGCAGTCAAGAGACCAAAGGGCAGATCTCAGTGGCAGGAAGCTCTACATGACACAGAGCTTTGTGGGTCACGGGAATGAGCTTGGATTTTATCCAGAGAGCAATGGAAGCTACTAGAGTTAAGTTGGGGCGGGGGTCAATTTGAAATTTACATTTATATTTGAGTTTTATACAAATTACTCTGGTCATTATGTAGAGACTGGACAGCAGATGGGTAGAAGCAGGCAGACCAGTTAGATTATTGCACTGGCCAAGGTGAGAGGTGGTCGCCGGGTGGGCCCGAGTCTTTTTGGATTGAACAAGCCATTGCTTGGTTTCCATCCATGAGATCCTTCTTGGAATAGAAGTGGATGACAGGGACTTCTGTTTCATTCACCACTCTGTCGCCAGTATGTAGAACAGAGCTTGCCTACAGAAGACGCTTGTTAAATGCTGTTGAATGAATTTACGAAGAGCAAGAGGAAAGGTGCCGGGCAGAGTTCGGCAAAAAGTCAAAAGTTCTGTTTGGGATGTGATAAGTAGGAGATCCCCACCAGACGTTGAAATGGACACGTCAAGCAGGCAAGTCGGAGATGCAAGTTTTGAGCTCAGCAGCCGATGAACATCTGGGGACCACTGACGAACGATCGCCTAGAGTCGAGACTGACCGGGTCTCCTGGTCCCTGCGGCTTTCGCCTACTTCTCTTCCTGCTCCTCTCCTAACACGAGGAGCTTCACAGACTCGCCGGCTTTCTGTGTGTGTATCACACAGGCCCTCGTGAGTCTCTAAGTGAATCCGGCCGGTGCAGCAGCACAACCGTGGCAGTGGGACCAAAACCCAGCCGACGGAAGCGGACGCTGGCTCCTGCATTTGTTCACACCACTGCCCCACTGACTCCTCAGTCCCTCTGCGACTCCCACCTCCCCTGGCTTCCTGATGCTCTAGGCTCCTGGCTCAGGCTCTCGAAAGAGCAAGAGAAGCTGGGGTAATGATGACCGTTTCTTGGACCTTCTGCAGGGGTTTTTCCATGATCGGGCAACTGCTGTCCAGCGACATGCATCAGAGTGGCAGGTCAGAGGCGGTCCCCCCTCCGTCCAGCCCCGGCAGCCACGCTGGGCTCCCCGGCACTGCCGTCTGCACGGGCGGATCACACGGGCACGGTTCTCTTCCCGCCGATGCTGTTCACATTCCGGACCTGAGCTAGCGTCTCGGTGCTAACGACCCCCAGATCTCTCCCCCTCCAGCTAGCGCTTCTCATTTTCTCTCAGGTCTCCTATCTTCGGCTTGCAAAGGAAACTGAAGTTGAAGTCATCTCGTAGAAGACTCACTTCAGGAAAAAAAGAAGAAAATTAGGTCACCCACCTCGCCCTACTCTGACCACTTCCTGTGAATTTCCTCTCACCTAAGTGGCTTAGATTTAATCATGAGTCGCCGGACGTTTGTGTGGCGCGACATTCCACGTGGAGTTTATGCTTTAACAAAAGGACTCGTAAATCTTTACTTTGCAAAGCTCCTGCTACCCAAAACAGTTTATCAGAAACTGTAATGACAAAAATAATACATGCTTGTTGGAACAAGTCAAATGTTCCAAAGCTGTTCAACAGAAATTATTTACCCGAGCATTCGGTGAACACTGAATGAAGGCCTACCCTATGTCGGGCCCCCTTCTAGGAGTGAGAGTTGCAGTGGCAGACAAAGTCCTTGCTCAAGATAAAGCGCACACTGGCCAGGAGACAGACACTAGGCATAGCAAGGTCACCCTGGGGCGGGGAGTGCAATGAGGAAAACTAAGGTGCCATCAGGGTGACAAATTACCAGGGTGTCAGCACGGGAATGGTGATTTCGAACAGGGTGTTCGAGGATGGCACTCAGGCCACACTGAACGGAGTCCTGAATGGCCGTAAGATGTATCCCTCCAAACAGTTTCGGCCAGTCACATTACTTTTAAAGTCTGTTAAATGTCCATTCAGCAAATCGTCTTTCAGAAAATTCAGCGAGAGCCAGAAGACGGAACCACCAAGCCTCAATGCCATTCCGGCTGGAATAGACCCAAGAGTCCGCTAAAATGCACTCTGGCTTTATTCCCCATCGTCTCCGGAGGGGAGAAGCCACCCTACTTCTTGGGCTGCCCACGAAGGCCACCGAGCACTCAGGTGTGGTTTGCAGGCTTTGCGCTGAGTGGGGAAGGAAAAGCCACCCCAGCTTACTTGATTGAAAGGCAGTGCAAACGCCCACTTGGTGATGAGGACAATACAAACAGCGTGCGGCTCAGTGGGCTCATTAAGATGCTTCCCCTCTACTGACACCAAAAACAAAGCAACATTGCAGTCAAGCTGCCGCACGGGGAGTCAGAGAACAGAGCGATCGGTGCAGCCCACGCTGCCTTCTGACCCACGAATCCCTGACCTCCACTCCTGGCTTTGGACCAGGGGGGCACCTGGGAAGGGGCTCCCCTCTGCTCCCGGGCTGCAGAAGGAAAAGACATTCTTATCTGTCGCTGGTTGTTTTCACTCGATTCTCGTGTGCAGACACTGGTGCCCGTTACAGACAGGAGCTAGAGTCGTCGCGGCTTCTTAGCTCCCGGTACTAATGCCCTCCAGAAATGGATGCTTCTGTTCGGTACTCACGAACGTTTTGTCAAACAAATTTATTTTAATGGTTTAATAAAAATCACAACCGTCACTTTGGGCCTCTGAAACCACAGCGCGACAGGGCCGTGCCTACCCAACCTTTTGTTATCGTTCATACACAGCCTTGAGACCCTGGGAACTACTTGTCTCGAAGCTCTAGCAAATTCTTAAAGGCAAACCAAAGACAGCCTCTGTGACTTTGCAGAAGTCTTCTCCCCTGGGGAAGGCTAAATGCCACTTGTGAGGATGGAAGTTATTGACAGGCAGCCACACAAGGTTTTCAAAAACTAGGTAGCTTTCATGGGAGGTGGGAAGCATAACCAAGTCACTTTTTGCTCTTTTTCATCAACTGGAAAAGTTCGTATTTGCTCTGAAATCTTCCCATCTGGGAAAAAGGAACAATTTATGTTAAGAAACAAAAATCAAGGGCGCCTGGGTGGCTCAGTCGGTTAAGCGTCTGGCTCTTGGTTTCAGCTCAGGTTATGATCTCCCGGCTTAGGAGTTCGAGACCAACATCGGGATCCGCAGACAGCTGCAGAGCCTGCTTGGGATCCTTGCTTTCTCCCTCTCTCTGCCCCTCCCCCACTTATGCACAAGTACACGCACACGCTCTCTCCCTCTCAAAAGAAATAAACATTGCAAAAAACATTTAAAAAGAAGAAACAAAAATCAAATCAAATAAACAATACAATTTCTTAAAAATTTTTTACCACTTTTTTTTTTTTTTTTGAGAAACAGAGCACGAGTGGGGGAGGGGCAGAGAGAGGAGGAGACACAGAATCTGAAGCAGGCTCCAGGCTCTGAGTTGTCCGCACAGAGCCTAACATGGGACTCGAACCCATGAACTGTGAGATCATGATCTGAGCTGAAGTTGGATGATTAATCGACTGAGCCACCCAGGTGCCCCATACAATTTCTTAAATCAGAATTTACTACCTGAGATCCATCACCTTCCCCTACTTTCTATTTCTTTAAGCACACACTTACTTCTCAAGTTAATTTTACTTTCTTTTTTTTAAAGATAGACTTTTTTATTTTATGTTATTTTATGTTATGTTATTTTATTTTATGTTATTTTATTTTATTCATTTATTTTAAGTAATCCCGGTGCCCCACGTGGGGCTCAAACGCACAACCCTGAGATCGAGAGTCACAAGCTCTACCCACCAAGCCAGCCAGGTGCCCCCAAGTTAATTTTACTTTCACAAAGTGGTCTTTTGTTGTCACTGTCGGAATTCATCCAGCTCAAGAAAAAAACTTTGAATTAATATAGGTACCAATTGAGAAAGAATGAAATAGCCCACAGTACCCACCCCCCCCCCCCAAGCTTTTCCACTAAAGAAACAGAAATCTTTATAAACCCTGGGAGTTTACCAGAATGAAAAACTGGAAGAAAAGTTGATCTATGCTGGACAATCTATTCTTTACCCATGTTGTTGGCTTTCTGTCATACATTCACCCTGCGGTCACACCATATGCAAACCAATATGCCTTCTATAAATATGCACAATAATAATATCCGAACCTTTTGTTGCCTGTTGCTACGTTACAACCGATCGGTAAAGGGAATTTAACAACAAGGAAACTTATTTAGGAGACCCCATGTGTTAATTAATTTTGGTAAAAATAACCCTACAGGAAGAAGGTGGAAGGCAATTGTTGCGGGAAAGCAAGTACATTAAGTGGGAAACATGAAGGGAAGTGGTGAATGTGAACCAGACAAAATGACTGCTTAGAAGACAGCAGATCTATTTTAAGTCTGCAGGGTTACGAAAGGACAAGTATTTTTAAACTTAATTGGATTGTCTCAAATAACTAGATTATCTACTCGAAAACTTGGGCAGAAAAGAGGGAAAGGAATAGGTTTACTTCTTTTGAAGTTAAACATGAAGGGACCAGATGGGATCTAGTGCCTCTGGGTCAAGAAGAGGTTGTAGGAGCGGAAGAACATCAGTTCAATTCTATTTATCAGCTGTGAGTGACTTTTTGTCTCTGAGCCTCAAGTGCTTCCCCTGTAAAATGGGTATGCTGATTTCCACTCTACAGAGGGGTTGTGAGAAACAGATCATTTATGTCAAGTTTTTGGTACACTGTGATCACTCAGTGAATTATAAAAGCAACACTTCACTCCTAAAGAGGAAGAAACAGTTTCTCTGTTACTTGCCAAACAGAGATGAGCAGGATTAGACAGAAAATCAAGTTTACATGGGGGGTGTGGTGGGGGGGGGAGGGGACGTCCTTGTTCACCACACACCCACGTGAAAGGCCAGAGGACCAAAAAGAAAAGTCTCCTGGTTTGGGGGCTGTCAATGAAAACATCCAGCTAGAATGCGCCGCTTTGCAAGGGCAGAGAGGACCGTCACCATCAGAGGACTATTTTATGCTTTGTCGTTTTAAAAAGCATTTTCTTCCTCCACCCATATTCCGGGTATGCAAGGACTCCATTATCTCGACACTTGCCTGCCCTTGAACTCCTGAAGTTTTCTTAGGTGTAAAGTTGGTTTTGTATCATGCCATTTCGTCCAAGTCCTCCTAGGTCTTCTATCTTCTGGAAAGTGCACAGGGACTGCCCACCTGCTCTTCAAGCCAGTGACATAAGTCCATTTCTGATACGCGCTGTCACTCTCGGCTCAACCCAACACCAGCTCCTGCCACATCTGTTGTCACTGTCATCGTACGACCAGTCTGATTACCTCCACTCCTAAGGGGCATTTGGACTCTACACTCTTGCAAAAATTTCCCTTCAACATTTTCAAACCAGTTTTCCAGGTATCAGATTTTGGAAGAGACAAGAACGTTCTGACGCTGACCTCATTTTTAAACATTCCCCTCTTCACCACGATGGAAACTAACCTCCGGGTTCCCAGAGTAATCAACCCATGAGACAAAAATTCACAACTAAGTAAATACGAATGAAACATGGATTCAGCAAAATAATGAGGACTGTTTTACAAGGAGTACAATGATGTAAATAATCAGAATGGATTCATAAACACTGCTTTCCAGACTTTCAGAAGCTTGGTCCTGATTAATGGCCCCAAACTACTAGGATCCTTGTTATTCTGGTCATTGTTCCCTCTGACTTTTTTAAATTGATGGGCTAAATAGACCCTCTGAATAATCAACAAATGATGGTGACTGAATATAATTCCCTGCCGTAATCAAACACAACTGATCATTATTGGCATATAAAATTTTAACACTAGCCTATGGGAGTTTAAAAGAACATGTTAAGGAGTCCCAAAAAGTGATACTGATTTTAAATGGAAAATCAAATTTTTATTTTTCCTCTACGGCTCACAAATATCTAAAATTTCCATATGGTTCATTCATTTTTTTCTTATATCTTGTTAATTATTGCTTCCCTTATTCTGCTCCAGTGTCATTTATTTTTTTTTTAATATGAAATTTATTGTCAAGTTGGTCTCCATACAACACCCAGTGCTCATCTTGTTAATTAAGAGCATTCCAAAGATGGAAAGACTTTCATGACACCCTGGATTATCTCTCAGCTACCATTGGAATATATCACCCATCATATCCATGCGATGGTCATCTACCCTTTCTTTGGATGTCCCCCATAATTAGATCTCACTTTCTTACAAAGGAACTGGAATAATTTATTGTGGATACGTAGTTCTAGTGGTATAAAAAAAAACTTCCAGAAACGGCATCAAAACCTGTGATTCTGGGACTTTCTACACTGTTAGCCCTAGTTCTGTTTCCTGGAGTAACTTGCCACTTCTATGAAGCTTTTTGTATGAGTAAGAATTATCCAACCTTCCCTTTAATTCCCCCTTGTCATTGTCATCATACAATGGACGAGGGCCTGGATCTTTCTGCCACTCAGCTGAGATTCTCGGCACTTGAGACTATTCCTCTTGGGTCTGGGTTCCCCATCTGTCTCTGCACTGCCATCCAGCCAGCTTTCTGTCGAGCCCTTCTCCTTCTTCCCAGCCCCATGGTCCCTGAGGCTTCAGACCGCGGAGGGATGAGGGTGTGGGGAGGAGAGAAGTGGGAGGCAGAGCAAATGAAGAAACGCACCACCCTAGGCACCCAGGACTGCCAGGGACAAAGGATCAGGGAAAGATTTCAGGGACTCTTGGTGACATGGGAAAGGGTCTCTGTGGAGGTAGGCTTGGGAATATAAAGTTCTCAAGTCTCCTAGGCAAGTCAAGGCTGCGGACCACTGCTCACGTTTGAACAGAGGACTGACCTATCCTACCTCTTCTAGATACAGCATTCTCTTAGGGCAGAAATGCAGGTTTCACCCCATAGAAAGACATAGGACGATAAATTCAACAAATGAACTCTTGGCCTGGATGGTTTTCTCTCAAAGTCGAAGAAGACTTAACTGCCCCAGGTTTAAAAGAAGGAGATGATTAAAAACTGGAAAGCACTGGATGCCTCTTGATGAAGACAAAGAAGTCCCCAGATTGGAGCAAAACTGGAACAATGAGATGGCCAGAGGTGGGGAGATCAGCTTTGTGGCAGGCTCAATGGAAAGGGGTTTGATAAAGACTTGGGGATTGCCCCGGGCTGGCTCTGAGGCTCAGCCCAGATGTCTACTGGCTGCATGAACCCAGATGACAGGATGATGGCTTTTCACCTCTGAGCCAAACGTTGCCGATCCATCAAGTGGGATAATAATTTGACCTACGCTGGTGGGTTATTAGGAGCATGAACTATTTATTTTCCGTGTGTAGAACAATGTCTGGCTTCGCACATATGGTGGGAAATTAAGAAATGGCATGAAGTCAAATTCAAGAAACGTCAGATGTTATTATTAGCTTTCACTGTTTTGACATGACCTGATTTGTCCTTACTTGAGCCTCAACACACTGAGCTGTTACCAAAGGAATTTCTGGTTCCGGGCAAAGGCTGAGCACCATGTCTCTACCATACTTCCTTTCTAGGTGACTTCTTGAGCTTTCTGGTTGTGTCACCAGTTACCATAAAGAAATAAAGTTTTGATATTTCTCCAACGATTCTTTCTCGCTTTGAAGACACTAATTTTTTTTTTAATTTTTTCATGTTTATTTATTTTTGAGAGATATTATTTTGAGAGAGAGATTTATTATTATTTTTGAGAGAGAGAGAGAGGGAGAGGAGGGGAGGGGCAAAGAGAGAGAAGAAGACACGGAATCCGAAGCAGGCTCCAGGCTCCGAGCTGTCAGCACAGAGCCCGACGCGGGGCTCGAACCTGCAAACCGCGAGATCATGAGCTGAGCTGAAGTCGGACGCTTAGGCGACTGAGCCACCCAGGCGCCCCTGGAGACACCATTTTATATAATTACAATTTTTAAAAACTTGAGAACAGGTGTCAATAAAATATAAAATATAGATTCACATTTTCTGGATGGACAATTCTCACGTTCACAGGAAACACTTTAGAATCTGCACAAAATAATTAAATAGGCAATACGCAGAGTAAAAAGCCCAGGAAAATTTTTTTCAGGTATCATCATACTGTTCCTTTGGTCATTTGACAGAGAATTGAAAAACAGCAGTTACTTCTGCATAATCCAACCTGCAGAATTAAGGTTCTTTGGGGTAAGAGTGAGATCTCTCAGTGTATGGTTTTCTCCCCAAATCTAGGTCCCATTTTGAAAGACATCAGTCTTTCTTCAAGACAAATAATCGATCATATGTCTTTGTTATGGAATAGACCTTTAGGGAAAATTTCACTTGTCAATATTCAGTCAGTCCAGCTCTCAAAATGCTTCACTTTAATAGAAAGTTTTAGAATCTCATATATATTCCTGTGGAAGGACAGAGTTGTGGTTTTGACTTTGTAAGGTCTTTA
The DNA here is from genome assembly GCF_028018385.1 of Neofelis nebulosa. Taxonomy (NCBI): domain Eukaryota; kingdom Metazoa; phylum Chordata; class Mammalia; order Carnivora; family Felidae; genus Neofelis; species Neofelis nebulosa. Next base: position 77,005,991 of record NC_080793.1, on the reverse strand, counting down.
TTCATGACAAACTGTAAGGTAAAGAAGTCTCCATGACGGGAATCTGCAACATTGTCCCTGGTGCTCATAAATACTCCGCTGTATTGTCTGAAATGACTTATCTCAGTCCTGACTGTGGGCTCAGATTTACCGTACAGTTCATCAACTTCTCAGCATGATGGATAATGAATGTTTCATTTACATCGCTAATTGCCAAGCCATGGTTCCCGCAACCTTTAACCCGTATGCTTTATCCCATTATCACCATATGTCAATATAATTGCAGTTAAAATTCCAAATGATAAACTTTCTTCTATACAGAGGAATATTTCTCACAAAGAAATCATATGAGGGCCGCTGATAAAATGCAGGCCTATTACAGGAAATGACAAAAACTAAACCGTAAGAATGGGGAGATTCTTCTAGCTATCAACTCTATTTTTGGACAAGGACCTTTGATTTCATAGTTAGGAAAAATAATGGTATTTCCTTAAGGAGTTATCTTTGTTAGCCTCTAATTCAACAAATGCATAAAAAGACATTCCCAATGGGTTGCCATTAAACCTTCGGGCCTATCCAAAAATAAAAAATAAAATATCCAAAAATAAAAAATTTAAACAAATTAAAAAAAATTAAAAAAAATAGTTAGTGATAACTATATGATCCAATTATATTTTCTATCTTTATCTGATTATTAGCCAGTAAACCAATCATAAAATAGTCCCCACCAACACTAATTAGGAACCAAACAAATTTGCAGAAAGGAGTAAAATCTATCAAAAACCAAAACTCCAGGGGTGCCCGGGCGGTTCAGTCAGTTGAATGTCTGACTCTTGATTTTGGTTCGGGTCATGATCTCTTGGTTCTTGAGATCAAGCCCCTTGTCGGGCTCTGTGTGGACAGCTCCAAGCCTACTTGAGATTCTCTTTCTCCCTCTCTCTCTGCCCCTCCTCAGTCACATGCGCACTCCCTCTTTCTCTCTCTCTCTCTCTCCCTCAAAAGATAAAGAAATAAAGCTTAAGAAAAAAAAAAAAAAAACCTCCTAAACTGGAAGAAAAGTGGTGAGACCATTTTGTGGGGCCGCCTGTATCTAAGATCTATTTAAAACCAAGGCACACACACACAAAAAAAAAACGTTGAAAAAAAAATTTTAAAAGGGGCGCCTGGGTGGCGCAGTCACTGCAGAGCTGGGGTGCGTTTACCCCCCTGACCTCCACGTTCCGCATCGCAGTAACCGATCCTGTGCATCCGGCAAATGTTGATCTTGTACATCCGGCAAACGTTGATACGACATGCCTGAGATTCACCCATGACATCGCCTTCTCCCCAGTCACCGAGGCCAGTCCATCAACAAACCCCGTCAGTAATAACTCAAAAGTATGTCTTCGATTTGTCTCCTCCTGCTCCACTGTCCCCCATCCTACTTTAAGTCATTGTCTCTTCTCCCCTCATCTATGAATTCTTACTTTCTTCCCATCGAATGCTGGCAATGTCCCCACCTCTACAGTCCTCCGACGGTTTCTATTGTAATTAGAAAAAAATCGAAACTGCTTACCGTAGCCTGGGAGGCCGTGTGTGGTCTGACCCGGCCATCTCTCCAGCCATTCCATACCGCTCTCTTCCCCATCCCCACGCTCACTGTGATCCACTCAGTTCCTAACAGATGTTCTGTCACTTTCCTGAATGTGCCAATCCATTTCCTACTCTAGAGCCCTGCACTGCTATTCCTTTTGCCTACATACTTACCCCTAGTCCTCTCCTACTATAGCGTACCCTTGATATATAAACTTAAAAATTACATTTTTGGGGTGCCTGGATGACTCAGTTGATTAAGTGTCCAACTCTTGATTTCAGCTCAGGTCATGATCCCACGGTTTGTGAGTTTGAGCCCTGCATTGGGCTCTGCTCTGACGGCACAGAGCCTGCTTGGGATTCTCTCTTTCCCTCTCTCTTTGCCCCTCCCCTGCTCATGCTCGCTGTCTCTCTCTCTCTCTCTCTCTCTCTCTCTCTCCCTCACTCTCTCTCTCTCAAAATAAATAAACTTAAAAAAATTACATTTTCAAGGAAGCTTTACACAGCCTCCCCATCTAATGTCAGTTAGGTTATATTATTATTATTATATTTTTACAGAGCAGCACCCTGTATTTTTCTTTATAGCATTTATATACACTTGAAATATACATTTATTTGTGTGATTATGCAATGCCTAGCTCTCCCACTAGACCAAATGCTCCACAGGGGTAAGAACTGTGTGTATTTTATCTCCTTCTAGAATACAGGATACAGTACGGATGAAGGTGTCAGATAAAATGTCTTGGGGTAACACCTTTGACCATACTGGACTCTAATTCCCTGTAACTGAGGAATACAGCAAAGATAGGGATGTTTGGGTCAGGATACAGGTGGGCAAGATAATCAGAAGCATACAAATGGACTTTAGGGTCCTTAGAGGAGAAGTAACAGAAGAACTTCCAGGAAGGGAGAGCATGAGGAAAACAATGCCCTTCACTGGCATTGAACATCCAGTATTTTTGATCATTTTAACAAGGCAGTAAAGTGAGGGGGTTAAGAGCACGACTTCCGGGGCCAGATTCTGCTCCTTCGTATCTACGCGACCTTGGGAAATTCTTGTTCTCTCTGTGCTTCATTTTCTTTATTTGAAAAATGGAGATAATAATAGTACTTCTTCCCAGACTTGTCACCAGGATTAAACGAGTTAATTTTTATAAAACCCTTCTAAGAGTACTTGCCTTGTGCTAAGTTCTACAGGGGTATGGTATGTAAAAATAAAATTTTGGAGTTACAAACAGTATAATTGGGCTTGGAGATATTTCCTTAGGTTCTTCTGCTTTACATCTCAATTAACTATAACGTGTATTTAGCGTCTCAATCAATAACCACGACCAATAAGCAAAGAGCCGGTCCACCCCAACTCCCAACAGTGATGCGACTGTAGGTTAATATCAATTACTATCAACTCTGACCATTGGCTGCACATTGCCTACACCGTTTCTCTGAGTAGTCAATGCACCAAAGACTGCTGGACATCTGATAGCTGGGATGAGTTATGGTAGAATGAGGATCAGACCGGAAACCAGAAGTCCTGTCTCGTAACTGCAGCCTTGCTATTTATTACGTAGCTGTGCGACCTCAGCTAAGAGCTCCCTTAGCCCTCCAAATCATCCTGTATTTTCTTTGGTCTCTTTTAAAACGCCCAAAGCAGCGCACATAGTAGGTATTTTACTGATTCAACAGAAGGGCACAGAACCAGAAACAAAGTAGACACTTAAGGAACATCAGCTGCGTCTGGCTATGCCTTTCTTAACCAGCCGTCCTGTGACCTGTGCGGTCTGCTCAGACGGCTCAAGACAACGGTGCGTGGAGGGCCCGCGAGAATAGCTTTCCAAGGGCTACCTCATTTGTTCAGTGAGAGAAGTGCTGACGTTCTGTGTGCTTGGCGAAGACACAGAGTGAGTGCTTGTGAGGCCCCGAAGCCTACGCCATCGTGTGTAGGTCCCGACCCGAGCTCAGGGTATGCCAGCATCTGCCAGTTGTCACTTCAAATGGTGGCCTCCATTTCCAGGAGGGAAATGAGAGGGGCTGGTGACTTTACCAACCACATGTGCGGCACACTGGCTGAGATGGCTGATGGCAGTGCAAACAGCAGGATGAAATGTAATGTCAGAACGATATGTTTTTGCACACTCTCGGCCTCCTTAAACACCCCCCCCCCGCCCCAAACACAAAAGGAAGCACAGAAATAACCATTTTATAAAGTGGCACTGAGCACCTGTTTCCTCCTCAGAAATTCTTAATGGACTTGACTTCCTCTGCTCGTTTCCACGTTTCCTACTCACTGGCCTCCCAGAATGTGCCACCCATTCTCTGTGCCTGGTATCCTACGGTCTGTCTGACCTTCTTGGGTGTATCGTCACAGAGCCTGGGCTCCTCACCTTGGCTCAGTCTCTGTCCTGTGTTTGTCTTTCACTTTTGCACCTCAGGGAGAGGTATGCTGCCGCCATCTTGGGACATCAACAAGCCTTGCCCTATGCCTACCTTCTGCTTGTGGGGGGAAGGGCATTAGAACATAAGCTGATGTGTTCTTTAAAGGGTGAACAGGAAAATCGATCCTGTTTACATGACAAGGATTCAGGGTTTGAAATGCAGTCACTAAGTGAACATGACCCAAGGAGAAAGAAAAATAGGCAAGAAAATCTTGATGGTTTCACAAGACACGTAACGAACCGAGCCCTGTGTTGACCATGAGGTGGGTAAGCAGGGGAGGTGAGAACCATGGTTATAAGGTCAAGATCCTGGCCCTGCCACCTGATCTGTGCGTCCATGACCAACCGTTTCCCATTTCCTAGCCTCCATTTTCTAACCTGCAGAACAATTACATCATAATGTTTGGTCTCTTGGGCTGCACGGGTGCCGACATTCTCCATGTATGTAGACACGCAGATTTTGAATGTTTAGCGCTGAGCTCTCCACTGTGACCTTTCCACATTGACAAAACAACATTTTCCATTGGGCTCGAAGACCAAATGTGTTCATCCTGTTGCCCAACATTTGGATTTTTCTTGACGTACTGGCCCAAGGCATCAAGAAGCCTCCGTGATGAGTCTCAGGACCTTCCCAGGGCTATATTCTATGGCAAATGGCATGATGATTATGGAATGAATTCGCTAATCGCTATCATCCTAAGTGCCCTTGTACACACTGAAATCCACTTTTCACTTTTATGCCCATTTTCAAGGCTGGAAAATGTCATTTTACTTAATATCCACAAGATAAACTTTTTTTTTTTTTAACCTGGACAAACTCACTGCAGTTTGTGGAATTTGATTACATATTCTGTCTTCCACATCCTTATGCAAATGCTTTTAGTTTTATTTTTTTAAGTTTATATATTTATTTTGAGAGAGAGAGAAGAGAGAGAGCACAAGCAGAGGAGAGGCAGAGAGAGAGAGGGAGAGAGAGAATCTCTGGCAAGCTCCACTCTATCAGCGCAGAGCCCGACTTGAAGCTCGAACTCACGAACCATGAGATCGTGACCTGAGCCGAAATCAAGGGTGGGATGCTTAACCAACTGAGCCACCCAGGGGCCCAACTTTTGGTTTTAAATAATCACCATTGGAACTGGAAAACTCTTAAGGGACACCATTGGCATTTTACAATCTGAAGACGACCGAGCCCTTTATCTCTCCCTTTTGTTTCCTTTCAGCATAAAGTTCAAATGCTTAGCCTTGCACTAAGGCTTTCCATGACTTCACCTCACCACAGCCTTTGTCATCAGCAGCAGCACCCCCTCAATGTGCTCAAGCAAAATCCCTCTAATTCCTAATTCCCTAGACGCGTCCATCATACATTATTTTCTCTGCCTGAGAGGCTCTTCATCTCCTAAATCTTGAATGATGTAAAGTTTTTAATAAATAGAGCATTTTACCTCATGCAAAATAGGGACACTTATGGGATTCGCTATCCCATGAAATAGCACATGCCGAAAGTGTAACTTGATTACAAAAGGTTTAGACATATTCATGGGATGCAAGAGCCACAAAGGAAATGTTTTCAGGGCTTGAGGTATTGGGCAAAGACAGAATCTTCTATTCTCCTGTATAATACACTTCACTTTTCTCTCCATCCGTACTTCCCCAAGGGTAAAGCAGAGAAGAAGAAAGATAAAGGAAAATCACAGAGAAACAGAGAAGAGACGACTGGTTGTACAGAACCCTTCGACAATCCGGAATGGCAGCTATGATTCCCATAGCCGCCGGGCGAGTCGAACATTTGTTTTCACAACATCAAAAAAGCTTTTTACAGAATTGACGCAGTGCCAATCCCCAAAGGTAACCTCTATCCATCTCATTCAATGCACAGAACTTCTCAGAATTTTAGCAAGTCCCAGTGGTCACTTATCTTAACTCTGAGATGTCTTTATCCCCTTCATTAATTGGGCGAAATAGGGCACTTTGGTGAGTCACTGTTGAGGCTCACTCTGGCAATAAAGCATTTACAAAGAGCTACTCAGGACTAGCTGGTAAGAGCTGTGTTGTAGCTGTGAGCATGCCAGAGTGTGTGTGTCTCTCTCTGACCCATTATTGCAGATTTAAAAACAACCATGTTTTCAAATGGCACTACGAGCTGCCAATGATGTATCACCATCATATCTCATTATTCTCCACTAAATGTGATAATAATGTGATCTGTTAACATAAAAAAAGTTTGACTTCACAGAAGCAGCTGGAAATGGACAACCACAATATGCATAAATCTAACTCCTACCATCGGCTACACACTGCTTGACATATATTGTTAGAAGCACCTCGCATTTGCGAGTTCTCTTAAGCAAAATACTTGCATTAGGTCTCAGCTGGGGCTGTGCACCAGGCAGTTGGGGAAACATTCAATTCTCAGTGGAAGCCAGAATTTGAATTCTCTCATCTTTTAGGAATCATTTACTAGGTTTGGAGAGTATCCAGGCAGCTCAGGTGCTCCCACAGATATCTCTGAAGTTCCCTCCGTCTTTGCTCACTGATGGTTGGATAAATGAGGTTATCTTTAAACTGATGATTGCAGGGAAGAAAAAAAGCACGCTAAGTGAAACCGACAACAGAGATTCAAAGAAATATTAGATTTAAGCTCACAGTGGTCAAAAGAAACAAGGGTACGAAGAACTTTAAGAAATAGTCTGGGTCTCCATGAGCCACAGTCAACAGCGGTGTTCAAGTCAGGAACCTCAGTCCATCAGTTACACTAATGAGTCCGGTGTCATGAGTTTAATTCTTCTCATTCTGGCACTAGCTCCTGGCCATCTTTGGCTCCCTTCTTGACACACATTAGCTTCTAGCCTTTGCTTCCATGTCTTTATCTTTACCCCCAACACAGTACTTCTAATCCTCTCTTCTCTCTGTTGCTTTGACCTTCTCCACAAGAACAACATTGACTCTCAAGTCTGTTTCCATCCCCACCATGAACCTGAGCGCCCACACCCATATTCATCATCTCCAATAGACACTACTCATTGGCCATATTGACTTACATGATTAGTCTTAGGTATTTAAAATTCAAAATGTTCAAAATCAAACTCATTATCTTCTATTTCTTTTTCCTCCTAGACTTGCTCCTCTGCCTTTATTACTGATTGCACTTAACAGCCTGATCCTCAATGGAGTCATGCAAATTAGAAACCCAGTGGCTCCTTGCAGTACATGCATGCGAGGTCTGAGGGGAGACATTTGCCAAAGCTGGAAAGATGACTGATTATCTATTTGGATGGAGGGAATTGCTCCTGGGCCTTCGAAGTCCTCCGGACAAGACCTGAGATGCTCCCCACCTCCTGGGGGACTCTGTACCTCCCTTCTCTACCAAAGAGTCACAGAATGTGCTACGTCTGAGAATTCCAGGTAGGAATTCATACTTTTTATTTGTCCTATTAATTTTTTTGAACTCACTGAAAATTTCCTTTTCCAAAACTCTACTTCCAAATCACTCTTTCTTACGCTGTTTTGGCATACTACATCACTCTGATTCTTTGTTACACCTACTCTTAATCTTGTATCACCAAAGTGTTTTTGGTTTTTTTATTTGAGAGACAGTGAGAGAGAGTCAGGGGGAGGGGCAAAGGGGGGGAGAGAGAGAGAGAGAGAGAGAGAGAGAGAGAGAGAGAGACAGAGAGAGAATCCTATGCAGCCTCCGCACTGAGCTTGGCTCTATCCCACGACCCTAGGATTATGACCTGAGACGAAATCAAGAGTCGGACGCTCAACCAACTGAGCCACCCAAGCATCCCTCACCAAAGTGTTTTTATTCTCTTTATTTAATTATTAAATTGTGTTGTTATATTACTTACCTACTATTATTTCGTTCTCTTACTTGCCAGTTTATTCATTTTGGTATACAATTATCCTTATGGCTGACTTAAAAATTTGATCATTTGCCATGTTTATTACTATCTTTTTGGTATGTATTTCACTTTTTCCACTTGCTAATTTCTGTTCATTCCTTTTTTGAGGTAGAAAATCCCGCACATCTCGCACTCTCACCCCCTTTTCTCCATAGCCAAAGACACTGCTTTTGTTCAGACCTTCAGCATCTCCAACCTGGCCCGTTGATGGCACCATCTTGCCCATGCCCCCCACCCCCACCCCCGCTCCCACCCCTATCCCCCATCCTGGACTCCCCCTTTGTAGGCCAGGCTCTCAGAGCCCAGGAGAAAGCCAGGTCTAGTCACATGGTGCCCATGGCCCTTCGCAGCCCACTCTCCTGATCTATTCACCTTGGACTACAACTTTCCACTCTTCCTGTCCTCAGCAACACCAGCTTCTTGTCATCTCCAGTCACCATACTTTCTTTTTCACACGTGGCCTCACCACATTCTCTGTCTTGGATGCCTTCCACCCCCTTCTTGGCTCTTCATCCTTCCCGACTCTTCACAAGAGTCACTGGCCTCTGAAGCCATCACCAGCAGCTGAATTTCCTTGTGCCCTTACCTGATTTTATAATATTTGTGCAATAGACTGGGATAGCCTGAGAACTCACAGTGCCCCTTTCCTTGAAAGATTGTTGTCTCCTAAAGACTGGGATATCCTAAGCAATCTTTCCTTAGTTTTACTGAAGATATGAATGTCAAAATGGCATGAAGTAACCAATGTTAACTCACTAACCAGATCTGTTCCAGGAAAGAGACAAATCTCTTACTTCAGGTAGAGTTAGCACAGGTAAGGACATTATTTTAAAATATTAAAAACATCCTGTGCACCTGACTGATAATTATTATACTGGACCTTAAACTCACAAACCACTCATTTCCCTTTTGTAAAGCTTTCTGAAGCAAAGTGCTCACATGCTTGATTATAGGGTCAGGCTTCCTGGGTTGCAAATCTCCTCTACTTACTCGTCATGTGCCCTTGGGGAAAAAAAAAAATCAGTCTTCCTTATCTGTAACATGGGGATGTTGATGACAGTGTAATGTCTCAAACAAGCATACAGCAAGTACTTAGAGCAACGCTGCGCATGATTTAAGCACTGGAGATGTGTTAGTCATTACGACTATTCCAATTTGATGATGGTGACGTGAGTGGGGCTATTCCTGGAGATTGGAGATTGCAGGGATCTCAAATCTGATGGTAAGAAGACAGCAAAACCCACATTTGCAAGTACAGAGGATCTAGTAAGTTCCTGGCACACAGTTGACACTCAGACAGGTTTGCTTCATCTTGTTGTGAGTCAGGATGCAAATCAAGGTCTCTGTTTTGTTATAACTCTCAAAAAGAAGATGTGTATATAAGCTTCACGATGGAGTTAAAACAGCTGTCCTGATATGTCTCTCTGGGAAGAGCAAGTACAAACTCCTAAGAGCCAGTCCCTCCCGGGGGGAAGACCCAAGGAAGGGCCTACTGGAAGCGTGAGGCTTCCTCGTAATTGCCTTCCACCTACATCCTCCTATTTTCAGATGGACAATCGATATTTTTATACTTCTGTCAAAAATGTTTTCAATGCACAGTTTCAAGACAAGCCCCTTCCAACTACATTGCCATTTTGAGCCAGTATAAATAGCAGGAAACTTCACCTGGAAATAATGCCTTCCCCTTCAGTGGTTGCTACAGACTGCATGTCTGTGTGTCCTCCCACTCCACCCCAATTCATATGTTGACACCTAATCCCCAATGTGATGGTATTAGGAGGTGGGGCCTTTGGGAACTAACTTGGTCATGAGGGTGGAGCCCTGTGAATGGCATTAGTGCCTTTATAAAAGAGACCCTGGAGAGCTCCCTTACCCCTTCTGCCATGTTGGGGGGACCCAACAAGAAGAACGAAAAAGCAGGCCCTTAGGGTCCCTGGCTGGCTCAGTTGGTAAAGCATGTGATTCCTGATCTTGGGATCATGAGTTCAAGCCCCAGGGGTAGAGTTTACATAAAGGAAAAGAAAAAGAGAGTAGAGTAGAGAAGAGAAGAGAAGAGAAGAGAAGAGAAGAGAAGAGAAGAGAAGAGAGAGAAAAGAATAAAAGCAGGCCCTCACCAGACATCAAGTCTGTCAGTGCCTTGAACTTGGACTTCCTACCCATTAAAACTGTAAGAAATAAACTTCTGTTCTTTATAAGCCAGCCAGCCAATGGTAGTCTGTTATAGCAACCTGAATGGACTAAGACAGTGGTGTTTTGCCTTTGTCACAAAAGGCTTCATGTCCATTGTCCCATCAGATCTGACGACTCCGATGGTAGCCAGAGCAATCGCTACCCTCCCCATATTATAGGAGAACAAATGGGACCCAAGGAAGCTTGGGCTTGCTGTAGTTCACAACTCTAGTAATGGTGGAGGCACAACTTGACCCTGAGACATCAAGCTTCTCATCCAGTGGGCTTTGGGCCCACAGTATCAGGGAATCGTACTCTCTCCAAATTAAAGTTTTTACTCTGGCAGGCTCCCATGAGGAGGTATCCCTTTTCAGACGGAACATGGTGAATCAGCAGCAACATTCAAAATAAAAGACTACGGAATATGCATCATCCCTTAGAAGGCCCCCCTCCACCGGGAGTCTACCCAGGAGCAGGGGAGAGAGCTCTTCAGTCAGATACCACCCGTCATCCCCAGTTTTCCTACCTGCTCATGGCTGTGAGACCTTAGCCCTGGTCCGTAAGGAGGCTTTTCTGCTTTGCCACTGAATAACATTCTGTTGCCCGGGTCCCTGCCCTTCCCTGTCCCCTCACATCTTGGAAGCCCCATCACTACAATGTCTCCTGCTCACCAGGTATGGAGAGACTGGCCAGGGGTCTTGCTGGGAGGAACTCAACTCTCCGGTGGTAAGGATGAGGTAAGGAAGCCCACAGATAAATGTGCTACCTCATGTTTACAAGGGATAGTATATATGTGGCGACCATGAACAAGGAAGGGTCAAGATCAAAGGCAACATAGATGGGGTTACTTCTTAGTAAGAAATGAATTAATGAATGAACTAGACGAAAGATTCATTGGTATTAATTAATTAATGATAATTCAAGTACAGAACGCTGCAGAGTTTCTAGCTGCAACCAACCCTTAGTTGGCAATGGGGAGTCTTCAACCCAGTAAAACATCAAAAAATCTCATTAGTCACTTCTGATGTCTGGATTCTCATAGCTAAGAAGCAGGCCATGCGAAAGCTCCCAGATTCTCTCCGCCTCTTTAGATACAATTTGATGCTGTTGATATTCTTTTTTGTACCCATCAGCGGCCCACTTCCCACCCCTATTGCCAGGAAATCTGCATTTAATTCAGTTGGAATCAGTGCAGGCAGAGCAAAGAAAAAAGTCCATAGTCAGTCTTATAAAAATAAAGGGGAAAGAGGCTGTGTTTTCCCATATTCACTGAATGTGGATGTGTGTTTGCCATAAATTAGCCTGCTGAGAGAATGATGCCGAGCTTCCCATATGCCAAATATCAGATTGAGACACACAAGAAGAAATGATTTTTTTTATTCCTGAATTAATTCTGTTCGGTTTCTTTGGAGTGTCATCATACCCAGCAAGCTTTCCGGAAACAACACAGTTAGAAATCCAATGAGGCTTGGGGCGCCTGGGTGGCGCAGTCGGTTAAGCGTCCGACTTCAGCCAGGTCACGATCTCGCGGTCCGTGAGTTCGAGCCCCGCGTCAGGCTCTGGGCTGATGGCTCGGAGCCTGGAGCCTGTTTCCGATTCTGTGTCTCCCTCTCTCTCTGCCCCTCCCCTGTTCATGCTCTGTCTCTCTCTGTCCCAAAAATAAATAAAAAGCGTTGAAAAAAAAAAATTAAAAAAAAAAAAAAGAAGTCCAATGAGGCTTCCAAGTACAACGGAAGATGGTTAATGACCAAACTTTTTGAAGTCAAGAACCGCACATTTGTCACTTGGAGCTCCAGTTTAAAAATATTCCTTTACTTTCCTATTGTTATTATTACTGCAAGGTAAAATATAGGGCATGGGTGTAAAGGAGACTGTCACAATCTATTAGAACAAATATTTAGAGAACCACAAATGTATGTGTCTTAGATCTAGAGATTCTTGTTTCTGATGCAAAATTCCCCTTGTTCATTCCTTCATTCATTTTAAAATTTTTATTTTTGCTTTGTTGTCTTTCTGAATGAACAACTCAGGAGAGAAAGTGAAAGCGCTGCTCCCTTTTACATCACAGGGAGACTGCTTCCTGCTTGCATGGAAAGGCCTAGAAAGGCCATACCTGGCCAAGTATGGCACGCAAAACCACAGAATTACAATGCTGGACATGTCTCCTTTCTGTTTCGGTTTTCTGCTTTCCACAAGCTGTTTGGATCGTGGCTCAGACACTTAACCGCAGTGTAAGAAGTGAGCCAACCTTTACAAGCTTCTATGTCATTAGCTGTAAAATGAGATAAAGCAACAACAACAACAACAACAACAACAATCTACAGCCCTGTTTCCTTGCGAGGATCCAACACGATCACATGTGAAATCCCCATTGTGGTGCTGGCCACGCATCATGCATCGTGGTGCAGGCACTGGGTTAAATAAATCTTTTCTCCCTTCACTTCTACCCCTTTCCTCACTCTCTCCTTCAAACAATAGGTATTTATAACCGATCTTTGGAGTCAGAGTGTCCTTGACAGCCATCGTGTCATCCTTTCATTTTGTGGCTTCTAAAATGTGTTACCCAAGGTTGGCCAGTTTGCCAGATCTGGCCAAAGGAAACCCATCCCTCCTTGGTGGTCTCGGAACGTGCTTCAGTCTATGGCATTATAGGCAGGGCCAAATGAAGGCAAGGCCCGCCCCAGGTGGTCTTTAGGCTCCAGTACATACACAGGAAGTAGGAGCTAGAGTATAGAACAGAATTTCAATACAGGAAATAGTATGCTTTTCATTCCTAGTATTTCATTTCACTTTCTGGTTTCTGTCGCACAGAAGCAGGTCATGGGGCAGCCGCTGGTCATGGCCAGCATGATGCAACTGAATGACAGAAAAAGGACTCAGGGAGTAAGGAACGGGTTTAGAAGAACCCGACCAAAGAACAGACAAAGAACCAGGCCCCCCTGTCTCCAGACTAGACTCGGAAGCTCTAACTGAGGGAGGGGGAAAGAATCAGACGGGGAAGGAGGAAAGCTGGGAGGCTGGGACACCTTGAGAAAGATGGGGACAGGGACCCAAGCAAGAGGAAGGGAATGCGACCGCAATGGAATGTCTCAGGGAGGTTTGGGCTCCCAGGAGCTGCACTGGCCTGTGCTCGCTTTCCCAAAGGGCGTCTGACAAAGCAGCCAAGGCAGCGTAACCATGCTCTGCACGAAGCAAGGGTAGAGGCAGTGGATTCATGGAGTCGTGGAAGGCGGAGGCAGATCGGGACTGGAGCCACAAGAGGCCGCATGAGAGGACTGAGGGGCTGTGGAATTCTCCACGTGTCCCACAGTGGCAGAGTTCGGGCAGAGAGAAAGAGGCCTGATGCGTGCAAATCTAACATGCTCCTCGTCATTGTTCAAAAAAAAAAAAAAAAATGAATAATCCCTTCAGGAAAAAGTATATATTAGAGTTTAAATGCACACTTTACCCATTACTTGCAGGCTAGATGCTTTTTCATAGATGTACTATAGCTATTCATTTGGGTCCTTTGTCCATTTTTTAAAATTAGGGGCTTAGCTATCTTCTCAGTAATTTGTAAAGTTTTTTTTAAAGCTCATTTATTTATTTGGAGGAAGACAGAGACAGTATGAGTGGGGGGACGCAGAAAAAGAGGGACAGAGGGAATCCCAAGCAGGCAGGAGTTCGGACTGAGGCCACATGTCTTATCATCGGGAGGCACCCACAGGAAATGTAGTTGCTTAGCCTCTGGACGTGGAACGGCCAGGCATAAAACTTAGTTCCTCCACTATTTTGGCAGAAACCACTGGACCTTGAAACAGCTGAAGATATGCCTCTGCCCACAGAGAGTTTGCGACTCAACTTGTGTAACTTACAATCCAACCTAATTTTGAGTTTGCCAATAGCCCCTGCGAAGAGACAGTGCTAAGTTCTCCGGAAGTGACGTGACCACGTTAGCTCTAACTTACGGTTTCTTGGAAACAAGTGTGAGAAACAGAGTGAAGAACAGGAAAGGGCAGATGAAGGAAGGAGAGAGAAATGTAAGTATCTTGTTCACTTAAAAAATACAGACTTTTGGGGTGCCTGGCTGGCTCAGTTGGAAGAGTGTGAGATTCTTAATCTTGGGGTCATGAGTTGAAGCCCCGCTTTGGGGGTAAAGATTACTAAAAACATAAGTAAACTTAAAAAAATACAGACTTTAAGCCCAAATGTCCATCGATGGATGCATGGATAAAGAAGATGTGGTATCTATATACAATGGAGCATTACTGGGCAATCAAAAAGAATGAAATCTTGCCGTTTGCAACTACGTGGATGGAACTGGAGGGTATGATGCTAAGTGAAATTAGTCAGTCAGAGAAAGACAGAAATCATATGACTTCACTCATATGAGGACTTTAAGAGACAAAACAGATGAACATAAGGGAAGGGAAGCAAAAATAATATAAAAACAGGGAGGGGGACAAAACAGAAGAGACTCTTAAATATGGAGAACAAACAGAGGGTTACTGGAGGGGTTGTGGGAGGGGGAATGAGCTAAATGGGTAAGGGGCATTAAGGAATCTACTCCTGAAATCATTTTTGCACCACATGCTAACATTTGGATATAAATTTTAAAAAATAAAAAATTAAATTAAAAATAAAAAAAAAGAAAACAACTTCAAAAAATACAGACTTTACACACACACACACACACACACACACACAAATACAGACTTTTGCTAATAGCATCCAAATATGGTACCTTTTAAAAAGTTTATTTATTTATTTTGAAAGTGAGAGAGAGAGGGGACCAGCAGAGGAGGGGCAGAGAGAGAGAGGGCAGAGGATCCTAAGTGGGCTCCAGGCTGATAGCAGAGAGACTGATGTGGGGCTCCAACCCACAAACTGAGATCATGACCTGAGCCAAAGTTGGACGCTTGACTGAGCCACCCGGGTGCCCCAAATACGGTACTTTTAACGAATCGTGTATTCCATGTTCTATAACTGATCATGAATAGATCGCATTAAATCAAAATCTCAAGATCACATATAACATTAGAGTTAAACGGCAATCAGAAATCATTGGGTATCAAATTACTCACTTCTGCCTGGACTCTCACTTTTCATATTGAGAGAGGTCCTGAAAGAAGAAGACTCAGATAGATATCAAAACCAAGGGGGGTGGGCACCTGGGTGGCTTAATCAGTTAAGGATCCGACATCTGACTTCAGCTCAAGTCATGATCTCAGAGTTCGTGAGTTCAAGCCCCACATCATGCTCTGTGCTGACAGCTCAGAGCCTGGAGCCTGCTTAGGATTCTGTGCCTCCCTCTCTCTCTCTGCCCCTCCCCTGCTCTATCTCTCTCTCTCTCTCTCAAAAATAAACATTAAAAAAAAAAAAAAACCAGAAGATTACTGGCAAACGACTGTAGGATCTTATAAATCAAAGGGAACTCACAGACTGTTACACCCTTGACTCCACAGATGCCTCGTTTTGCTTAATCCAGACTCTAATACTTAAATTAAGTTTCTGTATACTTACAAAATCTTTTTCTCTACAAAACACACATGGTAATTAATAAAATGTTGTCACATAAATTAATGAAGAAAGCATAATGCTCTTCTAACACCCACCCAAGCTATGAATCCTGCCAACTCCAAAGGAATTTTATAAATAGCCACGAAAAGTGTCAGAAGTGTCATGTAACTGACTGCCTCAGTGTCCCAAAATAAGAAACACTGTCACCAAATGGAAGGGCTGTCAAAGTAAGACTTCACTACGATGCCCCACATACGCCCTAGGATAGCGCCGAGGAGAAGCAGGAAAAGATGTGAAAGTGATAGGAAAGAAACAGGATAGACAAAGCAGGGAGGAGCCAAGGTGGCGGAACAGCATGGCGGCTTTTTGTGTGTCCCGCGTCCAAGAAATACAGCCAGACCAACACTAAACCATCCTACACACCTAGAAAATCGATTGAAAGATTAACAAAACACTCTGCACAACCTGAACCACAGAATTCAGTAGGTACGTGACACGAAGAGCCGAACTTGGGGAGCAAGAAGCCCCGAAAGGTAGGGAACCCCTTTTGTGGGCCGAGAGAGGACGGAGACTGGGGCAGGGGAGAGCGTCCGGGAAAAGCACCCCTCCCCAAAAGCAGCTGGAGAGAAAGTGGAAAATTGGAAAGAAACAGGCTAGGGGCGCCCGGGTGGCCCAGTTGGTTAAGCATCAGACTGTTGGTTCAGCTCAGGTCGTGATCTCACAGTTCATGGGTTCGAGCCCCACGTTGGGCTCCGTACTGCCAGCTTAGAACCTGTTTGGGGGTCTCTATCTCCCTCTGTCTTTGTCCCTCCTCCGCTTATACACACATGCATTCTCTCTTTCTCTCTCTCAAAATAAATAAATAAATACACTAAAAATTTTTTAAAAAACAGGATAAAAAAGAATCTGAATGAGGAAAAGAACGAAAATTAGAAGACACCGAATCGGAGCTAGGGAAGGAGTCCAAGGCTGATGTATACTTGCAGCCTGCCTATCCTGTGCAATCAGAAGGCAGACCTACACTATGCTGAGCGCTGGGAATTCAAGGTAAGAGCAGGAAGACAAAATTTCCACACTCAAAGAAAGTCACAGTATGCAGGAGGGAGGCAGGTAAACAAACCAGAAGCTTCATTACAAAGCGATAAACACTCTGGGGAAAAAATGTGAATGGAACTAGGGGCGCAAAGAGGTAAAGCTCCTGATTCTTCCCAAGCAGAGGAGGACTGAGCAGGTGCAGCGCTGAGCCTCAAGGGCTGAGGAGGACGAAAGGCAGTGGAGGTGAGCACTGTGTTCCCTGTAAAAGCACAGGCGAGGTGAGAACACAGCACCTCCCACCTCGCCTGCAGGTCACGTGGCCTGGTAAGCGTGCGCAAGGGCTCTTACCGAAAAGGGTCAGATGTGCAGTGGAAATAAACTAGGAGTAGGACTTTATTCCATAAGTGACAGAGTGACAGGAAGAATTTTAAGCAGAGCAGCTATATGACCCAACTCGTAATTTAGCAAGTGAATCGGACAGATGGGAGGGGGGCTCGTCCCAAGAGGAGGAGGCCAGAAAGGAGGCTTTGCAATATTATCCAAAGCATGAAGAACAACCCGAACTAAGGTGGAAGTCTTGCGGATGGAATGAGGTGAGAACTTTGTGAGTCATTAGGGAAAGGAGCTGCTAGGACCTCATGGATGCTTGTAGAAGGTGAGGAGAGGCCTGAGATAAGGGGCAGTGAAGGGCCCAACTCGGGCCCAACTCGAAACAGATAGAGTCCCCAGCAGCGAGAAGTGGCTTCAGAGAGCAGGGGGCCTCCCGAAGGGCATCAAGGAAACAGCATGGTAAGAGGGCAGGAACCTGAGAGGACTGGAAGAAAGAACCTGATTGATCACATTTCTTCCCTGACTCAGGTCGGAGTGTCTGGAATACACTTGATGCTGGTACCCTGTAAAAGCGATACCAGAAAGCGATACCAGAAAGCAGTCTGTTTTGTTATGAAATGGTTCTTCTGTAGAAAGAATGCCTGCTTAAAGCTAATATTTATACTTTTCTCCAGCTGTTCAGATTGCTTCCAAAATGAAACCACACACACACAAGCATTCCACAGTGTCACTCTTGAGAGAGGGATCGGGGCAGAGAGAAAGGTTTACTTTTCACTTTGAGACTTGGGTACTCTTAAAATTATCTAACTTGTATCTTATTTTTATTTTTAAAAATAGCAATAAGAGTTACCTGGCCAGAAAGAAAATATTCCTTTATTTTCTTCTTTCTATCATTCTATAGAAGGTAAAACTATATATACACTTCTACAGATACATCATACGGAAATCCACAGAATGGGGCACCTGGGTGGCTCAGTCAGCTAAGTGCCCCACTCGTGATTTGGACTCAGGTCATGCTCTCACAGTTCATGAGATTGAGCCCCGGCGGGGCTCTGTGCTGATAGTGTGGAGCCTGCTTGGGATTTTCTTTCTCTTCCTCTCTCTCTGCCCCTCCCCTGCTCGCTCGCTCGCTCTCAAAATAAACAAGGTAAAATAGAAGTAAAGTCAGAGAAAAGGAAAGAAAAAAAAAGAAAAGAGAAAAGGGAAAAGAAACAAAAAGAAAAGAAAAGAAAAGATCTAGAGAAAGACAACTAGGAAAAGAAAACACTTACCAAACTGGCAATTACTTCTGGTTTGGGATTGAGGTGCTAGTCATATGGGATTTCAGCTTTTTTTTTTTTTTTTTGGGGGGGGGGGGTAATGTCTACATGTTTTACAACAAAAATACAGTTATGTGCTTATTTATTGCTATTCAAGAGAAACACAGCTAGATAATTAACATTTGTTTGAATTGTTTCCCCAAAGTCTGGATACTCAGAAGTTATATGGGCCAATCTACATGCTCTTTTATTTAATAACACTACTCTATCATTTATGGAAGTGAAATGCAGCTCTCTATGCAAATGTCAAGGTTTTATTTACATTTGTCTCATTCATAGAAGATCTGAAATTTCCCCAGATACATAGGCTCACAAGGGGCCCAGCCACTGACAGGTAAAAAGGCAGCAATAATTCCTGACTACGTAAAACTGCCTGAGCTTTCCCTGGGGTGGGATGATTTCCCAGACCCTGTGATAGTTCTGGCACCATCTCTGGAACAGGAGAGAGAAGGAGGCGGTATATCATCTGATGTTTTAAATAGAAATCCTGAGATATTTCATACATACACAAGCAGATACCCTTAGCTACCTTTTTGGTCGCATCTCACTCTTTTTTTTTTTTTGCTTTGAGTCTTGCTTCCCTGTGTGTTTTTATGGATTTTGCCCATCTGATAAACATGTAGGCTGACAGGTGCCTCAGAAGGAGATGACTTTCCTCCTCTACTCCGTACAGAACAACGCGGAGCTGAATTTCTTGAGCTGCAATGTAACGACCGCATTTTTAAGATTTTTTTTTTTTTAAAAATCCGCATCGCATTAAATTCACATCTCAATCATGTTTCTGTGTACAGTTCAGTGGCATTAGGTATATTCGTACTGTTGTGCAAAACAAAAGTTCTCTAGAACTTTTTCATCTCGTAAAATAAAGCGCTATACTCATTTAGACTGATTCTTCTTTTCCCCCCTCCTCCCAGGCCCCGGTAACCACCATTCTATGAATCGGACCACTCGAGGCACCTCTTAGCAGTGGAATCATACAGCATTTGTCTGTTTGTGACTGGCTTATTTCACGCAGCGTAATGTCCTCCGGGTTCGTCCGTCTTGAGGCAGGTGTCAGAATTTCCTGTGTTTTTAAGGCTGTAAAGTATGCCAGTGTACCTATATGTCAGTTTTGCTCATCTATTCATCCGTCAATGGACACAGGTCACAGGGATACAGGATACAGATGGGTACACGTCTTGGCTACTGTGAATAGTGCCGCTATGAACATGGGATAACAACTGCATATTTTAAAATATGACGTGCTGCCCAGGAAGAGGAAAGCTAAAGATGAAGCATTGGAATGTTCTCAGGGTCCTACACCAGAGCACCTTAAACAGCCACGAAAAGCTCCGGGCACCCTGTTTTTCTCTACTATCATGAAAGCATCCTTATTATTTTTTTAATTTTGTAACACTGATTTTTTTTTTTTTTTTTTTTTTTGAGAGAGAGACAGTGCGAGCAGGGTAGGAGAGAGAGAGGGAGAGACAGAATGAGAAGCAGGCTCCAGGCTCTGAGCCATCAGCACAGAGCCCGACGTGGGGCTGGAATTCACAAACTGTGAGATCATGACCTGGGACGAAGTCGGACACTTAACTGACTGAGCCACCCAGGCGCCCCTAGAGCATCCTTAAACGCACAACTAGACCAACCACCTAGGAGGAGGAGGTTTCTGTAATAAATGCTACAAAATCTTTCTTTCCTTGGATTCAACTTTCCCTGACTCTTTTTCATAGTGGAAATAGTAAGACCCAAAAGGCCAAGATCAGGAGAGGCTCCGAGGAAAAAGGGACCTAACCCACTGTCCTGGCTGCTGCTAACTTTGGCAAAAGAACCAGAGTCACATGAGATCCAATCCAGGTCAGTAGGGAAGAAGACTTCATACGCTGGACAATGATATTAAAATTTAGGATCAGTGACTCTCAACGAACGTGCCGGGAGCGAGCCATAAGTGTGCTCCCAAATTTTGATCAGTAAAATGTATTTTTGCCACAACTGAACATGCAGATTGTTACTATGGAGCCTTAATGGAATACTTAACAGGGAAAGATATGAGATTCCGAGCGGGGCAGGGCGGGGGATTAATAATTTGTTCTAAGTGAAACGTAGGAGGGGCCATGCTGGACTTGGAGTAAGAGCGTGTGTGTATCAGAACATTATGGAACTCTGACCCATGAGCTCGGTAAGCCCGGGTGATCAGGGCAGTCAAAGCTCTGCTCTAACTAGAAGGACAAACAAGAGAATTGTGTGATCACTGTGGTTACCTTTACAGAGACCATAAACTCTGCTTTGTTTAGTAGCAGTTGTGTTAAAGTCAATACTGACATGCTTGTTTATAATTTATTTATACCCAAATGTGACATGCACAAAACACATTCCTGCCCAAGTGCCTGTTTTCTTTAAGTGTCTGCTATGTGGCAAATAACTTGGAAGGTGCAGCAGCAGTGGCTGAGAGACCAAAGACTCACAGATGAGAATCCCAGCCTCTCTCTTCCTTTCTGTGAGAGACAGGATTGACAGTTTATTAGGAAATAGCAAAGCAGGACGCAAATGAAGTTATTTTTTCACTGTCATTTACGAGTGTTATTATTTTCAATTAAAGATATCCAACTTGGGGCGCCTGGGTGGCTCAGTCAGTTAAGCGTCTGACTTCAGCTCAGGTTACGATCTCCTGGTTCCTGGGTTCGAGCCCCGCGTCTGGCTCTGTGCTGACAGCTCAGAGCCTGGAGCCTGCTTCGGATTCTGTGTCTCCCTCTCTCTCTCTCCGCCCCTCCCCTGCTTGCAATCTCTCTCTCAAAAATATTCAAAAAAATTTTTCTATATCCAAATTAATTTTCCAAGCCTTTTTTTCCTCTTTCATTGTCACCCCGAAGTGCTGGTGCCAGTTTAGCAATGGATTGCTAACCTCTGTGAAGTTAGATAACTTCTATATCAGTTAATGTGCTAGAAAAGGAGGACTCCGCCCCTGAGTCTTTTGAACACAGAACGCAGTGAGCCTCGGCTCCTCTGTTCCATCCACCTGGATTGACAGAGGACCAAAGGCAATTTTCGTCTACTTAAGGTCACTGATAAATGTTGGGTTGTGCGCCTACGTTGTCAAGGAGTGGAAACAACAACTGAATCACATGTGAATAAATTACGAACTATCCTTTACACTTGCCATTTTCCTGACTACACCTCCTGCTGTGGAAGCCCGTGCCCCATAAACATCTTCAGTAAAGCAGTGATAAAAGCAAGAATAACAACCCTCAAATGATGCGTTGATCAAATTTAGAGAAGTCAAAATAAGCAGCATTTTCCTTACCAGTTAAATGCAAAGGTTACACACACATGCTCACCAACTGCCTCACCCCTTGTATTAGGTTATGTAAAACATTTGCGTTCAGAAACAAATAGGAGTGAAAGCCACCACCAAGGTCTAATAGTTGTCTAATAAATATTTTAATTGAATGATATTTCTAAATATGACCGTACTGCATTGAGACTGCTTGGGAAGGAAATATGAGCTACGTGTAATCTAGAAAGCGTTTGCCTTTTTTGAGAATGGTAGACTCCAATAAAATTGATTAGCAGAAAAGAATATTAGAATATACTTGTGCCACAGTCTATGTGTGGAATATGAAATAGAGAAAATTGAGCATGGATGGATGCAACCATTCAATACCACGTGGCGGGTTTTCAATGAAAAGCAGTAAAAATTAACTGCCATCACTGTGTAATTTCCTAAAATGGTCATCTGTTTAATAAGAGCTATTTCTGGGGCGCCTGGGTGGCTCAGTCGGTTAAGCGTCCGACTTCGGCTCTGGCCACGATCTCTCGGTTTGTGAGTTCGAGCCCCGCGTCGGGCTCTGTGCTGACAGCTCAGAGCCTAGAGCCTGCTTCGGATTCTGTGTCTCCTTCTCTCTCTGCCCCTCCCCCACCTGTGCTCTGTCTCTCTCTGCCTATCAAAAATAAATAAATGTAAAAAGAATTAAAAAAAAAATAAGAGCTATTTCTATGGGACAAACATCAAAGCTATTCTTATGAGATGAGTTAACTATATTTGAAAATGGTAACAAGACCATTTGGAATCACTCCGGCATCGACTCGAAAGAAGACCGTATCTATCTCTAAAGCGTCAGCAGATCATAATTTGTTAATTTCCATCTGCCATTGTAAAAAGTACAATTTCCAACTTACTGTAAAAAGAGAAAATCTAAAGGCAAACTCGTACAGTGATGACCTTGTGGATGCAATGATACATACGATCAAATCGTTTGATATGCTACAGACTATTTCCTGCCACTTTCCGTCTGTAACTGTGAACTCGGTGAGAGTAACTCAAGAAGAGGGCAAAGCAGCTAAACCCGTTGCTTAGCTGGAGCCATCAATACTGCGTGGAGACGATGTTCAGAATCTGACCTAGGGCATCAATAAAACAACCAAGACGTGGACTCTTTCAACGGGGCGTAAGCGCTATGTCATTAATCGAGCTTGGATTGTAACAGTCTACTCGGATAAGGTGACAAATTAACCATATGGCTACCTCATAGATGGCAGAACTAAAATATATTAAACTCTGTGGGGTAAATATACCCACAGGCAAGTCTAATATACTGACATTTTTAATACTAATTGAAGCTGATTGATTTACGTATTCTACGTTTTCAACTCTCCAAAATGATGTATTTAATGTTTTATTTTTAAACACAATTAAAAAATAATATATAAATATATACATACTGCAAATGTAATACAGATAACAAATTCATTTAAGCCCATTTATGCACATTAGTAACACACCATGTGGCAGAAAGACTAGGACTACAAGAAGACCCCTTGGCGATTTATTTTATATTAAATCCCTAATGGCCTCTCCTTATCTTTGCAAAAATATGCACGGAAGTCCAGACTATGCAGCCATTGAAATGAATGGTTATTTATTTGCTAAACGAGAACCCTATGTTTAATGTTCCTTAGACATAAGGTAGTCTGGAAAAGTCGCATTTCTACAGCTCCATACATCATTTATTTTACATACCCTAACTTCTCACAACAGGCAGCGGAAAAATATCGCTGAACAGCATTGTAAGTTGCTGAGATTTTTGTTTCCGATTCCATTACTGGAAGATTAAATGTTATCATGTTTACTTGCTTTTTTAGCAACAAAAACAAATTCATGTACCATGTTGGTGCCCAACACATACATGAATATAAAAATGGAAGAAAGTTTGCAAATATCCCAAACTGAAATCAAACAATGGATGAATACTCAAAGTTCAAACCTGTACATAAATCTTCATTAAATGCAAAAAAAAAAAAAGAAAGAAAGAAAGCTTCATGTACTCTAAATTTGTCTGCCAAAAAAAAAAAAAAAGTATCAATAATTGGAAAGTTCCATCAGGGTGTTCCTACTCTTGCAAAGAAGAAAGCTTTTTTCCATCTTTATATCTTGGTCCTGGACATGTTACCTTTTAATTTTCATGCTGACGCCAACACGCTCCCCTGTCAAGTATGGTTCAGTTTTAAATCATTTCACTTCGGGTTCCTACAGCCAAAACGTTGTAAGCCCAGGGAGATCCTTAGGAGACAGGCACTTAAGCAAAAACACATTGTTTGCTCCCACTCCTACTGCCTTCTCCATTTGGCTTCCAACAGATTCTCACGTAGAAAAAATTGAGACGGTTTTTAAGAAGAAGGAATTCACAAAGGAACGAAGACCTGGCAGGAGGAATTCAAGGAAGGAGCGACGGAGCCACCACCCCCCTTATCTCAGAGAAAACCGTAGTTCATGTTTCTTGACGGGTATGTACAGATATGTACAATAAGCAGGACTCACAAGGGGCTAATCACGCGGGCCAATTCTTGCCCCGATCCTACGTAAAACATCAGGCAACCCTCCTGGTTTTTCTGGACAAGTTTTTGTTACTCTCAGGTAGCAAAGCTTCTCGGGCATTTCAATTCACAGGAAGTAGCCTCAGTTTAGTAGTCCGGCAGAATTGCCGACTTTTACGGAATTAAGCTTCTCCCCTCCCCCAGGGAGTCCCACTGCTGGTGGGATGCACTGTATGATCTCCTCTTCCTTCTTTCCCCATCCACCCCCTCTGCTCCTCATTCATTTTGCGAACTGTCGCTCCGGACCCTTTTTGAGTTGGAGACTAGGAAGCCAGATGAGGTAGGAGAAGCAGAAAAACTGTCACCTGAGGGGCGCCTGGGTGGCTCAGTCAGTTGAGCGTCTAACTTCAGCTCAGGTCATGATCTCATGGTTGGGGAGTTCGGGCCCCGCATGGGGCTCGCTGCCGTCAGCACCGAGCCCACTTCAGGTTTCTGTCCCTTCCCTGCGTGCACTCCCTTTCTCCCCCAAATTAATAAATCTTTAAAAAAATGGTCGCTTGATTATTATGTGATGGCATATCTGTCTACTAGCTTCCTGTTCCTCACAGGTGGGTCACCTTCCTGGGCTCCCCGTGGACTGGCAGATCCCTCGTATCCTGGACAGTTGAACTCCGTACTTATTCCTCACTTCCCCAGCCCCGAGGAAGCTGGCTCTGCTCTTAGCTTCTCCCAGCCGAGATCTGCCTGTCTTCCCTTCAAGTCAGCCCTCTTGGGCAGGATCTATTAAAACCTGCATGCTGGCTGTCTCATGCAGGTGGCTCAGAACTGGCCCACATAACCATCCTGCATCTGCTTTACTCCAACAGTTTTCTCAGGGTGAGGGCTGCTCCCTGCAGCCACCTGTTCTAGATCTTACTGCCAACGTAGCCAGCTCCACGTATTTCTCACCCTTCCCATTTTCCAGGCACGAGTGAAACATACGCCCAAACACAGTGTCCCCCAAATTGAAAGGGGCACATAGGAGTCTCTCTGAGGCTCTATTGCCCCAGCTTGAGGTGAGGGATCGATGCCCCTTCACTCGCAGTCATATGGGACACGGACATCTCAAAACGTGTTCTCTCTTCCGTTTCCAAATTTCAATCCTCTGATTACGTCTAAGATAGTGAGAGTAGCTTGAAAACATTATAATTAGGCTTCCTCCACTTCCTTTGAAAATTTTGTGTCACGGCGTCTCACATCACCTTGGGGAGAGTTCTGCACGGCCTTGGGGCTTCAGCTGAACTTCCTGCAAGCTGTCTTCCTTGTGTCCCTGCAGAGCACATCTCCACCCTCCTCCGTCCTGCCTGCCACACAGTGACTTTATAGACAACATCAAGAGCCTCTTGCAGCCTCTGGTTTTCTGTTGGTTTCAGCCAATAGAAAACCCCAACAGGTGCTGAGATGGGGGGAAAAAAAAGAGTGAGGGCAGAGTGTTGGTTCCTCCATTTCCCTTTGTTTGGGGTCACCTTGAACCTGGCCACCCCTTGACCAAAGACTCTTCGTGAGGTGACTCTCTCTTTTCAGCCTTCCCCTTCCAGGGTCTGGAAATCTTCTCTCTTCCCTTTAGGCTTAGGGTGGCAACCTCTGGGATACTATAATTTCATATTACTATGAATTCTTGAAAATTCAAAGTAAATCTTTATAAACATTTTTAAAATATCTCACAAAAATATCCTTATTACTGAAGACCTTTAAGCCTGCAAGGAGAATACTGAAGCCATCAACCCCTGGTCCCATCCTAGAAGGCAATCAAAAAGCAAGAACTTTATTCCATCTCTGTCCTCTTTCAGTGTTGTTCAGCAATGGGACTCTTCTAACGAGTCACATTCTAATGTGACTCTTAAGAACACTTGATAGGATGGTCTTCATCTAAATAAAATACAAGACAACTACACCCATGACAAAGTTCACAAATACTTAAGACTCCTGTTTGGAGGTTCTGGTAGATTTTTTTTTTTTTTTAAGATTTTTTTTTTTTTAACGTTTATTTAGTTTTTGAGAGACAGAGCGTGAGCAGGGGAGGGGCAGAGAGAGAAGGAGACACAGAATCCGAAGCAGGCTCCAGGCTCTGAGCCGTCAGCACAGAGCCCGACGCGGGCCTTGAACCCACGAGCAGTGAGATCATGACCTGAGCCGAGGTCGGACGTTTAACCGACTGAGCCACCCAGGCGCCCCGGTTCTGGTAGATTTGATGTGGCCACGGATTATTTCCAGTTCCTCCCAGCTGGAGGTGCAGTCTCCTTCCTCACTCTTTTTCTGGGCTGGCCCCATGGCTTGTTTTGACCAAGAGCATGTAGTTTGACCTGGTGGGACTTGAGAGTCCCCAAAATTCTTGCTTCTGCCATTTTGAAGGTCTCGGTTTTCAAGCCAAGAAGCCTGGCATGAAAGACCACATATAAAGGGGGACTCAGCTACCCAGCCATCCACTCCACAACCTTCTCAGCTGAGGCCCCGTCCACGTGAGAGAGACCACCTTAGATTAACCAGCCCCCGGCAGAGCCATGAGTTGACTGTGGCTGCACGAGTGAGCTCAGGCTAGACCTGTAGAATCACAAGAGACACTAAATTGTT
Organism: Neofelis nebulosa; assembly: GCF_028018385.1. Lineage (NCBI taxonomy): Eukaryota > Metazoa > Chordata > Mammalia > Carnivora > Felidae > Neofelis > Neofelis nebulosa. Next base: position 76,979,351 of record NC_080793.1, on the reverse strand, counting down.
ATTTTGAAGCCACTAAGTTTGGGGGAAGCACAGCCTTGTCCTATCTTTCACATCAGAATGTATCTCTCGTGCTTGATGAGAGATAACAATGACGATGATAACAATAAACCTATTCTTCTGTGACCCAACAGAGAACAACCGGGAAAGAATAAGGGCTTTGGAATCAGAGGTCCTTGGATCGGAATGCCTACCCTGTGGCTTGAGGTAGTTCATTTTCCCTCTGTGAGTCTCAGTTTGTCCACCTGTAAAATAGATACATAATAACTGCCTGTGTCATGAGGAAGGCTTCAGAATTTTAAAAGATAACTAACGTAAAGCACCTATCACAGCACTCAGTGAACACCAGTTCCCTTCCTCAGTATCTGTGCATATGCATGCAAAAGTTGGGACCTGAATCAAATGGCTCTTAGCCAGTGGAACTCAGAGTAGGTCCCTGGGCCAGCAGCATCAGCATCCCGAGGGACTTATTAGAAATATAAATTTTTAAGTTCCGCCCCAGAGCTACTGAGCCAGAAACTCCCGTGTCCTGTATTGGCCCATTAAACCAATTAGAATCGCCAATCTTTCATAAGCTTAGGGAAGGCCAAAACCCCTATATTGCAATATCTAGTCCACATTTCAGCTACATAGCAGCTGCTCAATAAGTGTTTGAGGGCAAATGACTACGTTGATGAATGCTTAAACAGGAGACAAAACGAGTGTGTGCATTCAAGCCCTCCTTCAACCCTGTTGTGCCAAGGGCACGTCACCTGATCTGACGGCTGCGAGGCTGAGCTAGTGATGTTAATGACTGCAGTATAAGATGGGAACCTCGTTGTTTGGGCTCCATGGATGGGTAGGGAATGACACGGGTGGGGAGGTACAGAATGACTGTCGCGCTTTTGAGATAAAAGAAAGTACTTTCAAAGGCCGGAACAGATGTACTTGGCATGGGTATTTGACCAGAAACTGACAATTAGATTTCATAATGGTATCAGGAAAAGAACCCTACTCTAAAACGCTGGAAGGCAACACATGGCCACAAATACCTAATGTCATGAGCTACTTTTTCTGGAAGAGTCTATTACAACCCATTTATAAGCTGGAAATAAGGACAGACCTATCTTAAAGACTCGTCATAGACATTCAATGAGACAGTGACAATAAAATGTATGGTACATGGTAAACACTCAACAAATCTTGGCTACTACTATATTGATTTGTTTTAACTTGACTTATTCAAGGTGAAGACTAGCCCCGCGCTAGGAATACAATGAGCATTAAATTATTCTTTTGATGGAATACAAGACAACAATAAATTACCAAAGCCTAGGTCTAGCACCTTCTCTGTTTTCCTTTTCCCACCACTAGGCGACACCACTGACCTGTCATAACCCATTCGCCTCCACTAGCCTTCAACACGGCCAACCTTAGCAATCACTGTGGATTAAGGAACAACGACAAAAAGGTATCTATTCTAGAAAGTAACTGTCCTAAATTATTCCTTTGTTTGAGTCTCCTTATTTCTCTGAATTGCCACTGGCTATTTGGCATAAATTTATTATTTCATTTCAGTGTGTGCTAAAAAAGAGTCCTTGTTACTCAGGGAACCAATTCAGCATTTACCTATAGGGACAGGAAAGGGGCATTCATACAACCCCGCTCCACCGTCTCTCTCTGTAGAGGTTTCTTCTGTCACAAGAAAAAGGAACAATTTTCCTTTAGCCTCACAGCCTGCTTCTCTATGACAAGTTGATACAATGCAGTAATTAACCATTAAAATATTGCATATGATTCACAGGAGTGTTACAGACAAACTAATTTAAACCAAGGGCAGGTCTCCAAATCAGCAAAATAACTCTGAAAGCAGGAGAGAGAGAGAGAAAATAAACAAGAGAAAAGGTAAGCAACAGCTGCTATTAAAAGTAACGCCAGGCAGCTAAAACTGGCCTGAATGCATTCCTAAAAATGTAATTAGCCAAATCCTTCTAGAAATTAAACCATCAAAATGACATTATAGTACACTTAAAAAATGTATTTACAGAGTGAAAGAGCAGTCATTCTAGCGTATCGCTATGTCCTGAGGGTTTCGGTTCGCATAAAGAAAGATGCAGAAGAGAATCCGATATCGTGGCATGAAGAAAGTTCAAATTGTCACAGATATATTTTGTGAAATGCTGATTCTTAAGTCCCTCAGCCGTGCAGAAGGGGAGGAAGAATTCACTTCATAAGCTGTTTTGTGGTTTCTTTGTCATCTCATGGGAAGATTAAAGTGAACAGAACCGATGTCTACCTGTTAGCTTCGCAACTACCGACATTTCTGGAAGGGCAATAACCAGAGAGGTGTCGAATTCTCCCAAATTCCTGGAGCTCACTTCTCAGCACGATGGGCATTAATACCCGGGTTCCTGCACAAGGCAAGGGGTAACTGACCTCCTCCTACAAAAGGATCTCAATAAGACAGGACTGCCTGCTGATGACTGTTGAAGAAGTGGACAATTTGTAATTATATGAGATGCAGTGACACGTGGATTCATTCGAAATGCCTCCCGATAATATGCCCATTTCCCCGAAGGTGAATGTGAATTTAAGTGACAGATCCCCAGATAAAGTCACAGAAGTACCAGAAACGCAGCATGCAAATGAGAGCCGGAGGCATTTTGATGACCTTTCTTATTGGCTTTTGAATGACAAATATGCATTAGGAAGTTCCTGGAAGGAAGTTTGGTCATACTCAGGCAGAAGTGGCAGTGAGGAGGGGAGCAGGGTTGCTGAGGAGCAGACAGACAGACATGTGGAAAAGGGGGAGGTGTGTAAAACCTACTAAGAAAAGGCAAGGTGGAGAGTGATGCGGTGATATGGACCATCCATGGCGTGGTCCAAAGAGGGTTACAGAATTCACTCACACAGCCTGTGGTTGTCGAAGCTTGGGAAGAAAATGCCAACAATGTGTAGCTGGAGAGACTGAGCTCTGGGTCTCCAGCTGAAGAGAAGACAGCAGGGAGGGGGAAGACAAGGCATCCAAGGCTGCCAAGAGTCTGAGTCCCCAGAATGCATGGTGACCGGCAAGGGAAGGTGGGGTGGCTGTGATGTTCTGTGTCCAGACAGCAAAGGCCTCAAAGACTAATTATTCGATGTTGTTCAGTATCATACACATGACCTGTTATCTCAGGCTGCTGGGTGGCCCCGCCTACTCTTAATCTATGCTAACATGATTAGCTGTTGGAAATACACCACCATTGGCCAAAATGCATGAAACCAGATGAGTAAGTTATGAATCATAAATGAAGGTCCTACTCTCCCTTGATTTATAAAAAGTCCGGGACTGAATGACACAGCCTTGGATACCAAAAGCAATTGCCTCCTTAAGTGGCCTCCAAAGATAGCCACCTTCAAATTTCTTCCCTCTCTATAAGCACATGCTACTCCTCACATCAAGAATTGGGGTCTAGGGGTGCCTGGGTGGCTCAGTCGGTTAAGCGTCCGACTCTTCGTTTCAGCTCAGATCATGATCTCACAGTTTCGTGAGTTCGAGCCCCGCATCAGGCTCAGCACTGGCTTCATGGAGCCTGCTGGCGATTTATTCTCTTTCTCTCTCAGCCCCTCCCCCACTGGCACCGTCTCTGTCTCCCTCAAAATAAACAAACTTAAAAAAAAAGAAAGCATTGGGGTCTAATTCTCACTGATGTTCTGAAACTGACTTGTACAGGTTAGTGACAGACAAGTACAAAAGCTGGGGGAAATCTGAAAACTCACCATTTGCAAATTAAACACAGCCATTACAAAACTTGAATTACATATTTTATGTTAAGTTGTATCAAAAATAGAAGTCAGAATCTGAAACACACTCTTTCATAATTTATTATCTGTTACTATTTCCTGTGCTCTTTAGATTATATCTATAGTAGCTGCATGGGAAAAATGCTATTATAATGGCATGCTTCTGCACATCTCTTCCCCATTTGTTTTGTGTGACAAATAAAATTATAATATATTTACAGTCTACAACTTAATGACTTGATATGTGTATGTATTTGATATAATATACTTAAAGTCTGCAATTCGACGATGGGTATGTATGAGAAAGGATTCCCACAATGAAATGAATTAGTACATACATCCATCACCTCACGTAGGTACATTTTTATCTTTTTCCTTTTTTTCTCTTGGTGAGAACATTCACGATCTACTCTCTTTGCAAATTCCAATTATACAATAACGTATTACCAACTATTCCCAATTCTGTTTTGATAATATCATATTCGTACTTCCAAATTAGCCATAGTAGGAATTTACACTACAGAAATTGGCCAACACTACAAGTCAAAGGTTTTTGTTTTTGTTTTTTTTTAATTGTTGTATTGCTTATCTATAGCAGGTTAGGAAACTACAGTCCACAGACCCAAAGCAGCTCACTGACTGTTTTTGTATGGCCCATGAGCTAAACATTTTCTTTTTTAAACATTTTTTTAATGTTTTTATTTATTTTTGAGAGAGACAGAGACAGAGACAGAGACAGAGCATGAGTGGGGAAGGGGCAGAGAGAGAGGGAGACACAGAATCGGAAGCAGGCTCCAGGCTCCGAGTGGTGAGCACAGAGCCCGACGCAGGGCTCGAACCCATGAGCTGTGAGATCATGACCTGAGCCGAAGTCGGACGCTCAACCGACTGAGCCACCCAGGTGCCCCTAAACATTTTCAAATAGCTGCTATTTAAGTTCCTGTATACTATCCTCAATCTTGCATCTTAGACCACAAAATCTAAATTATTTCCCACCTGGATCTCTATGGGAATAATTTGCCAGGTCTGGACTTAAGAAAGTTATAGAGAAGAAGTTAATAATTCAAGTTAAACTTCCAAGCGTGTTGTGTCTCTAGCCATCACATTGTGAACAGCATGTGCACAAAACCATGCTCTTGTTGACAAACAGGTGGAGTTCAGACAAAAGTCTTTGTGGTATTGTCTTGTTAGGGAAAGCAAAAATATCAAATGCATTCTTGTTTGAAACTAGAGCTGTGCATCATCTGCAATGTACAAGTTGCACAAAAATTAACTAATTCATTCATATGAGATTTAATCGACTGCATGATTATTTATGAAAAAAGGGTTTTTAGAAATTGTGTGCTATATATTCTTTATATCAGTAATATGTGTGTGTGTGTGTGTGTGTGTGTGTGTGTGCACACCTATATATTTTTTCCAGACATTTACCAGCGTACTGCTAATTTCCCATGTCATCAGTCTGGGCTGATCTCTGAGACTTGCACGAACAATCGAAAATGATGGAAGTCATATTCTGAGACACTTCACGTTAGGCCACGAGAATGGCAGCTGCTGCGCGAGTCTCTCAGAAAGCTCGCTCTTGTAGGGCGCCTGGGTGGCTCAGTGGGTTGAGCGCCTGACTTCGGCTCAAGTCATGATCTCGCGGTTCACGAGTTCAAGCCCCGCATCGGGCTCTGTGCTGACAGCTCGGAGCCTGGAGCCTGCTTCGGATTCTGTGTCTCCCTCTCTTTGTTCCTCCCCCATTCCCATTCTTTCTCTCTCTCTCTCTCTCTCAAAAATAAACATTAAAAAAAAAAAGCTCGCTCTTGTGATTGTCTCTCTTGGAACCTACGTGTCACACTGGATGAAACTCAAGCCAGGTGACAGTCACAACTGAGCTCACAGTGAACCGCCACCTGACTGTTAACTGCCATGAGAAATTTTGACCAAGCACCGTCCAGCTGAACTCGATAAACCCATAGAATATGAGAAATTCTAACTCCTATAACATCCACGTTCTGGGAATGGCTTGCTACACAGCAGCACATGACTGGAATACGGTTTCGCTTTGGGGAGGAGGCAGTGAGGGGGCAGCTAATTGGACCCGACACATCATGATCTCAGGAATCCTGGCTCGGGGGACTGCAGCCCTGTTTTGTTCCGAGCTCTTGGTTCAGAAGCAAGTACAAGGACATGTTTGACGGGGGAGGGGGGGGGGCTTGAAAACAAAATGTAACAGAAAGGGGGGAATGGTAACGAATAATACACATCCACCTTTGCTTATAAATCGGAATCACCTAATGCCATCCTCCACTAGAGATGCAAGTGAAACACCCTCGAGCACTGACTCTACCTTGTTCTTTCGCTACCAGTCAACCCCACCCGGGCTTCCCGGACCGGCCCTCGGCTCCTTCCGCAGCCTGCTTGCTTGCTTTCTGCACCAAGTCAAATAACCATTTTTGAGGCCAGCATCGCGTAAATGCCCCTCCCCGCCCCAGCCTCGTTGCATCCTCTCTCATTATCTCATTCCCACTGCACAGCTGCCTAGGGAAGTCCGTGGGAATTTCTGAGCCCGGAGGAGAGGTTTACGCCCGGGGAAGGCTCTGTGTTTTCTCTAGCCCCCTTCCCGTCTCCTCCACGTAAACGCGTTTGTATCAGGATTACAGGAGAGAAGGACAGAGGCCCAGGGCACTACCCTATGCCAAGAAAAGCACAAAGCACAATGAGTAACTTTACAGTCTTTAAACTCTGGATCACCATCTATCTCATTCCTGCGGCAAAATGGTAGCTAGAAAAGCTGTGTTGAGGTATTTTGTGCAAGGTAGGGAAATAAATGCACAGAAGTCGGGCTAGATGGGCCAAGTTCTGTGAATCCATATGTGAAGTCCATCTGAAATCGGCCAATCGGTAAAACAGGGAAAAGTTGTCAACAAACACCAACTTAGCTCCAACTTAACTCAAGCTGTAGATATGAAACAGGAATCCCATCATAAGGCATTAGAAGGCACTTCTAGATAGGCTGGTTTTCAGGCTTCTTTGGTGTCTTTGGAGTATTTTTGGCCGTCTACAGAAGGAGCTACCTACATACAAACTGTAAGGATTCTAAATATGATAAGCGTCAGCTGCTTAGTACATTTTGTTTCAAAGACAAAGTGCTGTTGCCACCGATATGATAAGCCAGTTTTTAAATAAGGATTTTTAATTCTCTCATCTCAGTTATGTCTTATTACCAAGAACCACTCACTGCAGCTCCAAAGGAATGTTAGTCTACTTTTATGGTTCTTTCTTTCATTTTTTTCATCCTGCCACTGTCCTCAAGAAGCTACGAATTAGTAGCTCGAAATTCATCCTTCAGATGCCTCACACACACTGATTATTAAATTCACACAATGAAAGTTACCGTGTTTGGCATTTCCTTCAACCCCCTTTGGACCCTTGGGCCAGGCATGAACTGAGAACTCCTGACACCTCAACTATGCAGAGTTTTGTTACTTGGGTTAGTATAGTGCTCAAAAGTAATACTGCTTTGGGGCGCCTGGGTGGCGCAGTCGGTTAAGCGTCCGACTTCAGCCAGGTCACGATCTTGCGGTCCGTGAGTTTGAGCCCCGCGTCAGGCTCTGGGCTGACGGCTGGGAGCCTGGAGCCTGCTTCCGATTCTGTGTCTCCCTCTCTCTCTGCCCCTCCCCCGTTCATGCTCTGTCTCTCTCTGTCCCAAAAATAAATAAAAAACATTAAAAAAAAATTAAAAAAAAAAAAAAAAAAAAAAAAAAGTAATACTGCTTCATTCCAATAAAAAAAATCTCTACCAGGGGCGCCTGGGTGGCTCAGTAAGTTAAGGGTCTGACTTCGGCTCAGGTCATGATCTCACGGTTCGTGGATTCGAGCCCTACATCAGGCTCTGTGCTGACGGCTCAGAGTCTGGAGCCTGCTTCGGATTCTGTGTCTCCCTCTCTCTGCCCCTCCCCTGCTTGCGTTCTGTCTCTCTCTCTCAGAAACAAACTTAAAAAAAAAAAAAAACAAAACTCTACCATTAAATTTTTTTTCAATAACTGCTCTCCATTTGGAGTACTGATCTGAAAACGTTAAATCACAGCAAGGTAAACCAGAATACCCCTGTTCTTGAATTCTAGAAACGGGCTGAGAAGAAACATCACACTTGCCTTCCTACACGGTTCGTCCTACCCAGTCCCTTGCCCCGTAATCTTTGTTCCCATTTACTTTTATGTACTTGCTTTATTGACCAGATCTCCTCTATATCAGGGGCCGAAAATTACTTTCAGTATGAATACTTGGGAGTTAGATGATGTTTATAAATAAAAACTAATGATTTTTGAAAGAAGCAAAGAAGTGAAGACAAAGAGGAAGAAGGGCTGGTATGAAGAGTAGAGAAAAGAAGGATTCAACCAAGGACGGCTTGGGGAGGTCTAGCCTGCAATCGCTGACTCCAGACGACTCACTGGTGAAGCCCAGAGGGGGCTCAAAGCCTACAACTAGCCTTGCCCAAGGGTACCATATCCCAAGCAGTGAAAACAGTACTGGGGCGGGACAAACGTGGATTTTACTTCTGACTGTACTTTGGACAAATGATCGAACCTCTCAAGATTCCAATGCCCTCACCTGCAGGATGGAGATCGTGGCAAAGACCGGCTAAGTATTCTTCAAGGTGGTTCTTCTTGGACACGTAGCTCGACGACATTTCTTTGCTTCCCTGCAGCCAGACGTGACCACGGGACTGCGCCGACGAAAGGTGAGCAGAAGTGATGGATGCCACGTGTGGTCCTCCGAGCTCTTCCCCGCCTCGGTGATAGAATGGAGATGCCTGCAGGCATTTTGGGAGCTACACAGTGAGCATGGTCTCTGGGTCACCCACCCGCGGCCACTGGACCAGGAACACCAAAGTGGACCGCTGCACCGGCAAAACCTGAACAATTTCCGTGTTGAGTCTCCGAGAGTTGGGGTTTATCTGATACAGCTGTTAGAGCTACCTTAACCCCTACGGGGGGGACCACAGCACGCTTGTCTCATGAGCTTTCTGCGAGGGTTAAATGAGATGATGCTTGCAAGTCCTCACTCTACTGTCTGCGACGCAATGAGCGTTCGCCATCGAATGTTAACTCTTTAGCAAGGAGGAGCCGGCATGCCTGGATGCTAGACGAAATGGAGGCACTTATGACTCAAAAACCTGGAGGCGAGGTTGCACAGATTTCCACTGGTTGGCCAGTTGGGTTTGAAAAGTCACCTTCGGTGTAAGCGTTTGGTGTTTTAAAGAATATGCTACACAAAAATAATCTATGCTCCCCGGAAATATTAGCTGTTATGCATTCCACGACACAACAAAGTACGTCCTTACTCGAATGGTGCTTCCATCTTGAACTCCAGAATCTCTAAGCTCAAACAGTGAGAAATCATATTTGGTGCTTAAAATCGGTAAACCAGATTTTGGACTGGTGTGCTCAAGTCTTAAAGCCCCGGTTACAAGGGTTCCCATGATGCTTCACTGCGGCCTTAGAAAATGTTCCCTTTTGTTAGGGAAGAGTTTAACAGTGATCTTGGGAATTCATTCTGGTCTGGGCTCTAAACGCTAAGGGAAAATGTTGGTACTTTTCCCTCCGCGGCGTTCCAAGGTGCAGCTTGGCTGGTAATCGCTACAGGGCAGAATGAGTCAGCGGTCTGAGTCACTTTACCAGAATGTATCCCATGTGTTCTGTTCCAGGTCTCAAATAGCAGAGTGGCTGGTCATGAGGAGGCCCCGGGCTGAGAGCACAGCGGAGCCCTAGAGAGAAAACAAGCCCTAACACTTCCCTCAGACTCCAGCTCCAAATAAAGGAGTCGAAATGTCAAGGGTAGAAAATCCCCACTGTTCCTCATTTAAAGGAAATTGATTTGAAATGAAAGTAAGCGGAAGCGGCAACTCATCAAATGTGCTTAGCAGGCAATAGGTTCATTCAGACAGTCTTGTAAGTTTTATTCCTTGAAATTGTCGGTAAATGACTACTTTTACAAAAGGATACTTTACTGGTTGAATTGTGTCCCCCCTCCCCACCCCCAGATTTATATATTGAAGTCTTAACTTCAGTACCTCAGAATGTGACCTTATTTGGACAGAGGGTTGCTGCAGATATAATATAGTAAAGATGGGGTCATTGTGTGGGCTCTAATCCAGTATGGCTGGTGTCCACATAAAAAAGGGCAAATTTGGACACAGAGACAAGGAGACAGGAAAGATGAAGGGAAAATAAAGGCAGAAGGGTGCCCTGGTGGCTCAGTCGTTAGGTTGACTAGTCATTCGTCAGACAAGCGTCTGACTCTTGCTTTCGGCTCAGGTCATGATCTCACGGTTTGTGAGTTTGAGCCCTGCATTGAGCCCTGATTTGGGTCCCCTGCTGTCAGCAAAGAGCCCACTTTGGATCCTCTGTCCCCCATTCTCTCTGCCCTTCCCCGCTCACGCTCTCTCTCTCAAAAGCAAACATTAAAAGAAAAAAAAAAAAAGAACACAAAGTTTGTTCCAGTGAAACACGTGCTTTGATATCCACAGATGCTTTCCTTTCTTCTCCGATGAAGGCTTTATTATTTTTAATTTTTATACTTTCTAGTTTCTAATAAGGATTTGGTTTTTTGGCAACCTTTATTTCTCTCTATTGGTTCCGCCACTAAAATGCCAGATTGGAAGCTTCACTTTTGGTGAGCAAAGCCTCACGTATGGACTTATCCAATCACTATGCTGTACATCCGAAACTAACGTAACCTTGAGTATCAATGAAACTTCAACAGAAAAAAACATGAGAGACTGGAACAGAATCAAAACCACTCGTGCTTCTCTTCTGATAATCAAATTGGCAAGCAAGGAAAAGGGCACAAAGGGTCAGATACAATGATAATCAGTGAATGAACTCCCAATATGTAGTGTGTAAGCCCCACAAGATGTGTGTTATATTTGGACTCAGAACAACATGGAGGTCATGTGAAAGGGAGAGTAGTATCTTCTCCGTGGTCCTAGCCTCCAAGTCCTCCTTGTTAAGAAGGGCTCCTCCTCTGGCCATGCTTCTGGTAAAGGCCACTTTTTATCTACTGCTCCTCAAAGTTACATTCATTCTGACTTCATATGGAGCAGAGCACTGAAACTCTGTATCATGACAATTATTTGCTTTCTGTGGTAGATCTTTCAATAATGTCTACAACACTGATTAGATTACAACTCTTATCTGTGATATATACTACCATGAAAATGAGAAAGAAAGGGGTTAGTAGCTTTCTCCTTACAACATGGAGGGCCAGAGGTGACCCAGCTGTCAAAGCAATGGTTTTACCTCCTAAACCTAATTTACCTCAATTAACTTAAAATATTGTCTAACTGTGATTGAATAAATACATGAAACGAGCTCGAAATTAATGGAAGACACGATAACTATTTCAGTCCTAAGCTGGTCCTTTAGACTTAATTTTGCAAGAGTTTCAGGGAATGTTATAAACAATGGAGAATTTATAAAAGTCATCAGGAAGTAGCTAAGTCTCGAGATACGCTGAAGTATCTACAAGACTATGAAACTTAGAAACTATGAGACTTAGAAACTCATAGGAACTGGGGCGCCTGGGCAGCTCGATCGGTTGGGTGACTCACTCTTGATTTCAGCTCAGGTCATGATCTTACGGTTTGTGAGTTTGAGACCCACGTTGGGCTCTATGTTGACGGCTTGGAGCCTACTTGGGATTCTCTCTCTCTCCCTCTCTCTGCCCCGCCCCTGCTAATGCGTTCTCTCTCTCTCTCTCTCAAAATAAATAAATAAACTTTAAAAAGATTTAAAAAAAGAAACCCAGAGGAACTAAAAATATTTCTTTGAGAATCCAAAGGGCGTTTAGACAGCTGCTCCAAAACACACAGAATAAGATTGTGGGTATTCCATCATGATTTTAAAAAGTGAGGTCCATGGGAATGGAAAGGAGGCTGAAATATAATCAAATGTGAGTAGGGATCAGAAAACACCACATCACGGGATGCTCTGTGGAGAAAACCAAACTCTTCCCTTAACTGGGAGATTTTTTTTCCAACAGACAGACTGAATAAATAACGTGCGTTTTCTCTTTCAAAGAAATCATAGGAAGTTACTAAGGAGATGCTTTCCCATTTCTCAGTCATCTTTACTATCCCCATTATGCACAAGTGAAAAGCTCTCATTCCGCTGATGGGAGTTTAATCTGTGTACCCTTCTTTACATATACAAATGTCCTTCTTCCTCCTCCCAGAAGATCATATAGTGTTTCCAGAGATATACTTAACTGCCTGATTAATTACTGGACCTCTATGTAAATTACTGTAAAGATGTAGATGATCATTTTATCACTTATTCAGCTCGACCAACATTTACAGTTTAACGTATCTGACAAAGCCATTTATATACCCCTATAATATAACCAAAGGTACGTGAAAGCTATGGTAAGTCTATAATAATAGCCTTAAAATAATTTGCTAACTACAGACAGTTCCCTAAGCAATTACAAGACGCTGTATGTTAATTTAGAAAGGAATTCCAAACAAGGCATTTAAAACCTAATAAGATGCCATTAAATGAAGGGAGACAGGGGAGGGAGGAGGGGAAAGAAAACCCTAAGGCTTGAACTAGGAGAAATGATTCTCTGAGCTACTGACCCTTGCAAGATCCACGTTTTCCTTGGATTTCTATACACAAAGCAGATTTCTAATTGAAGGTGATTATCTAGTTACTACATCCCAAATTGCATGTGTTTCTTGTATTCAGTCACATCCACATCTAATTATATGGAGCATTTATCAATATGAAAGTCCATAGAAATAATTGAGTCAACTACGAACTATATACAATGAGAACGTGCTCTATAAACCATGAGGCACTGTATAACCACCAAATGTGATTATCTCCAGTGACAACAGTCTGCCTCCTGGTACTCATATGGATCTATTCAGATTGACATCTGAATTATGATGTCGATCCACTGGGAATAAACTTTCCAGAGAAATTACAGAAAAAAAGCACCTGGTTTGCTCTTGGTTTTTCTGAGGTATGGATACCTCATGCATACCTGCTGGTCACTAGAAATACACACGTCGATATCGTCATCAACACCATGAGGAAAAAGAAAAAGCATGGCAACACACAATTCTAAAAACAAAAAGATGAAGTGCTATACAGCACTTTTTGTCTACATAAACTTGAGAGCTGAGTGCCTCGATCAAGGCAACGTAACAGTAAAGAAATATGCAGACTTCTGCATGGCACAAATGTGCTTCTGTAAAATATCATCCCCATTAGTTAGGTTAATTAAGATGAACATACAAGTCATTGAAAACCCCCAAAGTCGACAAAAGATAATTTACCAAGGAAACACACAAAGGCAAAAGTAATATTCACTCTGAGTCATTCATTTAACAGATTGGAAGGAGCGTCTTATGAATACTTGAGCTGTCACCATTGATTACCAAAAATGACATGCATCCAAATAGCTTACAAGGGCCAAAGGACAACCTGTTTTCCCACAAAAGTTCGATGGACAATGTGGGCTGGTGCACAGAACGAGTGGAAGTGAATCTGATCCCACATACAATCGCTGCTATTAAGCGGACTATACATACGCACACATACAAACTTGAGTATTTGCGTTGTAGGTTTTGTTGTACTCAGATGAATGAAATAGCACTCATCTTGGGAATCCATGTTTGGCATTTTTCATTGACTTAGCACAGTGTTTCCATCCAAAATAATAACCTGCATTCCTACTCAAATATATCACAACGAAGCATTCAAAGCAAAAGACCAACACTGACTTATGCCGTAGAATAATATTTTGTCAAATTTGTCATTGCCACCCCCCCAAAATAAACATTCCCACCCTTACCTCGAGGGTCATGTTCACAGTACTGATGGCCACTTTTATTTCTCCATCTGACAGTTCTTTTATGTCCTTCAGCATTGTCTGTTCAATACTTAAACCTACAGATGAGAGGGGAAAAACATTATTTACACTTGGGGAACTGTTTTGGGTAATATCAAGGGACTATGTAAAGAATTAACCCTGTTAATTTCAATGTATTCTCCCAATAAGATCTCTTTTACCCATAACGAACACACACATTAAAGCAAAAATCACATCAGAGACAGTATTTGCACCAGTTAGGTTCCTAGCAAGAAACAGAATTCACCCCTCATCTCACACACACACAAACACACACACACACACACAGAGTTTTTAATGGTAGGACACATACAGAAGTATGGGTGGGGCCAAGAAAATGAATAAAAGATGGTGAGGCATCCAGACACTGGCAAAGGGACAAGGGAAGAAACAGACCTGAAAGTACAGGAGAGGGGCCGTCAGAAACTTAGCGTCAAATCAGTAAGGATGCAAGGGAGAAATAGTACAGCCTCTTTATTCTCCTTCCTTGGATCCTCACATCCCATGTGTTACTAACGCTTTTCACTAACCAGAAGGCAGGGGATTAAACACTCGGAGGTCAGCCTCTAGAGGCCCACAGCAGACCAGGGCAGAGAATGGAATGGGGAGGAGTGAGCCAATGACAAAAACCTAACAGAATCATGCAAGCTAGCTAAGGAATACATCGCAAGATCAAAATTTGCTTTCAGGATGGATTCAGTTGGGCCTTCATATTTTCTATTGTAATTTAATTCAAAGTGCACTTCATAGGGGCACCTGGGTGGCTCAGTCGGTTAAGCGTCCGACTTCAGCTCAGGTCTTGATCTCACGGTTCATGGGTTCGAGCCCTGCACGCGGCTCTGTGCTGACAGCTCAGAGCCTGGAGCCTGCTTCGGATTCTGTGTCTCCCTCTCTCTCTGCCCCTCCCCCACTTGTGCTCTGTCTCTCTCTCCCTCTCTCTGAAAAATAAATAAATGTAAAAAAAATAAAAAAAAAATTAGAACTCTCTGCCAATCACAGCAGTGTGGGGAAACAGACGGGTATGAAACATTTTCCTTTGACTTGAAGGCTAACAGGCCACAATCTATCATATGGCAGCATAAAATGAGTTATAGAATATATTGTGACATTAAAATCTTGGTCTAGTCTTGAAAGTGAATGACATAAACGCACCCCATCGTGCGGCCACACTTACACCTACACGCACGCGTGTACATTGGGAGCAAATGCGCCGGGGCCCCGCCCACACGTCCTCATACCTTCCGTGGCCGTGTGCGCCGGCATGACGCCCAACCACGAAAGCCCGCTCTGGGGGGGATTAACAGCCCCCGGGACTGAGCAGCCCCCAACGGTCCAGTGGCATGCTGGTGAATATTTAACAACCAACAGCGAAGCTTGATCTGTAGCGTTTGTTCATCCCTGTGGTGGCAATACTCCCACCAGGGCTGATTTCCAGCTGCCAACCCAACATAACCCAATTCACAAAAGTCCTGAGTTTTAACAACTGGCCCCTGGAGCTTGGATGAGCAAGTTCTAACACACTTGGGATCTAACACACATGGGATAACACTGAGGTGCAATTCCTCTCTCTTTCCCCGGGCTCCCCGCCGCGGGGTGACGGTATGGCTTCCCACAGAGCTAACCTGCCCCATAAGCCCCTCCGTCCCCTCTCAGTGCTTCTTGGGTTCCTCTCCAAAATAAACTGCTTTGCCTCTGGCTCTGTCCCCGGGGGGATTCCAAACTGAGGGAGAAAGCTTTGTCTGGGGCTGGCCTGGTCACTCGCCAGCTGTGTGCGTGATGACCAGAAAGCAAAGCCGCCCTTCTGTGCCTCAGTGTTCACATCTGGAAACTGGGGGTAATACCTGTCAGGATTGTCATGAAGACTCATATAATCCGTGCCAAGTTATTCCAGCATCCGTGAATTATATCTGTTTCTCATCACGATGAAAAACTGAGCCAGGAAATCCACTGTCTTGATAAAGCTTCGATTTAGAGAATAATTTTATCTGCTTAGCTGTCTTCGCTCTTTCTTTTTCTAAAATTAATTGATTTATGAAATCCCGTTGTACTTGACGTTGCTCCTGCCACATTGCTCAGAATAGAACCTTCTCGGCACAGGGATTTCATGTAATGAGGCATCCAGGGTGCACGTTAGACGCGTGAATTACCCATACATGCAGACACAAAGGCCCCAGAGGTGAGTCTGCGGTACGGGCTGCCCGCTTCCAGGCGAGTCAACATCGTGTGCCTGAAAATCTCCCACAAGCACGGATAGTAGGGAAGAAAACAAAGGCGCTGGCAACGTGCCATCCCAGAAACCATCCCCACTCAGGCGCTGTGACAGAGCCGGGGGACAGAGTCACTCACCCTGAGCGCTGAATTGGGTCTCCTGCAGGACGTTGATAATGTCCTCTCTCGGGGGCAAGCCGGGAAATTTTTCTTCCAGGATAGAGAGAATTTCTTCCTGCTTCTCTGAGATCTTCTCGGATTCCATGGTCATCCACTTGAAAAGGATGCTACCTAAAAGACATGAATGAAAATGGCCTTTCACTTTCCAGCCAAGCCAGGACGGGAGCCAGGAAAAATCCATGTTTTCTGGCTTGTCTACCCATACGTCCACTTTCAGTTTCTTGTCTGGACCAGTGGCCTCCATGGAGTAGCTTTCAAGAGGCAGGTGTTAGAAAACGCTTCAGATACTGTCTGCCCCGCCTCTCTGATTGCCAGGTATTGATCTCTGCAATGTAACTGCCTATTACACACTTCGTAGGACAGAGTTTATGGGTAAAGGAACAAGATGGATAGCTTTCCCCACCCACACAAACCTACAAAAATGATATACATGTTTTTTTTCATTTCAGAATGGAATTTAATGGCAAACTCTTTTGAAATATTAATATTATTTACTATTTCCCTTTAATATTCCCTTTAAGAGACCACAGAGGAGACTGCTTCCACTCATCACATTACAGGGTTCACATATGAACTTCTTCCTTTTAACAACTCAAGGACTGCATAGTCTGTCAGGAAAGGAATCGGACAAGGTGGTGAATCTGGAGCCCATTCTCAATCTCCCAGGAACCGCACACTTCTTCGAAGTTACTATTATCCATTTATGAGAATTCACAAACTGGGGGTAAATTACAGGCCTCGATTACACAGTAATTTGCCAACAGGAATGACCATCCTCTGACAAACTCCTGGAATTTTCTGTACACAATCTCACCACGAAAAGGAGGATTTGCCACTTGTCACATCCCCTTCCCCTGTATCTTGATCTGGGCTAACATGGAGCCACGGGGGAAAGAAAAGTTTTACTTATGGTGAATGAGGAAACTCTCTAAAAGTCGCCACACCTGTTGATTAATCAAGGTGTCACCATCTCTCCCAACATGGGGCTCAAACTCATGACCCTGAGATCAAGAGCCACCTGTTCCACTGAGCCAGCCAGGTGCCCCACCACTTGCCCATTTTATTTAAAAAAAAAATTTTTTTTTAACGTTTGTTTATTTTTGAGACAGAGAGAGACAGAGCATGAATGGGGGAGGGGCAGGGAGAGAGGGAGACACAGAATCGGAAGCAGGCTCCAGGCTCTGAGCCATCAGCCCAGAACCCGACGGGGGGCTCGAACTCACAGGCCGCAAGATCGTGACCTGAGCCGAAGTCGGACGCTTAACCGACTGAGCCACCCAGGTGCCCCACCACTTGCCCATTTTAAAACAGAAATAATACTGCTTTCCCAGCTTGCAAAGTTATATTGAGAATCAATGAATGTAAATATCATAATAACAGTAAATATGCCAAATATATTTAGAGCATTTATTTAAAGCATTTCATTTATTTATTTAAAGCATTTCA
Source organism: Neofelis nebulosa (assembly GCF_028018385.1). NCBI lineage: Eukaryota > Metazoa > Chordata > Mammalia > Carnivora > Felidae > Neofelis > Neofelis nebulosa. The sequence goes on along the minus strand of NC_080793.1, from coordinate 76,961,852 downwards.
TTCATTCATTCATTCATTCCTTCAACAAAGAAGCACTTGCTATGGGCAGGGCACAATGCTAGACGCAATGATTCAAGACTGAGATACAGACATTCATGCCCCTTGAAGCTCATAGTCGTTTAGGGGCTACAAATAAGTAAACACATACAATTCCGTCATTAGAGGGACGAGGAATATCACTGGGGGAATACGAAGTACTCTAGATTTAGACCAGAATCTAGGAGTCACAAAAGGCTTTGTAGAGAGAGTTAACCTTGGCTGAGACTTGACGGAGAACTTAATGTGAAGGAAAAGTAAGAAGATCATGGTCACGTAGACCATGTGCAAAGGCACTGAGGTGGGAGAGGCTCTGGAGGGATTCTTACAAAACGTAAATGTGAGGGGCACCTGGGTGGCTCAGTCGGTTAAACATCCGACTCTTGATTTCAGCTCAGACCGTGATCTCACGGGTGGTGGGACTGAGCCCCGTGTTGGACGCTGCACTTACAGTGAGAAGCCTGCTAGGGATTCTCTCTCCCTCCCTCTCTCTCTCTCTGCCCCTCACCCATCCCCCCCTTTCTCTCTCACTCAAAAATAAACAAACAGACGTTAAAAAAAGAATCCCTCTAGCTACCAAGCAGAGAATGAATCAGACAAAGCATACCAGGAGAATTAGAAGGCTGTTTTAGATGAGTGTCAGGGAAGAAGAGGTCCACAGGCGGAGAAGTGGACAGATTCAAGGTAAGTTATCACTTAAGGGTGGGGGGCAGCCAGCTGGATTCTTCAGTCTGACAATTTCTGGCACAGAATCCAAGACACAAAGACGGCTTTTCCACTCTTTGTTGAGGCAACGGTGAGTCTGAATTTCAAAAAAGACCCTCATCTGCTCCTGGCTCTGATAAACTACTTGTACCAAGAACAAGGAGAAAAGCTAGGTAAAAGACCAAAAAAAAAAAAAAAAAAAAAATTACACTAAAATATATTTTAAAAAATCTGTGATGACATCAGGCAGTTACCCAGGTGACTATCTTAAAAGTGAAGCTCCTGGAGAGAAGGAAAGCGCGAAGGGGTGACGCCCACGCTTGGTGTTGTTCGTCCTCCCTGGGTATTTGTTAATTTAGAAGTTGTCGCTAATGAGATAAGAAGATTCACGGATCTAACAATAGTTTCACAGGGATAGGGAGGCAAAAACTGAGGTTCAGGGCTCTCTGCAGAGAAGGAGTGTTGGGTTAAATAACCCAGGTTTTGAGAGGAGGCCCCTGGAGAGCCATACCCTGGGAAAGAGGTTGGAGAGAAATGATCTGCAGGGTGAGTCTGGTCCACCACCAGATTTTCTCAATAAAGTTTTGGTGGAATACAACCACACTTACTAACGTTGCTTATGGATGTTTTTGTGCTATAATGACGGTGTGAGCAGTTGCAACAGAGACCGTAGGCCTGCAAAGCCTAAAATATTTCCTGCTTGACTTTACGCCGATAAAGTTTGCTGACCTCTACCACAGCCAAAGGATGAAGCAAGAATAGATTAGTCCTCAAGACGACGCAAGTCCTGATTTGAGTCAGCTCAAACACAAAATAGATGAAGTTTCTCTGACATTCTTCTAGCTACCTCTGGTGCCAGAAGCCTGTCCTCTCTGGAGCAAACACATCTCATCATCCATCGCTTCATTGTCTCTACACCTTTCATGTATGCTGTTCAGCAATCAATGACAAACTACCAGGCATTAAAAAATATATATATGATCAAATGACTGAAAAGTTCGGGGGAAAAAAAAAAAACTCATGAGAGAAGGAACGGAAACAGAACTAGAGGAAATTTTTAAAAAGGAGCTGGAGAATTACAGTAGAGAATTAGAATCTATAAATAAAATATGCGAAAGAAATTTTTAAACTGCAAGTTTAATCATTGAATGTAAGAACTCAAAAAAAAAAAAAAATAGGCATGCCTGGGTGGCTCAGTTGGTTGAGTGTCCAACTTTGGTTCAGGTCATGATCTCACAGTTCGTGGGTTCCAGCCCCGCGTCGGGCTCTGTGCTGACAGCTCAGAGCCTGGAGCCTGCTTCGGATTTTGTGTGTGTGTCTCTCTCTGCCCCTCCCCTGCTTGCGCTCTGTCTCTCTCTCTCAAAAAATAAAATAAAGGGGTGCCTGGGTGGCTCAGTCAGTTGAGCGTCCGACTTCAGCTCAGGTCACAATCTTGCAGTTGGTGCGATCCAGCCCTGCATTAGGCTCTGTGCTGACAGCTCAGAGCCTGGAGCCTGCTTCTGATTCTGTGTGGGTGTCTCTCTCTCTCTCTACCCCTCCCCTGTTCATGCTCGGTCTCTCGCCCTCAAAATAAAATAAGCATTTAAAAAATAAATAAGTAAAATAAAAAGTTTAAAAAAACGTATAAAAAGAACTCAAAAACTATGTTCAATGACAGATGAGATCCACTGAGAAGATTAGTAAATTGGAAAATAAGTCAGAAGAAAATCTCCATGCTGAAGTATGGAGAGACTAAAGGGATGAAAAATCTACAGATGAGCATAAGAGACCCAGGGAACATGGAGAAAAGGCCTAACATACATGCAATGGAAGTTTCCCTTGGAGGAGAGAAAAACAGGACTAAGATTATATTTAAAAAGGCAACAGCCAATCACCTTTCAAAATTAATGAAAGATATTGCTCCATGGTATTTGTGTTCCACTATGAACCCAAATCAGGATAAACACAAAGAAAAAGACCTCTAGCCATATGACACTAAAACTGCTAAAAATTACAGAGAATAGAAATTTGAAATCAATCAGAAAAAGAAAACATGACTGTCAAAGGTACAACAATAAAAGGGAGAGCTGACCTCCTCCAAAATGATGAAAGCCAGAAGACAATGGAATTGTCTGCAAAGTACGGATAGAAAATAATTGCCAATCTAAATTTCTGTACTGAGTGAACACATGAAAAAATGAAGGCAAAATAAAGACGTTTCCAGAAAAATAAACTGAAATGGTCTGCCAAGAGAAAACCCACACTGAAAGCAAGTAGGAGCAGAAGAAAACCATTATATGTGGAAGCCAAGAAATGAAGGAAGAAAAGAGGCGCACTGGAGAACGAGAATACGTGGATAAGAATAAATCAATGTTCATGGCATAAAACAATTGCAATATCTTATGGAGTTTTAAATTTATGCGTGATTAAAATACATTCCAGTGGTGACAAATTGCAGAAGGGACCAAGTAGAGGTAAATCGCTCTACGGTTCTTGGATTGTCAGGGAAGTGATCAAAATATCAATTTATATGAAATTAGAATTGTATGTTATAACACGTATGTAACCACTAAAATAGCTTTCTTAAATAACTGATATCTCACAAACCAATGGGGGGAAATGTAACAGCAAAAATACTTTAATATAATAGGAGTAAAGAAATAAGGAAACGGAAGAAATGTGAGACAAGTTGAAAACAAACAGCAAAGGGGTGCCTGGGTGGCTCAGTCGGTTGAGCGTCCAACTTCAGCTCAGGTCATGATCTCACGGTTCGTGAGTTCGAGCCCCGCGTCGGGCTCTGTGCTGACAGCTCGAAGCTTGGAGCCTGGAGCCTGCTTCGGGTTCTGTGTCTCCCTTTCCCTCTGCCCCTCCGCCTCTCACACCTCTCACACTCTGTCACTCTTTCTCTCTCTCTCAAAAATAATATATTTTTTTAAAAGACAAAAGTATCAAACTGAATTTTAAAAGCCATAATAGCAATATACTGTTTTGACTTATGCCTTGGGGTGCCCGGGTGGCTTGGTCAGGTAAGTGGCTGACTTTGTAAAAGCACACCTGAGATATGGTGAAATATGTTGAGATATGTTGAAAGACTGAAAGTAAAAAAGTAGAAAAGATGGAATAATTGTATGATATATTAATTGGAGACAAAGTAGACTAAAGTTCCCTCTCAGCAACTCTAAGAACCAGTAGGGAAAAAAGTCTGTAAAGATGTAGAATATTTGAGCAACATGACTAGCAAAGTTGACCAAACTGGCATGTATTAAACACTGTCATCAACAATGGCGGACTAGACGTTCTTGTTTAGCACAAATAAGACATTAACCCAAACTGACCATCTGTTGAGGCATAAATCAAGTCTTTTTTTATTTTTTTAATGTTTACTTTTGAGAGACGGGGGGGGGGGGGGTGGGGGGTGGGGAGGAAGGGTGGAGAAAAAGGGGGACACAGAATCCAAAGCGGGCTCCAGGCTCTGAGCTGTCAACACAGAGCCCAACGCGAGGCTCGAACCCATGAACTGTGAAATCATGACCTGAGCTGAAGTCGGCCACCTAACTGATCAAGCCACCCAGGTGCCTCAAGTCTTAACAAATTTCAAAAAATTGCAACCACAGAGTTACCACCTATGGCCACCATAACAGTCTAAAAATCAGTAATAGAACAAAACTAGCAAATTCCCAAATATTAGAAAATTAAACAACACATTTCTTTTTTTTTTTTAAATGTTTATTTTATTTTTGAAAGAGAGAATGTGCAAGCAGGGGAGGGGCAGAGAGAGAGGGACACACAGAATCCAAAGCAGGCTCCAGGCTCTGAGCTGTCAGCACAGAGCCGGACGTGGGGCTGGAACTCAGGAGCCATGAGATCACGACCTGGGTCAAAGTTGACACTTAACTGACTGGACCACCCAGGCGCCCTAAACAATGCATTTCTAAATAACTCATCGTAAAAGAAGAAATCACAACATATTTGTGGGGCGACTGGGTGGCTCAGTCGGTTAAGCGTCCGACTTCAGCTCAGGTCACGATCTCGCGGTCCGTGAGTTCGAGCCCCACGTCGGGCTCTGGGCTGATGGCTCAGAGCCTGGAGCCTGCTTCCGATTCTGTGTCTCCCTCTCTCTCTGCCCCTCCCCCGTTCATGCTGTGTCTCTCTCTGTCTCAAAAATAAATAAACGTTAAAAAAAAAAAAGAAATCACAACATATTTGTAATGTATTTTAATTGAATGATAATGAAAATATGACATTTAAGTGTGTGGGATGCAACCGAAGCTATGCTCTGAGGAAAAAAACCTTTAAAAGCATCAGATGTTAGGGGTGCCTGGGTGGCTCAGTTGGTTAAGCACTAGACTCTTGGTTTTGGCTCAGGTCATGATCTCACAGTTTGTGAGTTCGAGCCTCAAAATGGGCTCCACACTGATAGCACTGAGTTTGCTTGGGATTCTTTCTCTCTCTCTCTCTCTCTCTCTAACTTAAAAAAAATTTTTTTTTAAAGCATCAGATGTTAAAAAAAAACAGCGAATTTAACTAAAACATGTCAAAGGAAGGATATAATAAAAATATAAGTGTATTTATATATAAATATAATAGTTATATAATATATAATAATATAATATATAATATAAATTTTGCAATTTGCATAAAAATATAGTTTTTTAACTGTTTAAGAAAAAAAAGAGAAGAGCGAGAGAAGGGCATATTTTACCAAAATGAGGAATGAAACAGTAACATACTACAGATTCTCCTAATACTAAGAGATAAGAACAAACTGTAATAGATTATAAAATTTGTCCGAAAATACTCCTGAATAAGTGCTTCTGAATAATACTTCTGAATACTTCTGAAAAAAAAAAAAAAACCCTCAACTTGTGAAGCCTGGCAGGAAAGAAATTTAAAATGTAGATGGTTTTGTATCTGCATAAAAATGAGTCCCATTTCATGGCTCAGTCGGTTAAGTGGCCGACTTCGGCTCAGGTCATGATCTCGAGGTCCGTGAGTTCAAGCCCTGCGTCAGGCTCTGTGCTGACAGCTCAGAGCCTGGAGCCTGTTTCGGATTCTGTGTCTCCCTCTCTCTGACCCTCCCCCGTTCATGCTCTGTCTCAAAAATAAATAAACGTTAAAAAAAATTAAAAAAAAAAGAGTCCCATTTCAGGGCACCTGGCTAGCTCAGTCGGTGGAGCGTGTGACTCTCCATTTCAGGGTTGTGAGTTCAAGTGCCCATATTGGGAGTAGAGTTTACTTAATAAAAAAAAATGTTTTTTAATGAATCCATTACACTTACTATCCATTGTTCCGAACTTCTAAGAGATACACTGATTTTATACAAACTCTTCCAAAGAATAGAAAGAGAGAACACTTCCCAATTTATTTTCTTTCAGAACCTAGCATAATCTCAATACCAATATCCAACAGGGACATCACAAGAAAGCAGAATTAAAGGCAAGTCTCTTAAATAAGCATAGCAAAAAAAACCCCAAACCAAACAAAAAACTTTTTAAACTAGTCCCAAACCAAATTAGCAATATATTAGAGGTTATTATGTAGTCACCAGGTAGGGATTTCCTAGGAATTAAAGGACAAATTAGGGGCACCTGGGTGGCGCAGTCGGTTAAGCGTCCGACTTCAGCCAGGTCACGATCTCGCAGTCCGTGAGTTCGAGCCCCGCATCAGGCTCTGGGCTGATGGCTCGGAGCCTGGAGCCTGTTTCCGATTCTGTGTCTCCCTCTCTCTCTGCCCCTCCCCCGTTCATGCTCTGTCTCTCTCTGTCCCAAAAATAAATAAAAAACGTTGAAAAAAAATTAAAAAAAAAAAGGACAAATTAACATTCAAAAATCAACCAATATAATGCAGCATATTAACAGAAAAGAATATCATCTGACCATCTCAGGAGATGTCAGGTAGTAAAACTATCTAAAATCCAGGATTTAATCATTATATAAAATCTCAGCCAAGTGGGAATGGAACACAACTGCCTTAATTTGATGAAGGACATTTATAAGAAGCAAATCAAAAAAGTAAACCTTGTATTTAACTGTGAAATACTGAAAGCCTTCCACCTCAGATCAGGAATGAGACACCTGCTATTTCTATCCATCACGGCACCCTGGCCAGAGCAATGAGACAAGCAAAACAAGTAAAAGGTAGAAGGAAAGGAAAAGCAGATCTAAAAACTGTCTTTCCTCACAGATGATATGTTTGTGTATACAAAAAACTCAAAAGAACCTACAAATGAGCTTGACATTGTAAGTAAACTTAGCAAGGGCGCTTGGTACCACTTTAATAACACAAAAATCTCCTGTATGTCTATAAACCATCACAATTAGAGAACTGGATTTAAAAATTAAAAAAAAACTGTAATAGCATCAAAATGTAAGATCCTTAAGAATAAATTTCACAAAAACGCGCCTGTCTCACAGTCGAACTAAGAATCATCTTTTTTTTTTTTTTTTTTGATTTGGGGATCTTAATTTTTAAATACATACAATAGAAAGCAGTATTCAGAAAGTAGCATTGCACTAAACAAAGTCCTACAGAATAAGTCACTGAGACTTCCAACATTGATTTATGAGTCTGACATGAAAATGCAAAACACGACATACTAATGTAGGTGGGAAAAAAATAACTCAAAATCTTTCTCACCAACAACTCCGAGTTGTTTTTACTGCAAAGGAATGGTTATGGCCCAGCCTTATTCAAGGGATTCACCGATAGCAAATTTTTCTATTTCACATTAAAGACCCATTTACGTATATGCTTAACTAAATATCAATGTCAGGCCATATAAGCAGCCAAAGTCACCTCGTGGCAAAATCAAACCTGTTTTTGGAGTAAGAGTTGATTTAACTTCCAGCAAATTCTGCAGAACTAAAAAAATATATATATATTTAAACCCATACACATGTACCCAACAGTGTCGCAGCTATTCACAGGCCAGGGGGGTTTAACAAGAAGCAACAAAGAAAGCAATTATAATAAAATTATAACAAACATTTCATTCCCTTAGAAAAAAAATCAACCACAATGTGCTTTGTTCAAAAGAATGGCAAAGCGAAGGACCTTTTGCCAAAAGCAATCGCAGTACATTAATATTAAACATGATCTAATGAAGTCAGAAGTGGTTTGGGGAAAACATTCACCACAGTAAAGGCATATTCTGCATGATAAATTCTTAGCAGAAAAGAAGGGATTCAAACCCCTTTCCTTGTTTCACTTGGGATTGATTCTTTTTTATACTGAAACAAAAAAATTAAGGAATGAATAACAGAGGCGGGGGGAGAAGAAAGGAGAAAAAAACAGAAAATACAACTTCGCAGTTTTGCCTGAAAAGGGATAATAAAAAAGAAGCCTATTATTCTAGTGCTTAATAATCTTATCGATTTAAAACATGTGAATTTAAGAACAAGGCTTATCTTGGCATGGCATAAGAACTCGGAGGTTGAGGAATTGTTCTGGTTTTATATCTAGCAAAAAAAAAAAAAAAAAAGTAATTTCTTTCCTGTACCCACCACACAGATCTTCCCTCTTCCTGAGCAAAACAGGATGGATGAAATTCCCTTTGGACTCTGTAACCATTTTGGGAGACAGATGATTCACTGGGAGACATGATTCCCTCTTTGGGCAGGAGAGGAAAAAAAAAAAAAAGAAAAGAAAAAATCTGGCTCTGTTCCTTTCCCATCTGACCTCCTTAAAAGGATCTTTTTTGAAGCTGTTAATCCAGGCTACTAAAATAGCAAGCAACTATTCTTTATTGAAGTTCAAATGGCATTGCCAATAGAAAGGAGAGACTGCGTTTTCTTGAAAACCTAGGACATAGGTTTTCTGCGTCCTACGCGATGAACAATTGCCATCATTTGGTTTGCTATACGTAGTGAGGCTCTGTCGAGGTCTTATACAAATAAATGTGACAGGCCTTTCGGTGGGGGGAAGCGTGGTCTTAATGGAAACCTGATTGGTAATCAGTGGCTGCAGTCTTATCATTGCCAGCTGGTTCCCAGAAACACACACGCGTGTGCACACACACACAAAAACACACGCACACAAATCCCCAATGCGATGATTCAGCAATTTAATGGAGCTTACATTTGGCAATACTCCTCCGGTGCACACCTCTGGGGAAATTAAAGAACACGGACCGAGGATTCTGGCAGGTCCATAATCGTTTGTTTTTGGCAAGCACTCAGGGCATAGCCCAGCACCAACTTTAGGCCACTCTGACTGCATCCAGTGACTTTTAGAAAGATGCAGATTGCAGCTTGTTTGAAAACGATACCAAAAAGGTCATAGAAGCAGAGAATAGGAAGGGAAAGAAAGGAAGAGCAGAAAGAGCCGACAAGGAAAGGCAGAAGGGGAGAAAAAAATAAAATAAAATAAAGAACCACAACAGAAGAAACAGATGTGGGGTGGGGGAGACGAGTAAAATCTCACTTCCAAAAGCCAGGGTCATTTAGGATCCCATCCGAACAAGCACATTCTCTTCGTAGACAAGTAACTTCTTACACAAATAATTGCAAAGTAATCTATGGAAGTAAATCTGTGTCTTTCCAGATAAAAGTGATACTAACGATCTGTATCTTGAAATCTCTAAGTTTGAGGTATGTCTTCTTAAAAGAGCACAGCAAGACCTAGCTTTTGTAAGAAGTAGCAATTTAAGGAACCGCAAATTATGTCAACTTCATTAAATCAACGTCTGAACACACACTGGCCGTGAGTGAGTCACCTGTTGACATTTGTCCGTAACTGTCCCGCCAGGGCCCAGAGGGTACAATTGTTATAGAAGCACAGCAGGTTATTTCTACCTTGGCAACAGGATACCTGCTTCTAATTGGTATATAAATGATCTTTTAACAACATCCGTTATAACGAGGTTCTACCTCAATATTCTAATACAATGTTCTCCCACAAGGTAAACACTGTGATATATATATATAAATATGTAATTCATATCTTTATAATCAATATATTTAATAATATTTTATATTTATATTTATATTAAATTAAGATATAATTATACGATTCTATGATTAATGTATAATTAATTATACTTAATATTTAATAATAATGAATACATTTAATATAAATATATATTTCTACAGCAGTAAGTATAAGACTATAAAAGAGTCCAATATGATTGAATTTAAATACTTCCTGTATTTAGAGAAAAAGAGCAACATGTAGACTAAAGAAATTTAGAATGGAAAATAAGGTTGCTAGTCTTAATGGTGAAGTTGATTAAAACAACACCAATACACCAATTGGAGAGTTGAAACTATCAGACACACAGCACCCAGTTCCTGTGTAAACCGCTACTTCATATGACTGAGGATGTCGATGACATTATTAGGGGTATTTTCCGGAAAACTGATGTACGGAAAAAATTCTCAGATTTTTTTTTAAATGAGGAACTGGCATATGTATTTGTTTTAGTAACGATATAATTACAGTGAATTTGATTTCGATTTTTTCATTGGCTCCAAGAAGCTCATACACCAAGTTCTGGACTGAATACAATTTTTACAATTTTTATTCCTTTCTCAATATGTTGTTTTGTTTTTCTGGACTCTTTTGTCCTTGTTTTATTATATGTGCATGCGTTTCTGTAAACAACTTCAAATATTCTATGGGAGAAGGAAGGACCTGAGTAACGAACGGAAAAATGACAGATGACCGACTTCTGCAAATAGTACATTTGATATAAATGTAAAGATCTAATAACAATGAGAGTATATGCTATATGATTCCATTTACATAACATGCAAAGCAGGCAAAACCAATCCGTGGTGTTATGGGTACATCCGGAAGGAGTAAAACTATAAAGGAAAGCGAGGAAGCATGGGTCATAAAAATGAGAATGCCGGTTACCTTTAAGGAGGGACCGAGGAGTGATGGGAAGGAGCACAAAGAGGTCTTTTTATTCAATTTCTTTACCTGGGTAATTGTTAAAAGGATGTTCCTTTTGTGATAATACTCTGAGCTTTTTATATTTATGTTTTGTCTTCCTTTCTGTATATGTAGTATACTCCACAAGAGGATTAAAATTATATATATATATATATATATATATGTAGACAAACAAAAGGTGAATAAAAACAAAGTCTTGCAAAAAACAGAATAAGTTCTACCAGGATTTCTAAAAACTAAATAAAAATAAGAAGAGGGTTCATTACTGGAAAGGACAATGTCCAAATTCTGGGCGTTAAGAATGTTGGAGGGATGGGCAGGAACGAAATGGATGTTACTCTTTCACAGAACTACCTAAATCAACACATTCACAAAAAGGAAAGTTATAGGGGTGCCTGGGAGACTCCGTCGGTTAAATGGCTGACTCTTGATTTCAGCTCAGGTCACGATCTCACGGTTCATGGAATCGAGCCCCACATCGGGCTCCACGCTGACGGCGGGGGGCCTGCTTGGGATTCTCTCTCCCTCCCTCCACCGCCCACATCTCTCTCTCTCAAAACAAACGTTAAAAAAGTAGAAAGCATATACACAATGGTGCACAATGCCTCTTAACGACAGTACTTCCTGAGGCGGCAGAGACACATCAGGGGAGCAGTGAACAAAACACATTAGGTCTCCTTTCTCATGAAGCTTGCATTCCGGAGTGAGGGAGCAAAAGGGAGGAAGAAAGCCGTGATAGACAGAAAGATTAGGAGACAGACAGAAATAAGCGTTCCAGAAGGAAGGCACAGTTTGTATAGATCCTCAAGAGTGGAAAGAGTTTGGCATATCTGAAAAAGCCCCTGTCCCCGGAACACGCGATGGGAAAAGAAAGGTTGAAACGCACGAGAGGATATCAGAGCAGGCAGGGGAGATGTCAAGTTCCAGACTGCGGGGCTTGGGGATGGTGATCGGGTTTTGACTGCGATGGATTTTGACTTTCAGGAGATCGATATGACCGGTTCACACTTGCCAAAGGCCGTTCTGACTGCTTCGTAGACAATGGATTTCATGGAGGAAAGAGGGCAACACTCAGGCGGCCATTGCATTAGTGGAGGAGAGGCAGAGTTGCAGCTCCAAATGCATTACTAGCAGCAATGGTGGGAAAGTGGATGGATTCTTACACAAGAGATTGTGTAAGAAGTTCAGACAGAGAGTCAGCAGGACTGGCTAATGGATCAATGTGGGAGGAAAGGTAAAGGAAAGAATCAAATATAACGCCTCGCCTGTGGCTTGAGTAACGGGTGGTGGGTGGGTCGGCGGGGCCTTTTACTGACACGGGGAAGCCGGGATAAAAGCAGGCTTGGAGGTACAGGGAACTAACGGGGTCCATCACAGCCGTGTCAAGGTGGTGGTGCTAGTGAGACATGCATGCGAAGATCTCACACGGGCACCGGAGATGAACCTGGAATGTTAAAGAGAGATCTAAAACCTCAGAAGGAAGTGAGGTCACTCAAGGATACTGTATAGACAAGAAACAGACTCCTAACTCTAGAGAACAAACTGACGGTTGCCTGAGGGGAGGGGTGGGCAATGGGTGGAAAAGGTGATGGGGATTAAGCAGGGCACCTGTTGTAACGAGCACCGGGTGACAAATGGAAGTGACGAATCACAATATTGTACACCTGAAACTAATATTACGCTGGATGTTAACTAACGGGAACTTAAAGGGAAGCTTTAGATAAAAGGATAATATACAGAAAAAATGTCCCAGGATGAAGTTCGAGGGCGCTGCCATATTTCAAGGTTGAGCAGAAGAGGAGTTTACCAAGCAAGGCTAAGGAAGAGTAGGCCCGACCTCTTGCACGTTAAGGAACACTCTGAAAATCACCATGTTTTCTGCAGCCTAGCAGGCTAAGAGGCATACTGAGGGTCCTCTCCAAGGATGAGGAGATCAATATCCTGACTCAACTGAAATCCGTTTACAGCGCACCACGGTGCCTTAGCATGGTGTGTTCTAGGATATGACCACAGGAATGAAAGGCAAAGAATAATCAAATTGACCAAGTATTTTTTTCATGCTAAATTCGGGGGGGGGGGGGGATTAGTATAAAGTTTATAATAATATATCCTCCAAAGAGGTCTAATTAGGATATTTTTAAAGACTCTTCCAAGTCTCAGCCATAAATATTTAGTCTCACGACATCTGGAAACAGTCTTCAAAATTCTTGATGGCAAGGTGCGCATAGAAATTTTATGTTCCTTCCAGACGTAGAAGAACGCATAAATACATTCTAGAAATGTGTGTCAAGTTAATGGTTATTTTGAGCACCCCAAAATATAAAATAACAGCTGTGTATAGAGACAACCTTTTGGAAAGAGAACTATCCATGTTATGAAAATAAGGAATGCTAACATTATTTATAGACAATAAATACCTCCCATTGGGTTTGGTGTTAATGCATGATCAGAAGACCATGAAATCGAACTTTGAGTTGAGTGAATGTAACAAAATTTGACTCGATTCCCTTCTGACGCCTACTAAAGACTGATATTCCATCACCCCTCCACCTGTGTACATCCACGTCCACATGCACACTTTGGCCAAAGGTCTCCAGAGCCTTCTTTCCACAGTATGAAGCCACCTTCCAGGCGTAGGGACTCTGGACTCTCTCATGACACATTGCATTGCAGTCTTTGCACATAGAGGCACTTCCTCCTCTTACATCCCAGTGTCCAGGCAGCAAGGAAGTGATGTCCCATTCTGCCAACTTCCTAAGGCCACTTCAAGGCCAACCTTATGGAAAACCTCCAATGAGAAGAAAAACCAAGGTCCTTTACCATACCTCTAATTCTCGATAGCTCTGCCAACTAAGACCAACATAACTCATAAAAGGGGTCTGCATCCCTTCTAATTCCCTAAATCTCCATAGCATCATTATTATCAACGTCAACAACAAAATCATACCTCTGTGCCAACGTATCACAGTATCGCAGTTTGATCTGTTTTTACTATTTACAGAAAAGCAAGATGATGAGCAATTTGTGGACCAACTGCCTTTCGTTCCGACTAAATAACACACGTATTTTTTGAACAATAAACCAAGCTTCTTAGTTTGCAAGAAATTGAAACAAACGACTCTCTCGTGTTTGATCATTTGCACTGCTAAACAACTTCCCTCGTGGCTGGGATCCCCAATTACCTTTATTTTCCTTCTGCTCTGTCACAGAGATAAATGATCATAGTTACTTGGTTTAGTTGGGGGCACGGTTTCCCACAGAGCATTTTTACAGATGTCCATTGTCAGAAAAATATTTAAAACAGGTTTACTGGGGCCATTAGTTGTAAAATATTTACAGGAGTCACAAAACTTGGACATTTTCCTCTCCACATTGTGGAAGAGACAGGAAGAGAAGGAAAGTGTCCTCAAAAGACTAGCTTCAGGGGCGTCTGGGTGGATAACAAGTGGTAAGCATCTGACTCTTGATTTCGGCTCAGGACATGATCTCATGGTTTGTGAGTTCAAGCCCCGCATCGGCCTCCACACTGTTAGTGCAGAGTCTGCTTGGGATTCTCTCTCTCTTTCAAAATAAATAAATAAACTTGGGGCGCCTGGGTGGCTCGTCGGTTAAGCGTCTGACTTCAGCTCAGGTCATGATCTCACGGTCCGTGAGTTCAAGCCCCGCGTCAGGCTCTGTGCTGACAGCTCAGAGCCTGGAGCCTGTTTCAGATTCTGTGTCTCCCTCTCTCTCTGCTCCTCCCCTGTTCATGCTCTGTCTCTGTCTCAAAAATAAATAAACGTTAAAAAAAAATTAAAAAAATAAATAAATAAATAAATAAACTTAAAAAATTAAAAAAAAAAAAAACAGTGGCATCAACATTTTCTTGGTCTTCTCCTTCCTTTTTAAAAAATTCTGTCAGTCTGTTAATCACTGTTTTTCACTTTCTTGTGTTAAATACTTCCGAGAAAAATCTATGTCTACCATGTTCAAGATGGATTATTGAAAGAAAAAAAAAAAAGCTTTATACAACACCCAAAGCTGTCCTACGTAGACAATAATGAATTTTTGTGGTAATTTTGGGCCACCAAAGTCAACTAACAATTTTCAGGTTAGAAAGCACTTTTTGGAAGTGGCGGGCTCCATGAGTGTAAAAGAAAGATTAAAAAAGGTAGGGGCGCCTGGGTGGCTCAGTCAGTTGAGCGTCCGGCTTCGGCTCAGTCTCACAGTTTGTGGGTTCGAGCCCCGCGTCGGGCTCTGTGCTGACAGCTCAGAGCCTGGAGCCTGCTTCGGATTCTGTGTCTCCCTTTCTGTCTGCCCCTCCCCAGCTCATGCTCAGTCTCTCTCTCTCTCTCTCCTTCAAAAATAAAAACATTAAAAAACATTTTTTTTTAAAAAAAGAAAGATTAAAAAAGGTAATTGACGATGGTGTGCTGGGAACACAGTGTTTAAAGGAGGCGAAGTTAAGACGGAAAATATTACAATGCCAATGAGGTGGTAAAGTGACTGTAAAAGTCCTGACACAAAATCACCAAATTCAAACGTGTTTATTTTGTCATCCAAGCAGTGTTCCGCAAACCAAGCTTCTGTCGGTACCAGGAGATATTTCGATGTGAGGAGAGGATTCTGGCCTGAGTCACACTGCTGTGGGACCAGAACCGCCTCTGGAAGCTCTGGACGGCCAGAGGAGCCATTCTGGCTCCCCAACAGAGGTGAGGCAGTTCCAGTTAATAGTGAAACAGCAAAGACCCTTCATGCCTATTTTTAAACGCACATTGTTAATATTCAGTGTAATGCTACTCTTTAACAAACTCTTTACTCCCCGCTTCCCTGATGAAGCTTCCCGCGGTCTTTAAAGGGGTTGTTAAGCCAAGAATGGATCACACTCATTCTGCATGAGCAGGTCGAGAAACACTCCATTAAGCCTTCCAGTATTTAATAGAAAGAGCCATCTCTCACCTCTGAGGAGATGAGCCAGCTGCTCGGTGATGAGCTCAGGAGCCTCCCGGAGAATCTCTTTCACCACAAGGGAAGAGGAAGACTCTCGGAACTCAAGGCCGCCATCGCTCTGCTCCACTGGATTAATGACTTTGACAACCGCTGATTCTAAAGTTTGGTCCTCGCTGTAAAGCAAATGGCGGAGAGGAAAGGAAAGGGATGTGGCACATCGTCTTACTTTCTGGAAGTATTTAATCTCTGCTCTCACACAAAAGACTTCCTCTCAACGGCCAAAAAGATGAGGAAGCTCACGTGACCCTTAGCCTATGCTTCACTTTCCATATTACCTAATTACCCTCCCCCCGCCCCGAAAGGCTTAGTCGTAGCCCCTCACGCCATAGCACTTGTCTCTTGTTTTGCTGTTGAAAAATAATAATAAATCATAATAGTAATAGTAATAGTAATAATAATGGCTGCCATTTACTGAGCTTCCCCTGCAGGCCAGACACCATTATCAGGCCAGAAGGAATGTCACCAAGTCTTCTACACGATGACCCTATGAAATGGGTTCTAGTGAAACCCTCATTTTTAACATGAGGAAACAGGGGCACATGGGTGAGTCAGTCGGTTGAGCATCCAACTCCTGATTTCGGCTCAGGTAACGATGCCAAGGTCGTGGGATCAAGCCCCATGTCAGGCTCCATGCTGAGCATCTATCCTGCCTAAGATTCTCTCCCTCTCTCTCTCTCCCTCTGCCTCTCTCCCTGGCATGTGCGCTCTCTCTCCCTCTAAAATGAATAAATAAATACACATTTTAAAAAGTTAAAAATGGGGAAACAGAGGCACAAAGCGGTTACGAAATTTGTCCAAGGTCACAAAGCTTATAAGCAGACTAGCTTGTGTTTGAACCCTGATGTGGTTTCAGAGCTTGCATATCTGGTCACAGTGCTGGAGACAAATGACCACGGGCTTATTTACTTCCACCATCATCCTTTTTTTTTTTTTTAATTTTTTAAAATTATTCTTTAGTGTTTATTTATTCTGGAGAGAGACAGAGTGCGAGTGGGGCAGGAGCAGAGAGAGAGGGAGACACAGAATCCAAAGCAGGCACCAGGCTCTGAGCTGTCAGCACAGTGCCCGGACAGGGCTCGAACTCAAGAACCATGAGATCATGACCTGAGCCGAAGTCGGACGCTTAACTGACTGAGCCACCCAGGCGCCCATCCCCCCCACCCCCACCCCCCACACTGTCATTCTTCACATGTGAGATGAGTTGGGTTTATCAAAGGCAGAAAGAAAGAGGTGAATAAGGCTGACGTTGGTCTTTCCGTCTGCCAGAAACAAATGAGTGGGAATGAAGGAAATAAAGATCTCAATTTTGGAAAGCATTCTGTTTCATAAATAGTCCTGAAGCTCAAGTTCACAGTGTCAGTCCCCAAACCAGCAGTTTTTCAGTTTTCATTGGGAACAAAACTCTTCCAAAGATTCTGACTTCCCAAGATTTCTTTAGCTTCTTGCACTGCCTTTATCCATATTTATTCACATGAATTGGTTTGTAAAAGTGAGCACATAAATTGAGTCAAGGAGGTGATCATCCCGAACACTGATCATTGAAGTCAGTCAGATAACCTCCCGGTAACTCTCAGCCAACAACTGATTAATAAATAGGCAAAAGAGTTTGTGTTTCAAGCGGCATGGGGATAAAAACAGCCCCACGCGAGCAGACTGTTTTCAAAACTCTTTAGAGCTGAATGAACTGCATGACAGGCAGGTCAATGTACTCGTACCTAAATATGCTTCCTACAAAGAGTTAAATAGGGGCGCCTGGGTGGCTCAGTCGGTTAAGCGTCCCACTTCAGCCCGGGTCACGATCTCGCGGTCCGTGAGTTCGAGCCCCACGTCGGGCTCTGGGCTGATGGCTCAGAGCCTGGAGCCTGCTTCCGATTCTGTGTCTCCCTCTCTCTCTGCCCCTCCCCCGTTCATGCTCTGTCTCTCTCTGTCTCAAAAATAAATAAACGTTAAAAAATAAAAATAAAATAAAAGAGTTAAATAAAAAATTAGATATTAGTACAAGTTCTTATTTCATGCACACTAACATCAATATCCACTGGTTATGGTCCTAAACCATCAGCAAATTGGCAAAGTGTGCAAAAAAAAACCTACTGTCTCAAACCACTGAGGTATTTACTAGTGACTCTTCATTCAATAGCACTACAGAGCTTATCAAAAGGGCATCTTTGGGGGCGCCTGGGTGGCTCAGTCGGTTAAGCGTCCGACCTCGGCTCAGGTCATGATCTCGCGGTCCCTGAGTTCGAGCCCCGCGTCGGGCTCTGTGCTGACAGCCTGGAGCCTGTTTCGGATTCTGTGTCTCCCTTTCTCTCTGCCCCTCCCCCACTCACTCTCTGTCTCTGTCTCTCTCCACCCCCCCCCCCAAAAAAAAATTGAATAAAACATTTAAAAAAATTTTATGGGTGTGTGGGTGGCTCAGTCGGTTAAGCCTCAAGCCTCCGACTTTGGTCCAGGTCATGATCTCATGATTTGTGGGTTTGAGCCCCGTATCAGGCTCTGTGCTGACAGCTCGGAACCTAGAGCCTGCTTCACATTCTGTGTCTCCCTCTCTCTCTGCCCCTCCCCTGCTCGTGCTCTGTCTCTCTCTCTCAAAAATAAATACAGATTTAAAAAAAAAATTTAAGATTTAAATAAAAGGGCATTTTGGGGCTGGGTTGGAAAGTCCTTGAAGGTAGACAATTTGTCTCATTCCTCTTTACGTACCTTGAGATTCTTGCACTAGTTAGCAACTCCTAAGTATGTACTGAAGGAGGCAGAAGACCCACATTGAATCCAAACTCTTCTACTAACTTTATGTGGTACCCCTGCAACAGTGGGTCTCAGATTTCTTGTCCATAAAATAACAAGTTTGAACTGCACGGACTTTCAAAAATCCATCCCGCTCTTATAGTATAAAATGGCATGAATGAAAGAGCCAATGATCAAATGACTTTCACAGCTGTTCTCTACAATTTTTCACTTCACCACTGAGATGTCTTTCTTGAGAACCTTTCGGTTTTAGTTAGCATGTAATTTCAGTTTTCATTACACATTTACAGCATCAGTACATAGGACTGTTGTGTTGCTACAATAAACTGTTTCAGATTGTTCAAAATTATAATTTTGGTCAATTCTCCAAGAACTTTCCACTCAGAGATGTCATATTTGAAATGCAAAGGCCAAAACAGAGAGCTGGCATGGCCCAAAGTTTGCCGTAAGAGAAGAAAAAATATTCTTTTTCTTCCGATGTCCTCTGCCTTTAATGCATCTCCCTAAGCCACAAAAGTCCTGAATGAGGTGGTACTTTTCCCATAAGGGCCTTGGTTAAAGGCCTTACCTCCAGAGCCTTACCTCGCCAGCACATTGCTGCCAACGAGCGTTATAGATAACTTCCCTTCATCATTTAGCTGATGCAGATTAATTTCATCTCGGAATATGTGGAACGATTCAGAGATGTTCAGCTCTTCTAAAATAAACCTCGTCTCAGTGAAGTAATTGAATTCAGTTCTTGGTATGTTCAGCACTGGCAAACAGAGAACTCCAGGTGGACTGACCTACCGAGAAGAAAGTTGGCTGAATCACTGACAACAGCGAGAGGAGAAAAAGCACAACTCCGTGTTTTACACGCCCGAGGGTAATTGTAAAGCGAACAAAAGTCTTTTGGCCTCACTAACCCGGATGACATTCAAAATCGATTCTTCCCGAACCCAATTAGTAGAGCAGTATCTACAGGCAAATGGCCCCTAATATTTTTTAAACACTTGTTACTCTCCATGAAACCTCTCGTGCCTTATTTTAAATATCTTATGTCTCATTTCAACATCTCCACGATTAAAAATATATATATGCGCCACACACACACACACACTCACACACACACATTCTCCTTTTCAGGGGAAACAAATTCATAGGTCTTTATGGAATTAGCAGAAAATCAGAATGATTACTGCAGGGCAGATGAGGACTGTGTGATACAGAAAGGCATGTACGTCCCATGGACATGGGATGCCTGCCATTGAGCTCCAGCCAATGGTTTACATGCAAAGATTTCAGGTTTTTTCAGGATAAGAATCTTTCAATTACTCAAGAAAAGCTGAAAATCTAGATCTGAGGCTGTTATCTACGATGTTTGTTACAATTAATTTTTCTAAATTAAAAACACTATGGAGGTTAACAAAAACTCATTTATGAGCCAGAGTTGGCCTACACACTACCAGATTGAGATCTCTGTTCATTTCTTATATTAGAAAAAAAAATCACATATTAACAAACTTGTTATTAAAAAATTGTTGGGTGGGGGTGCCTGGTTGGCTCAGTCGGTTAACTACCCAACTCTTGATTTCGGCTCAGGTCATGATCTCACGGTTCGTGGGTTTGAGCCCCATGTCAGGCTCTATGCTGACAGCACGGAGTCTGCTTGGGATTCTCTGTCTTCCTCTCTCTCTGCCCCTCCCCTACCTGTGCTCATGTGCATGCGCTCTCTCTCTCTCCAAATACATAAATAAAGTTAAAAAAATGTTTTAAAAAATTGTGGTAAGAAGGGGAAACAGGAGACGGTAGGAGTTGGAGAATTTCAGATTCACATACTTTTCCATAGGAATTTTTTAAAAATAAGGGTTCTTTGAAAAATTACTATGAGTGCACAGCAATAAACCCCAAATATCCCTGAGAGAAGGTGGGGTTTGGTAACACTGAATTTTTGCATAAAGTAAATGGCCTTTGTTCTCACATCATCACCAGCTCTGTCAAAGCATAGTGCTTATTACACAATTTTAATATCTTTGTCATCTATCTCCTTTCCTGGCATTAACAAGGCAGCGATTTTTGTCTTTTTTGTTCAGTCATGTTTCCTAGTGCATAAAACAATCTGGCGCATAGTAGGCATTTAATACTTGTTTGTTGAGTGAAATAAATGAATCACCCATTGCTGTAGTATATAAAGCACAAAGCCATTCCAACAAAGTGCTTTTTCTTTTAACTGTCAGGCTAATCCTGAATCACAGTTGGGCAATAATCATTAGAAATTTATGTATAGCCAAATCAAAACCACACTGAGATACCACCTCACGCCAGTCAGAGTGGCTAAAATGAACAAATCAGGAGACTATAGATGCTGGCGAGGATGTGGAGAAATGGGAACCCCCTTGCACTGTTGGTGGGAATGCAAACTGGTGCAGCCGCTCTGGGAAACAGTGTGGAGGTACCTCAAAAAATTAAAAATAGATCTACCCTATGACCCAGCAATAGCACTGCTAGCAATTGACCCAAGGGATACAGGAGTGCTGATGCATAGGGGCGCTTGTACCCCAATGTTTATAGCAGCACTCTCAACAATAGCCAAATTATGGAATGAGCCTAAATGTCCATCAACTGACGAATGGATAAAGAAATTGTGGTTTATACACACAATGGAATACTACGTGGCAATGAGAAAGAATGAAATAATGGCCTTTTGTAGCAACGTGGATGGAACTGGAGAGTGTGATGCTAAGTGAAATAAGCCATACAGAAAAAGACAGATACCATATGTTTTCACTCTTATGTGGATCCTGAGAAAGTTAACAGAAGACCATGGGGGAGGGGAAGGAAAGAAAAAGTTAGAGAGGGAGAGAGACAAACTGTAAGAGACTCTTAAAAACTGAGAATAAACTGAGAGTTGATGGGGGGTGGGAGGGAGAGGAGGGTGGGTGATGGGCATTGAGGAGGGCACCTGTTGAGATGAGCACTGGGTGTGGTATGGAGACCAATTTGACAAAAAATTTCATATTAAAAAAAAAAGAAATTTACGTATAGAAATTTACTTTTCCTAATTAGTTGACTGAGTTATCTCTAACTCCTGATACTGAAACTTGAGTCAAGCACATGTGGCCTGAGCCTATCCTGGCAGGATCTTTTTGGAGGTTAGGACCAGAAGAAGGTTTCTAGCCCCCCAACCTCTGCTGGGTGCCTTGGAGAATGCCATTTTTCTTTCTGAAGCTCAGTCTAACCCATCTGTAGAATGGGGCTTACCTACCAGAAGGAAAAGTATTTAAATAGAGTCATACATGGGAAGCTGCAAAGCTCTGCATTTATTCCACGTTTATACTCTCAGAGGAAGTAGCCACGTTCTCAGAAGAAAATTCAAATGGAGATGCAGACCTTTGGTAGGGGGCAGGGCCAGTAAACTAAGAGGAAGGCACAGAAATATAACAAATTCCAGTCTGTGACCCTCCAGTTACTCCATATTTGTCCCCATGCTGAGCCTTAGAAGGAGAAAAGAGGCCATACATCTCTTTACCCATTTTATCTATCACAACTACTTTCTCACTCCTTTGGTTGCGTGTTATATTCATTCAAGACATTGGAGTTGGTGGGGGTGGTGGTGTTATATAATTTCCTTAAGAGTCCACACCACTATCTTTCTAAAGACCAGTCTTGTTCAGTCAACTCTATGTTCTCGAGACAAGCGACATTTGTTTTCTAGGAGTCAAAAAGTCCAGTTAATAGGATTAAGTATTTAACATGCATTTCTTCACACAGGCATGTTTATCTCCTTATACCAATTAATCTCCCTTGTAAAGTTCAACAAAATTTAATATTTTTTAATGTTTTTTTTTTTTGAGAGAGAGAAGGGGGGAGACAGAGCGCGAGCAGGGGAGGGGCAGAGAGAGAGGGAGACACAGAATCCGAAGCAGGCTCCAGGCTCTGAGGTGTCAGCACAGAGCCCGACGCGGGGCCCGAACTCACAAACTATGAGATCATGACCTGAGCTGAAGTCGGACGCTTAACCGACTGAGCCACCCAGGCACCCCACGTTCAACAAATGTTAAGATAAATTTGATACAAAGTCCATATGCAGAGATCAGAATATTGTACCTGGCTCTCTTGTCAGCTGCTGCCCTAAGCCATTCTTGCCGCCCACAGCTCACTCTAGAAGACTAGGTTTCATGTGAATTTAAATCACCCGAGATCAGCTATGCATACTCTCAGAGCCAAGAATCCAAACAAAATTGGAATAAAACAAATCAGACTCTGGAAAATTAAAAATTCTGTGAAATTGGAAACCGCACCAAGATACTCATAATGTACTTTTTTAGGCTTTGAGGTGACGCATTATCACGGGCTGATGAATTTTATGAAATGGCAATTTTAAAACAATTTGTTAAAAGGTCTTTTCCACCTCTGTAGGGAGGTTATAGACTTTGCACAGAATACAAAGATTCTCACTCAAGGGAGATCATCACTAACTGAGAATGACCTTGCTGTACAAAGTCAGGGCTAACGGGCAAGAACCGAATATAGTTGTGACATGTAACACCTCTGTTACTGAAAATTCCAGCCAATAGGTTCTGAATTGCATGTAATGTTCACACAGGTTATTCTGCACTTACTTCTCTATTCCCAAGGGCAAGACTAACCAACAAGCTGTGATAAAGGAAAACAAGAAATTCTGACCCTTACTTTTGTTAGTTCTCTGAATTCCCATGAAAGTAAACAACTATCATCTATTTTTAAAAATTTGGAAACTGTGACCTTATTGAAATGTCTTATGAGGGAGTCAATAAGAAACAACTAGACCCTACCTAACGCACTGTAGGTGACCAGTAAGTATTTGTTGTTTAATGAATCATAATACATTATTCTCGGCAACAATAAACCAGAACGTGAAAATGGAAGTGAATAGGTTCTTCGTTTTTCCCGAAAATGTTTGTCCTTGGAAGTTATATCATAATTCACATATAAAAAGCACAGTCTTCTTTCCCCTCACCTTGTCTAGAAAGTAAGCGTACGTGAAGGCGGAAATGAGAGAATCCAACTCACACGATTTATGTCCAATAACCACATGGACCTTCTCCAAGCGTTTGCTTCGATTCTGAAACACATAGCAAACAAAACATCACAATTTGACGTGCAACAGATCGATACAAAAAGGACAGTTTTCCATCTTTTTTTCAAAGGTAGGCCTTGGCTATAGTCACGCACAATTGCAACAATTCCTAAGTTTATGATGAAGTTTTACAGGAGGACATGAGATTGCACAACACGGTTTAAAATTCGGAAATGCTCAAATTGTAGCGCACGGTTCAGGAACAGAAAATTGTGAGCTCACCACCTCAGGAGCCTCCCCAGGTGACCTCTGCCTCTGGCCTCCACGCGTGAAGGGCAGGGAGAGACCAGAGGAAGAGGCGGACCACTTCAAGTTTGGCAGGCAGTAGTTTAATAAACAAGGAGACTTATTTCCAAGGCTTGTCTTGGGCACCTGCAAGATGGGTAGATCTTCACGTCCACCTGCCAGAATTTTAAAAATTTTATAGAGGCCGTAACTGGGCTCAGTCATGTGTGGTCTCAACACCACATTACTCTCTCAAGGCTGCATCCTTGGAGCAGCTCCCATGATGGGAACAGTGGGCAGAACATACATTCCAAGGACAGGGGAGAGGGTGAGGAGCCTCCAACAGCCCAGGTGTAGCTCAGGGGTCAGCCAACAGTCACGTCCTCTAGATGACCTCTTCCAACAGAAGTGTGGTTTCATTAACATTATCACAGCCTGGGGCACATGGGTGGCTCAGTCGGTTAAGCATCCAACTTCAGCTCAGGTCATGATCTTACGGTTCGTGGGTTCGAGCTCCGCATCAGGCTCTGTGATGACAGCTCAGAGCCTGGAGCCTGCTTCGGATTCTGTGTCTCCCTCTCTCTCTGCCCCTCCCCCCATTCATGCTCGCTCTCTCTCTCTCTCTCTCTCACTCTCAAAAATAAACATTAAAAAAATGTAAAAAAACATTATCACAGTCTAACTTGATATGAATTGTATCTCTGAGTCATAATTTTTTAGTAAAAGATTTTAGTCCAAAGGGAAGTTCCATAGTATAGCGGCCCCCCGTTTATCTGCAAAGGATACATTCCAAGAGCCCCAGTGGATGCCCAGAACTGCTGATAATACTGAACCCTATATATACTCTGTTTTTTCTTGTACGTACATACCTATGAATAAAGTTTATAAATTAGGCCTCGTAAGAGATTAACAACAACAATAATAAAATAGAACAATTACAGCACTATACTGTAATAAAAGTTGTGTGAATGTGGCCTCTCTCAGAATATCTTCATGTACTGTACTCACCCTTCTTGTGATGGTGTGAGATGATAAAATGGCTACGTGGTGAGAGGAAGGAGGTGAATGACGTAGGCATGTGACCTAGGCCGCTCTTGACCTTCTGACCACGTGTCAGAGGATCATCTGCTTTTGGCCTGCAGTTGACCGCAGGTAATAGAAATCATGGGACATGAAACCAAGGATAAGGGAGGAGTAGTGTGTTCTATGTCATTTCCTTGTATAAGATGTTCTTAATTTGAGAGACAGTGACTTTTTTCATATGTTCTTGGCACGCAATACACAATTCGGTAGTAATTTATTTTCTCAGGCTGCATTTTGGGTGTCAAGAAATGTTCTCTCTACAGTGCATTCCAAAACTTAGCAAATGAAAGTATAACACTTTTCCTCCCCCCAGGAAAGGAATATGGTTAGTAATATTGCTTTAACAATACAAATCAGTTGTTATTAAAAAATGTATACAGTCACGTCTCTGGAAGAGAAGGCATATTGTTTTCTTTCCTGGTTTACCGTAATAGTTACTTGAAACTCCTTTATAGAAGGCTGACCTCCTTGTGAAATACTGGGTTGGAAATGCCAAAGAAATGACTGCTTCTAGAAAATGCTACAACAAAACTGTTCAATAATGATAACTGTAATCAAAATGAACGTCTTTATAGATGCCAGAGGTGACACATATGTATGCTTCCCCCACTTTTCACCCTTTGTTTTAACTTCTCTCCTGAGGACTGACTAGAAAGCCAACTCAAGCGCAGTACTGCTCAAAATGGCTAGATAAAAAATTACACTGCTCACGATGATTCCCAGAAAGAGACTTATTCTTTTTTTCTACAAAACAAAGAGAAGGCATTATTTGGTAACCTACTAGGTACTTTACAAATGAATCTATGCAATTGTAATTGGTGACACGGGCCTACTGATGTCAGAGTCAGAAACAAGTTTTTAAACAACCAGCTTGTGGCCCGAGAAACATAATAAACTAAAAATCTCAAAGGAAGTTTTAAAGAGTCTGTCAATACAGAGAATAATAGCGGTATCGATATTGCAGACAAGTCATCTAATATGTAATATTGCTGAATTAAAATAAACCTGTATTTTTTCAAAGATACTGAGATGATGATATTTAATAAAACAACATGACTTGAAAATACAATATAAACTCTCTGATTATAATCACAACACCCCACCCCACCAGCACCACCAACTTTAACCCCCCTTCCGTCGTCTCTCAGCTTCCTTCCCCTAACTTCATAAATTACAAGCTGGCTCACTTGTACCCTTGGGGGATTCTAGTCTAGGCCCAGTTCTCATCTAAAAGCCGGACTGCTTCTCCCGTGCAAGACTGTCAGATGTTCTAGAGGTACCTACAGAAATTTAGGCAAATGGAATTATACTCCATTACAACACAAACAAATGCATTAGGAAATTGTATTACTGTAGACAGCCGTTCTTCCGAGAAACTCGAAGGTCTAAGTAGACATTACCTCATTTCTCCTCTCAGATCTTGTAAGGCAGACAGTAAGAAGATTAACAATACTTTTTATAGGTCAGTGGAGTCCGTGATGGGGCCAGGATCATTCCCAAACCCCATGGCCCAGTACACGGAGCCCTCTGCTCTGCCCTGCACCAACCACCCCACACTGCCATAATGACTTCCTCTACAAAATGAGTGAACATGCATTCTAAATATGCATTCTAAATATAGCAAGGTTTCAGACGTTTATAGCACCACACCAAATGACCCCAAAGCTGACCTACCTGCTTTCTTGTCTAGGTTCGGTAATTCCTAGGTACAGCTCTTTGTTCAACACTCAACTTGCATGCAAGACATGGAGGAACCAAGAAGATTTGTGTGTCAGTTTATTTCTAAGACCGAGCCAATTACTACTTAAAAAGAAAAAACTAAAAGAAACTAAATAAGATTGTGAACCCAAAGCATGTTGGACCAATTCTCGCAACTCAGGAATCTTTGAAGATTATTATTTATTCGTTCTTGTCCGTTTAAAGGGGGAAAAAAGTACACGTCATCTTATAGGTCAGACCATAGAAGGTCCCGGGACAGAATCTTGAGGCTTCTTTTCGATGCCACGTGCCTCTCTTTTCATGCTCTCCTGTTTCTCGTCTGACCTGCCTTCTTCTCTCACACTAACCTCCTTCATACTCATGGCCTCTTTGAGTGCCATTTGCTTATGTCTGCTATCTGCGGTCAATGCCCCAGGTCCCAGCTTCCAACACTATCCTCCCCCCGACCCCACCCCCTTCCATCAAAGTGTGCCAACCTGGAGCCCATGCTATCAGGGACCAATCTGCTTCTCCACAAGCAACTCCATTCTTCCACTTAAAAAAAATTTTTTTAACGTTTATTTATTTATTTTTATTTTTTTTTAAATTTTTTTTTTCAACGTTTTTTATTTATTTTTGGGACAGAGAGAGACAGAGCATGAATGGGGGAGGGGCAGAGACAGAGGGAGACACAGAATCGGAAACAGGCTCCAGGCTCCGAGCCATCAGCCCAGAGCCTGACGCGGGGCTCGAACTCACGGACCGCGAGATCGTGACCTGGCTGAAGTCGGACGCTCAACCGACTGAGCCACCCAGGCGCCCCCACGTTTATTTATTTTTGAGAAGAGAGAGACAGAGCATGAGCAGGGGAGGAGAGAGAAAGAGGGAGACATGGAATCTGAAACAGGCTCCAGGCTCCGAGCTGTCAGCACAGAGCCCGACGCGGGGCTCGAACTCACGGGCCGCGGGATCGTGACCTGAGCCGAAGTCGGACGCTTAACCGACTGAGCCGCCCAGGCACCCCTCCATTCTTTCATTTTAAAGAGACTTTCTAGGGATTATGCCATAGTCCAAAAAGATGACCAGA
The DNA here is from genome assembly GCF_028018385.1 of Neofelis nebulosa. Taxonomy (NCBI): domain Eukaryota; kingdom Metazoa; phylum Chordata; class Mammalia; order Carnivora; family Felidae; genus Neofelis; species Neofelis nebulosa. Next base: position 76,934,313 of record NC_080793.1, on the reverse strand, counting down.
AATTTCAAGTTGGCTGAAAATGTTGGAGCAGACAAACGCAACGTCACAATCAGAGGTAACTTTGGTGCCTGCCGATGAGCCTTAGGAGTGAGAGGCTCAACCTCAAAAAATCTCAGATGTTCCTAAGTGCCTGAATCCTATCAAAAACCACTAAGATGTAATTGAAGTGTAGCAAAAATTAGAGATTAGAGCAACCATGTTCAGAAAGACTTCTGCCTGCTTAGAGGAATAAAACATAAGATTAGTTATGTGAACTCAATCAGAAGGTGAGCTCAAGAAACATGTAGGATTTGGCTGCTCAAATTGGGGGTCAAGAACCAGAGAAAACAGGCTCCACTTTCAAGCTTCCCAGCACAAATGACCTTGGCAGTGTGAACAGAGCAAGCATAGGGGTCAAGTCCCGGCAGAAAAGACTGGGGATTGATTTCAGGCGTCCGAGGACGGTAACAGGGCTCCTTATGAGGCCTATTCTGGTCTATTCTGTGACAAAGGCCCCATCTACAGGGGCAGCAGGCTCAGGGAACTGACTTGATCACAGTGATACTCTCTGTACACGTACCTCTCAGAGCAGGTCTGTGGACCTTTGCCTATTTCACATCTCTGCATATTCATAGACTCACAGATGTCCGATCTTAACATCTACGTCCCTTGATGCAGTTCGAATTAGCATCTGCATTATTTACAAGCAGATAAATTATGCCCAAGTAAAAGTGATAATTTTATCAATTAAATTAATTACTGTCATTCACGTAATAAACATCTATTTGTGCGATACAGCAGTAAACCAAACAGACGACAATCCCAGCTCTCACGGCCTTTGCATTAGCTGCAAGGAGATATGATGAACCAGATAATTAGATAATAATTTGAGGAACAGGGTACACTGAGATGAGGCTCATTTGAAAAGGTGACATTTGAGAAAGACCTGAAGCCAAGAAGTGGGACCTAAGGATATCTTAGGCCAGGAGAATAGCAAGGGCAAAGGCCCTGAGGTGAGAGGATATCCAACATGTTCAACAAATATTTACTGCCTAGTGCATACATTTTCTGAAGGTGACTTTGTAAACTCCTAGCCAGGAGTGAATAGATCTGGCAAGTAAATACCCACTCCCTAGTATTGACACAAGTTCACCAAGCATTAAAGAATCTCAGGAGACAAAAGATTCATCTCTAAGGCCTATACCCAATATGGCGTAAGCCCAACACAGAATGGAATCCTGATTATGCGTAGAAATAGATACTATATTGCTTTGTCATCTACACTTCCAAATAGATGGGCAAGATCTTTCCTTCATCAACATATAAAAGAAAATATATTGAACGTGCCAGTATTTGAGATCACAATTTTGATATGCTTTCAAAGCGTAATCCTATACAACACTAAAATGAGCCTTCTTAATGAGGTTTACTTATCTCTTTTTCAAAGCCAGCAAAATGCCTAAGCATTAAGACTCAACTGACCATTAAAGGGAATTGTACTTGTCAGGCAAAAAAGCACTTTTCCAACACACCCACAGAAAACAGAATCAATCAGAAAGAAGGCTTCTAGGGCCCTGATGGAAGTCTAGTCCCTCCATTAGTTTGGGGGGTTTTTTTATAGACATATTATTTATTGCCTAATTGGCTAACATACAGGGTATACAGTGTGCTCTTGGATTTGGGGATAGATTCCCGTGGTTCATCGCTTACATACAACACCCAGTGCTCATCCCAATAAGTGCCCTCCTCAATGCCCGTCACCCATTTTCCCCTCACCCCCCACCACCTCCCTGCCATCAACCCTCAGTTTGTTCTCTGTATTTAAGAGTCTCTTAAATACAGAGGCACCCCGGTGCCCCTCCAACCCACTTTTCTTAAAAAGCCTATGAAAATGTTTTCAAAAATAATTAACTGAAATGCATTGTGTTTTCCCTCTCTCCACCCCCCTCCCATCAACCCTCAGTTTGTATTTAAGAGTCTCTCAACCTCCATTAGTTTTCTAAGAGCCATATCCTCTGAGAAACGAAGCTGCTCCCACTGATGACCAGACACATTTAAAGTCCCATTATTAACATTTAGTCAACAAGCCTTGCAACACAGTTATGATTTCTCAGACCCATCCTCCTCGACCCACTTTTCTTAAAAATCCTATGCAAATGTTTTCAAAAATAATTAACTGAAATGCATTGTGTTTTGAAAACATTGTAGACAAAACCCACAGAAGTTGGGAGAGCGTCTTTCCTATCACACGGAAGCAACAAACATTTCTAAGGCTCTCATCCTTCACCAACAAATGAAAAAGCAAGACGACAAGAAGTTCTCGATTTATCGAGAGTTATCTCCAAAGAAACCCAGGCAAAGAAAACAGTTGGCAGTTGAGCTGGTGTTTCCTTAATTACTTCTAATTCCAAGTCAATGAGGGGTCACCCTGCCTGGAGGCTGCCTGTGGGTGGTCCAGAAAAGGGCCCTGGTTCCTCCCTAGGAGACTCCACATGCCTGTGGCTGCCATGATTCTAAGTGAGAGGACTCAGAGGGTGAGTGGAAGAAAGACTGACATGCTGCTCGTCACCCCAAAGGTCCCCAACTCCACATAAGTCACAATCATCAGGAGAGCCAGGTAGGAGTGGATACAAAAGGGACCACGGCCAAGCGAGCAACAAAGACACAGGGGATCCCCAGAGTAACCTGGTCCTCCAAAGGCCCCAGATCAGCTCTGCCAGAGATAGACAAGTCCCGTCCCTTGTTCAGTTGGTAAACAAATGAGATGCTTTTGCTACCGGCCCTGGGTTTAAGATAACGTCTATAACTCTTCACCTTCTGAATGTCTCATAATCTTATCATTACCCGGATAAAGTTTGCAAGTCAAAGGGAGAGGATGCTGGAGGGAATAAAGGACGTGGCATCCACTAGCCGTCCAAAAACAAAAACAAAAACAAAAACAAAAATGCTTATCACTCTGTGCGTGTCCCTAGATCACCGGGATTTTTCCTGCTAATTGAAACCTTTGTATTTTATTTTCTATCTTTGCTTATGTTTCTGGTTAAGAAAAAAAAAATACATGAAATTATAAAAAGGCAGACCCAATGAAAATCAATAAACCAAAGATAACTACTGTTAAAAGTTCAATAGTTATTGATTATTCACATTTTTAACTTGTATATATATTAACACATGTACTTGACAAAAGTAAGGTACATTCTATTCCCACTCTATATTAGATGCTTCCTTTTGAATCCACTTAGTATGCTATGGACCTTGCTCAAAGATCAAAACTGTAGATCTTGGGGCGCCTGGGTGGCGCAGTCGGTTAAGCGTCCGACTTCAGCCAGGTCACGATCTCGCGGTCCGTGAGTTCGAGCCCCGCGTCAGGCTCTGGGCTGACGGCTCGGAGCCTGGAGCCTGTTTCCGATTCTGTGTCTCCCTCTCTCTCTGCCCCTCCCCCGTTCGTGCTCTGTCTCTCTCTGTCCCAAAAATAAATAAAAAACGTTGAAAAAAAAAATTAAAACTGTAGATCTTTATTCTGTTTAGCTCAAGGATTGCAACTGTATGAACACCTATGTGTGTATAAAATTTCTGGAATCAGCATAAGTGCCTTTTAAAAAAGAATCTCCATGATATCGGCAAACAGGATACTCTATTCCACTGGCCATCTACTCTAGTTTCGTTCTAATGGCCATAATTAATTTCTTCCAAGAGTTGTACCTCAGGTCATGTCTCAAAGCAAAAACATTTACCAGAATCTGCAAATTCGAGACACAGACATTTTATATTCAATTTTCTCATAAGTGTCCTAATTTACTTGGTGACGTACCAGATGAATATAAACCAAGGGATTAGGAAGACGCAAAAAGCTTTCAATGAGAAGACTCAAATTATTTTGAGGTAATTTGTCTCACTTACTGATAAAACTGAAACCTAATCAATTCAGATAAGTATATACTGCCTATAACCTCTCCCCTCACTGTTTTCCCAATCATTTTTCCCCCTCAGGATTCTCTTTGCTAAGCTGGAGAAGACTCTCTCTTAATATCTCTCATTTGGGGAAAAATAGGGGCTGGGAGTCACGCTGAGCAGATTCAGCTATAAATAGCTCAGATCCTATGCACCTGCACCTCCTGCTATATGGTCAAATGCAGAGGCCATTGTAGATAGGCAGTGGGAGACCCAGAAGCTAAACCCAAGCATTGCCTGAGGCCCTTCTTTCTTGGGTGGGCCATGTGGGTCCCCGGTTCCCCTTGGGGTCAGGCTCCTTTTACTGGGGCTTTGGACATGTTCTCAACTGAATCCATTCTTCCTCAAGCTGTTTGTTGCCCACCTTGAACATAGAATGTTCTCAAAAGGAGCGACCTCATATATATGGTTCATATACTTCTTCTGGGTCATAATAGTAATGGGAGACAGAATTGTTATTTACTTACAGCATTTCATTTTTTTATATTTTCATTCAAGATTCTCTTTCTGACAATGTCCTCCAGGGACAGTTTTGGGGGCGGCCCCATTATTTTTCTTCCACAGCTTCAACCATAAAAGGTCAAGGATGATCCACCCCCCCACCCCCTGCCCCAACACACAAGTTCTTACCTTTCCCGAAGAGCCCCTATAGCAATTACTCTACACAGACTGTCTACAGGTTATTATTTTCCAGTCATTTTACTTTGGGGAGAAATGCGTCCAAACATTTACTACCAACTGGATGGGACAGCTCTTCCATTTCCCATTTCGGTGCCGCTTCCTTCTAGTTGAAACAGATGTCTTGTGCCAGAGGTTTGCCCTCCGTGCTTTTACACGTCTCTGAATCACTCAGCCTGCCCCTTTCCAGACTCAAGAGCTGTAGTCATTTTTGCCTCGCCTCATATGAGCAGCATCCAGGTCTATGACCCTTCCCTTTGCCTCCTTTGACCTTCCGCTGTCTGTGCCCCACTGGTGGGCTTAGACCTCACTGTAGACTGAATTGTGTATCCCCCAAATTCACATTTCCAAGCCTGAACCCTCAATGTGATGGTACTTGGGGATGGAGCTTTTGGGAAACAATTAGGTTTAAATGAAGTCATGAGAGTGGGGCCCTCCAGATGAGAGCTCTCATTCTCTCCCAGCTCTCCCTCTCACTTTCTGTCTCTCTCTGTGCCTCTCTGTCTCTCTGCCTCTGTCTCTCTCTCTCTCTCTCTCTCTCTCTCTCTCTCTCCATCTCTCTCTCTCTTGAGATGATCAGGAGAAGAAGGTCCTCACAAGAACTCAACCATGCTGGCACCCTGATCTTGGACTTCCAGCCTCCCGAGCTGTAAGAAATAAATTTCTGTTGTTTAAGGCACCCGGTCTGTGGTATTTTGTTATGGCAGCCCAAGCAGACTCGGACAGACCTCCAGGTTGGAGTCATTCCAAAATTCAAAACCACCAAGCAGATACCTGAACTTTAGGGAAAGCTCCGACGAGCTTCTTTTACAAAATGGTTGCTGTCAAAGCACTATCAGAGTTTTAAAGACCAAATGAAAAAGAACACCCCTGGAGTGCCTGCGTGGCTCAGTTGATTAAATGTCCGACTCTTGATTTCAGCTCAGGTCAGGATATCATGGTTGGTGGGATCAAGCCCTACATCGGGCTCCACACTGACAGCACAGAGTCTGCTTGGGAATCTCTCTCTCCTTCTCTCTCTGCCCCTCCCCCATGCGCGCGCGCGCGCGCGCGCGCGCGCACACACACACACACACTCTTTCTCTCTCTCTCTCAAAATAAATAAACTTAAAAAATATGTATTTTTTAAAGTGTAAAAAAAAAAAGAAAAAGAAAAAGAACACCCCTGCTACACATGTATAGAAACTACACCCATGTCACCAAAGGTTAACTTATTCTGTCAAATTTACAGTTAATTCATACTCTCATAGTAATATTAATTACTGTATAAAATATTTTTTTAATGTTTATTTATTTTTGAGAGACAAAGACACAGAGGTGAGCAGGCGAGAGGCAGAGAAAGGGGGAGACCCAGAATCCGAAGCAGGCTCCAGGCTCGGAGCTGTCAGCACAGAGCCCAATGGGGGGCTCTAAGTCACAAACCATGAGATCATGACCTGAGCCGAAGTCAGATGCTTAATTGACTGAACCGCCCAGGCTCCCCGAAAATATACTCTTTATAAAACATTTGGAAAATATAGAGACACAAAGAAATAAACCCTTAAGGCCCAAAGTAATCACTATGAACATTTAGAGAACCCCTTCCAACCTTTCTCTATATTTTTATGAGTGCTCTCTTCTGTAGTACTGTGATCATATTACACATAATATTTTGTACACTCCTTTTTTTAAGTGTTAGTTTTGAGAAAGAGAGAGAGAGTGAGCAGCAGAGAGGCAAACAGAGTGGGAGACAGAGGGTCTAAAGCTGTCAGCACAAAGCTCAACTCTGGGCTCGAACTCACAAACCATGAGACCAAGACATGAACCGAAGTTGGACATGTAACCCACTTAGCCACCCGGTGCCCCTAACCTCTCTTTCTTTTTTTTTTTTTTTAACAACATTTAGGTTATTCTTCTAAAATTCTGAAATATAAATGTTGTGATGGCCAGGGAGAATATGTGTTTGCTTTTGTAACACCAGTTGCCAACCTATTGCTTTTGCATACAGTGGTGCTCAATAACTACTGAAAAAATAAATGAATGAATGAATGATGGCATTTAGTGGATAGACTATTCTTTAATAAGGATAATTATATTTAGTCAATCCCCTACTGTTGCAGAATTAAGTTATTTTAATTTTTTATAATATAAATAAGAATGCAGGGAATATTTGTAAGCTATTTTTGTGCTCATCTGTTATTTCTTCAGGATAAACTCCTGAATTTGACACTTCTGGGTCAACGAATATAAGTGTGTGTGTGTGTGTGTGTGTGTGTGTGTGTGTGTGTGTGTTTTCACTATTGAAAGAGAGAGAGAGAGCGCGCGTGTGTGCACATACACACACTCACCAGCAGGGGAGGAGCAACGAGAGAGAGGGAGACAGAATCTGAAGCAGGCTCCAAGCTGCCAGTGCAGAGTCAAACGCCGGGATTGAACCCACAAACCGTGAGATCATGACCTGAGCCGAAGTTGGACGCTCAACGGATGAGCCACCCAGGCGCCCGCGAATGTTAAGTGTTTTAATGCTTACCAGAAGGGTTGTAGAAATTTATGTAGACACACCTGATTTTTAAACCTGCAACTCTGTATCTAAGCATGTAAAGTTAATTTGCACTTATTAAGATTTTGAGTGTTTCACATCAATTGTTTTATATGGACACTAAACATTATTGTCTTCATATGAACTTTCCCTCTGCATATCTTTGAGGATGTTTATCCTACTCTCATTGACAAACAAACTATTAAAATATTATTAACATATTCAACTCTGGCAGCATCCATAAGATATTATTTTGTCCTGTGGTTCGGGGCATCTATAGGGCAATAAATTGCATTAAGGATGCAATAAGCATGCATTATTTAATGTGGCATCATCATTTCAAGCACTAAAGAGCAATGATACAGTCGGTACCATATTTTCCTCAAAAAAAGGAAAGTGTGTTTTCTGAAAATGTTGTAGTAACACAGGTCAGACCCTGTCTTGGTCTCTTAGCTCTTAGCTGGAGTGCATTTACTCTTCTGTTTTGTAATAAGCCTCAGGTAAAAATGCTAATGCAACTTAAATTTGAATCTAAAGTGTTGAATGTGTCAAGAGTTAGTGTATTTAAAAGCAGTGAAATTTTGGTAGGAAAAAGGCACCAAAGAAAACAATACAACTAAGAAAGTAGATCCTGAAAGTTCTCATCCCAGGAAACACATTTACAAATATTGAAACTAACAATGTTATATGTCAATTATATCTCAATAATATATATAACATATAACTCAGCTAGCTCAATTTTGTATTTAAAAAGGAATAATAAATGATACATAATAGAGCAGGAGATATTTGCATAATATTTTTAAATTCTTGGCATTAAAAGGGCAGTATTTCTAACCATACAAAGAGTTCCCACACATTGATTTAGAAAAAAGACAAACCGATGGAATAATCAGTAAAAGATATAAATGGACAATTTTTTAAAAAATGTTTATTTATTTTTGAGAGAGAGAGAGAGAGAGAGAGCACGAGCACAAGCAGGGGAGGGGCAGAGAGAGAAGGAAAGAGAATCTCAAGCAGGCTCCATGCTGTCAGCACAGAGCCTAATGCGGGGCTTGAACTCACAAACTGTGAGATCATGACCTGAGCGGAAATCAAAAGTCAGACACGTAATGGACTGAGTCACCAGGGCGCCACTAGAGGGCAATTAACCGAAGAAGAACATACGAAAAGAAAATCAATCTCATCAGTAGTCATGAAAATGGAAATCAGACCCACAAGAAAATGGCATTTTTTGATTATCAGATTGGCAAAAAATTAAGAGTGTTAACATCCATGGTCAGTTAGACCGTAGGCAGTAGTAAGGAATACTACAACCAATGAGGGAAAAATTTGACAGTATCTATTAAAAAGCAGAGTGTTCAAACTTTCTTTTCAAATGTTTATTTATTTTGAGATATATATATATACATATATATGTATATATATATAGGGAGAGAGAGAGAGAGAGAGACAGAATCCCAAGCAGGCTCTGTGCTGACCTGGGACTTAATTCCATGAACCGAGAGATCATGACCTGAGCCAAAATCAAGAGCCAGACACCCAAATGACTGAGCCACCCAGGTTCCCCCAGAATGTTCAAACTTTTTGACCCAACTATTTATTCCTTTTCTAGGAATCTATTCTATAAAAACAAAATCACCCATAAATATGGGTATTTTAAATCCCTTATTAGTATTTAAAATCCATTGCTAAATATGGCTATTTAATAAAACCCCAAAGAATGTTTGCTGAAACAATATTTGTAATGGAGAAAAAGGAAACAAAGCGAGAAGCAACCTCAATGTATAACAATCAAGGAATCATTGGAGAGATTACAGAATATCCATAAAATAGAATCTAAGCAGCTGCCACCAAACAAATGAGTTAGAGCAGTACCTAATGACCTAGAAAGACGCATTCTAATATTCTTCCCGTGTCATCACATGGCTGCTTCTTCCTGCCTGGATCCCGCCTCTCAGAAGAAAAGCGGGCTGTGGTTTCCACTCAGGTGACATTGCCGTCCCGCTGACTGCGCTAGTAAAGATCGCTTACTAGAACATTGCTGTCATGTAAATTTCTGAGCCCCACCCCTGATATTTAGATTCATAGGTTTGCACAGAGTCTAAGAATGCTGTGACTCAGGTCTGAAAGAAGACTCGTGATTAGCTCCCACGGGCCATCGAGTCTCTGTCAACTACAGAATGTACCTGCATTTGGTTCCCGAAAGGGATTGCTTGAGTTGCTCCAAATCAAGTACAATTTCAGACAGAATCGCTGGTCTTACGTTATTAAGATTTACTTAAGTTTCAAGGTAGGAGAGGCGTTAGGATTCACCCAGCTGAAACCCATCAACGGCTTCCAAAGTGAGGCAGTAGACCTCCGAGCAAGGCAAGAAACCACACAAATCCCTATTTATCTCATCCTTTTAAACTTTGATTTTTTTTTAATATGTTTCACCCTGTGCCTTACATGGAAGTAGGGGGATACATGAGTAGAAGCAGAAGTAAATACATGTTTTGAGAGAATGTCCTCGAAAAGCTTGTATTAATGCCATCGTAGAACAACAACAAAATGTTAGGGGCCATTTTTCATGGACGGGACAACGAAGAACTGAAAGATAAACAGCAGAAGTGAGTAATAATGGCATGTCCCAGCTGAAGGCTACCGTGCCACCTCTTTGGCCCAATGTTCCGCCTCCTCTGTGAAGCATGGAGAGACAAACATCAACCACACAAATGAAACTGAACAGTCGCTCAATTCATTGGTTAGTGTGTGCACGCTTCACTTCCTGTTCACTCATGCAGGTAGGGGTCAGCTATTCAATATCAGAGACCCAGTTTCGCCAGACTGATGGTTTCTGGAGAGCCCTGGACACATCTTGGACTTCACCTCCTCCAGAGCTCCTAACGCAGTGCTCTGAGCACACCAGATGCCCCAAACATGCTTGTTAGTGAAAATGACCATACTGGAGGGAACAGTTGGACAGAGGATTGTTTTCCATTTTTACATCATTTGTTACATTCTTATGAAATAATGGAACTAAGAGTAGCACTTTGTTAGTAGCCCAAAAGTTACAATTTATATTACAGGCTGCAGGTAATTGCTCTCTCTCTAAATCTTAACAGACTCTCATTCGATGGCGGGATCCCTCTCCCATTAACTCACTCTCTCTCTCTACACACACACACACACACACACACACACACACACACGCACACACCAGAGCATTATACCTACTTCATGGCATAAAATGCCCTTTAAAATGATTTTATAGGGGTGCCCGGGTGGCTCCGTCGGTTAAGTGGCCGACTTCGGCTCAGGTCATGATCTCGCGGTTCACGAGTTCGAGCCCCGCGTCGGGCTCTGTGCTGACAGCTCAGAGCCTGGAGCCTGCTTCGGATTCTGTGTCTCCCTCTCTCTCTGCGCCTCCCCTGCTCACGCTCTGCTTCTCTCTCTCTCTCTCTCTCTCAAAAACAAACGTTAAAAAAAAATTTTTAAATAATAAAATGATTTTATAAAGTAAAGGATTTCATGAGTACTATGTCATCATATATTTTCCCTTTTCCTCCCAAGACTTAGAACGCTTGACTTGTGAATCCATTCCACGTTCTAATTTACCCATATTGTGAAGACCAACTGTTGTAATAATTTCATTTTTAAATTTTTTTTCAACGTTTTTTATTTATTTTTGGGACAGACAGAGACAGAGCATGAACGGGGGAGGGGCAGAGAGAGAGGGAGACACAGAATCGGAAACAGGCTCCAGGCTCCGAGCCATCAGCCCAGAGCCTGACGCGGGGCTCGAACTCACGGACCGCGAGATCGTGACCTGGCTGAAGTCGGACGCTTAACCAACTGCGCCACCCAGGCGCCCCAATAATTTCATTTTTAAAAGTCTCCAGCGTGTGAACAGCATATCATAGAACTCTAGATCAAAACATGATTGCTATAGGTACACGTATATCCAGCAGTGCCGATCCCAGGCCCTGAAAGAGCTCCATAAAGCACCATAGAAGGGCAGTACTACAATTAGCTACCAGATGCCATCTATGAAAGGTGGCGAAATAGCCCCAAGTTGTGATTTCAACCATGATTCTCTAGATCACTCAGACCCGCTTCCTTGTTTTCCACCTTCCCCACCTGTGGAAAGAAGAAATGTACTCTGGACACGAAGGTGGATGTAAATGCAGGAGGGTCTTCACAAACTGGCTCTTATCAAAATATCATGGGAAAGCTTAGGATGACTCTTGGTACATATATGACATGCCCTAAATGTTTCTGTATAACTTCTGTGGTACCTTAATCAAGAACAGAGGGGAAAAGATCCAAAATAGCCAAAGCGTCTAATGCCCTTTGAACATCTTCAATTTACTTGTCTTTTTCTATCCTTCCATTTTCAAGGCCTTCTACTACGAATATAGAACTTTCTGGAAAATAAGGTGTTCATCTTTGTGCAGACAAAAGCTGTTGGGCTGCTCAGTAAATGTCCCCACATACCCTCAGGTATGTTCCAGTGTATTATTGTTACCAGCAACCTCTTGAATGAGGTGCTTCCAGAATAAAGGCAATGACATTACCATTGATACTTCTGTAGGATTTGGGGAAGGGGGAGTCCCCCTTCCCCCAGTAGCTGAACCCAGAGCATCAATATGAACTAAGGGAAATCTATGAGATGGGAGCGCACCCCTATGGGTCACTCACACAACCCCACGGGAGCAACTCACAGCAGCAGCCCTGGGACGAGGGACCTCTGCTCAGGAACCATCAACACCCAACCTACTGAGCTTTGAAACACATCAGCAATCGGGAAAAGAAAAAAGAAAAAGAATAGAAAGCTGTGCTTATGGGGCCGCCTGGGTGGCTCAGTCGGCTGAGCGTCCAACTTCGGCTCAGGTCATGATCTTGCGCTCTGTGGGTTCGAGCCCCGTATCGGGCTCCATACTGACAGCTCAGAGCCTGGAGCCTGCTTTGGATTCTGTGTCTCCCTCTCTCTCTGCCCCTCCCCTCCTCACGCCTCTGTCTCTCTTTCTCTCAAAAGTAAATAAACATGAAAAAATATTTTTTTTAAAAAGAAAGCTGTGCTTATGTTACCACTTCTCAAATTTTCTCTGAAGATTAACATTCTAATAATTAAATTAGAGCCCTAATTTTTTGTTGCTGTATTCCACTTCTCTAAAGTTATTATAAGTTGTAGAAATTTACTATTTTCCTTTTTACTGGAATATTTCTGATTCATAAATATTTTTAAAATTCTATTTTTTATTTTTGAGAGAGACAGAGAATGCAAACAGGGGAGGGACAGAAAGAGAGGGAGACCGGGGATCTGTGCTGACATCAGAGAGCCCGACACAGGGCTCGAACTCACAAACTGAGCGATCATGACCTGAGCTGAAGTCGGATGCTTAACCGACTGAGCCACCCAGGCGCCCCTGATCCATGAATATTTTAAGTGTTCTCTATCCAGTCTTTCCTTATGGAAAGAGAAAACAAGGCTTCTGCCGCTCCACAACAAGATCCTAGAACTTTTTTTTGAGCGTGGTCTCTCAGACGGGTTCTCCTAACACGTTGCCCCTTCTGAAGGCAGCCGCTGTGTGGCACAGTCTACTCCAGATCCTTTAATTATTTCTTTCCCTTCTCAGACGGGAAGGGCTGGAGCTAATTAGTCAGGTTTTCTACCCCCATGAAGAAGTCAACATGTGCTCAGAAGACTTTTCCCAGAAGCCTCGCTTTTCCGCAGTCAGCTTTCTCTTGTCATAAGGAAGATCTATTGCTTTAATACTCACGCGTGTAAACGTCTCTATTTGGAATGGACGTCAGGCAGGTGACACCACACACCTGGCATGTCTGAGACCCGCTCAGACATGACAGTAATGAACAGATAAGCGGCTGGAAGCAGGCGGGAGGAGAAGATACGTTTCCAGCAAGAGGCAGTTATGCGGGTTCACAGGGAAATGTACAAGGGATGTGCAATTACCGCACTTCGCGAAGATGACAGTTTTTAATGATGCCATTATGTCTTACACTGTGTGTTTTTCAGTGACAGAGGCACCCTCACCTTCCAGGTGACCTCTTCTCCTCTCTCTCACTCTCTCAAAATATTTTGCAACACAGGAAGGCCTTTTCAAGCTGAGCAGCACCCGGCACACCGTAGTGAGGTATTCGATAAGGTTTATTACAATAGACGGCTTGTAGCAGAAAGCAGTGCAATGCGCTATAGACACAGATGAAGACAGATACGGAAATGTGTGCACATAGGAGTTCTATATTATTCCACTGATATTTTAAAAGCATAAACATGCTAGCGCTAACTGGGTACCACACCCTGGTAAGAACGAGCTTTCCCAATGGAAAGTTTCAAGTCTTTAAGCGTCAGCTCCTCCCAACCTTGGGATAATCTGGTTTTATGGTTTTAAGGAGTAAATAACCTATTTTTCCTTTGTCCGGACACTGTCCCTTTGTCCGCTCTCTTCTGTCAAGAGAATCGTCCGGAGTCTCCACACATAGAACCTCAATACAGAAAGTTTCCAATATACCAATTTGAATTTTACTTCTCGTCGTGTTATGGGGCATCTGCTGAACAGATATGGAAGAAACCTTTCATATGAAGTATTTGAACAAACCTTTCTACCTTGATGTTTTAAAAAATTGGCTGATTTATTTAAAAGAAAAGAAAAAAGAAAGCTGTCATATCAGGGAAAGGTTTCGTTATTTTCGTTTTTAAATAGGGGCATATTGGACTGCCAATAAAAAAAAATGTACATCTAAAGATTGGCAAACGAGAAAGTTTTAAACAGATTGTGGAGACATTAACGATACCTAATAAAAATGCATCAGACTTCCAAAATCTTTCACCGTAATAAAGAGCTGGAAAATGGTTGACATCAGCTTAAAAATTGTTTTTATTCATCTTGTGACATAAATCTGTGTTCATGTAGGACTCGTGGCTATGTCCAATGATGAACTACATAGAACTCTTACAGACTCAAATTTTGTTACCATCTTATTTTCTGCATAATTTCTTTAGCAGACGTCTAAAATTCCGGGATGCCTGTGTGGCTCAGTCGGTTATGCATCTGACTCTCGATTTTGGCTCAGGTCATGATCTCTAGGTTTGCTGAGTTTGAGCCCCGCGGGGGGCTCTGCGCTGATGGCCCAGAGCCTGCCTGCGATTCCCTCTCTCCCTCTCTCTCTGGCTTTCCCCCACTCACACTTTATCTCTTGCTCTCAAAATAAATAAATAAACTTTTTAAAAAGTCTAAAAATGCCAACAACCAGAATACTGCATCTTAATTTCTTAATCCCATGGTGTCTGCTCTGAAAATCCCAAATATTTGAAACTCCTTAGGAACCTAACACTTGTACCCTTGTGGCTAATGCAAACCCACTGTTCAAAGTGGATGTGAAGCCTTTGGAGGTGCTGATGTAGAAACAAATAGACTTATTAGAAATAATTCTCAATTGCTCGCCAAACAACAATCGAAGCAGTGAATCTAAATTTTTTTTAATGTTTATTTATTATTCAAACTCACGAACCGCAAGATCATGACCTGAGCCGAAGTCGGATGCTCTACAGTTTGAAGACCCAAAAGAGTAACAGCCTCCTAGTCGTGATCTCAAATTGATTAAGAAAGTATCGTTTCTCTTCACAAATAATCAAAGTCCTGCCCTGTGCTCTCCTACCAAGTTCTTTGCTGTTCTTGGTTTATTTGCCTCTGTTGCAGATGCCTGTACAATTAACAGCTCTCAGGTCGCATGAAATATTAATTTTCATCAAAAGAAAAATAGAAAAAGACACCTCAACATTTTGTGTGTGTGTGTGTGTGCATGTGTGTGTGTGTGTGTGTCTGATGAAAAGTGACTTTTTTTTTTTTTTTTAACATTTTTTATTTATTTTTGGGACAGAGAGAGACAGAGCATGAACGGGGGAGGGGCAGAGAGAGAGGGAGACACAGAATCGGAAACAGGCTCCAGGCTCCGAGCCATCAGCCCAGAGCCTGACGCGGGGCTCGAACTCACGGACCGCGAGATCGTGACCTGGCTGAAGTCGGATGCTTAACCGACTGCGCCACCCAGGCGCCCCGAAAAGTGACTTTTTAATTCACTCACATCTTGAGATTTTCAGAGTCTCAGGGCGGAAAGGAGGGAGAAGATGCGAAAGGAAAATCCTTGCGGGTTACGCTTCTGGCTGTGGTGTAGAAGGCTGCGGGTAGTAAATCAAATGTGGGTGGGAGCAAGAGAAAACAAAGAGACAAAATGGAAGCGTCGGTTGGGGCGGTCATCCTCTCCTCCCACTTGCTTAGTTGGCAAGTCCAAGTGGAGAGGGAAACCCAAGGGGCCACAGACAGTCAAAACAGTAACAGCAGAGAATACCTCACTGTGTCACAACTCCAGGGGCGCCATTCAAACTCCAAAGGGCGTGCTCCAGGGAGTGTCATTCGCAAGCATAGAAAACGAACAACCACGGAGCCCCTACCACAGATTATGCGGTTTCTGGGGTCCTGGCATCACTTTGCTAAACTCTCAGAATCCCAGACAGGAGATTTTTTATCATCTCCACGCGACAGATACGAAGACCGGTCCACAGAGCCTGCCCCAGGTAACTGTCCCAGGGCCGGGATCCTCAAGGTCTGTGCATCTGACCACATCCCTGTCCTGTGGACTGACAGCAGCGCGGGGTGTTTCTGGCAATCCTCTCTTTCCACAGCCATGCCCAGTCCTACCTCGCTCCACCTCCTGGGCCATTTCACACATGCTTTAAAGATCACCACGGTCAACTCAATTATCTTGGGGCAAATGGGCCAAGATGGATTACTATAGTAATTTGAAAAAAATTTTGCTAAAGAAATGCCAACGTACGGGTGCCTGGATGGCTCAGTCGGTTCAGCATCCGACTCCTGGCTTCGGCTCAGGTCGTGATCTTACAGGTTGGGAGTTCAAGCCCCAAGTCAGGTTCTACGCTGATAGCTCCGAGCCTGCTCGGGATTTCTCTCCCTTGTCTCTCTGCCCTTCCCTGGCTTGTTTCCTCTCTCTTTCTCTCTCAAAAAAGAAATAAACATTAAGAAAATTTTTTTAAAGTGAAAATAGTAAGCATTTATACGGACGAGCAGAGACAACTGCATGTCTAGAAGGCTGCCGTGGTTCCGTCCCATCCGTCAACAGTGGACATACCATACCTTGCCGACTGGAAGGTCATCCTGGAGGACTGTCTCCTCACTTCCGGCAACCCCACTGGGAATAAAGCATCAACCAGCTCAGCGCCAAGGCCTCCTCAGGGGCACATTCCAAACCCTCCCTCAGCCAGCCCGCCCTGAGCTTCTCAGCTCCTTGCCCTTCCAGCAGCTTTTAGAAAAGTATCTCTTCCCAGGGACTGGAAGAAGGAGACAGAAGGAGACAGAAGAAGGACTGGAAGAAGGAGACAGAGCACAGAGGTACAAAAACCAGTCCACTGAAAACCCGCATGTGATCACAGGGGACAGGTGCCATTAACTGCCCTGAAGTGTCAGGGAGCGTCTCAGAGGAGGTGGCTTTTGTCTTTCTTCTAGGAAAGACAGGTTGAGAACTAGCAAGTTCTTCTCGTGCTTCTCATTAAGTTAAAACCCACCAAACGACATATTTATGAAAACACACACAGCCCACACAGATGTGCACACATTCACCCACCAACTCCTTGCTGGTAAGAGACGCGCGCTGAAGAATTTATAGGTACGTGGCACAATGTCTCTGTGATTTGCTTTAAAATACCCCCGGAAATAAAAATCTGCATGGAAGACGTGGAAACGGATGAAACCGATTGGCAACACGTTGATGATTCTTGACGTTAAGTGTTATGGGTTGGGCTGTGTCCCCCCCCCCGCCCCAGAATTAGTATGTTGGGTTTCTGACCCTCAGTGCCTCAGAGTGTGATCTTATTTGGAAACAGGGTGGTTGAAGAGGTAATTAGATAAGTTGGGATGCGGTCATTAGATGGGCACTAATCCAATATGACTGTGTCCTTACGGAAAGGAGAAATTTGGACAGAGAGCCACGTATAGAGGGGAGACAACATGAAGACACGGGGGAGACATCGACAAGCCAAAGATCATCTGAGACCACCAGCCGTTGGGAGTGAGGCTGGGAACAGATCCTTCGCTAAGAGCCTTCAGAGAGAGCATAGCCCTGCTGCCTCCAGAACTGTGGGATGCTAAATTTCTGTTGCTTAAGCCATAGTTTTCAGTACTCTGTCTGGGCCGCCCGGGAAACTAACACACTAAGTCATGGGTCCACTGAGGGTTCGTTATGCAATGCTTTCCATTTTTGTATATGTTTGAAATTTTCCATACTAAAATGGTTTAAAAAAAAGAAAAGAAAAGAAACAGCAGCCTCGGACACAGTCTCAGAAGTATTAATAATTCAGCTGCCCTCTGCCACAGCACTCCCTGAGGAAACCACCCAAGCACTAAAGTGGCTCTAATATCCGAAAATACAGCTGGTCCCCTCTTCAGTCCGGGAGTCTAATTTCACAGCTGTAATCCCTTTTCAAGGAATCGCTGGTAAATCTCCCAAATCAGGCGCCAGAGAGCTCTGTTGTGCCCCCTGGCTCTTTCGGGCTCCACACAGCACATCCTCCTCGGAAGCATAATTGCAGGCAGCCTCGCAGAGACTTTGCACAGGGCACACGAGGCAGAGGAGGGAGAAAGCATCTTGCAGCACAACCCCGCGGTGAAAGCTTTTGTGAATTCGCTTTCTGCCCCAATGCCAGCAGGCTGCCAGATAGCCTGTACTGATGGCATTTGACACTCAGTGTAGACGGGTAAAGAAGAAGTACATACACCACAAAGTGCATTAAATAACCTCATAATCACACTTGAAGGCTGCGTGAACCCGGGCCGCCACAAGTACAAAAACACACGATAACAAAAGCAGTCAGCATTTTCCATACCATATGCTTGTAAATGTTATTCTGCAGGGAACCAATTAAAACTATGAAATACTTAGAACACAGACATATGGAACAGAACAAGGCAACTTATCTTGTCACCGTGGTGCTTGCTCAGTACATCTATTAGGGAGATGTGATACCGAAGGATTAGTACACATTAAATGCTATCTTAATTATGAATATCAGAGGCAACACCATCGATTCAAGATTCTGCTTCAGTCACTGGCATTATTTACAGTTTTCAACGGAAGGAGAGCTTACTACCTCCAGAGCCACATTGAATACGATTCGCATTAAACCTCAAAAATATAATCACCACAGCCGATCGTCAGTCAAGCCAGGTCTTGATTGCCTCACCTGTTACGCTGGGTAAATTACAAAACTAACAGTCCCCGAAATTCACAGGATGCATAGTAAAACCATTTAAAAAGTGCACGCAAAAGCACACTGGGAAGTATAATGTTTTGAACCGGTGCTGAGTATTTTGTTGTTGTTGTTGCTGCTGCTGCTGCTGATGGAGACAAGATATGCAGATAATACAAAAAAAGCAATTATCAAGAGTGGCTCTGATGGCCATTAAGTCAAACATTTAGAGCTTTATTAAGTTGTGCTGGCATTAAAAAGAAATGAAAACTATTTTTAAAATGTGACACTCGTAGGTCCATCTCATCGGTAAGAGACAGTTGGCCATTCCCATCTCATCACTGGAGCTTTATGGGGCATCACTGCTCAATTTAGAATTCACGGTCAAGGGAGCTGGACAGGTAAATTCTAATGATGGTTCAAACAGGAATAATGCTAGAAAGGCAGGCGCAAGCAATCCCTCAGATACGGAGCACACGAGAAATATAAAAGAGATTAAGGCAAAGAGGAGAAAGAGCTTGTAGCTAAAGGAGTGTGTAAACCATCCCAAGATGGGATCAAAACCAGGGGGCCCGGGACAGGAGCCCAGTACTGCAGTGTCTGGGGATCACATTAATTAATAATAAATTACCACCAAAATGTCAGTAACCAATTTCAAAACACTGATCCCACATGCACACACTGTACTTTCTTATCAAGAACCCCATTGTAAGTGTCTCTTCTAATAAATCCATAAGGGGAGCCTGGATGGTTGTCAGTTAAGCGTCTGACTCTTGGTGTCGGCTCAGGTCACGATCTCACAGTTTGTGACTTCGAGCCCCGCGTCAAGCTCTGCACTGACAGCTCAGAGTGTTCTTGGGATTCTCTCTCTTTCTCCCTCTCTCTCTGCCCCTCCCCTACTCTCTCTCTCTCTCTCAAAAAATAAATAAGTAAATAAACTTAGAAAAAAATAAACTAACTTAGAAAAAAAATCCATACTTCCTAGGTCAGTGTACCCATTTTTCCAGGCTCTTCTCCTACACACCCCTCAGGGTGTTTCAGCCTAGAAAGGGACCTGAAGAGCTATAAGCTCGCACACCATTCAGTCCCAGAACCTAGGCACTGGCAGTGACTTCTACCTAGAGTTCCCTCCCACCTTGTCTGTCCCAGAGAACTATGACTCTTCCTCCAAAACTCTGCTCAAACATTCCTTTTTCTGGAAACCCTTTCCTCACCACACCACCTGCATAACTGGAGATTTCTGAATTCTAAATGGACATCATCAAAGCTATTTGTCCTGAACTGTAAGCAACTTGAGGGCAGGCTGGTGTGTGAGTCGTCTGAGTAAGCCCCAAACCTGGCACCACTCTGTGCTCATAGTAAATCGCTGGGCAATAAATGCTTATAAATGAATGAATGAGGACCTTGGACTCGGGGGCTCTCCCAATACTTCAGCCATATCACCACTAGCCACTCTTCTTTCCTAGCTCATCCCTCTGACGTGTACCTCAAACAGGAGAACATCACAATCACAGGGTGGGCACAAGGGGCATGAAGAACTTTTAAAAAGACGGCCCTGATCCCATTCTACATTCTGATCAGTTAGAAGTGGGGCCCATGTGCCTGTGTTTTTAGCAAACTCCCCCGGCGAATGAGATGCGCATCAAAATTTAAGAATCATAGCTCTCTGACATATTAATAATAGAAATTCCTATTTCCCTGAGGAAGAGAAAAATCACTTCTACAAGTCTACTTGCAAAACGCATTTAAGGAGAGATGATTCGCCTAGACACAGAAGGGCAGTCTTGGGTTTTAGAAGAAAACTGTGTTAATGGTTACATGGAAATAAAAATATACAGTTAATACTCAGAAGTCCAAATCCCTTTGGATTTAACTGCAGTGAATCACAGAGAATCGCGATAGATATTTCGATACACGCAAATAGATCGCGATAGATATTTCGATACACGCAAGTCGCGATAGATATTTCGATGCTCCGCTTAGCGAGACGAGAGCACTCCCCACCCACTACCCACATTACCAGAGAGACTGAGGACAGGGTTCTCCTGAACACACTGCTGCCCACCCGCCCCCCGCCCCCCCCAACACCGGGGGCCAGTGGGCTTGCCCACAACAGGCAATGGGTAATGCTGATTCCACAGAGATACCTACATAAGCAATTGCCTTTTTAAATATCCCTCTCCTTCCCTTGCTTTGTCCCCTTTCTGGGCTCCCCAGGGCTCCTCCCCTCACACACACAGATACACCGATTCCACTCCGTGGTTGGTGGTGAGTCGTGGCGCCATTCCACCACGTTTCGTGAAACTAACGACGAGACCTTCAGTGTCTACCGATCGTTCTAATTCTTCTAATATCACTGCTACCCAAACACGCCACTTTACGCACTGGTTTTCAAATAACCATTGGCTCTTGGAAGTGACTTAAACCCAAGGGGGAGGTTTTATACGTAATTACCCCCAATGCCTGCCACCTCTAGCACTGCAGCGACTCTAGAGAAACACTAATCAAACTGCAATACACGAAACATTTGTAGGCGTGGAATTTAATACAGGTTGTCATATTTTAAAGAAAGCTGTCTCCTCAGGATGCCATAGGATACATAAAGCTTTCAGGGGAAAAGGCAGGAGACACAGAGTACTAATCCTAACTCCACAGCAGTAAGCTGTGAGACCTTACTGCAGACATTAAAAAAAAAAAAAAATTATAGGGGCATGGGCGAAATGGGTAAGGGGCACTAAGGAATCTACTCCTGGAATCATTGTTGCACCATATACTAACTACCTAGGATGTAAATTAAAAACATAAATTAAATTTTAAAAAAATATAGGAATGGCTCTGTACTGGTGTAATTCCCAGCATTGCTGCACTCAAGACTTTGAGGTGACCTTCTATGAACCCCTCCAATCATACCGCCCCCAAAAGACCTCTCCTGGCTGTTAACTTTCTCCTGAGTCGACTTGACTAATGCTTTGAAAATATCAAGATATTAGAGTGCAGTAACCAAGTATAGTCAAATGAATAATCAGCTATTTGAAAAAGGAAATTGTTCTCTGCGTTATAAATAATGCACAATTAAAGGCTTTGGGGCGGAGACAAGCAACTGCTATCTTTTGTGACATCGCTTCCAACCACTGAGACTTGGAAAGGCTATCTGTCTAGTGGGTCCTCTTGGCTCAAGACAGAAAATCCAATCTACTTAGGTATAGGGCAAAGACGTATTCCGGCCCTTAGGGGGATCTGGACATCGCACAAAGTAGGGGTTTAGCAGCGGTGTTGGTGTTGACAGATTCTGGGGCTGATCAAGCTCTTTAGTCAGGCAGAGTTAGGGATCAACAGCGATATGAGCAAGATGCTGCAGGTCGGCTGATTTCTCAGAAACTGTACTCTGCAAAGCAAAGGTCAGCACTGTGGTCAGTCAGATGGTCCTTGAGGCCGCTGGAGATGCAAGGCATCAAAGACTCTGAGCATAAGAACGCAGACTGACCTCGAGGACAGGGTGGCCAGTCAGAGAACCAGATTTTCTCTTTGAATGCTGCCCAAAGGAAGGAGAAGGAAAAGGGAAGGACAGTGGAGCAGTCTCTACTCTTAAAGCATGTGGACACGTAAGGGACTTGAAGGTGGGAATTCTCTAGAAGGGGGGGGGAGTGTCCCGAGCAAGAAGGGGAAACACACGTTCTTATGAAGAAGGAATGGGCCCCTTGGCTTCGAATTTCTCATTGATGGTTGAGCTGAGCTGCTAGCTACACGGTGAAAAATTACCTAGTGACCCAGTATCCAGTGACTTCCTGAATCTGTTGGCTATTTTGTAAGACATGTAGGGTAAACCCCCCACGTTAAAGGATTTCTTAGGAAGAATAAGATTAAGTCATCTGTAGGGATTTTTCTCCCTTGATGGTCTGTAAAAGCTGAAGGAGACGAAATATTAATTCCTCTGGATTTGATTTCATGACGGGTGCCATTGGGATTAGAGCATTTCTCAAACCCTCTTCTAAAATCACAAAAAAGTCCAACCATTTGTCCTGATTGACCCCCATTCATCCACCCTAAAGCAATCCAAACAATTTGTAATTTTTTTAATGTTTATTTGTATTTGAGAGAGACAGAGGCAGAGCACGAGCAGGGGAGGGGCAGAGAGCAACGGAGACAGTTGCTAACTGAGCCATCCAGGCACCCCTTTTAATGTTTATTTTTGAGATAGAGAGTCATAGCACAAGTCAGGGAGGGGCGGAGAGAAAGGGAGACACAGAATCCAAAGCAGGCTCCAGGCTCTGAGCTGTCAGCACAGAGCCTGATGCGGGGCTTCAAGTCACAAGCCGTGAGATCATGAACTGAGCCGAAGTCGGACGCTCAACCGACTGAGCCAACCAGGTGCCCCGCAATCTAAACAATTGGTATCACCAAAATATCTTACTGGCACACAAAAGTAAGAATTGTGAGATGAAGGGTGCCTGGGTGGCTCAGTCAATTGAGTGTACGACTTTGGCTCAGGTCATGATCTCACGGCTCATTGGTTCCAACCTTGCATTGGGCTCTGTGCTGATAGCTCAGAGCCTGGAGCCTGCTTCCGATTCTGTGTCTCCCTTTCTCTCCGCCCCTCCCTGACTTGTGCTATAACTCTCTATCTCAAAAATAAACATTAAAAGGGGTGCCTGGATGGCTCAGTTAGTTAAGCGTCCAACTTCAGCTCAGTGCATGATCTCACAGTTCATGAGTTCGACCCCTGCATCAGGCTCTGTGCTGAAAGCTCAGAGCCCGGAGCCTCTTCAGATTCTGTGTCTCCTTCTCTCTCTGCCCCTTCCCCACTCATGCTCTCTCTCTGTCTCGCAAAAATGAATAAATGATAAAAAAAATTTAAAAAAAGAAGAATTGTGAAATGAAACAATTTGATTTTCCATTGGACGAACTAATGATAATACCTTAGGTTGGAGTAGTGCCCCAGGGTATACTGAGACAATCCATTGCTTTTATCCCAATTGACCTTCACACCCATGATGAAAGGTAAGCCAGCAAGGCTGGGTACAGGAAATCATTAGGCATGTTCCAGACAACACGGATAAAAAGTTTGGAAAATACTGAGTTTAAACACATGTGTATACCACAGGCCTCTCTGACATTTCGTGTTAGTTCATTGCGTATCTGTGTGTGTGTGTGTGTGTGTGTGTGTGCGCGCACGTGTGTGTGATAGGCCTGTGTGCTGGGAAGGAGCAATATTTAGATAAGGTGTCCAAAGAAGGCTCCCTGAGGTATTGGCTAAGTAAGGTCTAAGGGCAGATGAGGGAGGAAACAGTTATTACATAACTGGAAAAAAGGAATTCTGAGTAAAGGGTCCGGGCGAGACATGGTACAGGAGTATCAGAGAGAAGGAGTCAACACTTGATTAAAACAGACTCTCTTTCTCATTTCCACTGTAAAGATTATTCAGTCTTTCAAGAAAGAGGTCTCACAGTTTAAAAAGCCATACATCTTTAAAAAAAAAAATAAAAAAAAAAAGGTATGGTTGTTTTAACCTCATAATTGGTGAGTGTTGTACTTCATTGTGAGGAGTCAGAATCCTTCACAACCCCAGGGATCACTGGGACACTTTCAGGAGGGTCCGTGAAGCCAAATCCATTCTCCAGAAAACTAGAAGACATTATTTGCCTTTATCACCGTGTTAGACATTTGCACTGACGGCACAAACACAATGGCGGTTGACGCTGCCTTAGCAAGAATCAAGGCAGCGGCCCTAAGTTAGCCCAGTGTATTCTACCACCGAATTCTTCACAGTCATCATGGCGCAGGACAAACACTGCACTTTCACTTAAGAATGTCTTCGAGGAGGGGAGGAGGATGGCGGCGTAGGAGGACGCCGGGCTCACCGCGTCCTGCTGGTCACTTAGATTCCACCCACACCTGCCTAAAGAACCCAGGAAACCGCCAGAAGGCTAGCAGAACGGAGTCTCCGGAGCCAAGCGCCGACGAGAGGCCCACGGAAGAGGGGAGGAAGGGCGGCGAGGCGGTGCGCGCTCCACGGACTGGCGGGAGGGAGCCGGGGCGGAGGGGCGGCCCGCCGGCCAAGCGGAGCCCCTGAGTCTGTCTTGCAAAAGCAGAGGGGCCAGACGGAGTGTGTTCGGACAGCGAGTGGGACTTAACATCTGGAAGGTTTGAAGCTAACAGCTCTGCTCGGAAGGCGGGAGGGCTGGAGGACAACGGGAGGGAGAGCTGTTGAGCCCCGGACGACAGAGCTCAGTTTGGCCGGGAACAAAGACGCTCGCCAGTGTCATCTCCCTCGCTCATCCCCCAGCCAAAATCCCAAAGGGAACCGGTTCCTGCCGGGGAACTTGCTTGCACCACGCAAACACCCAATGCTGTGCTTCTGCGGATCCATCCCTCTGGCGGCCGGTCTGACTCCCTCTGGGTGCCGCAGGGCCCCTCCCGAAGCGGATCTCCGAAGGAAAAGCGAGCTGAGCCTGCCCCACCCGCCCTTGTGCACCTTGCCCATCCACCCCAGTTAATACGCCAGATCCCCAGCACCACAAGCCTGGCAGTGTGCAAGCAGCCCAGATGGGCCACGCCACCCCACAGTGAATCCCGCCCCTAGGAGAGGGGAAGAGAAGGCACACACCAGTCTGACTGTGGCCCCAGCGGGGGGCTGGGGGCAGACATCAGGTCGGACTGCAGCCCCGTCCACCAACTCCAGTTATACACCACAGCACAGGGGAAGTGCCCGGCAGATCCACACCACTCCAGGGACTATCCAAAATGATGAAACAGAAGAATTCCCCCCAAAAGAATCTCCAGGAAATAACGCCAGCTAACGAACTGATCAAAAAGGATTTAAACAATATAACAGAAAGTGAATTTAGAATAATAGTCATAAAATTAATCACTGGGCTTGAAAACAGTATACAGGACAGCAGAGAATCTATTGCTACAGAGATCAAGGGACTAAGGAACAGCCAGGAGGAGCTAAAAAATGTTATAAATGAGCTGCAAAATAAAATGGAGATGACCACAGCTCAGATTGAAGAGGCAGAAGAGAGAATAGGTGAACTGGAAGATAAAATTATGGAAAAAGAGGAAGCTGAGAAAAAGAGAGATAAAAAAAATCCAGGAGTATGAGGGGAAAATTAGAGAACTAAGTGATGCACTAAAGAGAAATAATCTACGCATAATTGGTATTCCAGAGGAGGAAGAGAGAGGGAAAGGTGTTGAAGGTGTATTTGAAGAAATAATAGCTGAGAACTTCCCTGACCTGGGGAAGGAAAAAGGCATTGAAATCCAAGAAGCACAGAGAACTCCCTTCAGACGTAACTTGAATCGATCTTCTGCACGACATATCATAGTGAAACTGGCAAAATACAAGGATAAAGAGAAAATTCTGAAAGCAGCAAGGGATAAACGTGCCCTAACATATAAAGGGAGACCTATAAGACTCGTGACTGATCTCTCTTTTGAAACTTGGCAGGCCAGAAAGGCATGGCAGGAGATCTTCAATGTGATGAACAAAAAAATTATGCAGCCGAGAATCCTTTATCCAGCAAGTCTGTCATTTAGAATAGAAGGAGAGATAAAGGTCTTCCCAAACAAACAAAAACTGAAGGAATTCATCACCACTAAACCAGCCCTACAAGAGATCCTAAGGGGGATCCTGTGAGACAAAGTACCAGAGACATCGCTACAAGCATGAAACCTACAGACATCACAATGACTCTAAACTCATATCTTTCTATAACACTGAATGTAAATGGACTAAATGTGCCAACCAAAAGACATAGGGTATCAGAATGGATAAAAAAAACAAGACCCATCTATTGGCTGTCTACAAGAGACTCATTTTAGACCTGAGGACACCTTCAGATTGAGAGTGAGGGGATGGAGAACTATTTAACATGCCACTGGAAGTCAAAAGAGAGCTAGAGTAGCCATACTTGTATCAGACAAACTAGACTTTAAATTAAAGGTTGTAACAAGAGATGAAGAAGGGCATTATATAATAATTACAGAGTCTATCCATCAGGAAGAGATAACAATTATAAATGTCTATGCACCAAATACGGGAGCCCCCAAATATATAAAACAATTACTCACAAACATAAGCAACCTTATTGATAAGAATGTGGTAATTGCAGGGAACTTTAACACTCCACTTACAACAATGGATAGATCATCTAGACACACGGTCAATAAGGAAACAAGGGCCCTGAACGATACATTGGATCAGATGGACTTGACAGATATATTTAGAACTCTGCATCCCAAAGCAACAGAATATACTTTCTTCTCGAGTGCACATGGAACATTCTCCAAGACAGATCACATACTGGGTCACAAAACAGCCCTTCATAACTATACAAGAACTGAGATCATACCATGCATACTTTCAGACCACAATGCTATGAAGCTTGAAATCAATCACAGGAAAAAGTCTGGAAAACCTCCAAAAGCATGGAAGTTAAAAAACACCCCCTAAAGAATGAATGGGTCAACCAGGCAATTAGAGAAGAAATTAAAAAATATATGGAAACAAACGAAAATGAAAATACAACAATCCAAATGCTTTGGGATGCAGCCAAGGCAGTCCTGAGAGGAAAATACATTGCAATCCAGGCCTAGCTCAAGAAACAAGAAAAATCCCAAATACAAAATCTAACAGAACACCTAAAGGAAATAGAAGCGGAACAGCAAAGACACCCTAAACCCAGGAGAAGAAGAGAAATAATAAAGATTAGAGCAGAAATAAACAATATAGAATCTAAAAAAAACTGTAGAGAAGATCAATGAAACCAAGAGTTGGTATTTTGAAAAAATAATCAAAATTGATAAATCTCTAGCCAGGCTTCTCAAAAAGAAAAGGGAGATGACCCAAATAGATACAATCATGAATGAAAATGGAATTATTACAACCAATCCCTCAGAAATATAAGCAATTATCAGGGAATACTATGAAAAACTATATGCCAACAAACTGGACAACCTGGAAGAAATGAACAAATTCCTAAACACCCACATGCTTCCAAAACTCAATCAGGAGGAAACAGAAAGCTTGAACAGACCCATAACCAGCGAAGAAATTGAATCGGTTATCAAAAATCTCCCAACAAATAAGAGTCCAGGACCAGATGGCTTCCCAGGGGAGTTCTACCAGCCGTTTAAAGCAGAGATAATACCTACCCTTCTCAAGCTATTCCAAAAAATAGAAAGGGAAGTAAAACTTCCAGACTCATTCTATGAAGCCAACATTACTTTGATTCCTAAACCAGACAGAGACCCAGCAAAAAAAGAGAACTACAGGCCAATATCCCTGATGAATATGGATGCAAAAATTCTCAATAAGATACTAGCAAATCGAATTCAACAGCTTATAAAAAGAATTATTCACCATGATCAAGTGGGATTCATTCCTGGGATGCAGGGCTGGTTCAACATTTGCAAATCAATCAACGTGATACATCACATTAATAAAAGGAAAGATAAGAACCATATGATCCTGTCAATTGATGCAGAAAAAGCATTTGACAAAATTCAGCATCCTCGAGAAAGTTGGGATAGAAGGAACATACTTAAACATCATAAAAGCCATTTATGAAAAGCCCACAGCTAACATGATCCTCAATGGGGAAAAACTGAGAGCTTTTTCCCTGAGATCAGGAACACGACAGGGATGTCCACTCTCACCACTGTTGTTTAACATAGTGTTGGAAATTCTAGCATTAGCAATCAGACAACAAAAGGAAATAAAAGGCATCAAAATTGGCAAAGATGAAGTTAGGCTTTCACTTTTTGCAGATGACATGATATTATACATGGAAAATCTGATAGACTCCACCAAAAGTCTGCTAGAACTGATACATGAATTCAGCAAAGTTGCAGGATACAAAATCAATGTACAGACATCAGTTGCATTCTTATACACTAACAATGAAGCAACAGAAAGACAAATAAAGAAACTGATCCCATTCACAATTGCACCAAGAAGCATAAAATACCTAGGAATAAATCTAACCAAAGATGTATGCTACCAAATCTAACCAAAGATCTGTATGCTGAAAACTATAGAAAGCTTATGAAAGAAATTGAAGAAGATATAAAGAAATGGAAAAACATTCCATGCTCATGGGTTGGAAGAATAAATATTGTCAAAATGTCAATACTACCCAAAGCTATCTACACATTCAATGCAATCCCAATCAAAATTGCACCAGCATTCTTCTCGAAGCTAGAACAAGCAATCCTAAAATTCATATGGAACCACAAAAGGCCCCAAATAGCCAAAGTAATTTTGAAGAAGACCAAAGCGGGAGGCATCACAATCCCAGACTTTAGCCTCTACTACAAAGCCGTCATCATCAAGACAGCATGGTATTGGCACAAAAACAGACACATAGACCAATGGAATAGAATAGAAACCCCAGAACTAGACCCACAAAAGTATGGCCAACTCATCTTTGACAAAGAAGGAAAGAATATCCAATGGAAAAAAGACAGTCTCTTTAACAAATGGTGCTGGGAGAACTGGACAGCAACATGCAGAAGGTTGAAACTAGACCACTTTCTCACACCATTCACAAAAATAAACTCAAAATGGATAAAGGACCTGAATGTGAGACAGGAAACCATCAAAACCCTAGAGGAGAAAACAGGAAAAGACCCCTCTGACCTCAGCCATAGGAATTTCTTACTTGACACATCCCCAAAGGCAAGGGAATTAAAAGCAAAAATGAACTATTGGGACCTCATGAAGATAAAAAGCTTCTGCACAGCAAAGGAAACAATCAACAAAACTAAAAGGCAACCGATGGAATGGGAAAAGGTATTTGCAAATGACACTTCAGACAAAGGGCTAGTATCCAAAATCTATAAAGAGCTCACCAAACTCCACACCCGAAAAACAAATACTCCAGTGAAGAAATGGGCAGAAAACATGAATAGACACTTCTCTAAAGAAGACATCAGGATGCTCAACAGGCACATGAAAAGATACTCAACATCACTCCTCATCAGGGAAATACAAATCAAAACCACACTCAGATATCACCTCACGCCAGTCAGAGGGCCGAAATGAAGAAATCAGGAGACTATAGATGCTGGAGAGGATGTGGAGAAACGGGAACCCTCTTGCACTGTTAGTGGGAATGCAAACTGGTGCAGCCGCTCTGGAAAACAGTGTGGAGGTTCCTCAAAAAATTGAAAATAGACCTACCCTATGACCCAGCAGTAGCACTGCTAGGAATTTACCCAAGGGATACAGGAGTACTGATGCATAGGGGCACTTGTACCCCAATGTTTATAGCAGCACTTACAACAATAGCCAAATGATGGAAAGAACCTAAATGTCCATCAACTGATGAATGGATAAAGAAATTGTGGTTTATATACACAATGGAGTACTACGTGGCAATGAGAAAGAATGAAATATGGCCCTTTGTAGCAACGTGGATGGAACTGGAGAGTGTGATGCTAAGTGAAATAAGCCATACAGAGAAAGACAGATGCCATATGTGTTCACTCTTATGTGGATCCTGAGAAACTTAACAGGAACCCATGGGGGAGGGGAAGGAAAAAAAAAAAAGAGGTTAGAGTGGGAGAGAGCCAAAGCATAAGAGACTCTTAAAAACTGAGAACAAACTGAGGGCTGATGGGGGGTGGGAGGGAGGGCAGGGTGGGTGATGGGTATTGAGGAGGGCACCTGTTGGGATGAGCACTGGGTGTTGTATGGAAACCAATTTGACAATAAATTTCATATATTTAAAAACAAAAGAAAAAAATAGTTAAAAAAAAAAAAAAAGAATGTCCTCGATGAACAAAACAGATGAACATAAGGGAAGGGAAGCAAAAATAATATAAAAATAGGGAGGGGGGCAAAACAGAAGAGACTCATAAATATGGAGAACAAACTGAGGGTTACTGGGGGCGCCTGGGTGGCGCAGTCGGTTAAGCGTCCGACTTCAGCCAGGTCACGATCTCGTGGTCCGTGAGTTCGAGCCCCGCGTCAGGCTCTGGGCTGATGGCTCGGAGACTGGAGCCTGTTTCCGATTCTGTGTCTCCCTCTCTCTCTGCCCCTCCCCCGTTCATGCTCTGTCTCTCTCTGTCCCAAAAATAAAAAACGTTGAAAAAAAAAATTTTTTTTTAATAAAAAATAAATAAATAAACAAATAAAAACAAAAAAAAAACTGAGGGTTACTGGAGGGGTTGTGGGAGGGAGGATGGGCTAAATGGGTAAGGGGCATTAAGGAATCTCCTCCTGAAATCATTGTTTCACTATATGCTAACTAATTTGGATGTAAATTTTAAAAAATAAAAAATTAAATTAAAAAAAGAAAAAAGAAAAAAAAAAAAAGAATGTCCTCGATGAGGGGCCTGAGGGTGACTCATGCGGTTAAGCATCCTACTTTGGCTCAGGTCATGATCTCACGGTTCATGAGTTCGAGCCCCACATCAGGCTCTGTGCTGAAAGCTCAGAGCCTGAAGCCTGCTTCGGATTCTGTCTCTCCCTCTCTCTGCCCCCCCCCCACCCCACCTCTCTCTGTCTCTCTCCCTCTCTCTCAAAAATAAATAAACATTAAATTTTTTTAAATAAATAAACATTAAAAATATTAGGGGTGCCTGGGTGGCTCAGTGGGTTAAGCAGCCAACTTCGGCTCAGGTCAGGATCTCGCAGTTCGTGGGTTCGAGCCCCACATCAGGCTCCATGCTGACAGTTCAGCGCCTGAAGCCTATTTCAGACTCTGTGTCTCCCTCTCTCTCTGCCCCTCCCCCACTCATGCTCTGTCTCTCTCTCTCTCTCAAAAAATAAATAAATAAATAAACATAAAAATTTTTTCATTAAAAAAAAAAAAAGAATGTCCTCAAATGAAAGAGTAAAGAAATTAAGTTAACGAAATCTCAAGCATCAAGTGCACCCGTGATACACTGCAAAAAATTTGGTGCATACATAAGACATTTCTGTTGCATTCTGAAGCCAATACTATGAAATATATTTGTGGTGAAGGCTGATAGAAATGACACACACACACACAGAAGCTTCTGTGGTCTTCAATAGCTTTGAAGAGCATGAAAGGGGTCTGAGACCAAAAAGTTGAGAAACACTATACTAATAAAAGAGCCTTGTTTAAACCTTACATTTCACATTCACGGGCATGGGTATAAGTGGACAGCAATGTTTATGTACATATTGGGTTTTTTTTTTTTATCGAGGTGAAACTCACAGAACATAAAATTAACCATTTTAAAGTGAAAAATTTGGTGGCATTTCATATATTCATAATACTGGGCAACTATCACTCTAATTCCAAGACATTTTCATGACCTCGAAAGAAAAGCCTGTACACATGAAGCCGTCATTTCCGATTGTCCGCTCCCGCCTCTGGCCATCTCCAATCTTTAATCTGTCTCTATGGATTTACCTATTCTGGACATTTCATATAAATGGAACCATGTAATGTGTGACATTTTACAATTGGCTTCTTTCACTTAGCACAGTATTTTCAAGGTACATCAATGTTGCAGCATGGATTCCGTATACTTCACTCCAAATATATTTGTTTTTAATTATATTCACGTTCACATACTCTCCTTTTTTTTCTTTATTTATTTTTTTAAATTTACCTCCAAGTTAGCACATAGTGCAGCAATGATTTCAGGAGTAGATTCCTTAGCGCCCCTTACCCATTTAGCCCATCCCCCCTCCCACACCCCCTCCAGTGACCCTCTGTTTGTTCTCCATAATTAAGAGTCTCTTATGTTTTGCCCCCTCCCTGTTTTTATATTATTTTTGCTTCCCTTCCCTTATGTTCGTCTGTTTTGCATATTAATTTCCTCATATGAGTGAAGTCATATGGTTTTTGTCTTTCTCTAATTTCACTTAGCATAATACTTTCCAGTTCCATCCACGTAGTTGCAAATGGCAAGATTTCGTTCTTTCTGATTGCCGAGTAATACACCATTGTGTGTGTGTGTGTGTGTCTGTGTGTGTGTCTGTGTGTGTGTCTGTGTGTACCACATCTTCTTTATCCATTCTTCCATCGATGGACATTTGGTCTCTTTCCATACTTTGGCTATTGTCGAGAGTGCTGCTATACACATGGGGGTGCATGTGTCCCTTCGAAACGGCACACCTGTACCCCGTGGATAAATACCTAGTAGTGCAATGGCTGGGTGGTAGGGTAGTTCTATTTTTAGTTTTTTGAGGAACCTCCATACTGTTTTCCAGAGTGGCTGCACCAGTTTTCATTCCCACCAGCACTGTAAAAGGGTTCCTCTTTCTCCACATCCTCACCAAAATCAGTTGTTGCCTGAGTTGTTGATTTTAGCCATTCTGACAGGTGTGAGGTGAGAGCTCATTGTGGTTTTTACTTGTCTTTTCCTGATGATGAGTGACGTTGAGCCCTTTTTCAATTCATCTTCACATACTCTTTTAAAGGTACATGTATGATCTCCAATTAGAAAATCTTACTCTCACCCAGTACAGATACACAAGTATGTGTTTATAAGGTAGTATCTGTTTCAGTATTTGTACATTACAGACTTCAACTGTGCACAAAGGTATTTCTGTATATAGTGGGAATCTACAAAAAATTGAGGCAACTCCCCCCTATTCTGAGGTGAATGTTAATTGATGTATGATGATTATAATCACTATGCTCATCGCCAAATATGTAAAGTGCTTAATTGTGAATGGTGGAAAATTTATTCACTTTGTAACATCTCCTAATAAAATGTGCTTGCACACATAAGTCATTTTTTGTTTGTTTAAGGCTGTTGATTTCGAGGGTATAGGGAGCTGGTATAGTGGGGGAGAAATGAATTTTGAGACAGGAGGCCTGGGTCAGAACCCATATAATGTTTTTTAGCAGATATGAGACTCCCAGAAACTAACTTCCTTCCTCTTTCAGGCCTCAGATGTCTTACCTTGAATGAGAGGATGCCTCTCCAAGGTTTTGTAAACATGGCTCCATTCGCCAGGGATAATTTACATACTATGTTCAAGATTTTTTTTTTCCCTATCCATAGATCACCTCTATTGGCTTACATTTGAATTGACTCCATTTTTTTACATAAGCAAATCTCAAAAAAAAAAAAAAAAAAAAGGCTGTATAATTCTGACTAAAGATGGGAAGCCAGTGTCACTTGCATATAGAAAAAATTCAATGACTCACTTCAAGTCGTCCAGGGGTCCATGTTTTATCATCTCACTTCCTTTAACACAGATCATCTCACCCTTTGGGTAACAATGTGCGGCCCCGACCAACCCTTTTCATGAATCGGTAAACGGTAGCCTCGCTTACTTTCAGAAGTTAAGATTCATTACTCACTCTCTTCCCCTTCAAAAGGCTGGTAGAAATATTCATAGCTTTGGGTACCACACCAAACTGTGCAGCACTGGGCAGAGGTTTGAGATACTAGATAAGTGACATTATCATGGAGCTTGTCTTGAACACGAGACCCCAAGAAATTCAGAAAATACAAAATTCCCCAAATAGCTGCAGGAGGGCTCCTGAGCATATCAATGTAATTGGGCCACATTTTAGTTGTATTGCCTCTTGGACTCTCCGTAATGAAAGGGATACAAGACGCTAGGAGGCCCTCGGTAGCTGATTTCCCTTTTCTTGAGCACAGAAATTACTCCCGGGAAATACGTGATCGTCTGTTCTTTTTATCCTACAGAGTCTATTGCAAACTGATGGCAAGAATGGTTGCCCCTTTATCCATGCACCTACAGTGATGCTTTGCAGCCCCTCACAACAACAGGCGGGGTGAGTGCATTTCTCCACCCCTTGAATCGGACTGGCCATGTAACTTGCTTTGGCCAACAGATAAAAAGAACTCATATCATGGCTAAGGAAGTTCAGTGACGGCATCTGTGAAGTACTTAGTACAGTGCCTGGCACATAGTGAATCCTGGTTAAATGGCAGCAATTATCATTGAGAGTGTGTATGCCATAAACAGCAAGTACCAACCAGGCAGGCCACTCTGCTCCAGGGACATTGGTCTCCATATACTTCCTTGGCCCCTCTCTCCTCTCCCTCTTTGCCTACTTCTGACTGGCCCCAGATGTTACCAATTGACGGCATATTCAGCTAAAGGGCTTGTGCAAATCTCACTGGGTTTACATTTCCCCAGAAAGCGGGAATGAACGGGTCCGTCCTCGAGTTCACCACAACCCCAAAGAACCCCAGGTCCACCCAAGAGTTATGGACTTATGACATAATCTAGTGGGGGTTAGTTTAATCTAAAATACCCCCTTGGGGCGCCTGAGTGGCTCAGTCAGTTAAGCGTCTGACTTCGGCTCAGGTCATGATCTCATAGTTCATGAGTTCGAGCCCCGCATCAGGCTCTGTGCTGACAGCACGGAGCCTGGAGCCTGCTTCAGATTCTGTCTCTCTCTCTCTCTCTGCCTCTCCCCTGCTTGCGTTCTGTCTCAAAAATAAACACTAAAATTTTAAATAATTAATTATTTAATTGCCCCTTTGGGTAATTCTGAATCCACACTGAAGAACTAAGGAAACAGCCACAATTTATTGAGTGCCATTGGCTAAGTGCTTTAGAGTTACTATGTCATTTAAGCTCCACAGCAAATTTCTGAATTCCCGAAGATGGATTCCAAATTGTCCCCACTTTACAGATGAACAGTCTGAGGCTTGGAGATGCAAACGATTTGCCCAACTACGTGGAAGGCGCTGTAAGAAAAATAGGTAAGAACTGATTCTTAGTCCCCAAACTCCCACCACCAAAGATCTCTAATTCTCTCTATCACCTGTGGACTCCATGTTTCGAAAGTTTTTATTTGCCATTTCACGGCACTATTAGGTTTGAAATATTAAAATGGACCCCTCCCTTGGGAGATCTTGAGGTGCTGGACTCCGTGGTTTGGAAGTGTTGAACTCACAGAAGAAACAGAAGCTCAGAAAGAGTCAGTGATTTGTTTTTAATTTTTTTCTTTAACACCTATTCATTTTCTAAGAGACAGAGAGAGACAGAGCGTGATCGGGGGAGGGGCAGAGAGAGACGGAGACACAGAATCCGAAACAGGCTCCAGGCTCTGAGCTGTCAGCACAGAGCCCGACGCGGGGCTCGAACTCATGAACCACAAGATCATGACCTTGAAGTCGGATGCTCAACCAGCTAAGCCACCCAGGTGCCCCAGAAAGGATCCGTGATTTGCCAATGTCACACTGCTCCCATGTAGAAGGGAAAACACTATAATCCCGGCCTCAGTATTCCCTGGAACCATTTCTTTTTCCACTACAGAATTCTGCTTCCGGAACATGCCTTAGTCACAGGGACAATTTGGAACCAAATCACTGGGAGGAGGAGACAGAATTAAGGAAATAATCATTGAAGTGGTTTGTCTCATATTTAAAACCTTCATGACAGCTGCTCTCCACACCTTTTGGCTTGGTGGTTATTCACCCCAAAGTTATTTGATGCTATGCAGAGTAAAGGGCAAAATAAATAAATGACATTTTAAAGGTAGCTGACACCCAAAGCAGATAAAAATACATATAGGGGTGCCTGGATGGCTCAGCCTGTCAAGCATCCAACTTCGGCTCAGGTCGTGATCTCACGGTTCATGGGTTCAAGCCCCACATCAGGCTCTGTGCTGATAGCTCAGAGCCTGGAGCCTGCTTCGGATTCTGTGTCTCCCTCTCTCTCTGCCCCTCCCCTGCTCATGCTCTGACTCTGCCTCTCAAAAATGAATGAACGTTAAAAAAATTTTTTTTTAATACATATAAAGATCATCCGTGTGTTAATTGCGTAAAGGGTTTGCATACGGGACTATGACGATGGGCTGGAAAGCACACTGAACTCTGCTATCATCCTTTTTCTTTTTTTTTTTTTTTTTTTAACATTTTTTATTTATTTTTGGGACAGAGAGAGACAGAGCATGAACGGGGGAGGGGCAGAGAGAGAGGGAGACACAGAATCGGAAACAGGCTCCAGGCTCCGAGCCATCAGCCCAGAGCCTGACGCGGGGCTCGAACTCACGGACCGCGAGATCATGACCTGGCTGAAGTCGGACGCTCAACCGACTGCGCCACCCAGGCGCCCCTCATCCTTTTTCATTCCAAACTTGCTTTACAAGATGACGTCACACCCTCCAGCTTGGTGCGGTAAGGGCCGGAGCAGCGGAAGAAAGCTTCACGCAGTACATAGGACAGAAGGAGGACTTTCAAATACAAGGTAAATTTGAGAGTTATGAGAAGCCCTTCCCAGAAAAATTTTGGGCTGACGATCTCCCATCTCATTCCCGGCCACCCATGAATCCTACTTCCTCAGATCCCCCAGGACCGCTGAAAGGAAGAGGAGAGAAGGAAATAGCCATACATGTTTACTGACCACCTACTTATTGAATCAGGCAGTGAACTAGGATTTGGAGGAGGTGAACAGATTTACTTTCCAGCAGCAACCCCAGGCCAAGTTCTTACTGCACCAACAAGCTTCAAAAGCATGGTGGGTGTGAATGTAGCCTTGGGAGCTACACTGCTTGGGCTCGAAACCTGGTTCCTCTCTTTCCTACATACGTGAGTGGGGGCCAGCTACTCACCTCTCTCTACCTTAGCTTCCCCATCTGCAAGATGGGTATAACTGCATGTACCAAGTAGGCTTATTGTGAAAGTAAAATGGCTTTGTGAATATTTAAAGAATATATGTAATGCTCTTGCACATGATCATGGATGGACAAATATTAAATAATATTACATTTATGAGTAAACCAAGGCTCAAAGAGATTAAGACACACACCCAAGTTCACACAACTGAGAAGTCACTGAACTTAACACTCTGACTCCATGACCCTGGCTCCTTTCCTCTCATGTTGAGGCTACTCAGGCTGAGCTGATGGCACATGGGACAAAAGGAGCCATCCGGGCCGGAAGCCTCATTGTCCTCCCTAGCGAGCTCCCCACATACGCTAACCCGCATACCCATTTCCCCCAAGACCAGTCCTGGAGGGCCCAGCCAACTGACTTCCAGACACGAGTCCTGTGGCTCTCCTCTCCAACCTTGTCTGGAATTTTCCAGCAGCCTATCCCACTCATCCCAGTCCTAGGTGCACTGCGGTCACCAAATAAACCGAAAACTTCATGCGACAGTTAAACAACTTACGCCCCGCACAGTGACTGCAAGGCGAGAACATCCGGTCTGGAGATTAATTTCTCCAAGACACATTACTGCTAGTCTAACAGGAGGTCAGGAATTTAAGCCCCTACTTTCTGTGTTGATTTTGATTTTATTTACTTATAAATAAATCTTAAACTCAGAAGCATACGTCTGATCGTCTGTCAGTTCAGATACCAAAGGAGTAGAAGTCACCATTGGTGGCATCGTCAACATCATCACCCATCAAAGACTCAAATATTTATATGTATCAAAAGGTTCTAAGAGTTTTACATCTATTACCTAATGTAATCCTCAAGACCTCCTACAAGGGGGATCTATTGTTATTCCCTAATTTAGAGGAAGAAACTGAGGCACCGTGAGTTTAAAGGATTTTGCAAGGTAGTCTTATTCCATAAATGCTTCCGTGGTGATCTAAAGGAGGTGAGCCAGTTGCCCCCAATCCTAAACTAGGGACCCAGATACAGCATAAAGTTATCCCAAATGTGACCATGGAAACGACTCCTGCCCAAGCTTCATCTGAAGGCATGAGAGATGACTAAATAGCTAGCAGAGATTCTCATTTGATTACTAACATCAGGAACTGTAGGGGCGCCTGGGTGGTTCAGTCGGTTAGGCGTCCGACTTCGGCTCGTGTCACGATCTCGCGGATTGTGAGTTTATCTACCTTTTGACATGACCATTAACAGGATGTAAGTGTGGTTCTGGGCAGTGTTCACCTGACAGGATGGATTCTAGCTTTAGAGCACGTAGTAGGCTACAACGTTCTCCCTAATCATTAACTTTCATTCCTATAGAAACGCGAGGCTGTGTCCCCACACAATGGCACGGAACTTGCGGTATCACTGTCTGCGGGTGGAATATGCTTCCCGCTCCACCAACAATGGGCACAGCCACGTGACGTGCTTTGGCTGATGAAGGTGCAAACAGAAGTGGCTTGGTCCAGCCAGAGCTGAAGCTCAAAGAACTACCGTTCGACCCTACCAGCTTCCGTCCTCCTTCTGCCCCAAGAACAGCCTCCCCAGGACGTGGTTGGGCCACTGGCCTTCATCCCAGAATGAAGAAGGCTCTGGGAGCCACAGCTGACCCTCAGCAACCTGTAACCTGACTGACAACTACCCCTTTGTCATTGAAAGCCGCGGAGACCGGGGATTTCTGCTACCAGAGCAGAACCTAGTGAAAGGTGACTGATACAGAACGGGACCTGAAAACGACACCTGAACACTTGAAGACATCTGCTGAGCACCCCCAAACTACGTTGAGAGTCCGCCGGCCACGCTGGGCTCCCCCACTGCATTGACAGAAACAGAATCCTGTATTAGGATAAAGAGGAATTGGACAAGGAAGGGTAAAGAGGCCGTAGGAAACAGAGTGCAAACAAAGGACACATCAGAGAAGCAGGGTGACTAAGCAAAAGCCATCAACAAAGGAGGAAGGGCATAAGTGATAAAGGACACCGCCCATCACCAAGCGTCACGTACAAAGGCGCACCAGTAACCACGTGGAGGGGGACAAACAGCCACGAAACAGAAAGCAGACCAGCACCAGATGCCAAGGGACTGTCTGAAAGAGGATATCACATAAAGACAAGAAAAATTAACAATAATTTAGACAAAGAGACAGAAACCAGACAGTGGCGAGGGGAACTGTGGATGGTTTTGTCCTAATAGAAAAAAAAAAAAGAAGTTTGATTCCAACATCGTCTCCTGCAGCAAGTCCTTGGGGGAAAGGGCCACACCGCGCTTTCCCCCTGACATAATTCAAAGGACCTGGTTAAGAGCCCCGCACTTCTTAAGACATTATCACTTCCTCCAGGTCTGTCCTCCCTTGCCCGCCTTAAGGCGCAGCAACATATTTCTCTACGGTCCCCTCCTCCGCTAGGCACCGTGCAGCCAGGAGGCTCCAGTGTTTCCTTATTGGCAAAACGTAAGGAACAGTGGACCATTTGAACAGCAACACACATCAGAAACGGGCACTTCGTGCACTGCCTGCCTTACGAGTTATTAGAACGGACGGCTGTCTTTGTGGTGCGACTGCAGAGGGATCCTTCTTCCTCCCATACCCATTCTTCTGCCATCTGAAATCCGAGCACAAAAGACTGCCTCCTTCGCCTTAGATTTTAACAGCTTAGGAGACTGCACGCCCGGCTCCTTGCACATCTCCGCCTCAGTGTCATGGGACGGTACCCGCTGCCCGCAGGGAAGTGCAATGAGGCAACACCTCCTTAGAGGGGAAGCACCCCCTTACAGTTGGAGACCGCCCTCTCCAGATCCCAGCACCCCCTGAGAGGGGCCACGGAGGGACCCTCTGCCCCCCAGCGTGGCACTCTGGACTCTCACGACTCAAACTGTGGTCTGGGGGCCAGCGGCATCAGCATCACCTGGGAGCACATAAGAAGTGCAGGCTCCCCGGTCCCCCCACCCCCCACCGCACTGAATCAGAATCTGCATCCTTATTCTCTCTCTGTCTCTCTGTCTCTCTCTCTCCCTGCCCCTCCCCGCTCACTCTCTGGCTCTCCCTCAAAATAAATAAACTTCAAAAATTTTTTAAAAGGGGAGAGGCGCCTGAGTGGCTCAGTCGGTTAAGCATCTGACTCTGGGTTTCTGCTCAGGTCATGATCTCACGGTTCGCAGG
Organism: Neofelis nebulosa; assembly: GCF_028018385.1. Lineage (NCBI taxonomy): Eukaryota > Metazoa > Chordata > Mammalia > Carnivora > Felidae > Neofelis > Neofelis nebulosa. The sequence goes on along the minus strand of NC_080793.1, from coordinate 76,894,191 downwards.
TTCAAGCCCCACATAGGGCTCCACACTGACAGTGCGGAGTCGGCTTGGGATTCTGTGTCTCCCACTCTCTCTGCCCCTCCCCTGCTCACTCTCTCTGTCGCTCTCTCAAAATAAATAAATAAACTTAATTTTTTTTTTTTTTAAGAACCTACCTCTTAACAGGTTCCCCCAGATCTTATGCACCAGAAAGTTTAGGAACAGCTGCTATAATGACCACTCCCCATGAAGTCAGTGTTTTGAGCCCCTGAGGTGCGTTGCAATGGAAATACAAGTTAAGGCTCTCAGGGACAGAATACCATAAATTTATTTCTTGGGGCTCCTGGGTGGTTCAGTCGGTTAAGCGTTCGACTTGGGCTCAGATCATCATCTCACGGTTCGTGAGTTCGAGCCCCGAGTTGGGCTCTGTGCTGACAGTGCAGAGCCTGGAGGAAGCCTGCTTCACATTCTGTGTCTCCTTCTCTCTCTGCCCCTCCGCCACTCGCCCTCTGTCTCTGTCTCTCTCTCTCTCAAAAGTCAATAAACGTTAAAAAAAAAATGTTAAAGAATACCATACATTTATTTCTAACGTTTGTTACGTATGTGACCTACAGCAAGTCACTTGATCCTCTGAGCCTCAGTTTCCTCCTCCATACGCTGGGCATAATAATGCCTGGCTCAGAGTATCGCTATGAAGGTCAAATGAAGTAAAATATGTAAACTGTAAATATTGATAGGTATTTACTCCCTCGCTTGCTGGCCAAGGGTAGGTTTTGCTGACAGCTAAGTGCCCAGGGGTAAGAAGCAGGATAAAGATGTTTTGAGAAGAACTGAGACAGAGAGAAAGCCCAGTCGGGCAAGGTATTAGCTTAACCTGAATGTTCCCATTGGGCCCTCCACGTTCTCTGCTCTTTGTCTTTTAAAAATGCAGACGCGTCCTCAGAAAGGAGTTGGATAGCTAGGAGTTATAGCACACAAGGATTTACTTCCAGAACCTCCTACCCCACAGCATGCTAATTATTTAGCAGATGTGCATGACTTAACAACTACACAGCTAAGTCTCTCAGAGTCACTGATTTTCATTCCCATCCCAGCGCTTACAAGAAAATCTCATCCCAAGTATATTTCCCTCAGCAAATGTTAAAGCTTCCCACGTGACATCTGGAAAGGAATTACCGTACTGTATACAAATCATCTGTAGACAATAGATTTCTCTTTAAAAAAAAAAAAATCACATTAGGCTTTCAGGACAACTGGTGTCCTATAAACCTAAAATTTGTATTAATACAGAGTGCCCAGACTAACCCTGAGCTCCAACTCCCTAAATTCCTTCCAGTAATGTTTGGCTTTTCACTTTTCTCCCCAGTGTGAATTCATTAAGTTCTTCTTTTGGAAAGAAGATTGGGAAAAACAGGCGACCTAGGACCTCTGTCCACAGACCAGTGTGTCGAACGCGTCATCACCTTTGCGCACACTGCATTCAGCAACCGTGTGGCCTCTGTCGTGCCGCGGCTATAGGAAATGTTGGTCCAGAAATATATGTGTTTCTTAGGGAGAGTCTTTTTGAAAGAGAAGAATTCAGCTCACACAGCATTAAATACACTACACTAAAATTACTCCCTATTGCATCAGTGAGGGATGCATTTAGGTCTTGGGCCGGATAATAAATATGATCTCAACGGGGGAAATAATGGGGGTAGGGTGGGGAGACAAAGAGTGAGAGAGAGAGAGAGAGACTTTGACATCTTTATACCTCCCCCACAGCAGGGAAAGATCTCGTGTTGTAAGCAATTAAACTTTCTTCTCTTCATTACATAGAACTCTCAGCTGGAGTCAACATAAACAGCATCCAGTCACCTGTTGCCCCATTACAGTACCTGGGATGAGGCTCACAGGCCCTCCAAAGACTCGCTTCTCGGGCACCTCCTTCCCATCGTCACAGGTGACACTTGGTGTCCAGCACCCATGGAGCTCAGCATGTTGCCACCAATGACACATCCATTAATCTCACACCTGCAAACTGTTCATCAGAGTCCATCACACGAAACTCCCGAGCTCGATAGGTTTGCTGTCCTGTGTGTTTCCCGAAACACAGCTTCGGCACAAATGTGCTTTACCTTTGGATAGTCTTCACTTGGAAAAGTGCCCGTGTTTTAACCCGGCCACTTCCTTTCGTGGAGATAAATCCGAACCATCAGACTCGCAGCGAGAATTTCAAACTACCTTTTCATAGTACGAGTCAATTTTTAGTTCATAAAGATACTGCTAGAAGCAAGAGCTGGGGAACCAGAAGACACGGATCCTGTGTCCAGCTTTGCCCCTTGCTGGCTGTGTGTGCTCGGGCAAGGCTGCATTTCACCTGTTCTGGCCTCGTTCTTCTCACCTGTGATGTAGATATGATAACACCCGTCCTACCCAAGGCTGACCGAGGGAGATCACATGGGTGAGAGAAGGTTATGAAGTGTGATACTATGTCTTCAATTACCATACGAGGCAGCTAGTGAACAGTTATTGCTGCCTCTGAAATAGAGGAAGTGAAGAGAAAAAGAGGATGTGTCAGATTCTACCTCATGGTCTCAAATGAGAGCCATGACTGGTGTGGGATAGGGTGCGTTACAATCATCTTAATTTAGCAGCAAGGCAGCTTGAGATTATTGGCTCGCATCTGTATGTTTTGCTCAGATCTATATAGTACTCTTCCTGCTACACTATAAAGCCTCTCAGATTGATCAGGAGCACAGACCTATGTGTCAAGAAACCAGAAATCTATGCTGAACCCTGTCACAACATTCTAGGGGACAAGTGAATCTTTTGGAACCTCTCTGGGTCTTGAAAGTTGGTGCATTTCATCCCGAAATCAATGTGGAAAGATTTATCAAGAAACTTAAGAATATTTATATCTCTTGCTCTAATAAGCACATATTTGAAAAACTATTTTAAGGACATGATCCTTAACAAGATAAAACCATTTCAGGTACAAAGAATGTTAATTACAGTGTAATTAACAATAGCAAAAAAAAATGGAGGGGTAATCGAAATGTTAACCATAGTATATCTTTTTTATCAAGTCATTTGCTATTAGTTAAGATGCTGATTTGAAATACAATTCAATAACAAGGGAAATATTTAAGGAATAATGTTGAGTAAAGTAAAAATCAGGGTACTAAAATGTATGAATATCCTACTTTGATCCTATGCACAGAAAAGAGAGACTAAGAAAGTGACGACTTGCCAAGATATTGCCAACGGTCATGCTTGAATGAAGATGGGTAATTTTTAATATTAGTTTCTAATGTTTATGGCTCATTTTTTACCTTTCCTCTATTTTTCAAATTTGCTTTAACATGTATTTATTATTTCACAAATAAATGAAGACAGAAACCTAATACCAGCAGGTTGAAATAGACGTCTAAAGTCATCTGCTTCAATGTTAAAGCTCTATGCTTTCACAATAGTTTCAACTCTAGCGGTCTGAGAGCAAAATAACTAACAGTTTCAAAGCAAGAAATCACTCTCAAAAGACTATGGCTGTAGAATGCTGTGTTTAAACACATGGAATCCTGATGCCTGTTTCCACACCGCTCGCTGAAGTGACGGGTCAGGGTATGTCCAGAGTGACAATAGCGATCGGGGTGGCCGAATATGAACCACGCTGAAAGTAAAAGTCCAACGAAGGGGCTAGTAGTAATACGCACAGTGCAGTGTTTATGGGATTCATCAGAGCTGTGTAGACGCTGGTATCTGAAACCCTACGAGTGTTAACTGGTCTTTACAGCAATGTCATGCTTGCTGAGAAGGCTATTTTGGCATGAAATAATTCCATACAAGCGAGAAGTACATTTCTCTCCCCACCACCACCCCCCCCCCCAATATGGCTCAGAGTGACCTAATAACGCTGGAGGCTAATGAATTTTTCAAAGTGTTTTAAAAGCCAGTTCTGGGATGGCATTTTGCTCTGCATCCACTACAGTGAGTTTATGTCTGAATTTTTTTTAGAGAGTGGAGCCAAGAGACTCAGCGCTCCAGGGATGTCAGCCAAGTGGAAAGCATGCCATCAGTTCCAGACCAATGAAGATGCTTTGTTTTGTGCACGGCTTTATTACGTTAGGGTCTTACGAAGCAAATTCACAATTAAATAATAGAAGAAATATTCAGCTAGCGAATACAATTCTCCTTCCTGTTTATCTTTTTCCGTGACCTGTACACATTTCCTAAGGCCACGCTTTCGTTTGCCTACAATCTAAAAAGAAAGATGGGGCGCCTGGGTGGCTCAGTCGGCTAAGCGTCCGACTTCAGCTCAGGTCATGATCTCGCGGTCTGTGAGTTCGAGCCCCGCGTCGGGCTCTGTGCTGACAGCTCAGAGCCTGGAGCCTGTTTCACATTCTGTGTCTCCCTCTCTCTCTGACCCTCCCCGTTCATGCTCTGTCTCTCTCTGTCTCAAAAATAAATAAACGTTAAAAAAAAAAAAAAAATTAAAAAAAAAAAAAAAAAAAAGAAAGAGACCCAAATGAGTCCTCCCAGTGCTCTTGGTAAATACTCAAAAGATAAAACAAAATCTGAATCAAAGTTTAGGCTTGTATTAATCCACAAGGATGAGTTGAAATACCGTTCACCTTTCCCTGAAAGGATCCAGCTCTGCGAGTCTGTTTTTATTGCAGCTGTCAAAGGGTGAGAGAGTCCTACCTAGTATTTTGGTCAGGAGGCACCGCGCACAAGCCAAACGAGGCCGCTCAGGGCCGGGGGGAAGACGGAAGTGTTAAGGCTGCACAGACTTAATAATGTACAACATGATAAGACCAGAGCTAACGCTGCCACGCCATATATAGAAAAGTCGTTAAGAGAGTAAGCCTGAGAGTTCTCATCACAAGGAGAAAATGTCCCCCTTTATTCATTCTTTTCTTTTTCTTGGATCTGTAAAAGACCATGGATGTTCGCTGAACCTACGGTGGCAATCCTCTTAGAGTAAACCAAACCATCCTGCTAAAGTGATGGATGTCAATTATTTCTCAAGAGAAATGGGGGGGGAAAAAGCAGCAGAGAAGTTGGGGGCAAAGAGAGGCTTGCCCCCTTGTGTCCCTGGAGAAGGGCCCGGGGACACTGCCCTCCCAGGGAGCAGGCAGACGTGTGCCCTCTCAGACACACCCGTGGCAGAGGACCCGCTGATCGGTCCACCTGCCGTGACACTTCTGTCTTCCCAGGGCCAGGTGCTGATCTGGCCAGCGCCACTGACCCCTTGCTGGAGAAAACCCATGAAGAGCGCAAAGCCAAGCAAAATGCCCCTACGTTCGGGATGAACCTCTGCCTCTGTTCTTTTCCATTTTGGGGAGCCAAGATGCAGGCCCGCACCTTTCTTTTTTGCACCCTTCAATTAACTGATAGATCATTTTCACTACAATTGGACCTCACTGAATGGATGGGCATCTTCTTTTCTTTTCTTTTTTTTTTTTTAAAGCCACTTATCCTATAAGTCCTGGGTTTTGTTTTGTTTTTGTTTTTGTTTTTGTTTGAGTGAGGGAAAGAAATGCTTTCTGAGAATGAGAGCTCTCCCACAAAATCCTTCCAAATAATTGAAAGTCCATCAGTAGCCGCCCCTCCCCCTGGGGCTGTTCTCAGGGATCTTCGTTTACACCCGCTGCAGCTTTTTTGTGGAGTCCAGAGCCAGCTTTAGTTCCCGGCTCAGGACAGGAGCGGGGCGCGAGGAGCGGCCTTTTTTTTTGCATCTTCTACATGCCACGGGCCTATTTCTGCCTCCTCACATCAGGCTCACATTTTTAGCACCGTCACCCTCCCTCCTGACTCATGATCACTTGTTATGAAAACCATGACATTTCACATTATCTGGCTTCCCGTAAGAACGAGGTCTCTTGTGCGAGAGACTTCTCCAGACAACCGAAGCTTACCCTCCATGGGACAATTTCCTTTCTATTTTCTTTTCTATTTGAATGATTGGAGTTAGAAATTGTTCGGAAACTGCCTGCACACCCCACCCGTTTTCTCAAGCAGGACACTGGGCTTACGTGACCTCTCCTCCTTGCTTGCTCAGGGTTATCACTGTGAACACCAGTGATGTGATAGCCACAGACACCGAACAGATGTTCAGAACTGTTTCCCCGACTCCAGATGGAATGACACTTATTGAGGGCCTGGGTCTGCGTCTTGTAGATTCTGTTTGATTTTGGTTTTGTTTGGGCAATTCCTCCACTGTAAGTCATCAGCAGTTACAGCCTCTGGCAACCCCTTCTCCCGTCACCGCACTCTGAGAAAATCAAGCTTGTGAATATCTTGTCAAAGCACAGACTAAGTGATGATGATGATGATGATGATGATGATGATGACGACGATGATGACGATCATGACAATCATGACGATGATGGTGATGGCTAACATTCGGGAGTCGTTGCTGTGTTCCCAGCATTGCTGTGAGTGTTTTACAGATGTCACCTTACAAATAGGCCCAGAGAGTGGGGCGCCTGGGTGGCGCAGTCGGTTAAGCATCCGACTTCAGCCAGGTCACGATCTCACGGTCCGTGAGTTCGAGCCCCGCGTCAGGCTCTGGGCTGACGGCTCGGAGCCTGGAGCCTGTTTACGATTCTGTGTCTCCCTCTCTCTCTCTGCCCCTCCCCCGTTCATGCTCTGTCTCTCTCTGTCCCAAAAATAAATAAAAAACGTTGAAAAAAAAAATTTTAACAAATAGGCTCAGAGAGGGAGCGAGTTTAGGATATTTTCCCGTGAGGAAAAAAAAAAAAAAACAACCTTTAAAAGATATGTTTTCTTTTTTTACTTTTTTTACTTGAGTGCAGTCGACATACAACGTCATATTCGTTTCCGGTGCACAGGATAGTGATTTGACAACCGTGTGGTTATGCTGTGCTCACAAGTGGAGCTAACATCTGTCACCGTACAACCCTGCTACGATATCACCGACCACGTACCCCACGCTGTACCTTTTATTCCCGGGGCGTATTCATCCCATAACTGGAAGCCTGCGTCTCCCACTCGCCTCCACCCGTTTTGCCCATCCCCCCACCCCCCTTCCTTCTGACAACCACCAGTTCGTCCTTGGTATTGACAGGTCTGGTTCTGCTTTTGGCTTATTTGCTCATCTGTGTGCACGCATCTTCTTTATTCGTAAAGATGTGCTTTCGGTCATCAATTTTGCCTCCCTAAAGAAAAGCCGCTCTTGCAGAATTCCATCTTTCAGGAGACCGAGGGTTGGCTGATGATGCCAGACGAGTGAACTCCAATTCATTCCGCCCTGGGTTTTAGAAGGATGTTCTCCTACGCCTCACCACGTTTCCCTCTGTCCACCCCCCCCAGATCCTTCTCTTCTCTCCTGGTTCCTTCCAATCCCACTTCCACCTTCCTTCTTTTCTTTCTTCCCCTTTCCTTCACCCCTATGTGTCTCGAGTATAACTGGCAGTTTTCTAGAGCACTGCTAAGCCAGTGGACTCAAGGGCCAAAAACAGACTTGGCAGGACTGACAGCTGTCTCCCAACTTGAGGTCTTCTCACTAGCTGTGTCACTGGGGAGAGCCACCCCACTGTGCCAATCACCAGCCAATCAATCGACCAAAATAATCTTGAAGTCCTCCAGCAAGAGACTAAGAAGAAATCTGCAAAACCAAAAGTTGTGACAACAACCCTGATGGTAAGTAAGGGGCAACTTCAAACTTTTTTTGAAACGTATTCTCCTTATTACAAATTCACTAAATTCTCGGGGCACCAGGGTGGCTCAGTCCACTAAGTGTCCCACTCTTGATTTCAGGTCATGATCTCACGGCTCATGAGTTCAAGTCCAGCATCGGGCTCTGTGCTGATAGCATGGAGCCTGCTTGGGATTCCCTCTCTCCCTCTCTCCCTTCCTCCCTCCCTCCCTCCCTCCCTCTCTCTCTCTCTCTGCCCCTCCCCTGCTCACTCTCTATCTCTCTCTCAAAATAAATAAAAATAAACTTTAAAATAAAATAAAATAAAATAAAAATAAAACTTCACTAAATTCCCACATTTCTGACCACTGTAAAAGCAAGGCACACACCAATTTTCCAAATGGTTTATCAGTATTTTATATTCCTTTTGCATGGGCATACAGTGAGAAGATCTCCCAACTTGTTCAAGCAAATCACAGACAGCCGAGCCACATATTTTTTTCATAGCTAGTTCTCAATAACATTAGTTGATTACTCAGCCGTCCAAGGGCTTTTAATAATATAAAACAGTCAACACAGAAATAAACCCCTCTCGGGTCAAAGTGAACTTACCATCCAACCCTCCTATTAACCTGTCAAGTTGTCCACTCTTAATTGAAAGGGAATTCAAGTATTCCAGGAGATCAGGTGGGAAAAGGCACTTAGGCTATAAGAAGAGAATGCTGGAACTGGAGTCCGCTGATCTGGGAGCAAACTCTGGCTCTGCTTTTCATTGGCAGTGAGAACTTGGGCAAACTCCCCGCCTCACTAAGGCTCAGTTTGCTCAACCGCAAAAGGGGACCGCTAGCTACTTCACCAGACCATTGTGCACAGTAAGTGAAAAACATCTATCTCTTAGAGGGAAGACGGATATTCACCAAATTTTAGGTGAACTAAAGGGAGCTAAGGACTGTCCCTGTTCCTATAAAATGTCAGTAAGGCTTCCTGGCTCTCTGATCCCCCAGTGGTCTCTTTTGTGTCCTTAGGACTACAGATGGAGAGCATATTCTCACCTCAGGACCATGCACACCTGCAGCAGCCCTAAGAGAGGAGTGCTAATGTCGCTCTCATTTTATAGATGAGCAAACCGAGACTCGGTGAGGCGCTGAGTGACCGAAGCTGCCTGCCCAGCAAATAAAAACGGCCAAGGCAGACTCTGAAATCAGGCCGTGAGCTACCACGCCGCGCAGCATTGAGGGGAAAGAAGTGATGAGGAAGACAGTGGTATCTCCCAGGTTCCTCCAAATCCCAAAATGCTCTATGAAATTCTTTGTAAATCTCCTTAGGCAGGCAGTTCTACTACGGGCTGCTTCCTGGGCTCCAGGTTACCGGTTCAGGTACAGGAATGTGTGATCACTGCTGCTCCCAAGGAAGGCAGCTGTGATTAAGGATGAGAACACAGATACTGTTTTGATGGTGCTGACGTCTAATTTCAACTACCTGTTTGGAAGCCCCCACCCAATATGCACAATCATGAAGAAAGCTAATTCCCATATGTGAGTAGATAAACCTTGAATTACACCAGACCTGTTGCCAAAATACGTTCATGATGGTATACATTATCGGAAAAGGGATTTATTTCTTCTTGCCAAGGTCCAAAAGGGTGAGCTGCTTGTAATAAAAAAACACATCGAGAAAAAAAAAAAACAACCCACAATAAAACAAGTATAATAACAGGATAGAAACTAAGCAATAAAAATTAGAAAAACTTGATCTTGGTTCAGGTCATGATCTCACGGTTTGGGAGATAGAGCCCCGCATCGGGCTCTGTTCTGGCAGCACAGAGCCTGCTTGGGATCCTCCCTCTCTCCCTGCCCCTCCCTCACACACACACTCTCTCTCTCTCTCAAAAATAAATAAACGAACATTTTAAAAAAAGAAATACAGGGGCGCCTGGGTGGCTCAGTTGGTTAAGCGTCAGCCTTTGGCTCAGGTCATGATCTCACTCACAGTGTGTGAGTTCGAGCCCCGTGTCAGGCTCTAGGCTGACAGCTCGGAGCCTGGAGCCTGCTTCGGATTCTGTGTCTCCCCCTCTCTCTGCCCCTCCCCTGCTCATGCTCTCTCTCTCTCTCTCTCTCTCTCTCTCAATAATAAACGTTAAAAAATTTTAATAAAAAAATAAAAAAGAAATTAAAAAAAGAAACACAAGGCTAAGGAATAAGCATAAACATAACTTTGTGCTTCCTGGAAGCCAAAGCAAGAACTAGAAAGCGCATGGAGTCAAAGATACGCAATTTTTCTGGACACCATCATGTCAAGAAGACTCTTACATGACAGGCTAAAAAGAATACCTGGGATTATAAAAAAAAAAAAAAAAAAAAAAAAAAAAAAAAAAAGAATACCTGGGAAAGTCGGTCACATCCCTGAGAGTTAGATGAAATAGAAGACCATAATCATGTTCTACTGCAAACAGCATGCCGGCCGGACAAGGCGTCTGCCTCAGGACGGCGCGTGGGTTCATCCCCTGCATAGGTCCGCGGTCTCAGGACTGGACAGAAATACTAATGGATGTCGTCTGGAATGCCTGCACCTTTCATCTCAAGGCCTCTAAAAAGCTTCCCTGCCAACCTATCTCATGATATTAAATGTTAGAGGCAGCAGAATAGGCTGGGCAGACTTGGTGTGGTAGTTAAGATCGGGGGAGCCTGACTTTTAGTCTCTGAACCACACAGAGGAAGATCCAAGGCACCGAGAAGCTCTGTTTGCTGATCCACCCAGTGCGGTTTTGCAGATGCTTTTAGTGGCCCATTCCCTTCCCTGCCTCTCTCCAATCCACTCATGCTTTAATTCAACCAAGATTTGCAGATTCCAGGCAGGTATGCCTAAAAACTAGCCTCGTTAGTTTTTAGTAACATTTTATATGGAGTACACACTACGTGCAAAGTGTTGTGTGGCACTCCTTGACCTTAATGTTTCTCACCTCCTTCTAGTAAACCAACCTGGGTGTGTGCGTGCTGGCACCTGCCCTCTTCAGATACAGATCACTCTGAATCTGCACCTGTCCACCCACTTACTAGTTTTTATTGAGCCACTACAATGCGGTATGATTTGCTCAAGCCTCTTGCCCTACGTCTTCGTTCATGCTAAAAACACTCTGTTCTTTTTACGTCTAGTACAAGCGTGGCTCACGGTCCCAAGAAGCATCTGAAGCCTGTTGAAGCTCCAAAGCATTGGAGGCTGGAACAGCTGACCGATGTGTTTGCTCCTGGTCCATCTACCGGTCCCCACGAGCCGAGAGAACATCCTCCTTCGTCTCCTTCTAAGGAACAGACTTCAGTCTGCCCTACCAGGAAATTAAGGAAAGAAGATCCACATGCAGCGGTTCATTAAGATTAATGGTGAGATCCTGGGGTGCCCGGGGTGGCTCAGTCGGTTAAGCGTCCGACTTCGGCTCAGGTCATGATCCCACAGTTCGTGGGTTCGAGCCGCAGGTCCGGCTCTGTGCTGACAGCTCGGAGGAGCCTGGAGCTGACCTCGGATTCTGTGTCTCCCTCTCTCTGTGCCCCTCACCCACGCGTGCTCTGTTTCTGTCTCAAAAATAAAGAAACATAAACTTAAAAAAAAAAAAAGACGAATGGCAAGATCCAAAGTGACAGCCTACTCTGCTGATGGATGTCATCAGCACTGACAAGACCAAAGAGAACTTCTGCCTGATCTGTGACACCAAGGGTCGCTTTACTGTTCCTCGTATTACACCTGACGAGGCCAAGTACAGGTTGTGCAAAGCGACAAAGATCTTTGTGAACATAAAAGGAATCCCTGATCTGGTGACCCGTGACGCTTGAACCATCTGCTGTCCTGAGCCCCTCGTCAAAGTGAACGCTGCCATTCAGATTAATCTGGAGACTGGCAAACAGAACAGCCAAACAGAGCAAGGGGTGAACGGGTCTCTAGATGACATACTCGGAAGGCTCTTTGTCCTTAATTAGCATTAATATGGCATGATTGATTGCCAAAACAAACAGCTTACTAAAATATCAGGCATTGCACCAGGCCCTGATATACAGTGGTGGACAAAATCATACAGAGACCTATTTTTTACTCTGATGAATCAGACAAACATGCCCAATAGAAATATAACGACACGCTGAGGTAAGTGATCCAAAATCATGACCAAAAAACCCAACCTATACTCATGAAATGAGGCAGGGGGGATGGGGAAGGGTCCTTCGGTGAGACTTCCTTTCTTCACCTAACCTGAAGAAGGGGCAGGGGTTTTTTATGCCAAAGGGGGCAAGAGGAGAAGCCACAAGAGTCTGAGCGACACATTGGGCCAGATCCCGGGGTCTTGCTAAGAGTGCTATTGTTCTCCAAAGAGCAATGGAAAGGTCACGAGGTTTCTAGAGGTGCAGAAGACGCTCCCTGGCAGCGGCGGGAGAGTGGTCATCCTGATGAGTTAGTGATGCCAGGGGCAGGGTGGGTGGGGGTGGGATGAAGGAAAAGGAAGTTTCCAGCTGGGCAAACTGGATGAGCAACAAATGCCATTCGCTGAGACAGAAGCAGCCAGGTTCTACGCTGAAGGCTGTAGATACAGTCGCTTGGCTTTACAATAAACCTGCAGAGTGGGTATCGCTATTCCATTTTTTTCAGATTAAAAACCCAAGACTGTGTTACCAGCTTAGTTTTTCTAACCCGGGCTTTGTGGGTCGGATTTTTCAGAGCAATCTAGCACCCAGCTTGCCTCTCAAGATCTCTTAAGGAGAAAGATACCTCCCCTGGAAACCAAAGCCCAAAGCCACAGGGCTCAGACAGAAATGGATTTGGCACAGTGCCAGAGATTCTGAGCGGGCTACTCCAGGACCTGAGGCAGGGAAGCCATGTACGGTTGTGCAAGTTGTGTACTGCACGGACCCAGAGGGTGCCAGTCACATCAAACTCCATGCGAATGCTGCCGCCTGAATTTGAATGCCCCTCCCCAGTTTCTGTTCAAAGAACACTCCAAACTCTATGACTCTACCACAAACCCCACGGTCCGCACAGAATCAATGACCAAGTCAACACCATGCACTTTATTTCTCGGGTCCCCAGATGGTCTTTCCTCTTTTGCAGACTTCATCTTTTGCAGACCCGGGTAGTTCTCCCTCCCCCTTTTCACTGCTCAACTAGCACACCAGGGAGGAGAGGATGTCCAGGGAGAGTGATGCCTCTATCCCCGAGCCACCATTGCTTACAAGAGCTCTCCAGACCGACCGGTCAGCCAAACCCCACACAACGTTAACATCTGCCCAAACAAATGTTACAAATGGAAATAAACAGGTTATTCCAAAGCTGTCGCCTTTTTTACCTAGTTAGCATAAAATGTTCCCAAGTCCTTAATTAAATGGTGTCCTTGCTCACCTAATCACATCCTTCAAGACCCAAGGTGCTGTCTGAACGGCAGGGACCAATCCTTTACCTTTGAGGCAGACCAATCCACCGTGAGATTTACACTGAAAAAGTCTGACTCTTCTCTGCAGGCCCCGGGGCTGGATAACCCACAGCCCTGGGTCTGAAAGCCGGGGCAGTGGGAAATGCAACTGACTCCAGGACTAAAGCGATCGTGGGCTTTGTTCCTCATCAGCCCTTAAGGGACTGGCGCCACATTCACAGAACTGCTTTGGATTCCCGAGTCTCCGTCCCTGCTCTGGAAGGCTCTGGCAAAGTCTCAAGTGCACCGGCCCTCGCTTATGGATGGGGAGGGAGCTGATCCCGTGGCCTGTGGTCAGAATGAGCTCAGCTCCCCAAGTGAAGCTGCCGTGACAGCAGCTCCATCACCCCTAGCCCTTTCCACAGCGGCCCCCTCAAATACCTGCAACGGTCATCTGCAACATGGACAATTCTTCTTCCCATAAAAGAATCAGGAATAGATTCCTCCAGCGTCAAGATGATGCCTCTGTAGACACACGGCAATGTGTTTCTTTCTTTCTTTCTTTCTTTCTTTCTTTCTTAAAAAACCCCACCTCCTCTACAACTCTAACGCGGCCGTTCTTTTAGAGTTTTCGAATGTGCTTTCTTGTCCCTGTGCCACACAGCACAGAGTCCACGTTGACATTCAGGTCACCCAGGACTGTTCTCCTGTAGAAGTCCCCGTGGTCACTAATACCCACTGCAGAACTGACCACCTCACCTGCAGCTGTCGCTGCTGAAGAGACAGATGTATCCCTCAGACTGTAGTGGCCGCCCTATCCCCACCCTTTCTTTGAAAACAGCATTCCTGTGACATTAATGTGGCCTGGATCCATCCTGCGGCAGCTGACACTCCTCCACCCACCCCCACACATACCCAAGGCTGACTGGTGATCTACATCATAGGGCATGTGGACTGCAGTGACCCCCCCCCCCACCCCAACCCATTAGCAGTTGCTTGAACTGAATCAGCCGATGGGATCCAGGCAGTAAGAGGCTCGGGAGCCAGCCCACAAGTGTGGGGACCTTGGTTTCCCATCAGCCTGAACCCCAGGGCTCTGATTCTTCATTTATTTCATTCCCCACATACACACACACAAAGTTCATAGGAACTTGGACCATTTACTGCCATCATGAGGTCATCTTGGCCTGAATGCTTTTCTGAGCCGATCACCATGAAATGGAGGGACATTTCCCAAATCACAGTCTAGGGCAGGGAGCCCTTATTCCCTGCCCTCCCTCCATTTCTCTTACCATAGAAATGCTACGACTAAGAATAAGACACCACCATAGAAACGGCATAACTGAAAAAGGAGAGCATGGCTAAAACTACAGGACAAGCCTGGAACTATCAGACTTGATCTCTGTCCTTCTTCCAGGCTCCGAATGGGCAGGTGGAAGAAAAGCCAGGTGGGCCCTGGCAGGAAAAAAAAAAAAAAAAAAAAAAAAAGAAAGTGTGTTTTTATTCTCATTTCCAGTTCTAGCAATGAGTGTCCACCCCAGAGACATAGCTGCGAGCTCACATCAGGGGAGTGAATCCTGGCTTCTCTGCTGGCTTGATTGTTTAACCATCATTGTGTCCATCTCCTACTCGTCATTCTGTATTTGCCAGGGAGGTGCCATCTCAGAAGACTATGCTTGGAATAAGTGACGACTTCCCTTGCTGCCCTCCAGTCAGCTAAGATTTTTTTACCAAGAAGAACTGGGCACCCAAGCATGTACCAACCAGGCAGAAGGCAGGCCCCCTAGAGAACCAATGGAGAACCAGGAAGAAGCGATCCCTCTGAGGCCACACTCGGGGTCCACTTTTGCCACTTCTGATAAACACAGCATATTCTCAGGAAGGAAGGGTGTGTATCAGAAGGAGAGATTTGGGGGGGAGGGGTTGGGATTACGTCCCCGAACATGCGTCAGCTTAAGGATCAGCCGGACCAGACTAGGATGAAAAAGGTTTGAGGGCATGCTCTCCCAATTTCAACAGACGCAAGCCTGAAACTACCGGATAAAAATTCAAAAA
The DNA here is from genome assembly GCF_028018385.1 of Neofelis nebulosa. NCBI lineage: Eukaryota > Metazoa > Chordata > Mammalia > Carnivora > Felidae > Neofelis > Neofelis nebulosa. The sequence continues at coordinate 76,879,132 of NC_080793.1, read as the reverse complement.
CATCCCTTCCCCTTCAAAGATCTCCACTCAACACAAGGGCCTGGCCTAGAATGGGAAAGCTGATGCTCCCCTCACAATAACAGATGAATAATAAATATTCCTGGTCAGGAGGAAAAGAGACGCACAATGTCTCCCAAGTTTTGATCATTGGAAATTTTATCTATGACTAACAAATGCAAAATGGTTGCAATTCAAAACTTCTCTTGCCTATTGGAATTAGCTAGTTCCAATGGTGGGTGAGGTTATGTTAGGACTTTGGAAAGAACATTGACAATTTCAAACTATTGAAAGATACACATCATGATTACAGAATAGCAAAGCGAGAAATCAAGTAGGTAGGAAAACAACCTGTCAATTAGATTCTTTAAAGGTATCATAGGGATAAGCCTATATTAACTTCTGATGGAAAACAGCTTTCTGATGGAAAACACCTCAGTTCTATCTAATTCTGGCCTAATGAGGCCAGCATAATTTCTTCTCCTTCAAATGCTTTCTGAAGTATTAGCCTGATTTTTTAAAATCTTACTAATTGATTAGGAATGTGCCCACAAATGAACGTCATAATTACTGACTTAATTTCTTTCTCCAAAACAAAGATTATCTGTCATCTAAAACGAAAGGTTATCTTGAACTATAGTTAATGTTGCAATTAGGTAAAAGTTTTATTTTCCTGGAAAAGATAATTTGTCAGGGGCAATGTGACACCAAAAGTGACCAGAACACCTTTCCTGTGGCTGAATACGAAAGCCTCATTGAGAGTCTAACAAGAAACCTATTCCAAGAAAAAATAAAATTAGCAGTAATTGTTCTCCTGGCTAACACAGGAAACTAGAAACAGTATTTCAAACAACCACTTCTTTTTCCTGTCTTTTTTTTAATGATAGAGAGCAAATTGCTCGTCTAATGAAGGGACTCGGTAAATAAACTTACCCATTACTTTCAACTGATTGCTCTGAAACAGGGAATTTTTCCAGGCCTGCAATTGTTCTTTGGCAATGAGGCAAGGGGCGCCTGGGTGGCTCAGTCGGTCAAGCGTCCGACTTTGGCTCACAGTTCATGGGTTCAAGCCCCGCGTCGGACTCTGTGCTGACAGCTCAGAGCCTGGAGCCTGCTTTGGATTCTGTGTCTCCCTCTCTCTCTGCCCCTCCCCTGTTCATGCTCTGCCTCTCTCTGTCTCAAAAATAATAAATAAAAACATTAAAAAAAAAAAGAAATGAGGCAAATCTCTTGCTCACATCAGACCCCACAATCTAAATGTTTATTGTTAAATGTTTCAGGAGTGAAACACAGGTGCAGTCTAAATCGATGTGTATCACTGATGCCCAATCATTCTCATCCACCACCAACAAACAACAACAACAACAAACAAGTAAATAAGTTGTCACGATCGACTTCTTTTTGACCGTTTCTCCCTCATCATTAGGTAAAGAACAGGGAGTTTACTTACGTTATCAGAAATGCAAGTGAGTGCGAGTGCTCACGTAACACTATAAGGGGGTCAGTAATAAACACACAAATGACCACAAACTTTCTGAAATCCCCACAATGGTTTGAGTCTCTGGGACACTTGAGGTAGAAAACAAAATACTTACTACTTACCTTAGCATTAATCAACTCTCCTGTCTTGTAAAACATACTTAGAGTTAAATCAGTGTAAGACTTGGGTCTGCGCTCCCTTTGTTGTGCAAAGATAAATGAGGGACTGTAACAATCCTGCAACTACCCTGCCTTGTGATTAAGACGTCACCTTAATGGTGACTTTGTATTTTGTCTTCTCTGAAGGTTTAAAGGTTAAAGGCATCATAAATTATGCATTTTCTCCTCTGCCAGGCCCATAAAACGTACTTTCACTGTTCACGAAAGATATTGCTTCTAAATGAGCGGAGGCTTTTTCCTAAGTGTTGAAACAGAAACATTCCCATTATGTTTATTACTGCTATGCTGGAGAGCCAAAACAGTTTGGAATTAGGAAGCCGCTAGAATCTGTTCCAGAATGTGTAGCAACTGTAAACGCACACAATAAAATTACAGTTCACTCTTTGGACAGTGGTTCAGTGGTACCCGCCAACATGCTGGTCTCTTCCCAAGAGAACAATAGTCGGGCAACCCCCACATCGGCAGCAACAGTTGGGGTTTTCCCCTTCTGCCTCTACCCAAGTTACAGATCTGAACAGGGACCTGAACAGGGCCCTGAACTGGGACGGGAGAGGCACATGAGTCACACGAGATCATCCCTTACTTCTGCCCTGGAGCAAGCTCTTTGTGGGGGACGCTTGGGTAAACTGCGCATTCGCAGGAACGTCCTTCCTAGCAGCACCCTAACTTCCTCTCTTACGCTTTGCCACCGCCTCCAGCTAAAGTACGGTTCTAAGGGTTTCTTCCCCACCCCACCCCCCTCCCGCTTTACACTTACAGGTACAGCATCTGCAGAAGGCTGGGCTCTTTTTTCCAAAGGAGCACCACACCCATTAACCCTCTAGCCTTCAGAAGCAAACTGAAGTTTGGCTGGACGTACCTTTCTCCAACCTCAGGCCAAAGGAACCAAAACTGGGCACACAGGACCCAACTTCTGTCAGGCCACGACCACCCCCAGCTCAGCACTTTGCGAGGGCAGGATTCTGGAGACAGACTGCTAGCCGTAAGGACCCGAGCTCCAAAGATTCTTTCCAGGCTTAGCCCACACACCCTGACAACTAAGTGGCAAAGTTGTTTCTTCCTCCTCTGCTGCAATGCCCTTTCCCCTTCATCAGCGCGCACGGGCGCGCGCACACACACACACACACACACACACACACCACAGGTACACACACGCACGCACACAGCCTTGCTCCCCCAACTTACCAGTTTAGATTTGGCGCGTTGCAAAAATTCTTCCATGTCGTTGAGAGACGTTTGGACTAGGGGTACCCGGCGGGGCACAGAGGAAGATCTCTGCCCCGCGGAGAGAAGCGGGGTCTCGGGAAACTGGCTGGCCGGAGCGCAGCGACCGCTGTTCCCTCCTGCCGCTCGGAGGCGGCTGAGGCTGTGGCTGCGCCCTCGGCTGTCGCCTTCCTGGGCTCCCTGCCCCACCCCCGCGCTCGGCCGCCCGCTCTGGGCGTCGACTCTGCCCTAATAAGGAAAGTGGGTGTGCCGCCCGGGAGCCCCAGGGCGCGCCCCGCGCGTTCACTGGCACGCGCCTGCGGGGCCGGGGCTCGGGGGCCCGGGCTCCGGGCCGGGCGCGAGGGCGGGGGTGTTGGGGGATGGCGAGGGGCTCCTCCGCCAATCGCAGGGCCCCGCTGCGGCCTCCTGACGTGGCGCGCCGAAAGATGCTGCAACCATGGACAGCGCCCAGAAGTGCGAGCCAAGTGCAAGGGGCTGCTGCAGAGGGAGGCTCTGCCGCAGGCACCGCCGCCGTCAGCCAGAGGAGGTGGGAAGAGGGAGAGAGGGAAAAGAGGTCCCCGGAGAGCCCCCCTCCTCGGCCAGCGCCTCCCTGGCTGGCTGGCACGTTACAGAGAGCTCCAGCGGCCACTTAATGAGCTGGCTCTGCGGGCCTGGCCGGGGGATGCACTCAGCTAGATTGGAGGTGGGGGGGTTATTGCTGAGCTAAAAGCAGTACGACCTTGATGGAAAATAATCAGGAGAGCCGGCTGGGAGGTTGTGCTAGGAAGCATCTTTTCTTTTTACCCTCACAACATACCCACCCAGCAACGGGCATCCACGATTCACCCCGGGCGAGGTGTCCTTATGTTGGTCCTGGGCTGAAGCGTAGATACTTCTGCAGTCCCCATCCACTCTCTGACGTGCAGGCTCAGGGAGAGCTGGGGCAACAGAACCTCCCTACTGCATAAGGGTCTGTGTCCTACAAGATCCTCAGATAATTTCTATGCACATTAAAGTTTTAAAACTACTGCAATAAACACTTACGTGTATAAGTATGAACCCTATTTTGAGCCATGGAGTTTTGTAGTGTGTATTCTCTAGCCTTATCAAGTCCTAGGAACCTCAGGCTTTCTCGTACATCTAGGCTGTAATACCCTTCCTGCCCTCTCACCAGCTCCCACGGCCCCGCTAACTCATGCCTCAGCTGCCAGCTTAGAGAAGTGGTCTCAACCTTGACTGCGTGTTGAAATCACATTATAACATCCAGAGCTTTACAACTACTAATTCCTATGCTCTATTCCCAGACCGACTGAGTCAATGTCTCTGGAGAGGGGCCACCGCAACAGTGGTAGGAGTGCTCCCAGCGATTCTAATGTGCAGCCCAGGTATGACCTCTGGTTCTCAAACGTCAGCGTGTATCCAAACCACTCAGAGATGTAATAAAACAGAGATCTTGGTGTCTCATCCCCAGGATTTCAGGCTTAATAGGTCTGGTTTCATGGGCCTGAGAATTTCCATTTTTAAAGGTATCCCAGAGCTTGCTGATACCGCTTAGAAATTCTCTTCCCCCAGGAAGCCCCTCCCCTGGACATATCCTTCTTTCCCACTCCTACACGGAGCCAGTTGCCTGTTTTATAGCAACCTGTATTTTCTGCTCTACTCTAACTCACCCAATTACTTGTCTGTGTTCTCCACCAGGCTGTGAGCTCCACGAGAACCAGGACTTCGCCTGTCACGTTCATTGATGAATCCCTAACACAAGTCATATATACATCCCCAATAAATGCACTTTAGTGAATACACGTACATATGGGAGGTTCTTTGATCTCTCATATGCTGTGTGTGTGTGTGTGTGTGTGTGTGCACGCGAGCATGTGTGATTATCCAATTATTTTCTTATTCAGGAGGACCCAATGAAAAAACATCAGCAGAGTCTAGAGATCTGATTAGAGGAGAGCGATAGGAATATTAAGCTCCGGTTTACATTCCGGTGATGAGCTGTGAGAAAGCTGCAGATCCTATCTATTTCTTCGGGGACTTAAGTAATTCAAAACCATCCAGGTAAAACACGTGTTTTGTCAGCCTTTAGATCAGTGAAGTTGATCACGATTCAAGCAATATTGCTGCGAAAAGTTTCCAGGAATTTCTTCCCTCTGACTCCATTGATGAATTTAGTGACACACATAATAGCCTATTCCTTTGACTTTTGATTTTAAACCTTCTGAGGAGGTATGCTACAGCCCTGAGATTTAAAAAAAAAAAAAAATCCCGATAAGACTGCAATTCTAACACCTATCTCTCAGAGTTTCTCCTCCACCAACGAGGCCCCTGCAAAAGTTCATCAACATTTACCTCCTCCAACTGACCACATGTATTAGCTTCCTGAGGCTGCTGTAATAAATGACCACATGCTCAGCAGCTTAAAGCAACACGAATCTCCTTTGCAGTTTTGTAGGTCAGAAGTCTGACACAGGTCTCACCAGGCCCGAAGCAAGGTTTTAGGTCAACTGAGCTGCATTCCTTTCCGGACACTCTAGAGCAGAATCCTTTTTTTTTTTTTTTTTTTTTAAATTATTATTAGTATTATTTAAAAAAATTTTTTTTCTGTTTGTTTTCTTGAAAACTGTTTCTAGAAGCAGCCCACATTTCTTCATTCAAGGTGCCTCCTCTATCTTCAAAGCTAGCAATGTTGCATCTCTCTGACTATGCTCTCATAGCCACCTCTCCTTCTGCCTCTCTGCCTCTACCTTCCTCTTCCTCTTCCTCTTCCTCTTCCTCTTCCTAAGGACCCTTGTGATTACATTGGACCTATTTGGATACTCCAGGATAATCTCCCCATTTTAAGGCCAGCTGATTAGCAACCTTAATTCCCCTTTGCCATAAAACCTAACCTATTCACAGCTATTAAGGATTAGGATGTGGACATCTTTGGGAAGTCATAATCTATATACCATACAACCCACATCCCAAGTTATTTGGTGGCTGTCAGCTTTCAATCCTCACTTTCTCATCATTCCACCACAGCCAGAAATCTAGTGCCTTTAACTAACTCTAATTAGAAATTGTCAGCCCTGGCTGCACAGTGGAATCGCCGGGGGTCTTTGGAAAATAGTGATGCTCCAGTCCCATCTCCAGAAAACCTCAACTGAGTGGTCTTGGGAGGATCAGTATTATCAGAAGGAGGCTGTATTAAAAAATACAGGCATCAGTATTTTTTAAAAGCTCATCAGAGAATTCTCTGTACAGTCATAGTTGGGAACCACTGCTGATGCTAGATAAACTGGCATTCCCTCATCACCCAGATACAAAATGTGGTGCGCACTTCGATTTATAAATCTCTCCTACTCTTTGTGGCCTAATAGCTCCCAAGTCCTCAACTTTTGAAAGAGCCTCCATTAGATTCCTTCCTTCTGGTCCAAGGGCCACCAACGTAATTCCAATATTTGCGTCTGAGCCTAAAATCCATCCGTCTTCTTGACTGCATCCTTTGTTCTTCTCAACAGAACAATCCTTTCCTCTACTCCGTTCTTTTCACTCTCCTGGATTCCTCTCATTAAGACTCCTATCTGAGATCTCTTTATTTTTTCAATTAGTTAGCCTGAGTAGATTTTGTAGAATAGTTGGTATGGACTAAACAGTGTCTCCCAAAATCCATAACTCCCGATGTCATGGTATTAGGATGTGGGACCTTTGGGAGGCAATTAGGTTTAGATGAGGTCATAAGAGTAGAGGCCCCAGGACAGGATTGGTCTCCTTATAAGAAAAGGAAGAGGGACCAGAGCTCTTGTGAACGTGCTCACGCTCTCTCTCCCTCTCTCTCCCTCCTTCTCCCTCTCTCTCTCTCTCTCTCTCTCTCCCTCCCTCCCTCCCTCCTTCCCTCCTTCCTTCCTTCCCCCCACCCCAACATATGAGAATACAGCAAGAAGTGGTTGTCTGCAAGCCAGGAAGAGGATTCGCACCGGGAACCAAATCAGACATCTTAGTCTTGGACTTCCTGGTCTCCAGAACTGGGAAACATAACTGTCTGTTGTTTCCCCTGCTTGATTTATGGTATTTTGTTACAGCAGCCCAAGGACACTGATAAATGGTAGTGCTGGGAAAATGAAGACTACAGGGGTCATGTAATCCCATCCTCTCATTTTTCTGCACAGGTAACAAACCCAGAGTAGTTCAATATCCTGCTTGGGCTAATAGAGTTGCTTCAAAGCAGAGCCAGGGGTAGAACTCAGCTCTGTGTCATTCATTCCTCCAGCATTTATGGATCATCAGCTATGCTTCGGTGGGCACTGTGCCTCACCATGATGTAAAAGGCAAGATCCCTGCTCTCAAGGAGCTCATGGTTTAGTCACTCTCACACAAAGATAAATGCAGTGATTGAGAAACACACCTGGCATTGTACTAGCTGAGACGCAATACGGTGTCATGACTACAATCTGGATTGTCATCCTTGCCGCGGTAGATTAAACAAGGCTGCAAATTCTTTGGCACTCCTCCCAATGGCAGGTCAGGTCTATTCCATGTTCTTGTCTTTTAATCTAGGGGAACTCTATAACTTCCTGAGCAATGACATACAGCTGAGACACCATGGCAGTTTCTGGGACCAAGCCTTAAGAGATTGGCAGTTTCCACTTCTTGCCTCCTGGAATACATACTCTTGGAACATAACCAATATGCTATGAGGAAGCCCAAGCAGCGACACGGAGAGGCCCACGTGGAGAACGACTAAGTGTGCTGGCTAACAGCCCAGTTGCCTACCATGTGGGTGAGCCATCTTGAAATAGATTATCTAGTCCCAGACAAGCCGCCCTAGCTGATGTCATATGGAACACAGTCCAGCTTTCTCTGCTGAGTCCTGCCTAAATCCCTGACCCACAAAACTGTGGAATCTAATAAAACAACTGGTATTATAAGCCATTACATTTCTGGGTAACTTCGGGCTTAGTAACTTTAGGTAAGGTATCCTCTCTAGGCTTCAGCGTCTTCCTCTATAAAATAGGAATAATCCTCCCTCCTAGGAGTGCTGTGAAAGTTAAATGAATAATACATGCAAAGGGCATGTGTTTCTGGGCCTAGATGCCATTACAGTCATCATAAAGGATCTGTCAAATAGAGAAGAAACTTAATGAAGAAGTTAGAAGTGAGGACAAGGGTATCCATGAAGAGAACCCAACAAGAGGGAAATCTCTGGGTCACCTGCCGATAGATCAATAGCCACTAAAAATGTGAAATTGTTTTACTATAGGTACATAGTATACCTTCTGTAGAATACATATAATGCAATAGGTTATATTATAATTTGTGTCTATCCTACGGCAAGCAACACCTCCTGAAAGTTACGCTCCTTTGGCAATCTGAGCTTCACACAATGACACGCCTATTTCAGAGGAAATCGCTGCAGATACTCTGGCTGGTGATTTTTCTCTGCAGTAACACATCTGCCTGCACTGTTCACTACTCCTGAAATGTAAGCTTCTTACGGCAAGGCTCGTTTTATATCCCCAAATTACCAGTCCGCATCCACACGTGGCTCTCATAAAAACACTGGGCTTTGCATCAACGCCAGGGAGCTTCTGTTGCAGTCGGGGCCGTGAGGGTGTTCCCCCCCCCCGCCCCCCTCCCAAAGTTTTCCTTCCCAGAGCTAGCTCCCCTGGAGCCCGCACCAGCATGATATCAGCAAACGTGGAGGTGAGACCTGGCTGTGTGCTTTGGGGCAAGTTCACTGACCCCTCTGATCGTCAATCTCCTCATCTATGAATGGACAAAGGAATACTTGCCCTAGTTACTTTACAGGTTTATAAAAATTCGAATGCTGACACTCCTACACTTACTGGAAATTGTTAACCACGGAGGGGAGCATAGCGAGATGTTTTTGTTGGGTTAAAAAAAAAAACAACAGCCTGACAAACACCATCCTTTAGAGAAAGTGGAATGTGGTTGGAATGGCAGTCGCTGACTCACCACGCGGGCACGTCCCCATGCCAGCTTCCTACTGACCACCGTGCTGCTGACAGGCGTGGTTTCCTCGGTGAGGCTGTTGTTTTTGCCTCTTGTAAATGACTTCACATGACAAAAGATGCTCAAGAAACTGTGCCTCTCACTTGGGCTACATTTACAAAGCATTTCAAGCTCGTTTCAAGGACAAGAGACTGAAGGACTAATATGCATTCACTACTTAACTAACCCATGTTAACCCGTGCCTCTCTGTTTGGCTTCTAAGCAACTATTAAAGGCCTGCTTTTTGCCCTGTGGGTGGTCAAACGCTCCCATTTGAGCCAACAATATCAAAAGGAATTCACTTTTTTCTGGCGTGTTTCGGCAAGAGTACCCCCATTTTTTAAGGTAGGTTTTGCAAGACTTTTTGTTAAGGGAGTCCATATAGCCATAATCCTCTCTGGGCTTCTGCTTAAGAAAGAAAAGGGGGGATTACTGGAATCGTCTGTGGCCGTACACAGTAGCAGGGTACAGCTCACTTGGGAGATGGCCAGAGAGTCAGATGTCGGGCTTTTGAACAGGGCACAAACCGTTTGCGTCATTTCTGGGAACCACAGACATCTTGTAGAACAATGAATTTAATTTGCAAGGACAGCAGAGGAGAGCGGAAGTGCTGTGGCTTCTGAGTCATCAGGATAATGAGGCAGTGGCCCTGCTTTTAGATCTGTGGCCCTGCTGAAAGGTGAGGGGTGACGGTCTTCATATCTCTGCTTCGCTTCATTATTCAGCTGGTTCAATCTTTACACACTGTCCTCCTACAGGAAGGTATCCCCACTCCCTTCACAACAATCCTGTGTGTTTCAGGCTTAGAGTATAAATTTTAACTTACAGTCTCATCACTCCTCTCCACTGGGAAGGTATTTGGCAGGGGGAGTGGAACATTAATAATTTTCAAGTCTACGTGATTTCTTATCCTCGCAATGAGCAAATGCCAGAAAAGAGACTATATACAACAGACTCTGTTTCAGAGGTAGCAAACCCGTGGCCCCAAATTGTGTCCTGACATCCCCAAAGACTGAAAGCCAGACAGGGGATGAAGAATTCCAAATACTTTTGGGGCGCGTTGGTGGTTCAGTCAGTCGAGAGGCCGACTCTCGATCTCGGCTCAGGTCATGAGATCACAGTTTGTGAGTTCGAGCCCCGCATCCGGTTCTGCCTGATGGCACGGAGCCTGCTTTGGCTTCTGTGTCTCCATCTTTCTGCCCCTCCCCAACTTATGCTCTCCCTCTCAAAAAAATATACTTAAAAAAAAAAAAAGAATTCCAAACACTTTTTATTAAAAAGGCCAATGTGGGTTTTTTTTTTTTTTGAGCATGAAACATCAATCTTATATTAATAGCATTTAATCCTCGTAACAAATGTATAAAGTAGGCTCTATTATTATCTTCATTTTAAAAATGTGCAGACTGAGGTATGAAGATGCACTTTGTCTTAAATTATCCAACTATAATTACCCAAGTGGCCAAACCGGGATTCAGACTCAGTGATGGGAACCCAGGGGTTGAACTATTGCACGTCACTGCCTGTTCAATGTTGCACACCTGAAAAAACGCACAGGTAACCTCGAGAAGAAGGAAGGACTCCCTGTACTCCTCTTTCAGTTACTGCTTTCCCACTACACTTCAGAATGAGCTCACCCGCCCAATTCTGCATGCCCACACAGCTGTCACGTCCATTGTTGGCAGATGCACCCAAAAGTTTACGAGACAGAAAGAAGCTAACGTCCCCCAAACTTGAGGATCATAAGGCATTACTAATTCCGCCATAGGGGCGCCTGGGTGGCTCTTTTGGTTGGGCATCCGACTTCGGCTCAGGTCGTGATCTCACAGCTCGTGGGTTCGAGCCCCGCGGTGGGGCTCTGTGCTGACAGCTCAGAGCCTGGAGCCTGCTTCGGATTCTGTGTCTCCCTCGCTCTCTGCCCCTCCCCCGCTCGTGCTCTGTCTCTCTCAAAAATAAATAAACATTAAAAAAAATATTTAATAATTCCCGCCATAGATTATAGCTCAGCTAAACAGCTGCTTCTTTCCACCAGGTACTCCTTTACTCAGGCCCCGTCCTCAGCATCCCCACCCCGAATAAGAAGACAGCACTGTTGGATGATGGTCAGAGCCTTGAGTTGTAGTCCGTCAGATAGTGATTTGAGCATCCCCAGGTTTTTGTTTCCTGGGAAAAATTAGAGACTTGTGTGGATGTTTCCAATCTTAAAATTCTAGTTACAAAACTAAATCATGCAATCATCACATATCCATTAAGAACATGAAAACAATTGAGGAAAAGTTAAGCTTTACTGTCAATAAAGAGCCTTTGAACATTTGTGTAGCTGTATATGTTGGTGTAGAACTCAAAGGGATTATATTAAGATGGCATAAAAATGTTTACCTGCTGGGGTGCCCGGGTGGCTCAGTCAGTTGGGCGTCCGACTTCAACTCAGGTCACGGTCTCGCAGTTTGTGAGTTTGAGCCCTGTGTTGGGCTCTATGCTAACAGCTCAGAGCTCAGAGCCTGCTTCGGATTCTGTCTCTCCTCCTCTCTCTGCCCCCTCCCGTGCCCATGCTCTGTCTCTCTCTGCCTCTCAATAATAAATAAATGTTTTTTTTAAAAATGTTTATCTGTAAAAAAAGAATAATGTCTTTTAAGGAACATCAACTTAGGGGTGCCTGGGTGGCTCAGTGGGTTAAGTGTCCAACTCTTGATTCTGGCTCAGGTCATGATCTCACAGTTTGTGAGTTCAAGCCCCACACTGGGCTGAGCTGAAGGTGCAAAGCCTAGTTGGGATTTCTCTCTCTCTCTCTCTCTCTCTCTCTCTCTCTCTCTCTCTCTCTCTCTCCCTCCCTCCCTCCCTCCCTCCCTCTCTCCCTCTCTCCCTCCCTCCCCTCCCCTCCCTCCAAATAAACAAATAAATAAACTTTAAAAACAGGAACATCAACTTATAGCTCAGAAAGTAAGAGATATAAAGTAACAAACTTGAGAAGAGAAAGATTAACTAGCAGGATTTGTTAAAGGCATCTGGTTTCTTGTGTTTCAAATGCTGATGTCCTCAGAGGCATTATCTATTCATGATTCAACGCCTTAAGAAAGGACTCAAATTTCAGGTTAGAAGAAGCTGTTGAGATGTTGTTTAACAGAAACTCTTGGTCTCTCTTCTCATACAGAGGTGACATTTCAATCAGAACAAAAAAAGGAATGCGCTGTTCCGTGTATTCCCAGAAATATTATCTAGAAAGTAGTAAAATGGAAAAGAATATTTGCTTAAAAAATCCAACAAACCATTGATTTAAGTGAGAGCAAAAACAGCCTTTCTCTGCATTTCCCTCCTCTGGATTTTTGCATCCTCAGGCCACTGGAGTTTCAGAAGGAAAGGAAGAAAATCCAATTACATTAACACAGCGCCATAGTGCCCAGCTTCAGCAACTGTTTTCTTGGCTCTATTTTCCTCCCCCTGGGCATCACAGCAAAGGACTTGCCTCCCAACCAATATGTCTATCAAGCTCTCCTTGACTCACCCTCTAGCTTACACCACTTGGAATTATGTACCACCTGGGGTAGTCTGTATCTTCCCAAGGATTCATGCGACTGCCCCACTAGACTTAGCTGAAAAACTTAAGTTAGGAACAGATAACTATCTTGTCCGGATTCTGAGTTCCTTCTCCTGTGCCCCAATCCGCAACACCTTACTTTTCGTGAATAAAAGGAAAAACACCCTTCCAAAAACAATTTTAGAATGTGGAGTCAGTAGACTGTGGAAAGCCTGCTTTATTATCGCTCCAAAACTGCAATAAAAACCTAATTTGGTCATTTGCTCATTTAATGATAAATTGATACAAATCTATTTCCCCCACTAGTGTAGTTAGCTGGAAAACCTTTATGTATAAACCACAAGAGGAAAATCACTGTGTTTTGCAAAATGCCATGGAAACCACCAAAACCATTCAGTAACTAACGGTTGGCAGCTTCGGAGGATGGCAAATGTCTCATGCTATCTTAATAAGGTTATTAGTACGGACATCTTCCTCTTGTGCATCTGTGAGGCTCCAGAGGACACGGCTTTGGTCTTATTCCTCTCTGTATCCCCCAGTGCACGAAGCACAGTGCCCTTTCCATAATAGAAAATAATTATAATAATCACTGTCGGCCAATTCCCTTTAGCTGAAGCCTTTAAGAAAAGAGGCTCACAGCCAGGTAGAAATAGGAAGAAATGCAGTGAGTTTTGAAACCTCTTATTAGGTTCTATAAAGCCATCAAAATGGGGGTTTTTCAACTGCGTTCAAAGATGGTGTTTTCCAGAACTCTGAGTCAGGTCAGTATAGACCTGAAAAGATGCCAGGGGAGAAACACAGAATCACTAAAATCAGAATATATAGCCACGGAAGTAAAGAAAGCAGGAAGACACAAAGATGTTTTAAAATAACCTCAAATATACATCTGTTAATTGCCATTTCAGTTCTTCAAATATCTGTGCAGGCAGATATGCCCATTCAACACGGAATAATTGAAATTGAGGCAGAGTAACTCTACACACAGCAGAGGCAGTCTGGAATAGAGAAACCTCACTAGGGGAGGAGAAGGTGGCAAGAGACCTTGCTAGAAAAAAAGAAAACAGAGAGCCTGGGGGCTGAAGAAAGGGACGGCTCTAGGGGTGCCTGGGTGGCTCAGTTAAGTGTCCGACTTTTGGTTTCGGTTCAGGTCATGATCTCACGGTTCATGAGATCGAGCCCTGCATCAGGCTTGTTAGCGCAGAGCCTGCTTGGGATTCTCTCTCTCGGTCTCTGCCCTTCCCCTGCTCTTGTTCTCTCTCTGTCTCTCTGTCTCTCTCTCTCTCTTTCCCTCCCTCCCTCCATCTCAAAATAAATAAATAAACTTAAAAAAAATTTTTTTAAGAAAAAAAAAAAAAGGGACAATTCTAGTTGGGGAAGAGACACCAAAGAAGGAAGGAGAAAGAATCAAGATCTGTTTGGTCTTCACGGTCATGTGAAGGAAGGAAAGGAGGGAGGAAGGAGGAAGGGAGGAAGGAAGGGAGGGAGGAAGGGAGGCGGGAAGAGAGGGAGGGAGGGGAGGATCAGAGTTAAGGGTGACTTACTCCAGACCACTTAGCTAGTAAGTAGCAAAAGCACACTGCTCAGTTTGAATCCTAGTTAATCCTGGATTTTTCTGTGTAGGTTTGCTTTGCGCTCTGTGGATCTGACTGGGGGTGGGGGGACAGACCAGTCAAGAAAATTGAAAAAACAGCTAAAACCCATCTCCGTGCTTTACATTTAAAGGAGCAGGAAGTTAAGATCAGAAAAGCTAGAGGTGGAAGAGAGACAGAAGAGCCAGAGTGCAGACAACTGGGGGCAAATAAACAGAAGTTTTAAAGATGAGAAGTGGGAATTTCAGTTCACTACCATCTGTGATGTATGAAATAGGGGAAAAGGGATGCGAGAGGGAAATTTAAGGAAGTATACTGTGTACCATGGACACACTTCCTCTTTGGTGCATTTTCATGAGATTTCAGTGAAGAATTAAATGGTTTTCAAGGTGTCGGGGGATACTTGACTGTGGTGTCCTTTACGAGGGAGGGCACCATTCAAATGAACCATGAGGCAACCCAGCCTTTTGTAGGTTGCAGGCGTCTCTTCCGGAACTTTCTGTATCACACAGAAAGAGGTGGTTGCATCTGGACTCAAACTCAGACCTGTCTGACCCCCATGTCTCCAACCACACAACAGTGACTTCTAAACAAACAAGCAAGCAAAACAGCCCTGGGGTTCCCTCTGGCTCTCACAGCTTTGGAAGTTTCCAGTTACCAGCTGCTCGTGTGGTTTTGGCTAGAGCCACACGAACTACATTTACAATTTCCACAAATTTAATTCTGTGAACTTTGCAAAGGGAAAAATAAACAACTGAAATGATGTTAGAAGAAAGCTAATCACTTAAGATTTGCTCCATTCCTCTTCATCCTGTGATTGCTTGTTATGTCTGAACCATTTGTTCAGTAATAGAGAAAACCATGTGAGTGTACTTATAAATGTTTTAAGGAGTTTTCTAGGGCAATTTTGACTCTGTTTGACTTTAACCTTAGTGACTGACTTGACAACATATAACTCCACGTAACATCCGATCCAATGCGGCATGTAAACAGGGACAGAAAATGTCAACAATGCATTTGAGGAGGAGATAGCCCAGTGTGTTGCAGGAACATAGTAAGTGCTCAATAAATGTTGACTAAATGGATGATAAACAAAAAAATAGACAAATGGGAAGGAAGCCAGAGAAACCAACACCCACATGATGGTTCAGTTCTAGTCGCATTCCTAGGTTCTCTGTTGGTACCCACAGCATGTCAGGCCAACAGACTTGGTTGGCAAGGAGAGGCCCAAAGTTTTCTTCATGCATTATCAACTGACTCCCCTTTCAGAACGCCCATTCAGTAAGATGGAAATTACTTCTCTTCCCATCCCGAACCTTTCCCCCAATTCCAGCCCAATATCTTGATGCTACCTTTTTTTTAAAGTTTATTTATTTATTTTGAGAGAGAAAGAGAGCAGGAAAAGGAGCAGAGAGAGAATCTCAAGCAGGCTCTATGCTGTCGGCACAGAGCCCTATGCTGGGCGCGAATCTCACAAACCCTGAGATCTTAACCTTAGCTGACATCAAGAGTCAGATGCTTAACCAACTGAGTCACCCAGGCACCCCTGATGCTACCTTTTTATTTTATTTTTTTTATTAAAAATTTTTTTTAATGTTTTTATTTATTTTTGAGACTGAGAGAGACAGAGCATGAATGGGGGAGGGGCAGAGAGAGAGGGAGACACAGAATCTGAAACAGGCTCCAGGCTCTGAGCTGTCAGCTCAGAGCCCGACGCGGGGCTCGAACCCACGGACCGTGAGATCATGACCTGAGCCGAAGTCGGACGCTTAACCGACTGAGCCACGCAGGCGCCCCTGATGCCACCTTTTTAAACCTTTCATTTTACCATCCCTTCCAGTCAAAATTTATTATCCTAGATATCAGAGTTGTTTCCAGGATTTCTCTTGGTATAGTGCCTCCCCCCTCCAGAAATACATGTTCTAACTTCTAGAACCTACGAATGTGACCTTATTAAGGAACAGGGTCTTTGCAGTTGTAACTGAGTTAGGGTTCTCAAGATGAGACTATCCTGGATTTAAGATGGGCCCTAAATCTAAAGCCAGGTGTCCCTGTAAGAGAAAGGCAGAAGAAAATTTGAGACACAAAGAGCGGAGAAGGTAACACGAGGATAGAGGCAGAGGTCGGAGCGATGTGTCTACAAGTCATGGAACACCAAGGATTTCTGGCAGCCACTAGAAGCTAGAAGAGAAGCATGGAATGAATTATCCCTTAGTGATTCCAGAAGGAACCGACACTGCTGACCTCTTGGTTTGGGACTTGTGGCCTCCCGAGGTATGACAGAATACATTCTTGTCCTTTTACACCACCAACTTTGTGGTAATTTTTTTACTACAGCCCTAGAAAACGGACACACTTGGTGACTGCATTGTCCATCTCAAGCCAGCGTTTGTGACCAGCTTCTATTGCAACATTCTTCACAAGGGAGATAAGGACCTGGGGAAAGGATTTCTCCATCTCCTGTAGCAAACGTTTCAAAAGCATGAATGGAAAAAAATATCGGGGGGGTATGGTGGTGATTTCAGTTGCACCCTCTAACTCACATCGGGTGGACAGTTGCCATCAATACTTAGGAGAATAGAGAGCAGTGCAGACACTATACAATTAAAAAAGCTCCATCGGTGATCAGCACGAAGGGCAGCTCTGATCCAGAATCTGATCTTACTTCCTATGCCTAGTACCTACTAAAAGATATATATTTTATAGATGACTTTAAGATCATTAGAATTTTCTGGGGCACCTGGGTGGCTCCGTCAGTTAAGCATCTGACTTCGGCTCAGGTCATGATCTTGCGGTTGGTGAGGTAAAGCCCCGCGTCAGGCTCTGGGCTGACAGCTCAGAGCCTGGAGCCTGCTTCGGATTCTGTGTCTCCTCCTCTCTCTGCCCCTTCCATTGCTCATGCTCTGTCTCTCTCTGTCTCTCAATAATAAATAAACGTTAAAAAAAAAAAAAAAGACCAGCAGATTCTGATCACTCTCTCCCCTTTCTTCTCTATGAGTCACCAAGTTTGATGTTCCTTACACATCAACAATGTGTGCCAAAGCAATTATTTAAAATGTTTTTATAAATAACAATTTTCCAAAGTACAGAAACCTTTGGAATTATCACACAATCAGGCCAAATCTGTGTAAAATTTAGTTGTCCTCAACAGACCATACTGATCTGATGGAGTGCAAAATCTATCCAGCTATACCCAAAATTGTTTTCCATCTCTAAACAAGCTATGGGGAAAAAAAATCCAGAGATAACAATAGGTATTATGAATTACTAATGTTTGAATGTATGAGTTACAATTGGAATTATTACTGTTTTTAAGCCCTGATAGGGGTTTTGACGTGAAAATAATGGGTCCCCATAAACTGTTAGGATTGAAGATGTATAAGTACTTTGCAGTAAATAGTGTGCCAACAAAGGTTTAACAGTTCTCCAGGGAAAGGGGAAAAAGTTCTTATTTGTAGCATTTGTTGATTCCCGTGGTATAAATACTCCCACTACGGCCGACTTCAAGATACCAACATGATATCAATGAACACAAGATACCAATATGATATCATGCACACTGCTGTCTCTCACAAGCTGCTACAACCTGGTTCAAGCCACTGAGCTTTTCGAAAAATATACATTAAAACTGTTTACCATGTGCCCACCAGCTGACTCAAGAAAGTGCACTCTACTAGAGTAAGTCCTACTGTAGGAATGTATTCTCAAAAATAGTCAAAGAAGTGTGAAAAGATGTATATTCAGGAATACTTGCCACAAGGTTTTTTATAATATCAAAAATTTGAGAAAAGTCATTCTTCATAGAGAATAGATTAAATAAATTACTTGGACCTATAAAGTAATATAACATCATCAAAACAATGATTTTACAGATACATACATATGACTTAGGATGACATTAATGTTATATTGTTACATGAAAAAATCCTGTTAAGAAAATAGTATGATTTTTTTTAAATGTGTGTTTGGCAAAAATTGTCATCTAGCAGTATCCATTTTCCTTTTCCTTCTTTTTTTAAAATATATTTTTTAATGTTTATTTCTTTTTGAGAGAGAGAGTGTGCACATGTGAGCAGGGGAAGGGCAAAGAGGGAGTGAGACAGAGGATCCAAAGTGGGCTCTGTGCTGACAGCAGAAAGGCTGATGTGGGGCTTGAACCCACAAACCACAAGATCATGACCTGAGCCAAAGCTGGATGCTTAACCGACTAAGACACCAGGCACCCCTTCCTTTCCTTCTTAGTACAATATTTGATGGTTAGTTGAGCTAAGGGCCCCTTGGAATAAAGAAAACATTTCCCCAAATAAGTTCTGGCCAGTAGGGTACAAAGAACTGTCTTTTTTTTTTTTTTTTTTTTTTTTTTAGAAGTGTCTTTAAAGGAAGTGGGTGTGCCCTTCTTCATCACTTCCTCATTCTTGCAAAATGAAATAGGTATGATGGTTGGAGCTCAGGTAGTCCACATGGACTTTGAGTTGGAAATGTGCATACAGAATGAGGGAATGGCGAAATCTGGGGATCCTCGGTCCCTGGACAGCTTTGTTAACTGTCCAGAGTTCATTTATGTGACAAACCCAGTAATATACATAGTTTCGCATTGGAAACATTTAGAAGGATATACACATATGTCAACTGTAGTTATTTCTAAGTTATAGAAATTCTGTGATTTTATTATTTATCGTCTTTTTCTTCATCTATATTTTCTAATCTACATCCTCCTACCAAACAGATATAAATATCTATCACTTGCATAGGAGTTACAAGATGCGGAAGGGAAGAGTATTAGCAGCTATGAATTTTGATGATAGAATCTCATTGAGGACATTACTAAGCCATTAGATACAAAGGGCGGAAAAATTAGTTTCCAGTGCTTTAGTGTATAACACTTCTCAAAGAAGGAGATAAAGATTCGATAGCAAAAAGGTAGTTCTCAGTTTAAAGAGTTGGCCAGATTATTGTTTTTATCAATAAACATTTTCCCCCCGAATGCCAGTTTAAAGTGAAACCAACGCCTTTTTATCGTTGTGAAGATATCAGCAGGCAAGTAAGTTTGGCCCAAGTGGAAAGCCATTTATTTCCTTCGGAAGAAGCGGATTCATGTGTAGATGGTATACGACACCCATGAAAATCTTGGAACTAATTATTTAAAGATGATGGAATTGACAGCTCCCTGCAAGTAGGCCCATTAAACCCAATTCAGCGTTATCACCTGGGAGCACTTAAGGAGAACAAAGAATGACAAGGTGACAAAGAATGAAGCAGACCCATGACTCCTGGGATGAGATGATCGCTGTCAGCTTTTAGATGGGTTTATGAAATTCTGAGGGCACCAGAGCCTCCAGAACTCACAGTATCACTTAAATCACATGCATTCTTAGAGCCAAACACTTCTGAGCTTAACTACTGGTCCTGCCACATGCCAGCTGGGCTAGTTTTTTATTGTTGTTATTATTTTTTTTAATTATTAGGTTTTATTTCTTAGAGCAATTTAAGTTTACAGAAAAATTGAACAGAAAGTACAAAGTTCTCATATACTCCCTCCTCTGCCCTGTTAGGAACATCTTGCATTAGTTGTAGTATATTTGTTACAACCGACGAACCAAGAGTTGTGTGCCTTCCTACATACAGGGGCTAGAAGTCTACAGACTACATTTCCCAGAATCTCTTGCAGCTAGGGTTCTAATAGGGTTCCCAGTTAGAAGCACTTGTGCAAGTTTTGGAACATGAAAGTGAGACAGAGGTCATCTTCCTGCTGCTTTTGGCTGAATTTCCCCGGAAGCTAAGGTTGTCGAGCTGTATTTCTGCAGCATCATCCAGCTGGGAGCCCTCAACTCCCAGCTTCAAGGGAATCAGTGGCAGAGGAAGGCAGCAACAGATTCCTGATCCAGAAGGAACATACTGTTCCCCACCTTCATGAAAGAGGGAGTTGCTCCCCAAGCTGGTAAGTTCTGCAGTGTCTTGGGAGTCATTCCTGAAGGCCCATCCCAGACTCTGCTCCATCAGCATTTCCACGGATTTCATAAACAGCTAATTCTCTGAATTAAGTCTCTTTCTGTTTAAAATGACTAGTTACCTTTCTTGCAACTGAACGCTGATTGATACAACCTCTATTCTTACCATGCCCAGGGAGACAGGCTCTCGGCTGGGAATGCTGGGATCTTCTGAAATACTATACATCAACTGGCAGACAGCTCTAGGAACTCTACCACGGTCTCACGATCAACTAACCTTTTCCTCCCAACACCGTATCACATCCTTCACCCATCTCTCTTGCACCAGAACTTCTCAATTATACATTTTCCTCTTCATTTGGATCAATATGTGATTATGACTCTGGGGAGTACAGAAAGTAAAGGTTGCTTTAAAAAATTTTAAAGACAGTTTAGGGGTGCCTGAGTGGCTCAGTCGGTTAAGCGTCTGGCTTCCACTCAGGTCATGATCTCAAGGTTCGTGGGTTGGAGTCCTGCATCCGGCTCAGTGCCTGGAGCCTGCTTCAGATTCTGTGTCTCTGCCTCTTCCCCTCTTCCCCCCACCCCCCGCTTGCTCGCTCTCTCTCTCTCTCTCTTAAAAATAAACATTAAAAAAATTTAGGGGTGCCTGGGTGGCTCGGTCGGTTGAGCGTCTGACTTCGGCTCAGGTCATGATCTCTCAGTCTGTGAGTTCGAGCCCCACGTCAGGCTCTGTGCTGACTGCTCAGAGCCTGGAGCCTGTTTCGGATTCTGTGTCTCCCTCTCTCTCTGCCCCTCCCCTGTTCATGCTCTGTCTCTCTCTGTCTCAAAAATAAATAAACGTTAAAAAAAATTTTTTTTAAAAATTAAAGACAGTGTATAAGGTAATGTCTCTTGGCCTTATGAGAAGAATTTTAAAATTACCCACAGTAAAGGAGAAACGTATGATTGGCATTACTGCTCTCATAAAGACAGATGAATTTTTAA
Organism: Neofelis nebulosa; assembly: GCF_028018385.1. Lineage (NCBI taxonomy): Eukaryota > Metazoa > Chordata > Mammalia > Carnivora > Felidae > Neofelis > Neofelis nebulosa. The sequence continues at coordinate 76,858,226 of NC_080793.1, read as the reverse complement.
AAAGTTAGGAAAGCTTTCAGTAATTTACCTATATTGATTTGGATCCCTGATTCTGAAATATACTCCTTTTTTGTATTACTATTCAACCATGTGAACGCTTCTGAAAATGCATGTCAATCACAACTGTCAACACAGCCTTCTAGATTTCCCATAGATCATTTTGAATTAAAAATATATATACATTTAATCCATATATTTCATACTAACAATGGTATATTATAACGTCTCAGTATACTGCAGGGGAATAAATGTCAGGGAAATCATGGTCCCTAGAATTAATAAATTTAGTTAAAGTGTTTTCTGGACTAAGTTCCATAAAACTTGAGCCATCTTTCTATGGCTCAATACTGGTCGGGGCTTCCTCTCTGGTGTTCTACTCCTTCGTTCTTAAAGGGCTTAGGACAGGGTTCAGCACAATTCTCAAAACAAACCCAGCTAGTAAATGGGTTAGGCTTTGTGGGCCATATGATTTCCGTCACAACTACCCAATTCCACCCCTGTAGCAAAAAAGCAGTCTGTGCATAACAAATGAGCATGGCTGGGTCCCAGTAGAACTTTATTTGTGGATCTTGGAATTTCAGTTTTGTGTCAGTTTCACACCTCGGGCTTTCCATCAACAATTTAACAAGGTAACCCCACTCTTACAGGCTCTTGGACTGTGCAAAAAAGCAGGCAGCAGGCTGGTTTAGCCCACTGGCCGTAGTTGGCAACCCTTTCCGCAAATCTGGCCATGCCTAGTCCAACTCACCCTAACGTTTGCATCATGCTAAAGACTCGGTGACATAGTCATGATGGACATGCTGCCTCGCAAAGTCCAATGTTTCCTGGGAGACGAGGAAGGATTTCTCTTTTGTCTTTTCTACCTAGTGCTCAGCCCTTCATAGTTTAGCTGCCACCCTCCCTTGCAGCTCCACCTTTTCCTCCTTGTACCCCAAATTCGCTTCCCTACACCACGTAATCTCCTTTAGCCACATCTCACGACTCGCCTTTCCCGAGGTAAGTCAGCTGTAAACCTCCGTAGCTTTATTCCTGCTGTTGCCTCCAACTAAAATTGCCTCCCCCACGTCTCTACCTCACAGATTTTTGCATGTTCATCAGTTCAATGTCACTCTATCTTTCCCCAGGAAAGTGAAGGGAGGACAATGAGTGGCACGCGGCCAAAATGCACAGGGCTGAGGAAATGAAGGCGCAGACCCGGGGGGAGGGGCATCCTGGCTGTAGAAAAGGGGCTTTAGAGAGGCACGCACAGCATAAGGTGCTCCATCCACAAAGCGATGGTGACAGACATGAAGGGTGAGAAGGGACTGGAGGCAAAGAGCTTACTCCTCAGTGCTGCCGGAGCCCCCGCTAGCCAGAGGAACGTCTCAAGAAACAAGACGGTGATGCTGAAGCTCCGGGGCACGTGTTCGTGCAGCTCAGCCCCCCGGACTCATCCTCTCCTTGGCACCTGCCCAACAGTGTCACCACTGGAAGGTCATGAGACTGCTCAACAGAGCTGGCCTTGAACATCTTTTTTAATAAGATCCCAGTCCCTTTTCCTTCTATTTTCTTTTTAAGGAAGTGAAAGTAAGCTTTGAGTCGATGCAGAATTTGTTCCTAATCAGCCAGTCTCAAGAAGGTGAAAGGAATGGGAAGGATTCAGTTTTAGAAGGTGAGTGGAAGGGCACATTGCAAATAAATGAAGGTGTTGTGAAGATAAAGTGGCAACGTGATGTAATCACAGAAGAAGAGTGAGTCACAGCTCTGTTCCATCAGCGTGAGCTGTCTTTATCTGACCACTTGGATAATTAAAAAGCAAAACTCTATAATCCTGAAGTTTCGAGGGTTTCAGATTCTAACACCATACAATGTCAATTTTTTTATTTTTAACCTGTTTTACTACACTCCCTAAAGACAAAGACTGAACAGAGCCTAGACTTTCTAACAGTCTTCCAGTCCTGCTCTCTTTATCGCAATTTGACACTTATTTTCTTCACACAATACCTGCTGAGCTGCATCAGCTTCTAGTTTCTTGCATTTTCTGTTATGAATCCTTGAGGATTATTCTAAGATACTGAGGCAACTGCAGAAAGTTTTGCATATGTTTTGTGCATTCCTAGCATTATAGTTTATGCTCACCAAAATTTTCAGCCAAGAGTTTCTGATGTAACTCTAACACTTTGGCCATTCATAATCATTAGTGTCACATCTGAGAAACAATTCCGTTGGTGTTATTTATTAAAAACGATCACAATGTGCCATTATGGTCCTAATTACAATATTTATTAAGATGGCCTTATTTATCCACAAGAAGGAAAGCCAGGCAGCTGCTAGAATTTCTACACCAGGCATGTGAGAAACATGAAGCTCTACTATGGTAGAATGATATCCTTGAAGAGAAATACATTTTTAGAGTAGTTTGTTGATAATAGGAATAAAACCCTACTAATGTGTTGATTGCAGTTTCATGTATGTGCAGCAGCTTGAATGAGATGAGACAAGAAGGAATTAGAAGCTTCTGCTCCTGGTAAGATGGCCGAATGGCATTGGTTGCTGGCCATGCATTCACCCTCTCCATGTTCACCCTGGGGCAACTCGCTGTGTCAACTCCCCATCCCAGTTTTAGCTCTATTTTATTTGTTTTTGTCTTTATTTTTTAAAACTCAGAACTTTCCTTCTTCTCCTTGAGTTTAGCAATGAATTTAAAAGTATATTTACTTTGGGACGCCTGGGTGGCTCAGTCAGTTGAGTGTCCGACTTCAGCCCAGGTCACGATCTCACGGTTTGTGGGTCCAAGCCCCATATCAGGCTCTGTGCTGTCAGATCAGAGCCTAAAGCCTGCTTCGGATTCTGTGTCTCCCTCTCTCTCTCTGCCCCTCCCCTGCTCATGCTATGTCCTTCTCTGTCTCTCAAAAATATATAAATGTTGAAAAATTTTTTTTTAATTAAAAAATTAAAAAAATAAAACTATATTTACTTTAATTTGTCCATCACTTGATATTTTGTAGTGGAGGCCATTTTGAAAGTATCTAGTCTTGTTAAACTCATAGAAATGGAAATCTCATAAAATTTGTTTTTAAAACTGGATTTTGTATCAGGATTACTTGCAGATTTTACAGAAACCCTGGGATGAATTCCCCCCCCCCTTTTTTTTCTGGGCTCTAGCTGCACATTAATTTTTAGTTTTTTAAAATCAGAGTAATGTATGTACCTTATTTTAAAAGTCAAATGGTGAATTTTCTAGACAGAGACAGATCAGTCCTGCTCTGCTCCCAGCACTGTTTTGCTCTCATTCCTGAAATCTTGTCCAAATAGTCAAAGCAATCTTGAGAAAGAAGAACAAAACTGAAGACATCATGCTTCCTAATTTCAAACTGTATTAGAAAGCTATGGTAATCAAAACAGTATGATACTGTCATAAAAACGGACACATAGATCAATAGGACAGAATAGAGAATCTAGAAATTAAGCCACACATATATAGCCAATTAATTTATAACAAAGAGGCCAAGAATACACAATGGGGAAACAATAGTCTCTTCAATAATTTGTGAGAAAACTGGACAATCACATGCAAAAGAATGAAACCAGACCACTATCTTATACCATATATGAAAACTAAATCAAAATGGATTAAACACTTAAATGTAAGACCCGGAACCATAAAAATCCTAGAAGAAAATATAGGCAGCAAGCTCCTTGACATTAGTCTTGGTGATATTTTTCGGACCCGACACCAAAAGCGAAGGCAAAAAAACAAAACAAGACAAAAAAAAGTGGAACTACATCAAACTAAAAATCTTCACAGAAAAAAAAAACAAAAAACAACAACCAACAAACCATCAACAAAATGAAAAGGCAAACTACCAAACAGGAGAAAATACTTGCAAATAATGTATCTGATCAGGGATTAAGATCCAAAATATGTAAAGAACTCATACAACTCAGTTTCAAAAAAACAACCTCATTTAAAAATAGCGAATCTGAATAGACACTTTTCCAAAGAAGACACACAGATGGTCAACAGGTCCATGAAAAGGTACTCAGTGCTACTAATTCTCAGGAAGATGCAGTTCAAGAACACAAGGAGATATCACTTCACAGCTGTTAGAATGATTATTATCAAAAACACAAGAGGGGCAGGGTGCCTGGGTGGCTCAGTTTGTTAAGCGCCCGACTTCGGCTCAGGTCACGATCTCGAGGTTCCTGAGTTCCAGCCCCGCGTCAGGCTCTGTGCTGACAGTTCAGAGCCTGGAGCCTGCTTCAGATTCTGTCTCCCTCTCTCTGTTCCTCCCCCACTCACGCTCTGTCTCTCTCTCTCAAAAATAAATAAAGCTTAAAAAAATTTTTAAAAATAACATAAGAGGGGCACTTGGGTGGCTCAGTTGGTTGATTTCAGCTCAGATCATGAGCTCTGTGCTGACAGGACAGAGCCTGCTTTGGATCCTCTGTCTCCCTCTCTTTCCCTGCCCCTCTCCCCCCTCAAAATACACAAATAAACATTAAAAAAAGAAACACAGTAAGTAACAAGTGTTGGGGAGGATGTGGAGCAGAGGGAAGCCTCGTGCACTCTTGGTGGGTGAGTAACTGCAACTATGAAGGAAAAGAGTATGGAGATTTTTCAAAACATCACACATAGAACGATCCAGCTATTCCATCTTGAGGTATTACCCGAAGGAAACAAAACTATATGAGCCCCAGTGTCCAGTGCAGCATTGTTTACAATAGCCAACACATGGGAACAACCTATAGATAAATGGATAATTAAAATGTGGTATTCAGGGGCGCCTGGGTGGCTCAGTTGGTTGAGCGTCCGACTTCAGCTTAGGTCATGATTTCGCATTTTTGAGTTCGAGCCCCAGAGCCTGCTTCAGATTCTGTCTGTCTGTCTGTCTGTCTGTCTCTCTCTCTCTGCCCCTCCCCCACTCACGCTCTGTCTCTCCTTCGGAAATAAATGTTTAAAAAATTATGAAAAAAAAGTAAAATTAAATTAAATTAAATGCGGTATACAGTGGAATAATAGACATTAAAAGAAAGGAAATCTTACCAGTTGCAACAACACGAACAGATCTTAAAGACATTTTGCTAAGTAAAATAAGTCATAAAAAAAAAAAATACCTTATGTTCTCACATGTGGAATGTTAAAAAAAAAACAAAGGGGGGCCGCCTGGGTGGCTCAGTCTGTTGAGCGTCCGACTTCGGCTCAGGTCACAATCTCGCGGTATGTGAGTTCGAACCCCGCGTCGGGCTCTGTGCTGACTGCTCAGAGCCTGGAGCCTGTTTCAGATTCTGTGTCTCCCTCTCTCTCTGACCCTCCCCCGTTCATGCTCTGTCTCTCTCTGTCTCAAAAATAAATAAACGTTAAAAAAAAAAAATTAAAAAAAAAAAAAACAAAGGGAACTCGTAGATACAGAGACAGATTGGTGGTTGCCAGAGTGAGGGGCAGGGGGTGGGCAAAATGGGTGAAGACAGTCAAAAGGTATAAACTTCCAGTTATAAAATAAATACGTCCTGGGGATATAGTATACAGTATGGTGACTATAGTTAATAATGCTATGTTGCATATTTGAAAGCTGCTGAGAGTAAATCTTCAAAGTTCTCATCACAAGAAAAAAGAATCTATGCTGATAGATGCTAAATAGACTTACTGTAGTGATCATTTTGCAATATATACATATATTAAATAATTACATGGTATACCAAAAATTACTATATAATACGTATAAATATTATATAATATATAACAATATATAATATTATACCTCAGTTATATCTCAATATTTTTTTTTCTTTAACTTTTAAAAAGACCATGAAAGGAAGAGACAATCTGGATGGGATTCACTATTCAGGAGAATAATTAATTCTCTCCTTCTCTCCCTTTTGTCATTTCAAAGTCTTCCTCAATATCTCATAACATTCTAACATGCCTCAGCAAACTTCCCATTTAGTAAAAGTACATGTGATCCTTATTCGTGCTGTGTTCTATTATGTTGGACACCAAAGCTGTGATTTTTCTCAACCTCCAAATCTCACGCTATTTTTAGGAAATAGTTCTCTCAGTTTTTGCTTGAATGCCTCTCTTCCTGGAATTGAATTATAAGGCCATAAAGTTTGAACCAATCTAGTTTAAGTCCACTGTATTATAGCCCAAACCACCCATCCCCAGTATAAAAACATCAGCTCACGTACATCTTTCTTTAATTCTATTGCCCTGCCAATTTGGCTCTCGTCAGCAGTTCCTGCTTTGGATTCTGGGTCTCCCTCGCTCTCTGTCCCTCCCACACTCACGCTCTTTCTCTCTCGCTCTCAAAAATGAATAAACATTCAAAAATAATAAAGTAAATAAAATTAAGTTGAATCTCTTGACCAACAACTGTTTCAGATGTTGCACGCTGACAGAAAAAAGCATTTTCACCGATTTTTAGAAAACGCTTTTTAAAATTGATTTATTTTTGAGAGACAGAGCACAAACAGGGGAGGGGCAGAGAGAGAGGGCCCCACAGAATCAAAGCAGGCCCCAGGCTCTGAGCTGTCAGCACAGAGCCCAACATGGGGGGCTCCAATTCACAAACCGTGAGATCATGACTTGAGCCGAAGTCAGATGCTTCACCTACTGAGCCACCCAAGTGCTCTGCATTTTCACGAATTTTTAATCCCTTCTTCAACACTATACTTTGATTCCACTTGTTCCCCAAATGCCAGAGGGGTATTTAGTAGCATCCAGGTAAAAGAAGCAACGTCTTCAAAAGATACTCATGGCAAGAGCTGTAATGATCATCCATCTCAAGTTAAGAATTTCGTTACCTATTTATAATTAATGTTGTCCTTTTTAAGAACAGCCTTGACACTTCAAGGAGTAAAAACGTTGTCACTTCTTTCTTTAACACATTCAACAATTCTTTTAAGCCAGGGAGTTCTTCAATAACACTGTTCCTTAATTTGCATAATTCTGTTGCTAACGACACTTAAAAAATGGAACACAACATAAGTAGGCTGCCTTTAGTCAATTACTTTAAAAGTCAGTCTAATTTTTGAGGTCTTTTCTTCACGGCTACACTATGATTTGAGTACTTCAAATAAACAGGACTCTTTCAATCGCACTTGTTAAAGACCCATGGTTTTGAAAGTGACAGAAATGAAAAATACTGACTGCCACCTGTTTTGCATGTCTTACTGAAATTTAAAGTTAACTACAGTTTCTTACGCTAGTCGCTCCATAAAACTTGCTACCTCGCTCAATTCATGAGGCTATTATAACATTAATTTTAAAACTAAAGACGACACAAGAAAAAATTCACTTGTAAACAAAAATGCAACTGTGCAAGTAAAATATTAGCTAAGAAAATCCATCCATATGTTTTAAAAACCATGTTCAACTATTAGAGTATATCCCAGGAATTCAAGAAGGGTTCAACGTGAGCAAATTTATCAATACACTTTACCACAATAATGGATTACAGGAGAAAGTGATATAATTACTTTGATTGTGATAGAAAAACATACTTTGGAAAGCATAAGCATAAATTTATTATTTCAAAATGTTTTAGCAGACAAGGAGCCTCCTTAAGTGGGTAGCAGTTATATACCAAACGTGTGATAAATACTTTAATGATTAACTTTTAAGATTGGCTATGAGATAGGGTCGCCTGGGTGGCTCAGTCAGTTGAGCGTCTGACTTGGGCTCAGGTCATGATCTCACAGCTCTTGAGTTTGAGCCCCGTGTCGGGCTCTGTGCTGACAGCTTGGACCCTGGAGCCTGCTTCGCATTCTGTGTCTCCCTCTTTCTCTGCCCCTAACCCACTCGCATTCTGTCTCTGTCTCTCTCAAAAATAAACAAACATTTAAAAATAAATTAAAAAAAAAAGAGATTGGCTATGACATAACAATATACATTTTAGAAAAAAATATTTCATTTTAAAATATCCACCTGAACATTTAGTTGAAAGTTTGTTATATTTATATATTAACTTGGGGTGAAATGGCAACTTTATACTATTAAGTCATCCCAACCAAGAGCATGAAAATCTGTCCATTTATTCACATTTGTTCTGTGACTTTGAATAAAGTTCACCTTTTTTTCTTCTAGATTTTTTTTTATTTTTTATTTCTTTTTTTAATTTTATTTTTTATTTTTTATTTTTTAAAATTTACATCCAAATTAGCATACAGTGCAACAATGATTTCAGGAGTAGATTCCTTAGTGCCCCTTACCCATTTAGCCCATACCCCTTCCCACAACCCCTCCAGTAACCCTCAGTTTGTTCTCCATATTTATGAGTCTCTTTTGTTTTGTCACCTCCATTTTTTTTAATTAAAAAAAATTTTTTTTAATGTTTATTTATTTTTGAGACAGAGAGAGAGCATGAATGGGGGAGGGTCAGAGACAGAGGGAGACATAGAATCCAAAGCAGGCTCCAGGATCTGAGCCGTCAGCACAGAGCAGGATGCGGGGCTCGAACTCACCGACCGTGAGATCATGACCTGAGCGGAAGTCGGAGGCTCAACCGACTGAGCCACCCAGGCGCCCCTCCCCCTCCCTGTTTTTATATTATTTTTGTTTCCCTTTCCTTATGTTCATCTGTTTTGTCTCTTAAAGTCCTCATATGAGTGAAGTCATATGATTTTTGTGTTTCTCTGGCTACTTTCACTTAGCATAATACCCTCCAGTTCCATCCACATAGTTGCAAATGGCAAGATTTCATTCTTTTTGATTGCTGCGTAATATTCCATTGTACATATACACCACATCTTCTTTATCTATTAATCCGTGGATGGACATTTGGGCTCTTTCCATACTTTGGCTACTGTTGATAGTGCTGCTATAAACATGGGGGTGCATGTGTCCCTTCGAAGGAGCACACCTGTATCCCGTGGATAAATGCCTAGTAGTGCAATTGCTGAGTTGTAGGGTAATTCTATTTTTAGTTTTTTGAGGAACCTCCATACTGTTTTCCAGAGTGGTTGCACCAGCTTGCATTCCCAGAGTAAAGTTTACTTTTTACTTCACAGAGGTATTGTGAATTTTTGTTGTTTCCTAGATATTTTATGAATTTCATTGATACTATGAATTTTTTTTAATTATATTTTCTGATTGATCATTGTTGTAAAGTTTTTATAAGTTAATCTTATATCCAGAAACTCTAATAGTACATTATTTATTTCATTAGTTTTATTTGTAGAGGATAATGTATGTAAATTATAACAATTTTATTCCTTCTTTTCAAGTTCATAGATCCATTTTTTTTAATTATCTATTAGGGTTGACCAGGACTGTTAGTAGAGCTTTTTGTTTTGGGGAGACAATCTAGCAATATCTTTTTTTCCAAATAACAGGGTTTTTTTTTAATTTTTTTTAACATTTATTTATTTTTGAGACAGAGAGAGACAGAGCCTGAACGGGGGAGGGTCAGAGAGAGAGGGAGACACAGAATCTGAAACAGGCTCCAGGCTCTGAGCCGTCAGCACAGAGCCCGATGCGGGGCTTGAACTCATGGACAGTGAGATCGTGACCTGAGCTGAAGTCAGACGCTTAACCGACTGAGCCACCCAGGTGCCCCCCAAATAACAGTTTTAATGAGATATGATTCACATACCATACAATTCACTCATTTAAAGTATCTAATTCAGGGCGCGTGGGTGGCTAAGTGGGTTAAGTGTCCAACTCTTGATTTCGGCTCAAGTCATTATCTCATAGTCATGGGGTCAAGCCCCGCAGCAGACCGTGCTTACAGTCCAGAGCCTACTTGGGATTCTCTCTCTCCCCCTCTCTCTGTCGCTCCCCTACTCATATGTACACTCTCTCTCTCTCAAAATAAATAAACATTAAAAAAATAAGGTGTCTAATTCAATGAATTATAATGTTTTCACGGAGTTATGCAAACATCACCACAATTGAAATGATAAATTTGACTAATTCAAAATTAAGGACTTCAGTTTGTCCACCACGGACAAAGTTAAAAAGCCACTAATCAATTAAAAGGAGATATTTTCAACATAGAAAAGGAGGAATTCCTGTAAGTCAACGAAAAACAGGAAACTCAACAGAAAAAAAAGTGGACAAAAATATAATAGGTAAATCACACAAAATGAAACACAGAAAGGCTGAGAAACATCAGAAGAGATGTTCAAACTCATTTGTGATTACACAAAGGCAAATTTTTAAAAAATGAGACACAATCCTATCCCCACCAGATTGTTGAAAATTACAAAGCTAAATATGAACGTTAACAAGGATGTAGGATATAGGAGCTCTTTTGAACTGATGCTGGGAATGTATATTGGTGTAATCATTCTGGAGATACATCTGGCAATCTGCTGTGAAAATAAGTGTACATATTGCTAGGTCTAAGCACATATTCTCAGATAAATTCTCACACAAGTTCTTGAGGGGACATGTACAAAGCTGTTAATCACAAGGTCATGTATAGAAGAGGGAGTCAGTAACAATCTAAATATCCATCACTAGGAAGAATGCATAAAGCACTGTTGTAAAATTCTATGCAACGATTAGAAGCAATAAGCTACATAAATGTATAGCAACATGGAAAGTTTTCTAAAACATAGTTTGGGGTTTAAAAAAAAGCAAGATGCAGAATAAGAACCATGGCATAACACCATTTTCATAAATTTGAATACCTGCATACAGAAGAAAAATACACGTAGTACAAAAACAAACATAATAAAAGGATCCACCTCAAACATATTAGAATGGTCACCTATGAATAAAGGGGAGTAGCCAGAAGAGCAGGAATGGGGAAAATGGATAAACAGGAAAAATAAAAAAATAAAATAGTGATTTAATGCCCAAATCACTAATGGGAGCGTGCAATGATACAAGGAGTTTATTAACCCTCTGCTCCTGAGGTTCAGAGACAAGGAACATAACATTGTCCAAGGTCATACAGCCTGGAAGAGACAAACAAGATCTTGACCTCAGGTCTTGTGACTCCAAGTACAATCCTCTACCAGCTATTAATTAACTCCCATAATTGCCTGGACACATATCTCATTTGATACAATAATCTTGTGAGTTAGACAAGACAGATCTCATTACCCATTTTACAAAGTAGGAAGCTGAGGATGTGAGGTAACTTAACATGTGACTTCACAGTCAAAAAGGTAGCAATTGGTAGCTCCTGAACTTATAATATGAGACCTCTGCCCAGGGAGCACTCCTACCACACCTAACTCACTCCTATTAAATTCTAATTCTCTCATAGCATGCTTGTCTTCTCCAAGGGCTCTTGTCAAATAAATGTGGTCTTAGCTCAATACATTTTAAAAAGTATAGTTGGTAACAGGGATAGGTAAAATATAAAAAATATATTTTATTTTGTTTTGTTCTGGAATCAGAATCACTATAATGCAGAGAGAGAAGACAGGAGGCCTCTTCACATTGTTTATAAACTCGTCTATTCAAGGTTAGGGACACCAAGACCCCCTCTTTTTTAATGTAAATAGTTTAAGGCAATGAAATGATAAGCAATGCAAATCCACTAAAGAAACACAAAGAAAGGCAAGGCAATGCTGGTAATCCTAGAGGAAGAAAAATTTACCTCTGCTCTTTGGGGACAACTATTTGAACTTTTTTTTTCTTCCCAAGGGCAGCACTTGGGATTTTTTTCAGAATAAAAGAAAAATCTGGGATTATGGAAGAGCTTTTGGAAATTAAAATTATAATAATCAAAATTTAAATTTCTGAAATTGTTAAAAAATAAAGTCAAGGAAATCTTTCCAAATATATAATAAAGCAATGAAAGGTTGAAGAATCAGAGATGATGAGAATAATTTTAGTAGATTAATCCAAGAAGATAAATACCTATCTAATAATACCAAAGAGACAGCATGGAAATAAGTGTGTGTGTGTCTGTGTGTGCGCGCGCGCGCGTGCGTGTTTAATAATAAAAGATTACTCAGAACTTAAATACACAGGTCTCTAAACTATAAGGGCAAAACTATTATACAAATTTCTAATAGGAAAAACAAATCACATGACCATCAGCCTTCTTAACAGCAATACTAGAATGTAATGGAGATGTGCCTTCAAAATTGTAACTCCAAAATAGTTTCCACCTAAAATTCTATACCCAGCCAATATATCCTACTTCAATTATTATAAGACCCAGGTTTTTCTCACATATAAAAATCTTTACATTTGGAATGCATCTTGTGATTACTATCAGTCAAGTAGCATTAATACCTGATTATATTCCATTAATACTTTCTGGTAAAACTAAGAGCCAACATCAAAGAATCAAGAGTGAGAGCATTAAAGACATTTTCAGATCTGCCAAGATTCAGCCTAACCTCCAATATACTCTTTCTAGAGCTGCCATAACAAATCACCACAAACTAGTAACTTAAAATAACAACAATGTATTCTCTCATGGTTCTAGAGTCTAGAAGCCCAAAAATTAAGGTGTTAGCAAGATTAGTTCCTTCTTGGGCACTAGGGAAAGAATATATTCAATGCTTCACTCCTAGCTGATGGTGTTTGCTAACAATCCTTGGTGCTCTTGACTTGTGGTAGCACCACTCCAATCTTTGCCTCCATTGTATGTGGCATTCTTCTTCTGTGTCTGTTTGTGCCTCTTCTCTTCTTATAAGAAGAGGGACACGAGTCATATTGGATTAGGGTCCACACTAATGACCTGATTGTAAGTTGGCTATATCTGAAAAGACCCTATTTTCTTTTTTTTGTTTGTTTTTGTCTTTATGTTTATTTTTGAGAGAGAGAGAGCGCACGTGGGGTAGGGGCAAAGAGAAGGGAACAGAGGATCCAAAGTGGCCTCCACACTGAGCACATGGAGCCTGATGCAGGGCTCAAAGTCTCCAACCATGAGATCATGGCCTGAGCTGAAGTTCAACACTCAACCGACTGAGCCACCTAAATGCCCTATTTTCAAATCAGATCACATTTAAAGGTACAGAAATTACAACTTCAACATATCTTTTGGGGGAACACAAGTCAATCCATAACACTTTCTAAAGACATTATGGAAGATATGCTCCAGCAAAACAAATGAATGAACCAAAAACAAGGAAGACCAAAAAATGCAGGAAACCAGGGACCCTTAGTGATATAAACTCCCAGGATGACAACTAAAGGATATGCCCAGGATGATAACTAGGAGAACAACAGAGCAACCCATCTAATTTAGAGAAGCAAAAGGATGGAAAGCTCTGGGAGGAAGAAAGGAAAACATATAGACACTTAATATATTTAAGCATGTGGGGGAAAAATCTTTTGAGAGATATTAATATTAAGGATATTAATATTAAGGATAATTAATAATTGCATACAATATGCAAATTTTTAATGCATAAATTAATTCTAGGAAACATAAAATGTTACAAAAAAGGAGGGAAACAATCCTTTAGAAATTCTTGGTTTTGCAGTGAACAATATTTACATGATCATAGTAATGTAAGTACTGAATATTGATTTCATCAAGAAATTCTTTGGAAGGATGGAGAGTGGAAAGTGAGTGACATTTAAGAGGGTAAAATCCCCATCCATAACAGGAAATCAATAATGTCAAAATGTCAATAAATCAAGAAATATCATTATAAGCATAACCTTAAGAAGTACATAGACCAATACAAACCAAAATAGCTAAAATGTTTGCCTCCAGGGAATGAAACTGGGGTGGCAGGTGTCACTGGTGCAAAAAATTACTATTTGGGGTTATAAAACTCTTCGTGCTATTTCATTTTTTCAACTTTTATTTAAAACATTTTTAGGGTGCCTAAAGGTTTGATTTCAGCTCGGGTCATGATCCCAGGGTTGTGGGATTGAGCCCCGCATCAGTCTCTGCACTGAATGTGGAGCCTGCCTAAGATTCTTTCTCTAGCTCTGCCCCTCTCCCCTGCTCATGCACTCTCTCCCTCTGTCTCTAAAATTAAAAAAGAGGGGCGCCTGGGTGGCGCAGTCGGTTAAGCGTCCGACTTCAGCCAGGTCACGATCTCGCGGTCCGTGAGTTCGAGCCCCGCGTCAGGCTCTGGGCTGATGGCTCGGAGCCTGGAGCCTGTTTCCGATTCTGTGTCTCCCTCTCTCTCTGCCCCTCCCCCGTTCATGCTCTGTCTCTCTCTGTCCCAAAAATAAATAAAAAACGTTGAAAAAAAAATTTTTAATTAAAAAAGAAATTTTTTAATGTTTTTAAAGCATTTTTAAAGACTTAATAAGAAGGGAAAATGTGTGCTGTGTGTGGAAACTTGCCCAGCTCCATTAGAGAATTCTTTTGTCCTCCATTGAGCCCCAATAAGACTTTGTACATGGCATCATGAAAGCCCTTCTCATGTTTGATTGCCATTAACAGCCATTTTATTATCCCTGTGGCCCTCTGCTGGCTTTCCTACTTGTCTCCTCTTGCCCACCACCATTTTTGAGTTATTCCAGACACAATGGAAACAATCCATTTGCAGTTCTGCCTCCTCCACACTTAACTGTGAGATTCATCAGTTTCCTGTTCATTTGCATCTCTCTCAGTGCTCAGCTCAAAACACAGAACATAGTAGGTACTCAATGAATGTTTAGTGAAGAAATATATTAGGCAAAATATTGAATGAATAAACGAATCTGTTTCTGAGAATCTCAATAGAGCCTACAAATGCATTTTTCCATTCATTAAATATTAATACAGAAGAGACAGCAAAATTTCCTGTAAGAACTGCTATCTGTTCTTTAGAAAATGTTTTCGTTATCCTATTACAATATAAAAGGACAAGACTGTTTAATATAAGTTGCTTGGGAATCCCACATACCTACTAGTGTCAAAAGAGTGAGATATCCCACAGATGCAGGTTCCCAAATGCATTATGGCTGAAAATACAACACTGCTCTATGTAACTGTAATTGTTACAAGACCCCGTTCAGGCAGTGAGACCACTTTACCAGAGAAGTATCTCCTGAGTGTCCTCTTTAAACTGTTACTCTAGGGGTGCCTGGGTGGCTCAGTCAGTTAAGCATCCAACTCTTTTTTTTTTTAACTTTTTAATGTTTATTTATTTCTGAGAGAGAGAGAGACAGACAGACAGACAGACAGAGAGCACAAGCAGGGGAGGGACAGAGAGAGAAGGAGACATAGAATCCAAACCAGGCTCCAGGCACCAAGCTTTCAGCACAGAGCTCTACCTGGGGCTCCAACTCACGAACTGCAAGATGATGACCTGAGCCGACGTCAGATACTTAACCAACTTAACCACTCAGGCACCCTAAGCATCCAACTCTTGATTTTGGCTCAAGTCATGATCTCACAGTTCGTGAGATTGAGTCCCATGTTGGACTCCTTGCTGACGGCATGGAGGCTGCTTGAGATTCTCTCTCCTTCTCTCTCTGCCTCTCCCCTTGTGCTTTCTCTCTTTCTTAAAAATAAATAAATGAATAGGGGTACCTGGGTGGCTCAGTTCATTAAGCATCCAACTCTTAGTTTTGGCTCAGATCATGATCTTGCAGTTTTGTGGGTTCAAGCCTTGTATTGGGCTCTGTGTTGACAGCACAGAGCCTGCTTGGGATTCTCTCCCCCCCCCACCCTTCCCCCACTCACACTGTCTCTGTCTCTCTCAAAATAAATAAATAAATATAAAATAAAATAAAATAAAATAAAATAAAATAAAATAAAATAAAATAAAATAAAATAAAACAGCCACTCTATCCCCTTTATTGCACCACCAGAATTCCCTGTCACCCTCCTCCTCTACTTTTCCCTATAATACTTACCTGCAGCCAGGGAAGCTCACCTAAGTGTTGGTGTCCAGAGCCTATATTGGAGCACCATGGTCAACACAAGAACTTTCTGGAGTGTTGGACATAATCTATATCTTGATGTCACATATCTACACTTATATACAGATATATATATATATATATCTTGACTAGACCTACACTCATCAAAAACCTTGAACTGTACACATAAAATGTGTGCATTCTACTAAATACAAATTACACTGTATTAGGTCTCTTGACGTAAAAAAAACTATAAAAATAAAATTTGTGCAATTTTCTGTATTATATACTGCAATAAAGCATGTTTTTAAATCTCAAGTCTCCAGCTATAGGTAGTTACTATAGACTGAATGTTTATGTTCCTCCCCCCCCCCCAACAAATTCATATGTTGAAAATCTAAACCCAGTGTGGCTGTATTTGGAGATGGGCCTGTAAGGAAGTAATTACGGTTAAATGAGCTTATAAGGAGGGGGCTGGGGCTTGGATCTGATAAGATTAGTGTCCTTGTAAGAAGAGAAACCAGAGGGGCATCTGGGTGGCTCAGTTGGTTAAGCGTCTGACTCTTGACTTTGGCTCAGGTCATGATTTCACGGTTCGTGAGTTTGAGCCCCATATTGGGCTCTGGGCTGACATCCAGGAGCCTGCTTGGTATTCTTTGTCCCCTCTCTCTGCCCCTTCCCCACTCATTCTCATTCTCTCTCTCTCTCTCTCTCTCCTTTCTCTCTCTCTTTCAAAAATAAAATTAAAAAAAGAGGAGAAATCAAAGAGCTTATGCTTTCTCCTCACAAAGGGGAGCACACCATCTGATGACAGTAGTCTGCAAGTCAAGAGAAGAGGTGCTCAGAATGTAACCTACCTTGCCAACACCTTGACCTTGGACTTGCCAGCCTTTAGGATGGTGAAAAATGAATTCCTGCTCTTTAAGCCCCTCAGTCTGTCGTAGATTGGTAAAGCAGCCCAAGCAGAGTAACTAAGAAAACCCCCCTCGACTGTATCCTAAAATCTATCACTCTGTTGGAGCTGAAGCCACTCTTCCCACAGGCTACTCCCTACTAATCACTGAACATGGTAGGAATATTAAGGAAAGTCCATTTCTGGGAGAGGGAAGACTCCTCTGATAGGCCACTAGACTCCCCCTCAGCCTTACCAAAACTTTCTTAGAACAGCACCTCACTCTAAGATGTTTCCTTCCCTCCCTCTTCCCAGCTCCTCCATCTCCTTCCCTATTTTCTCTTACAGACGTTTTCCCTAATAAATCCTTGCACGTATAATAGCATCATGGCATCTGCTTCTCAGGGGACCCAAACTAACAGAACTCCTTGAGAGAAGGAAATGAGATCATGTCAACAAGTTACGTGGAAGGGAAAAAAAAATCAGCTGTCAGTTAACAAGAAAGGTTAGAATATTCGAGAAAATGTACACGTTGACCACACATACAACAAATCTTGCCTGTCTATTCATTTAAAAGGATGTGAGGTGTGAGATCAAAGGGAATTGAGCTTTTTTTGAAACCACTGTTTCTCTGAAACTTTAGTTTATGGAAAACTGCTACCCAATCTCAAAATACTACGAGTTTTATCTTCTCCCAACAATGTTACCCCGATCTGAAACAAGCCCAAACACACTGACGGTCTTAGTTATTGTCCATTATCAAGGACATGCTAATAAGGTTGTGGAAAAAATCGGGTCCCAGAGATCAGGCAGCAGGACATTCAGGTACCAAGGACTTTGAGGGACTGGCTGTATCTGGAGAGCTCTGGAAATGTCTCACCTTATTTCATTACTTAAAGTAATTCAGTCCATCAGGCTACTTCAGGCAGGAACAGAGTGTGTAACAACAGCACTTAATCTCATCTTGCCGTGCCAATGACTCCTTCCTGCAGCTTTAGTTCAAAGGGTGAGCCATTCTGTCATTACCCATTTACAACAGCGTCTTTGCGATTACTGCAGCGTGGTTTGGGAATGGTCAACACATCATAAACTTTCTTCTTGGAACCCTGGACATTCTGTCTGAAGAGTCATGTTATATAAAACACTTTGTGCTTCTTAAGCACTCGGACAGAAAACGTGAAGTATGTGGGATCCTCTTAACCAAATGGTCATGTCTTCCAACCTAGAACGACAGTTTATTTCTTGGTTGCTGTTTTCCTAAAAACAAAAGAAAGGGACTCAGGGAATCCATAGGTTTTGTTTCTCTAGGGAAACAAAGACAACCTATTTTGGTTCACTCTCTAATACACTCTCTAATGTTTATTGTCCGACTCTATCGCAAGAAAGTCTGATTATAGTTCCCAGGTCCGTTCCCTCACTCCAATTCACTTATTTTCCTTTAGCCTCAAACCCCCAATGCCTCCTCTTTATCTTCACTCACAGCTGAAGACATTGCTTCCGGCTCCCTTGAGAAAACTGAAGCCATCAGCAGAGAACACGCACATCCTCCTACCCTCACAGATTCATACATCTCCCAGCATCGTGCACATATATTCTGCCTTCCTGTTAATACATGGACTGTCCAGGCTCCCAGTGAAAGCCAAGCCCCCTGCCCTCACCTTCTCAAGGCTGGAGGAGTTCTTTGTTCCTTCTTCCCTCATCAGCTTTCCACTGTTGGATTACTGTCTTTGGCACACAGACATGCTATTATCTTGCCAACTTAAAAAACAACAACTAAAATAACAACATCCATGAAAACCATACAAAACTTTTCTACTCTCCCACCCCAGAAACTGCCCCATATTTCTGTTTCCCATCACAGAAACATGATGCCTCAGAAATACTATCTCTATTCATTGCCTGTAATTTCTCTCCTTCCATTCTCTTTCCTCTGAGACTTCCTCCCAGTCGCCACCAAACTGCTCTCGTCAAGGTCAACAATGGCCACGGCATTGCTGAACCTAAGATTAATTCTCAGTCAGCATCTTCTTTGGCCAATAAGCAGTATTTGACCAGGCTGAACAATCTCTCCTCCTCATCATGTGTTCTTCACTTGAGTTCCTGGCTTCTGTCCCACCTCCCTGGTGGCTTCTCAGTCTCCGTTGCTGGGTCCTCTTCTTCCCACTGTCAGAGCACCACAGGACTCAGCTTGCACCTGTTCTCTTCTCCATCAACATCCACTCTCTTGGTGACTTCATGCAGCCTCACAGCTTCCAGGAACCTCTATGTCCTGGTGGTTTCTCAAATTGACCTCTCTACCCTGGACCTCTGTCTTCAACTCTACAGTCGTGCCCACTCATCTGTTCCGCATAGCCACTTGGATGTCGAAAAGAAATCTGAGACCGGACATCTCAAAAAAACCCAAACTCCTGGCCTTCCCCACTTCAGATAATGGTGATGCTATCCTTCCCGCTGCTCAGGACAAAAATCTTAAGTCTCCTCTCTTTCTTACTCCCCTCTTCAACTGGCCGTGAATTTCAGCTGACTCCAAGTTCAAAATATATCCAGAAACTGACCACTTCTTGAAATTTCTACTGCTGCCGGTCCAAACCACCATCATCTCTCAGCAGTAGCCTCCTAACTGGTCCTCCCACTTCTACCTCTGTCCCTTTCCCATCAATTTTCAACATGATAGCAATTTACTTACTTACTTACTTACTTATTTATTTATTTACTTATTTATTTATTTATTTATTTATTTATTTATTTATTTATTTATAATGTTTATTTATTTTAGAGAAAGAGCACAAGTTGGGGAGGGGCAGAGAGAGCCGGAGACAGAATCCGAAACAGGTTGCAGGCTCTGAGCTGTCAGCACAGAGTCCGACACGGGGCTCGAACCCACGAACCACGAGATCATGACCTGAGCCAAAGTCAGACACTTAACCGACTGAGCCACCCAAGCGTCCCAGTAGCAAATTATTTCAAAACAGGAGCCAAATGACGTCACCTTTGTACTCAACACCCTCCAGTGGCTCCCACTTCTTTAAAAATCAAAGCCAATCCTCTAGATGATCTGGATACTTCTTTGATCTCATATCTTACTAATCCACTTCACTCTACCTCATCTAGCCACACTGATCTCTTCACTTTTCCTCAAATCAGCACAGCATGCTTCTACTCTACGGCCTTTGGTCGCTTTTTCTGACTGAATAGCTGTTTCCTCAGATGGTCTTCCAAGCTCCCTCCCTGCAGTATTTTCCTTTCTGTGCTTCAGTTTCCTCCCTGGCACACCGATAGGCTTGAGATAGCTGTAGGACCCAAAGCACATGTACAAGGTGAGACCGTTTTGGGATCAGAGAAATCACGCTCTGTGTTATTCTACAATTCTCTTTTCAATGTTAAAATTAGTCCTTGAAATGCTAATTCACACTTCACTTCGTGTGATGTTTCTCATTTTTAACCTCATTTATTTTAACTGCTGCATTGTAGTCAACAGAGATTTGTAATACTTTATTTATAAGGATACTCAGATTATAATCTACTTTTCCATTATTGCACACAATTCCCCAAGAGCTCTTAGTGCACAGAGGCAAGCATTTTTTTTAGGATGAATATCTCAAAGTGGAATTTTTGAGTTAAGGCATATGTCTATTTCTAAAAGAGATACTAAGAAAATGCTCTCCAGGGCATCTGGGTGACTCAGTCAGTTAAGCGCCTAAAACTCAGGTCATGATCTCCCGGTTTGTGGGTTTGAGCCCTGCATCAGGCTCTGTGCTGACAACTCAGAGCCTGGAGCCTGCTTCAGATTCTGTCTCCCTCTCTCTCTGTCCTCCCCTGCTCACGCTCTGTCTCTCTCTGTCTCTCAAAAATGAATAAACGTTAAAAAAAATTGTTTTTCAAAAGAAAGAAAATGCTCTCCATAAAAGTCATGCCTGCAATCCCTATGAAAATAACACCAGCATTCTTCACAGAGCTAGAACAAACAATCCTAAAATCTGTATGGAACCAGAAAACACCCCAAATAGCAAAAGCAATCTTGAAAAAGAAAACCAAAGCAGGAGGCATCACAATCCCAGACTTCAAGCTATACTACAAAGCTGTAATCATCAAGACAGTATGGTACTGGCACAAGAACAGACACTCAGATCAATGGAACAGAATAGAGAACCCAGAAATAGACCCACAAACGTATGGCCAACTAATCTTTGACAAAGCAGGAAAGAATATGCAATGGAACAAAGACAGTCTCTTCAGCAAGTGATGCTGGGAAAACTGGACAGTGACATGCAGAAGAATGACCCTGGACCACTTTCTTACACCAGACACAAAAATAAACTCAAAATGGATGAAAGACCTAAATGTAAGACAGGAAGCCATCAAAATCCTCGAGGAGAAAGCAGGCAAAAACCTCTTTGACCTTGGCCACAGCAAGTTCTTACTCAACACATCTCCAGAGGCAAGGGAAACAAAAGCAAAAATGAACTATTGGGACCTCATCAAAATGAAAAGCTTCTGTACAGCGAAGGAAACAATCAGCAAAACTAAAAGGCCACCAACGGAATGGGAGAAGATATTTGCAAACGACTTATCAGATAAAGGGTTAGTATCCAAAATCTATAAAGACCTTATCAAACTCAACACCCAAAAAACAAATAATCCAAGTGAAGAAATGGGCAAAAGACATGAATAGACACTTCTCCAAAGTAGACATCCAGATGACTGACAGACACATGGAAAAAATGCTCAACATCACTCCATCAGGGAAATACAGATCAAAACCACAATGAGATACCACCTGACACCTGTCGGAACGGCTAACATTAACAACTCAGGTAACAACAGATGTTGGCAAGGATGCGGAGAAAGAGGATCTCTATTGCACTGCTGGTGGGAATGCAAACTGGTGCAGCCACCCTGGAAAACAGTATGGAGGCTCCTCAAAAAACTAAGAATAGAACCACCCTAAGACCCAGCAATTGCACTACTAGGTGTTTATCCAAGGGATACAGGTGTGCTGTTTTGAAGGGACACATGCACCCCAGTGTTTATAGCAGCACTATCAACAATAGCCAAAGTATGGCAAGAGCCCAAATGTCCATCCATGGATGAATGGATAAAGAAGGTGTGGTATATATGTACAATGGAGTATTACTTGACAATCAAAAAAATGAAATCTTGCCATTTACAACTACGTGGATGGAACTAGAGGGTATTATGCTAAGCGAAATTAGTCAGAGAAAGACAAATATCATATGACTTCACTCATATGAGGAAATTAATATGCAAAACAGCTGAACATAAGGGAAGGGAAGTAAAAATAATATAAAAATAGGGACGGGGCAAAACATAAGAGACTCTTAAATATGGAGAACAAGCAGAGGGTTACTGGAAGGGTTGTGGGAGGGGGGGATGGGCTAAATAGGTAAGGGGCATTAAGGAATACTCTCGAAATCAGTGTCGCACTATGTGCTAAATAACTTGGATGTAAATGAAAATCAATTAATTAACATTTTAACATTTTTTTAAAAAAAAGAAAAACAAGAAAATCATGCCTGTCTATACACCTACACATTTCTCCACATCTCCTCCACTATTGGATACTAGTAATCTTTCACCTTTGCCAGCCAAAAGAGTGAATCTTACCACTTCCTGATGATATGAACTTTCATCTGTTTCATACACCAAATTACTGTAGATGCTCAAGTATCATATCTTACCCTTTTGATGTTTTTGCGTGTATTAGTGCCTTATAAGACAAATACTTCCCATTACTCTTTTCTGGAATTGTTGCTAGCTATTGTTCATTTTTTCATATATTCTTTAGGATCCAATTACCAAGTTCCAAAAAAAATCTTATTGGTAATTTTTTGGAGGGATAGATTACCTTTGTAGGTTAACTTAGAGAGACTGTCATGTTCAAAATGTTGAATCTCTTATCCAAGAACATGGTGTGCCTTTCCATTTATCCAAGTTTTCTTTTTGCATCCTTGAAAAGCATTTTCGAATTTTATCTTGATCCTTCGTGGGTCTTGCTATTGTAAGTGTTCCATTTATTCCACTATGTCATCTGGCAAACCATCTACATGAAGATATACCTGTTTAATTTTGTGCCAGCCAACTAGCCGAATTCTACTCTTGTTTGTGAAAATATTTTAGTTATTTATCAGGGATTGTCTAAGAAAATAATTGCACCAGCAGTATATAGTCAGAGTACAATCTCCTCCTATTTGCTTTTATGTATATATATTCTTTCTTTTTTCTCCTTGTGCTTTCCAGTACCTCCAGAATAATTGAGGAATAATTACTGGTGGGAATAGGGGTCTTTCCAGCGGACGAATGTCATTGTTTTTAGTACTCGGCATCTAAACGCTTTTCTAGGCTTGAGGAATTGCCCATCTGATGAGTCTTGGTGGATAAAGATCTTTTCCTCTAGAGTGGATGAGAATGCTAGATATTTATTTCGCCAGCCTATCTTACAGCTAGAGTACACGCAAGTGACCCGGGCTTTGTCACCTGGAAGCACTCATGCCAGGAACTGGTAATATAAGAGGGAAGACAAGGGATTCTCTCCTTCCTGTACCAATTGAAGCAACAATAACCACAAATTTGAGCTCTTGGTGCAGAAGGGGCAGTGGTACAAACAAATGCTTTGGGGAGGACTGGCTCTTTGATAACTTTTTCTATTTCTGCTAATGCAGTGGGTCTGTAGGTTTTTTTTTTTTTTTAATCTATTCATCTAGGGGCGCCTGGGTGGCTCAGTTGGTTGGGCGTCCCCACTTCGGCTCAGGTCATGGTCTCACAGTTTGCCAGTTCGAGCCCCGCGTCAGGCTCTATGCTGACGGCTCAGAGCCTGGAGCCTGCTTCAGATTCTGTGTCTCACCCTCTCTCTGCCCTTCCCATACTCATGCTCTGTCTCTCTCTGTCTCTCAATAATAAATAAACGTTAAAAAAATTAAAAATCTATTCATCTATCTCATTCATTTATGGAGTCTTCTTTAATATTTCTCTTTATATTTTATTATTTGAGAGAGAGAGAGAGCACGAGTGGGGGAGAGGGACAAAGGGAGACAGAGAATCTTAAGCAGACTCCATGCTCAGCATGGAGCCCGATGTGGGGCTCGATCCCACGACCCTGGGATCATGACCTGAGCTGAGATCAAGAGTCAGTTGGTCAGCTGACAGAGCCACCCAGGAGCCCCTTTAATATCTCTTGATAGTGTTTTATACATTCTTGGGAAGAGATCTCAGAAAACTTTCATTAGATTTATTGCTAGATATTTGAGCTTTCTAATGATATTGTAAATAATACATTTTAATTATTCTTTTTTAATTTGTCACAATACATAAAAATGTAATATTGTATTTCTCTTATTACATCTAATGGTTAATCTTTAGGTCTTTTAAAAATGTCTACCTACACAATCATATCATCTGTAAATAATAAGAGTTATATTTTCCCCTTGCATTTTTCACACCTTTAATATTTTCCTTGTGTTCTTGTAAAGGTCTGCAATACGATGTTGAATAAAAACAATGTTAGCAGAAAAATCTTTCATTACTAGGGAAATCTCATAACAATTCACTTCAAATATATTTGGTTTATTTGGGTTTTTTGTTTCATTTTTTTTTAGATTTATCAAATGAAGAATGTATTTATTAAAGACTATTTTTAATTATTAAGTGATGAATTTATATCAAGTGCTCTTTCTGTATCTGCCCAGGTGGGCATATGACTTTTCTCCTTTATTCTCTAATTTGGTGAATTATTAATTGAATTTTGAATGTTAACCCAGTCTCTCCCTCTTTAAATAAACCACATTTGATCATAATATCCTTTTAAGTATCACTAGATTCAATTTGCTAGTAACTTATTTAGGGTTTTTTTGTATCCGTGTTCATAAAAGACATTAACTTTTTTCCTGTCCTTTATAATATTCTTTGCAAACTTTGGGACCAAGATTGTATAAGTATCAAAAAATTTGGAAAGCTTTTCTTTTTTTTGTCTCTTCTCTGGGAGAATTTGTGTTAAATGTTGTGTTATCTCTTCCTTTTTTGAAGGGTGTAGAATTCACCACTGAGTATGTTCCGTCTTGTTCTTTAAGAATTCCTCCTTAGGGGTGCCTGGGTGGCTCAGCTGGTTAAGCATCTGACTTCGGCTCAGGTCGTGATGTCATGGTTTGTGGGTTCGAGCCTGGTGTTCAACTCTGTGCTGACAGCTCAGAGCCTGGAGCCAGCTTTGGATTCTGTGTCTCCCTCTCTCTGCCCCTCCAGTGCTCATGCTCTGTCTCTCTCTCAAAAATAAATAAACGTTAAAAAAAAAAAAAAAAAAAAAGAGTTCCTCCTTATAGGGAGGGGCTTTGTTTGTGAAGAGGTATTTAATTACATATTCAATTTCTTCAACAGATACAGAGCTGTTCAGGCTTCATATTTCTTACAGCAGTTTGGGGTAAGTTCTGTTTCTCTGATAATTCTTCTATTTCATCTAAATTTTCAAATTTACTGGCATGAGTTTGCTCATAATATTCTTTATATACACATAAGCTTTTAAAATGTTTAATTATTTATTTTTGAGAGAGAGCAGTGTGCACGCACGCGTGTGCATGTGCGCTGGGGAGGGGCAGAGAGAGAGGGAGAGAATCCCAGGCAAGCTCCACACTGTCAGTGATGAGCACGAACCATGAGATCATTACCTGAGCCGAAATCAAGAATGGACTGAGCCACCCAAGCACCCTAGGGCATGTATGTATGTATGTATGTATGTATGTATGTATGTATGTATGTATTTAGAGCAGTTTTAGGTTCTCAGCAAAACTGCAAGGAAAGCACAAAGATTTCCCATATCCCTGCCTCTCCTCAACACACACCACCTACTCCTCTATCGACATCCACCCCCATGGTATATTTATTACAATCTACAAACCTACACTGATACATCACCATCCCCCACTGTCCATAGTTTACATTAGGGTTCCCTCTTAGTGTTGTACATTTTTGGGGTTTGGACAAGTGTATAACTAAACGTATCCACCATTCTAATATTAAACGGAGTATTTTCACCACCTTAAAATCCTCTGTTGCTTTTTATCTTTTTAATGCCCATATGTTATATTCCCCTTTTCTTTCTAATATTGGCCATTTTCACCTTCTCTCTTTATATTAGACAACAGAGATCAGCAGCATTTGGGCTGTTTACAAGGTAAACGACTCTCCTCTATATCGCCTACCTGACGGAAAGCCTACCTGAAAATATGGCTTATCTTTGTAATTCTTTGGTTGAGCTGCATCTGCGCTTGGTGATGCAGAACCTGGAAACCCACGTACCCATCCTGGCATTAGTGGGTCTGCTTCTCACATGTAGCATTTACTTTGGAGAACTGTGCTTTGCCAATTTCATTTGACCTCTCCAGTCCTAGGGATCCTCTTGGCATCTTTCTGTTTACATTCCATTATATTTGTTAAGGGTTTCTTCTATACTGTGTGCCTCCCAGTTTCTCTGAAGAGTGTTTGTGTCTCTGTTTCTCTGCCTTGAGGGCTTGTATCGTTGTTGTTATTGTTGTTGTTGCTTTTACAGAATTTCCAAGAACAAAGGTAGGCAAATACCATCTTTAATCCACCTTCTAAAATAAGACCAAATGATTGTGATCCTCCACTTTGTAGGATTTCACCGAGAGACGTTAAATGTATAAATACATTTTCAAAGTAGCGACTTTTCCAATTCCAGAATATGGTATTTGTCATCATTTATTTAGGTCTTCTTTTATATCTTCTAATAATATTTTGTAGTGTTGTTGTTGTTACTTTCTTTTTTTATGTTGTTTGCTTTTTCATAGTGTTACACAAATACTTTCAGGTTTATTCTTAACCATTTCATGTATTTCTTTATGTCTATTGGGAACTGAATGGCCTAACTGGACATGGTCATATATAGAAAATCTATTATTTTCTGTACATTAATCTTTTATCCAGTTAGTCTAGGGGGGTAGAGTTTTATCTGTGTGTCATTTTACTATCCTGGATCTTCTAGGAAGATAACCATGTTGACTGCAAATGCAATAATATGGGTTCTTTTTTCCTCTTCCTTTCAAATATTTACCTGATTTATTTTTGTGTGTTATCACACTGGCCAAAACCTCGAAAAGTGGTAGCAATTTTCATTCCAATTTGTTCCCACAGGTAAAGAGAATGCTGTCAGTGCTTCATCATTGTATATGATTTCTGCTGCAGGTTTCTGAGAGATACACTTTATCAAGTTTGGAAAGCTTCCTTCTATTTCTATTATTTAATACGAATTTGTGTTGAATTTTGTCAAATATTTTTCATCATCTATTGATATCACATGTGATTTTTCCTCTTTGAACTATTTGCTAGTAAATCAATTTAGTAGTTTACCTAATACTGAGACTTCTTTGTGTTTCTACTGTAAGCCCTACCTGGTCGTAATATACTATTCTTTAATGCATGGATAATTTAATTTTTTGATTTTTATATGGGAGCTCTGCATGTCAAGTTTATTAGTGAGTTCTGCCTGTGGTTTCTTTTCTATGTGAACAATCCTTAAATTTTTGTATAAGGGTCATATTAGCCTCGCAGCATGAGTTATCGTTTTCCAGCTTTTAGATATTCTGAAGCAGTTTACATAATGTGGGAATTGTCTATTGCACAAAAATTTCATAAATACCACCCTTAAAAACTTCTGGGTCTGATGAAATTTTTAAAAGGTAGATCTTTGACTATATTTTCAACTTCTTCAATTCTATTTATCTATTCAGATCTTCTAATAAGTAAGTCAATTTTGTGTAAATTTTAGAAAATTAAATGAACAATTTGTCTAAGTGCTCAAATTTACTGTATAATATATTAATGTAGGTGATCAATATATATTAATTGAAATAAGAAATTAATCACATCATGTTTTTAATATTTTCCAAATCTGTGAATTTTGTTGCTTATTCCCAATGCTGTTTATGCAAGAACATTTTTTTCTTGATTCGAAATATCAAAATTTTACCCACTTTTGTCATTTTTCTGAAAGAAATATTTGTTGTTTCAAAAAATAAAGAGGAATATTGTTATTATTTTCAAGGAAAAATTTTTTTCTTGCAGATTTTGATATTTATTTATAAGTTTATTATCTCATAGCTGGTATAAAGATTGAATGATTTGACCTCTTAGAATATATATTGAGATGTATTTAATTTTGTTTAGGTCTAATGGATGGTAAATATTTGCAAATGCCCCATTTTGTTTTTGTTTTTTAAATTTTTTTTTTAACGTTTATTTATTTTTGAGACAGAGAGAGACAGAGCATGAACAGGGGAGGAGCAGAGAGAGAGGGAGACAGAATCTGAAACAGGCTCCAGGCTCCGAGCTGTCAGCACAGAGCCCGATGCAGGGCTGGAACTCACGGTCCGTGAGATCATGACCTGAGCCGAAGTTGGACGCCCAACCGACCAAGCCACCCAGGCGCCCCCCATTTTGCTTTTTAAAAATGTCTTTTTTCAGTTTTGTGGGTACAAAATTTTATAAATATAGAAATATACACATATAAATAAATACATATAAAATGTATTTATATATTATATATAAAATTTTTTAATATTTTATAAATACATAAATATAAAATATTTTCCAATATAAATAATATTTTATTTTATAAATAAAATATTTATAAATATTTTTTATTTTAAAAATTATTTATTTTATAATTTTTTAATTATATAAAAATTATATAAAATATATAATTATTTATATATTTTATATATAATTTTTTATAATTTTTATATAATTTTATATATAAAATAAATTTTATATAATTTTATATATATAAAATAAATTTTATATAATTTATATAATTTTATATATATATAATAAATTTTATATAATTTATATAATTATATAATTATATAAAAATTATATATAAATTATATAAAAATTATATATATATAACATATAATTTTTATAATTTTTATAATTATTTTATAAAATAAAAAATATTTTATATTTTCCAATATTATTTATATTGGAAAATATTTTATGAATATTTACATATTTAATATAAAATACATATAACATATACACACACACACACACACACATATAGTTTGCTAGCTATGTTACCAAAAGCCCTCCAATCTTTTTTTTAATAATTTTTTTTAATGTTTACTTATTTTTGAGAGAGAGACAGTTCTTGAGTGGGGGAAGGCCAGGGAGAGAGGGAGACATGGAATCTGAAGCAGCCTCCAGGCCCAAACTGTCAGCAAAGAGCCCAATGCAGGGCTCGAACTCATGAACTATGAGATCATGACCTGAGCCAAAGTCGGACACTTAACTGACTAAGCCACCCAGATGCCTCTAAAAACCCTCCAGTCTTAATTATTTGTTTACTCAATTGGTCAATTTCCAAAGTCTCCCACATGGTTGGAATTTATTCATCCTAGTATTCTTTTATCAGTTTATCCTCTCTACAGTCTGAATCATTGCTTTTAGTGACAAAGTTTTCAAGAGTGTCAAGTGTTAGTTGTGTGTGTTATCAATATTAAATATTTGTTTTGTTTTTTTTGGGCCCTTGGATTCTATTTTAACTGCTATTAATATTACATTTGATTTTTTTTTACTTGAACTTGTCTATTTTTTTAAATATGAAATGTATTGTCAAATTGGTTTCCATACAACACCCAGTGCTCATCCCCACAGGTGCCCTCCTCAATGCCCATCACCCACTTTCCCCTCCCTCCCACCCCCCATCAACCCTCAGTTTATTCTCAGTTTTTAAAAGTCTCTTATGGTTTGCCTCCCTCCCTCTCTTTTTTTTCCCTTCCCCTCCCCCATGGTCTTCTGTTAAGTTTCTCAGGATCCACATAAGAGTGTACCTGAAATTGTCTAGTTTATTTCCCTTTATTTTCAACCTACACATGTTATTTTGTATTAGGCATGAACTTAATCAACAGCATATAACTATTTTTTTATGTTACTGTTAATTCTATCCAAGAGCAGTTTTTGTGATTATTGATATATTTGGATTTATTACCAATTCTTTCTATGCATTTTAATAATGCACCTTCCAAAGTTTCCTTCTAATTTTTATTTCTGTGGGTATGAGTTTTGTTTTTCAAGTCATCACATATCTTCCACATCACTTGTTTTCTTTAAATGTTTGATGATCCTGCACTTGGGCTCAGCTTTGAATTTGAGATTCTCTCCCAAATGTGAATATTTCCTGGATAAAGGACCTGAATGTGAGACAGGAAACCACCAAAACCCTAGAGGAGAAAGCAGGAAAAAAACTCTCTGACCTCAGCCGCAGCAATTTCTTACTTGACACATCTCCAAAGGCAAGGAAATTAAAAGCAAAAATGAACTATTGGGACCTCGTGAAGATAAAAAGCTTCTGCACTGCAAAGGAAACAATCAACAAAACTAAAAGGTAACCAACGGAATGGGAAAAGATATTTGCAAATGACATATCAGACAAAGGGCTAGTATCCAAAATCTATAAAGAGCTCACCAAACTCCACACCCGAAAAACAAATAATCCAGTGAAGAAATGGGCAGAAAACATGAATAGACACTTCTCCAAAGAAGACATCAGGCACATGATGTCCAACAGGCACATGAAAAGATGCTCAACATCGCTCCTCATCAGGTAAATACAAATCAAAACCACACTGAGATACCACCTCACACCAGTCAGAGTGGCTAAAATGAACAAGTCAGGAGACTATAGATGCTGGCAAGGATGTGGAGAAACGGGAACCCTCTCGCACTGTTGGTGGGAATGCAAACTGGTGCAGCCGCTCTGGAAAACAGTGTGGAGGTTCCTCAAAAAATTAAAAATAGATCTACCCTATGACCCAACAATAGCACTGCTAGGAATTGACCCAAGGGATACAGGAGTGCTGATGCATAGGGGCACTTGTACCCCAATGCTTATAGCAGCACTTTCAACAATAGCCAAATTATGGAAAGACCCTAAATGTCCATCAACGGATGAGTGGATAAAGAAGATGTGGTTTATATATACAATGGAATACTACTTGGCAATGAGAGAGAATGAAATCCTGCCATTTGCAGCAACGTGGATGGAACTGGAGGGTATTATGCTGAGTGAAATAAGTCAGTCAGAGAAAGACAGATACCATATGTTTTTACTCATATGTGCATCCTGAGAAACTTAACAGAAAACCAGGGGGGAGGGAAAGGGGGGGAAAAAAGTTACAGAGAGGGAAGGAGGCAAACCATAAGGGACTCTTAAATACTGAGAATAAACTGAGGGTTTATGGGGGATGGGAGGGTGGGGAGGGTGGGTGATGGGCATTGAGGAGGGCACCTGTGGGGATGAGCACTGGGTCTTGTATGGAAATAAATTTGACGATAAATTTCATATTTAAAAAAATGTGAATATTTCCTGATTTCCTCAGTCTGCTTCTGGTGACTACGAGAGAGAAGCGGGACATACTACAAGTTAGGATCTAAGAACAGTTTGTTGTCTGGAGTAAGGGCCCCCGTTCCTGCCAGGTGTTGCCAATCTTCCAGAGCCCAGGCCTGATTCTCCTGCCCAAACACCCACAGTCATGACCACAGCCATTGGACAAGTCCTCTACTGCTGAGCACTTGGCACAAGTTGTCTTGGTAGATGTCAACCCAGTTCACCACCAGAATGTTGTTCCTTGACTAATCACCCTCACAATTACACCAGGGATAGATAGTTCCTCTTCTATCTTCAAGATCTTAACATTCCCATTGCTACTCTCGGCTCTTGCAGCCTTCTTCTCCTGGACCTATCTCCCATCTGCCTTCTCTCTCGTAGAGAATAAGTGACAAAGAGAATGGTTACTGTTCTTTGGATCCTGATTCCAATAAACCAACTTACAAAGTGCACCATTAAGAAACTATGGGAACTTCAACTGGAATTAGGTCAGTGGTTCATCAACCAGGGACGACTTTTCCTCTCCAGTCTGGAGACACCGTGGTTGCCACAATAGGGGAGTGCCAAAAACATCTAGTGGTAGATACCAGAAATAGCCCTAAACATCCAACAGAACAGAACCTCAAAACTGAGAATTATTTAACCCAAAATTCAATAGCCAAGGTTGAGAAAACGTGTATTAGATGATATTAGGGAATTATTAATTTTGTAAGATATGATAGCAGCATAGTGATTAGGCTTTTTATTAAGTCCTTATTGGTTAGAGATGCATATTAAGCATACGTGACTAAAAAACATGAGGTCTTGGGGCACCCGGGTGGCTGAGTCGGTTGAGTGTCGGACCCGTGGTTTCAGCTCAGGTCACGATCTCACAGTCTGTGGGTTCGAGCTGGTAGTGCAGAGCCTGCTTGGGATTCTCTCTCACTCTGCCACTCCCCTGCTCACACTCTCTCTCAAATAAACGGATAAACACTTAAAACAATAAATAAATAAAAGGAAATTTATTTTAAAAATTAAATATAAATAAATAAATAAATAAGATTAAAAACCATGACATCTGTCTGAGACTTGGTCTAAAATCCTTTAAAAAAAAAAAAACCAAAGGAAGGTCAATTAAGATGGAAAATGTTAACTTTTGAAGGGGGGTGGTGGTAACGTTGGTGTTCGCCATATTAATCGTTACCTTCTTTCTATTTGAAAATATCTACAATATAGAGCTAAAATATTTTCATTAAATTGTAAAAGGCAGAACATTTTGTGACATTTTTATAATGTTTGTTCTTAATAATGTGAAATAAAGTAGATTCTATTTTCAGTAATTTTATTAAAAGGATGCCTTTGGAGATCTGACAGATCTTGGATGGAGTTCCTCTCTGACACCTAACAGGTGAATAGGAAGTGGAGAGTGTTTGGAGGAAGGGAAGACATCAATGAATGTAAATCGCAAGACAGTGAGAAGACCTGCCTACCCAGAGGAGCTGGTGTGCTGCATGGTTGAAAATAGGGCTCAATCAGGCAGGCCCAGATCACGGAAATGCTTACAAGTCAGGCAGAGAAGAAAAGATATGCTAAGACAGAAAATAAGGCATTATAATTTAAGGGGCAGACTAATTTTCTGAAATAAGGCAAGTGGCTGGGGAAAAAAAATCATGCAAAAAAATCCCATTACATCCAAATTACCTGTATTGAAAGGGAATGTTTATGGTAGTTCTGTTTTGTTTTGTTTCATTTTTATCTGGCTAACACAATTCTTCCTGGGATACTGAAGACAATGGGAGACAATGCAGGTGATGTGGATGAGATCCAGAGTCAAATGGAGGGGTTGGCCTCCATGATGCAG
Organism: Neofelis nebulosa; assembly: GCF_028018385.1. Taxonomy (NCBI): domain Eukaryota; kingdom Metazoa; phylum Chordata; class Mammalia; order Carnivora; family Felidae; genus Neofelis; species Neofelis nebulosa. The sequence goes on along the minus strand of NC_080793.1, from coordinate 76,825,384 downwards.
TTTTGGCCTCTGCTGGGAGGGCACGAGGTTTGCCAGTTTTGATGAGCCAGGAAGATAAGGAACTTTGAGTCTGAGAGTGAGGTATCAGCTGAGAATGCTGATGGAAAGGGCTATGGGACATTTAAAGAGAAAGAAGAAAATAACACAAGGAAGAAGAAAACAAAATACTATTAAAGCCCTTTTAAGGCTTAAGATCATAAATTTCCAGTGAACCCAGTCCACACATTTGTGTGGTTTTGTCCAGCAACGTTCAACTGCTCAAATGGAGACCCAGATAAGACAGAGAGTAGGGTTCTTCCAAGGCTGGGGATTTGTTAAATGAGGATGACAAAAAGTGGGGAGGAAAGTTGATGGTATTTGCAAAAATATGATTGATGTCAACCATGGAATCTACCTGGAGAAGAAGAATATTCAATAGAAAAAAGTGATGGAGATCAATGGATTATCAAAAGGATGTCAAAGTATTATGCCCAGGGGTTCCTCCAGCAAACAAACTGGAATAAAAGGAGGTGGTGGTCAGAAAGCAAGATATCCAAAATCAAGACTCTGGATGGAGTAGTTTTCTGGCAATGACAAGGTCCGAGGTGTCCGACAAAGGGTCCAAGGTGTGGGACAAAGGGGCTGGACTGGAAGGAAGCTACTAATCATTAAGGTGGATGATCACAAGACACGCAGGGTTAGTCCTAACAGCCTGTCCTTCCTTCTTCTGATTAGTTGTCCTTGATGAGAGAAAAAGCAGCTATGACCCATGCTGGGCAAGAACCATGAAGCCTTTCCTTGGTTCTTAGCCGCTGTGATGCTCGCCAATTCCTTTACTAACAGCAAATGAGTGGGGTTTTCTGTTTTTTTGTTTTTTAATGTTTTTGTTTATTTTTGAGACAGAGAGACAGAGCATGAGCAGGGGAGGGGCAGAGAGAGAGGGAGACACAGAATCCGAAGCAGGCTCCAGGCTCCAAGCTGTCAGCACAGAGCCTGACGCAGGGCTCGAACTCACGGAGTGTGAGATCGTGACCCGAGCTGAAGTCAGATGCTCAACCGACTGAGCCACCCAGGTGCCCCTGTTTTTTGTTTTGTTAGTTTTATTTATTTGTTTGTTTATTGATTTATTTTAGGACAAACGATGATACTTCTATGGTATATGAATGAATGGTGATCTCATTTGATCCAGGATGCTAGGGTTAGGTGGGGTACCGAGGTGTGTTAGTGGGAATTTGGGGAACAAGAAGGTGGCATGGGAGCCCTTCTGGGGCAAGGGGAATAGAGTTTAAAGGAGAAATGGAGAAATGAGGGAAATACTCCCTAAATGTTGCCTTAAAGGCCAGTGTTGGCCAACTTGTACACACTGCACATTTGGTATGCATCAAAAAGGTTCATAAACTAAAATTAGTCGGATACGTCCAATTTGATCACAATGTCATTTTAATAACACCACAAAGAACCTCATCTAGTTCACAGAGGATTACTCAAAAGGTTAACATCTCTTTTTGTACCAAGAGTAGCTCAAAAGCAGGACCTGACTTCAAGCTAGATGAGAATAGATTCTGTTACTCAGTGGCTGTCCAATAACAGAAAGGTCAGTATGTACTTGATAAATTATGAACAACAAAAGTAGCCTTCTGCTTTCCTGTGGCTGCTCAGGGCAAGTACAAGTGTACCTAAACCAGAAGTGCCCACTCAGCCATATGAGTGTATTAAACCATCAATAATTTCTGCTCTTTTCTATACTTTTTCACTGTTAGTCTCAGTGGCTGCCTCTGGGGATAAGCAAAGGGAAAAAAAGATTAACTTAAAGTGCACCATGTTGCAAGGACATCCATTTTGCCTCATTCATTTATCCAAGGAATATTTATTGAGCACGTCCTACGAGCTGGGCATTCTGCAGGTGTTGGAGATAGAAACTAGAAACAATTCCTGTGCTCAAGAGATTCCAGCCTAGGGAAGACAGAGAAGCAGATACTTTTAATATTGAGGGAACTAATTACTAAGATTCATTCATTTCTTCCATAATGTTTGTAAACTATACTCAAGTACTTTGTTAATAAGCCCTAAGAATAAATGCAGATACATGATGTAGTCCCTGCCTTGGTTGAGTCATTATATGAACAAGGAGGAGGCCATCCCGTCTATGGTAACTTGGAGAAGTTGCTCTTCTGTTGGACCTGGGATGCAAGGCAGAAACCTCAAGCAAAGAGACACGGGAGAACATTCCAAGCAAAGCACTGGAATCCAGAAATCACAATGCATTTGAGAAACTGTATGTAGAATAGAATGGTTGCAGCTATGTCTGGTGGGGGGGGCAGTAAGAGATGAGGCTGAGGAAGACACGATAGAATATATACATCATGTTAAGGAATTTCAACTTGACTCTGGAGATGAGGGCAAGTAAGCAGGGGAGTAACATGAGTAGCTTGTACTTTAGATAGATCATTCTGCAGCAATGTGGAAATTGGCTTGGTGTCAGGCCAGACTGGAAGCCAAGAGTACAATTAGGAGCTCGATACAATGATCCTGACAAGAAATAACAAGGGCCTGAACTAAGACAATGGCAGTGGGGATAACACAACACAAGAGGATGGGCCTGAGAAATCTTTTAGTAAGAATAGACAAGACTTGGCCGGGTGGTTAGAGGAAAAAGCTGAAGGATTGAAAGAGTCAGGGATGGCTTCCAGGTGTCTGTTTTGCGTGCCTGCTAGATTACAGCATCGTCACCTGATACGACAATAGGAAAAGAGACATGTTTCAAGGTGGATGCACTTTTCAAGGTAGAAGCACCATGATGCAGTTTTTGCACTAAGGGGGAAAAACATCAGTAGAGTGAGTTAGGTTAAACATGTAAGTCGAATATATAGACGAGAGACTTTATCAAAACTAAAATTTTTGTTCCACCAAAGACTCTGAAGAGTATAAAAAGGCTACACCGGAAGAAAAATATTTCCAAACGACGTATCCAACAAAGTCTTTGCAGGATATATAAAGAACTCTCAAAATGTAACAGTCAACAGACAATTAGAATTAGAAATCCAATTAGAAAATGGGCACAATATTTCACTGAAGACATGAAAAGACATTTTACCAAAGAGGATATATGGCAAATAAACACATGAAAAGATATTAAACATCAAGAACCACGCCAACAAAAATTAAAGAGAAACGAAAATTGAAACCGCCATAGAACATTCCTGTACACCTATTAGAGTGGCTAAAATAACAATGAGGACACCAAAAGCTGGCAACGATGCGGAGGGAACTGGATCGCTCACACATGGCCATGGGAATGATAACGTTCTGGGGAACGGTGTGCAGTTTCTTAACAAATCTAACCTGGACTTGCCATTCAGTTCAGCAACTGAACCCTTGGGCATTGATCCTAGAGGAACAAGAACTTATGTTGACTCAAGAACACGAATGTTTATAGAAGCTTTATTTATAATACCCTGGAAACCTGGGGCACGGGTGGAGGACAGACTTCCTTCAGTGGGTAAATGGTGAAACAAACTGGCATTTCTACACCATGGAATACTGTTCGGCAAACACAAGCAACAAACTATTGCTACAAGAAACTGGGATGGAGTTCATGGGAATTATGCAGAGTTGAAAGAGCCAGGTTTAAGCGTAACATACTATATTATCAACATTCTTGCATGTTACACGTTACACACACTACATACTCACACACGGAGTGCATATAAAAGTGGGGAAATCTGAATAAACTCCGTCAATTATCTGCTTTTGATACTGTATTACAGTTATGCCAGATGTTACCAGTGAAGAAAACTGGCTGAAGGGTACACAGGACCCCCTTTACCTTTTTTGCAACTAATGAGACTATAAATGCATATATACGTAGGGTAGATATTTAATTGATAAAGCCTGGTCCTTGAAGACACAGGTTGATTCTAGCACACAGGTGAAGGGATTCGCAACAAACAGGAAGGATGGTGTTTCTCCCCGAAGAAAGGATGGTAAGTAGGTGCAGATGCAGGGAAACAGGTGGAAGGGATAGAGGTCAATACCTAATGTTGTCTATTTTCCATAGAGAGTAAGAATCACAACTACCTGCTGCAAGAGATGAGGCGCTAGGGCACAGAGCTTGAATGAGCTGAAGGTTTGGAACAACCAGTGAGGGAAGAGGGAGGGGGCATATCATGGCGTTGGACAGCATATCATAGCACAGTACTGCCCCGGTTAATCTCACGTTATTGTCCATAGTGCTGGCCAGCGGAACTTTCTGCCATGATAGAAATAGTCTGTACCCAGGCTGTCCAGTACAATAGCCTACATATAAACTACTGAGTACTTGAAATGTGGTTAAAGTGACCAAGAACGTAATTTTTCATTGTATTTAATTCTAAAGAGCCCATGCGGTTAGTGGCTACCTTATCAAACAGTGAAGCTAACAGACGCACGTAATAAAGAAGCAGTAAATTTTCAACCACAATCAGTCCTTTTGGCCAGTTAACAAAGATCTAGGCCTAAGAGCCAAAGCATATAATTTTCTTTCCTTTCTGCATTATTCACAACTCAGTGAGCACTGAAGCTGCAAATCATTATGAAATCCTTGGTTCTCGAAGCTCCGACAGCCAGCTTTCAAGTAACTCCATCTTCTGCTATTTCCAAATTTCAAATCGCTTTGTCACGCTTATACCCCAGATGACATGGCAGCGGCCTTAAAGCGCAGCCTTAGGAGGTCTAAAGCTATACCCCACATGTGTTTTTCAGCACATTCTAAGGCTCAGATGGTACGTGAGCCTATCTACTCACAGAAAGTGACAGAAATGCTGAGTCTGTTGTGATAGGTGCACAAGCCAATGACAGAACCACCTCCAAACTTGACCATGAACTGACTGCCCCATTTTAACTCATACCACTCCCCTTGTATCACTAAGTGTCCAACACACTAGCTGACAGTCCTGAAGCTTGGCCAGGGCTTTCTGACTTTGGGGCGCTCAAGAAACCACTTCAATGAGGAAACAAACAGACGAAGGGACAAATGAATGAAGGAAAGCAAGTTCGTGATTGGTGCTGCTCCTCACCATTACCACCCAAGTTCCAAGTCAGGCATCACGGTCCCAGCCTTTGTCTGACCCCGTTCTTTACAAACCCATGTCCCGAATAAGGGAAAAGAATGGGGAGTGCCCACCCATGGCAACACTTAACATAGAAACCCAGTTTAGTCGAGACACAGCTCCTGATTCAAATGTGGCAGAAACTCATCAGGTGACACGTCTGGGGGGAGAAACAAGGGTGTGGCTCCCTGCAGAGACATGCTCCCTAGGGCTCCTAATTCCACCGATAAAAACCACTGTGCTGGCATGTTCTAGACGATTCTCCACCAGTCAGCAGTTCTTTGCAAGAGGTAAGCCCTAAGTTCCGTTGACTGAAGAAGTGCCTGGGCTTGCAGCTTCCTGAGGATTTGACTGGTTAAAGCAGTTTTGGAAACAGCGGCTTTGAGGGATTCAGAGCCAGCCTGCCCTCCGCTTACATATTGGCTTTTCAGAGATGCTCTCAGGAGGGTGTGCAGCGGAGTAGGCCTTTCCTCATAACCCGAGAGCTTCACTAATGACCCTCAAGTGTTTCCCTGATAGGGAAGAGCAACCTAACTGAGCCTTTCAAGGATAGCTTGCACATCAAAAATTAATGTGGCACTTTAAAGTTTAATATTTAAACAAAACGCTTCGTGTTTACGGGCACCACATACTTTCCTAGGTACCCATGTGGGGAAAAGTCTGCTGAGTTAGGGAAGCACTACTAAAAAAACTGGTCAATATCCATAGTATATATTCCTACAGAGTCAACTCTGGGTTTTTTAGCCTCTGATTATTCTGAAACAATGGTTTTTCTTCAGGCTACAGACAATATTTAGGTTGGAAGCACTGACTGCTATCACTTCCTATAGACACGAGTAATGGGAAACCCCCAAATTCTTAGCTTCTATACCGGCCATCCTCAACATTTATTTCTACAGAACGTTGAGGGTTGCCATTAACTGTAAATGACAATTCAAAAATCCGATTAGTGAAAAAATCCACACGCATTAAACTGGGTTCTTTCTGAGGCTGGGAATACAAGGTGCATGGCAAAAACAAACACTGGCCAACGTTTCAAAGAACTGGAATTGGATATCTGTAACAAGACAAGGTGAGGAAAAACAAAACCCAAAACAGAGAATGATAACTGAATAGTAATTAAATAGCTCCATGTTTAAATAGTCCAGTTATATGCAGGTTGTATATGAGGGGGTAAAATGTTAAGCGAGATCTATAAATAATGAGGCCGGTTCCATAAGCCACACAGCCACACCCAGGGCCAGGGTCAAGATGTTCCTGTAGCATGTTTGAGGCACAACGGTGAATGACTTTCCACTCACTGCTTCAATGCCTTTGCTCAAGAGTCAAAATCCCAGAAGAAACGGCCTGATCTATCAAGCTTAAGTCCCCCATTGCCAATCACTCATGCCAATTGCCTGCCCCTGACTGTCCTACAGATGGGGAGGAAAAGGCTCACTCCTTCAGCGGCTTTCATTTTTTGAGCGTGGGCTACAAGCTAGACGCTAGGGTTACGCGGGAACCAAGTAGATGAAATCTATGCTCTCCTGGTACTTACATTCTAGACCATCTGGGAAAACAGTGCTCCAGGCTAGAAGAACATCAATGGCAAAGGCTCAGAGGCTGGAATGAGTCTGGCATGTTAGAGGGATCAGAGCAATGGCAGCCATGGGGAGAAGAGCCATGTTAGAGTAAGGCGTGCTTCTCCTGAAGTTTCCTGCCATGTAGCAGGACCTCCACTAGCACAGCACCCCGGCCGTTGGGTTTATTCCCCCACCCACAGCGGAGGAGAAATTCCCCAGTGGGAAACAGAGATGCTCTCTTAGGGAAGGGGGCAGCCTTCCCATAAATCAATGTCTACTAGAATTTTCATCCCCATCTAGTTTGGTGGGTACCCTTCAAAGTCCTGAAGTGAATCTATATTTCAATGGTCAAAATGCTTTTCTGCACCACTTTTACTTAAGCAAAGTTACTCTCTTAACTGTACTAGTAGATTAATTAAAGCAGAAGAACAGTGTAATAAGTCTGTATGATTTTATCATATGCATACGCTTGGCACATTCCCATCAAAACACAAAGGTAGCTGAGGTGGTTTGTCAAGTCTATCAAAACAAACTGTGTCTCTCTCAAAAATAAATAAACATTAAAAAATTTTTTAAAAAGTGGGGGGCACCTGAGTGGCTCAGTCCGTTGAGCATCAGACTTCACTTCAGGTCATGGTATCAGTTTATGGGTTCGAACCCCACATCGGGCCCTGTGCTGACAGCTTGGAGCCTAGAGCCTGCTTCGGATTCTGTGTCTCCCTCTCTCTCTGCTTTTCCCCCACTCATGCTCTGTCTCCCTCTCCTCTCTCAAAAATAAATAAACATTAAAAAAAATAAAAACTATCTGTAAGAAGAAAAAGTAAAAGAATACTTGCCCACCTTATAATTTCAGGGTTCCTAGCAAGGACTGTTGCTGGACTAGAAAAATCAGAAAGACATAATTCTTACATTAAAGTCTAATGCACTCAGTCTTACGGTGTTTCACATGCCTTTTAGAGAACTTAGACCCACAGACCTCCATTATTTCCTCCTGATAAGATTCAGGAATATGGTCAATAAACAACCTCACAATAATCCTTTGGGGACAATCAGATATAGAAAAGGCAATAGTTATTTTTTTGGTACCCCAGTAGACTCTTTGCTAAAGATGACTTATTTGGAATTAGAGAGGGGACCAAATGACTTAAAAATTTTTATATATTTTTGTATTTTAAACACTTTTTAAATTTTATTATATATATTTTTATATATTTTATATTTTAAGTATATAATATGATAGAGAATATATAGAATATATATTAATATGTATATAATATGCAATATATCATATGATATATATGTCATATGATATATATAAATATCATATGATATATATATAGATATAGATATAGATATATATCATATGATATATATATAACTACAGGTAAACTCAAGGAAGCTAATACCAGGCTGGTTCTCTGAAGCCTGAGATGAGTGCTCTACTCAGTACTGTTCTCTGAGTCTCTCATCCATAATGACTGCTGTGAGGGGTAAAAAGTCAAGTGTTCAATTCACCCAAGGGTAAGGGCCTCTCTGCTTCCTTGTGCTTTTTTGCCCCCTTGTCCAGTGACGGAGGAACGAGCTTCAGTGTGTCAAAGTAGCGCAGGGCAGCCTTGGCAGAGGTAGCTACAGAACAAGCTGCAGAACTCTAGAAAGCCACCCAAACACCCATCACTACATAAAATACTTCACTCGTCCATCATTTGGATATGTGACCTTAGCTTATGATTCGCGCGCATCCCTATTAAAATCCAAATGTCCCCAGAATGGTAGATTTCAGATCCTTCTTAGATTCCCAGAAGAGCTGGAATAACTCACAGGGATTCGGCTCCTTGAGGGCCAGTGGTGCTAACCGGAAACAGAAGGCAGCAGGGGGCGTCAGAGAGTCAGACTGCAGCATTGTCTAGGACTGGCCCCTTTCCTATTACCACCTGGGATCTTATCTTCCCCCATGCTAAGCCTCTTCCAAGTGCCCTAAAGGTTCCTGTCACCCAATTCCAATGTATGTCTATGTGTGTGTGTGTAGGGGGGGGGGGTGCGGGGGGGGGGGTTTGCCCCCATGCCACCACATAGTTCTCCCACCCCAGCTGGGTATCTTGTAATTCAACTCATTTCTGACACTCTCTACCAGGAGATAGCATCAGATCCCACAGGGTAAGGAAGGTCTCGGTCCTACAACACTGCCCCCCACTTCAGAGATCAATGGTAAGTCTAGGTTACCTGTGTTTCTGACCCATTGGCTATAAATGAGAAGTTCCCACAACCCCCTCCTTGGGTTCAATTCATTTGCTAGAGTGCCTCACAGAACTCCGGAAACCCATTTATTCACTAGATTACTGTGTAATATAAAGGATATTAAAGGATATGAATCAATAGTCAGATGAAGAGATAAATAGGGCAAGGTCTTGAACAAGAAACTTCTGTCCTCATGGAGTTAGGGGACCGGCATAGTGGCATGTGGAAGCATTCTGGTTCCCCAACCTACAAAGCTTTCCAAACCCTATCCTCTTGGGTTTTTATGCAGGCTTCATTACTTAGGTATGACTGATTAAGTCATGAGCCATTGGTGATTGATCTCGATCTCCAGTCCCTCTCCTCCCTCCAGTGGTTGGAGAGTGGGACTGAAAGTTCCAACCCTCTAATCATAGAGTTGGTTCCCCTGGCAACCACCCCTCCCCCATCCTTAGGTGCTTTCCAAAATCACCTCGTTAACAAAAACTCGTGCGTCTATTGAAAGGAACTCGTCTTATGAATGTAAGGACACCTTTATCGCCCTTATCACTTAGGAAATTCCAAGGGTTTTAGGAGCCCAGTGCCAGAAACATGGATAAAAAACCAAATCTATATTCCTTATTGTAAAGCACAGTATCACATTCCCCAGTGCCTAAACTCCCTGCTCCCCACCCCACCCTCTGGCCCATGCTTGGCTCTTGCAATCCTGTTAGGCTCTTCCCAGATGCTGAACCATAGGTGTGGCCAGTGCCAAAGACCTACAGCACTGACATGCATTGTGTCATTTGATATCATGGCTTTGCTCCATTATTCCTTCCAACCAAAACGTCTGCCTCCATCACTCCATGAAGCCAAATTTTGTTCTTCAAGTTCAAACCTCACCTCTTCTATAAAGTCCTCCCAAGATCCCACCACACATCTCCTCCTCTTCTGAATCCAAAGCACTTGTTTCCAAGGGTGATACTTTGGCAATTACCCATGCCAACCTCACAATTTCTTTCAATAGGCAATGCTCGCATATGCCTTCTTCTACATTTATGCCATAAGTCAGCAGAAGGGGCACAACCTACGCCTTTTGTGGTATCACACAGGGCGACTTTCTTCTAATAGCCCTTACAATTTCAATGTTGTTACCATCTCTCCACCTCTTACATACACAAGAGCACCCAACTGTGCAAGCTTGTTATAAAGAATACTATGCCCTGACCCATAAATATCTATCTTTTCAAACTTGCAAGAACTCTGTAAAGATTTTTAAGTTTCTACTTTAGAGGAGACAAAATCAAGACACAGAATGTTAAGTAACGTGTCCCAATCACATCGCTATGAAATGACAGTGCTTGACTTATTATGCTAGCTTATGCTGCTCTAGAACATATTCCCAGAATCTGACACTGTTTAGATCCCACAGCACGTTATATAGTAGGTAAAAGGAACTGTTTGTTTTGTTTTGTTTTGTTTTCAAGAGAGATTGGGATCGGGGAGTTAGAGGAAATAACAGATCAATATTGGTAGAGAAATCACAATGAATATATAATTTATTCTCTAAAGTTTATTTACTTTGAGAGAGAGAGAGAGAGCACAAGCAGGAGAGGGGCAGAGAAAGAGAGGGAGAGAGAGGGAGAGAGGGAGAGAGAGAGAATCAATGGAAACTATACTATACATATAGTATATAGTATAATACAGTATATATATATATATATATATATATGTAGCGTGTGTGTGTATGTGTGTGTGTGTGTGTGTGTGTATACACATGGAAGTGTGTGTATACCTATGGAAGTATTCCATGACAAAGTATTCTTGCCAAAAATAATTTAGCCCAAATCTGATCAATCCTCTAGAATTGCCAAATGAGATCTAACTACCGATTTATAGAAGATACAGAAGACCGAATATCCTCCTAGAGGCATCATACGTGAATATATGTGGCCACTTACTAAAAAACATTCTTAATAAGAAAAAGAGAGATGCACATTTTTCATTTTTATATCCTATCTGAGACTACTGAATGGGTTGAATGCTTATCATGTGCAACTAAATGCTTTGAATGCTTATCATGTAAATTTCCTGAAACATGGCACAAATATCTTCTCAGTACCTAATTATAGTGTGATGAATCTATAAAAAAAAACCCTCCAATTAAAAAAAGAGCATAGCAGACTTCATATGGCACTCACCTGAACCTACCAGAAAGATATTACTTAAGCATGCATGAACTCAAAGAATAAAACACCCATTCTCAATCCCACCAGCCAGCCCTACACAGCCCCAAATGCCATCTCACTTCCCAATTGGAATACTAATGAACAAAACACAGTATAGAGTCTTCTCCTATCTAATAATAAAGTGACTTAATTAGAACTCACGGCTCAAGATCCATCGCTTGTCCTTTATAGTGTGAGCACAGTCACATAAACATCCAGAAACTGAAATAGTGTTGACTACAGTGTGACTTGGCTGAGAATCCATCATTCCAGGTGATTTTGATGTTCGCGTATCTTACGCTTAGATCTCAACTTTCTACTATAACTAGGCGAGAATGGGGATCATTTTCTTTAACAAAAAAATAAAAATGAAATACAACCCACCCATACGTGAGCTACTGAGAGAGACGTGTAAACATATTTTAAAGAGAAGCTAATCACAGGTGCAGCTTCCTTAACCACACCGGCTGATCGACTCCAACTCATCCACCATAACTGATTTAATATGAGAGTATAATTAGTACTGTTGATTACTATCTGGTGCCAGATATCCCAAATGCCCCACCTTTGTGCTAATTAATCTTGAAAACTTTCCAAGCTTTCCTCTGCCCTGCTTGCCTCTGTTCCCTGCATCAACACACACAGAATATTCTGCTCAAACAGGGCAGCAAGAGCGGCATCATTTGGTCTTACACACAGTTGGGACTCAGTAACTTTGTTTATTTGAATTGCTGTTCCTTCATCACAGTAATTTTCATTAGAATGGAAAACCAAGAACCAAGATTTAGGCGTGGGTCAGTTTAACTGGCATCGATTTGAAGGCCATGCAAACTGATGTGCTCAGGTTGTTACTAAAAAGCCATCTTTAGAAAGTCCAAAGAGTCATCACAGGGGTAATTTGGTGGGAATACTCTTTATTGAGACCCTGAAAGGTGATGGGTTATGCCATTAGGATGTATTTATAGGTCACTGATTTAAATGAAATTGATGGAAGTATAACAGAACTAGGCAGTGATGCTATGAAAAATTAGGCCGAAAGACTAGAGACACTGCATAATCTCTGATCTTTTGTATGAACACAATTTTCATTAAAACATCTGTGAAGTAACTAAAAGTAACTAAGTACATTTTTTAAGGTTTGGGAACTTTTTTTTTTTTTTTGCTTATTTATTTTTGAGAGAGTGAGAGAAACTGTGTGAGTGGAGGAGGGGCAGAGAGAGAGGGGGACAGAGGATCCAAAGCAGGCTCTGAGCAGACTGCAGAGAACCCGATGCAGGGCTTAAACCCAGGAACTGTGAGATCATGACCTGAGCTGAAGTGGGACGTTCAACTGACTGAGCTGCCCAAGTGCCCCAGTAACTAAGTACATTTGATAAATGATAAGACATATATCATCTTCAACAAAGATATGGTTCACAACCTTGACATCCTGTGGTCCCTTCCTCTTTCTGCGCTGTTGTCTTCCAGACAAGTTTTCCAACTCCATAAATCCAGCATTACTTTCCATTCTAAGCCATCCCCTAGAAACACAGCAGGATTTTTCCAGGGGCCACCACTGCAAACAGTTGTTTAAAGTTCTAATCAGGGCACCAAGCGAGGTGTGGAAGTGCTGAATCACTATATTGTACACCTGAAACTGATATTACACTGTATGTTAGCTAACTGGAATTTAAATAAAAGCTTTTTTTAAATGTTTACTTACTTTTGAGGGAGGGAGAGAGACAGAGCACCAGTGGGGTAGGGGCAGAGAGGCAGAATCCGAAGCAGGCTCCAGGCTCCAAGCTGTCAGCATAGAGCCCAACGCAGGGCTCAAGATCATGACCTGAGCCAATGTGGGACGCTTAACCAACTGAGCCACCCAGGCAACCCTAAATAAAAACTTCAAAAAAAGAACAATAAAGTTCTCATTAGAGGTAAAGGTGGGAGACGAAGGAAAATGCCAAGAATGGGCCTAAGAACTGGAAGACACAAAGTCAAAATATCCAATTTGGAATATCATAGCTCAGCACCAACTGTGGCAAATTCTGTAGCTCTTATACACACTTCCTAATGGAAGACACACACCACAGCTTGGGAGAACTACACTTCCAATTTCAGAAACATTAGCCTTACAATTCAGTTGCTTCATAACTCTTCTTGAAAAGGGAGAGAAAAGGAACAGCCAAGGATTGGGGATTTGTGGCACTTTAAGTTTACAGCAATAACTTTTCTTGAAACGAAGGCGATTGTTAAGTGCTAAAATGAGCCTGGTGAATTACACAAAAGGCTGATGCAGTGTAACCCACCTACATCACGCACAAAAAAATGCACCACTTTTTCTCTCCATCTCAACATGCTTGTGTTCAGCTGTGCCTAGCAGCATCTGCAGGAATGGTCGGACCATCATCTTACGTTTTCATTAGGCTTTACTGTCTTCAGAGGATTTAAACCATGACAGCTCTCTCAGGCATCTCTCTGCTTAGTTCCTCATTAAGTCCACTTTCCCCTTCCCTCCCTTGGTGTGGGCATCTACAAACCTCAATTTCATCCACCCCAAATCTTCTCCCTCCATATTTTTCCCAGAGTGCACTGCTGCAGTACCTTAATTAGTTCACCTAAATAGTTACTTTCCTATTCTCTATTGTTCACTTAAACATTTGCTACAAGGCTAGATCTTACGTCAAGTTCATAATAAAAATAATAGGGGCACCTTGGTGGCTTAGTCGGCTAAGTGTCTGACTCCTGATTTTGGCTCAGGTCATGATCTCACAGTTCATGGGTTCCAGCCCTGCATTGTGCTCCGTCCTCACAGAGCAGAGCCTGCTTGGGATTCTCACCCTCTCCCTCCCTCTCTCTCTCTCTCTCTCTCTCTCTCTCTCTCTGCCTTTCCCCCGCCTTCTCAAAAATAAATAAATAAACTTTAAAAAATATTTTAAAATAACTTAAAAATAATAATAAATAAGAGGGCAAGAGGGAGAAAACTTTTGGACGTGATGAATATGTTAATGGCATAGGTTGTGGTGATGGTTTCATGGGTATATAATTATCTCCAAACGCATTAAGTATATTTTGACTACATTGTTTTTTACATTAAAAAAAAATGTTTTTAAGAACGTATCACTAAGAAAATAATCATTATGCTTCTCAAAACTGTTTATACTTTATATCTAAATTTGTCTTTAAGGTGTGTTTATTTTGAGGGAAAGAGAGAGAAAAAGCGTGAGTGGGGGAGGGGCAGAGAGAGAGAAAGAGAGGGAGAGAATACCAAGCAGATTCCACATTGTCAGCAGAGCCCAACACAGGGTTCGATCCCACAAACCATGAGATCATGACCTGAGCCAAACCAAGAGTCGGACACTTAACTGACTGAGCCACCCAGGTGCTCCTTAAACTCATCTTTAAACAAACAAAAATTTTAAAGAAAAAGGGGGGCAGGGGGCGGGGGGCGGGTGCCTGGTTGGCTCAGTTGGAAGAGCATGTGGCCATTGATCTCAGGGCCATGAGTTTGAGACCCACGTTTGGTGTAGAGATTACTTAAAGTAAATAAATAAAAATTTAAAAAATAAATAGAGGTGCCTATCAACCCCCACGTTGGGCTCTGTGCTCACAGCTCAGAGCCTGGAGCCTGCTTCAGATTCTGTCTCTGTCTCTCTCTGCCCCTCTCTGGCTCATGCACTGACTCTCTCTCTCAAATGTAAATAAACATTAAAAAAAAAAAGTTTTATTAAAAATTTTAAAAATAAATAAATTAGTCTTGAAAATTAAGATTTAATTTTTCATTTGTAGTATAAAATGATGCCCATATATTTAAGGAAATACGGAAAATACACTATTGAAATGTAGCAAAAACTTTAGTGCCCAAAGACAACAACTATGAATCATTGTTATCTTTTCTTTCTAGAATTTCCTGTATGTATTTCAATGCAGTTGCATGTATATAATGCAATTCACATATATAGGAATATACCATTTGGATTCTACTTTAAAATTTTTCTAAAATAAACATATTTTCACGTTAATACAAAAGAAAAGAACTCTAGCTCTAACACCTATGCTAATAATTCTCTCATCTTTAACTCCCAAATCAGAATATTAACTAAATATCTACAAGAGAATATATATATATATATAATATACATATAATATAGAGATACATTTTTTAAATATTTATTTCTGAGAGCAAGAGAGTGCAAGCCGCGAGGGGCAGAGAGAAAGGGGAACAGAAGATCCTAAGCGTGCTTTGTGCTGACAGCAGAGAGCCCAATGGGGGGGGGTTCGAATTCACCGACATGAGATCATGACCTGAGCCACCCAGGCACCCCAGGAGAATATATTTTTAAGTTTAAAAGCGATGGAAGAAATCATTAAAAAATCGGATATGTTTATGCAAAAATTAGAGGTGTCTACAGCCCCAAAAGTAAACAAAAATTAGAAGGCAAACATTTAGCCAGAAACATATTTCAGTAAGTGCAACAAATTAACATATATAAATAATATATAATATAAATATTATGATATATAATAGATATGTCACAAAAGAAGTGTAGATCTCATACATATATGGAAGAAAAAACTACCCTTGAAGAAATGCAAATGTAAACAATTTAAACGGAAAAATCGCCATAATGTGGATGATAATTCATGCACCAAAATGCTCATATTGTGTCATTACCATAATATCAAATTGGAAGCCATCTGCATGTCCAACACTAGGGTAATGATTAGCTAATTATGGTACAACATATAGTAGGATCCATGGTGGGACTTTAAGGGATCTTCACATATTTCATAAACAGAATATATTTTCCCAAATAGCAAAGATTTAAGCCTACTTGAAGAGGCTGCTGGGTAAATATGAAGGACTGGATACATGCGTTACTTCTGCTTGTTTCTAAAACTCCACAGTAAAGGGCTAAAGACAAAGGACAAAGAGAAGCAGAGAAGGGACAACAGTGGACATGATAATTCGATAAAATTTCAGGAGGTGGAAAACAGACGGAGAAGTCAAAATTGACTTGGCAGAGCTGAAGGAAGCTGAAACCCAAGTGCCAATGAAGGAGAAACCAATGAGAAAATGCTGATTCACCCCCGCAGAACCCCTGAAAAAAGAGCACAGATCAGCAGTTTCAGCTACAGTGTGGGAGAAGCAAGTAACAAAAAACTGGTTGAAAAATCTGCGTGGGGAACAGTTAGTCCCAGGTCCCTCCTATTTGAGCAGTCAGACAACAACCTTGAACTGCTCCCAAAGAGACAGGAGATTTACTCTCTGGAGCATGGAAACAGAGATTCTGTACCTCAAGACATGGGCATGGCAGAGGGTTGTGATGATGATGTCTCAGACTAAAAATGGGGATTAAGGGAAATTCTGCACCATGAGACTCAGGTCCTTTCCCCAGTCCAACAGTGCCAGCAACCAGGCTTACCTCTTCCAAACCCTGGACTCCAGGACCTCTCTCTGGAAGACTTAATGGTCACAAAGAGTAGATCCACGCATTCCTGCATTTAGCAGCCCCTCAACAGATCCAGCTTAGTCCTGACCATCCCGTAGTCAAGCATACCAGTCCAGAGGCCTCACCACCACAGATCCCAGTCAGCATTTTGGTGCTTCACTCTTTAATATCAATGCACAGCTGCAGACCCTAGGAATATGAGGAAAGTCCTCCTTCTGAAATAGACACATTAAAACAATCAAATAGGAAAATATAGCTTGGAGGAAACAGAGACAATGCAGGGAATAAGAAAACTATAAAACTAACGCCAAGAGAAATGACAAGACATTGCACCCATCAAGTAAGAATGAAAGCAATAATCAGAAAACGAGAAAAAGCTATAAGAAATTAAAATATGATGGTCAAAACTGCCTAATGAAACTGTCAGAATCTTGTCTGAACTACGTATGAATTTCTATGTAGATTCCAATTGAATAGAAAGAGGTCTACTGACAAAAGTGAATTTTTAATATTCTACTCCATACAGTGCATTATTTTCAGCCATTTTAAAATCATAGGAAATACATGAATAGGCATTTTTCCAAAGAAGACATCCAGATGGCTAACAGACACATGAAAAGATGCTCAACATCACTCATCATCGGGGAAATACAAATCAAAACCACAATGAGATACCACCTCACACCTGTCAGGATGACTAAAATTAACAACACAAGAAACAACAGGTGTTGGAGAGGATGTAGAAAAAGGGGAACCCGCTGGCACTGTTAGTGGGAATGCAAACTGGTATAGCCACTCTGTAAAACAGTGTGGACGTCCCTCAAAATGTTAAAAACAGAACTACCCTATGATTCAGCAATTTCACTACTACCCAAAGAATACAAAAATACAGATTCAAAGGGGTACATGCACCCTGATGTTTATAGCAACATTATCTACAGTAGCCAAACTATGGAAAGAGCCCAAGTGTCCAACGACTGATGAATGGACAAAGAAGATGTGGTGTGTGTGTGTGTGTGTGTGTGTGTATGTATATATACACACACACATATATATATATATCACTATCCTCAGTGTATATATATATATATATATGTATATACAGATGGCTAACAGACACATGAATATATGTATATATACATATACATATACATATACAGCGTATGTACATATACATATACATACGCTGAGGATAGTGATTACTTAAACAAAAAGTTATATGGATGGTAACCAGGAAATGTTGACTAGGGACTTGATATTAGATAATACTGAAATTATTGCTAATATTCTTCGATGTGATTATGGGTTAGTAGTTAGAAGAATGTCTTTATTCTAAAGAGTTGCATGCTTAATATTTAGGGCTGATGTGTCATAATGTCTTCAGCCAACTTCCAAATATGTGTATATATATATGTATGTATGTGTGTGTACATATATATACATACATATATATTAATATATTAAGGAAATGGTAAGATGTCAATAATCATTGAATCTATGTCATGTTAATAGTTGTTGAATCTAGGTGGTAGGTATGATATATGATGCTTATTATATTGATCTTTAAAGTATTCTGTATGTTTGAAATTTTTTATTGAAAATTTTATAGATAAAAAGGTAAATATTCAGGTATATATTATTAAAATTAGCTATTAAATTAAATTTATTAATTATTGATTAAAGTAACTTCAAAACCACTAATTCCTCCAAAAGTTATAATTTTACTATAAAATTCGATAAACCATCGAATTTTGTGAAGTCCATAGGACTTCAAGAAGTGAAAGACCATAGGAGAGTCTTTCAGAAGGAAAATAAGAACAGATGGATGATGCCAGCTAGTATCTTGGAACAAGATGGGGTAGGGGGTGAGCAGGAGGAGACAGCATATAATCCTAAAATATACATCTAGAAGAAGGAACTAAGATCTTTTTTCTAATTATCTCTATGTGTAAAATATAAAAGTTTCACTTAAACTTAGGCCTGAAGATTTCAATTTGTTTAACTGCAGTCAAGAGGAGTAGAATTTTATAGAATAGAAACTCGTTATGTATGAGCATCTGTAGTAACACGCTGTGAGACCCTGAAGGCCAAATGGCAGTTCAAACAAATTCCGTCTCAAGTTCCTAGAAAAATAGCACCATCTGCTGGCTGGGCAAAGGCAAAATTCATAGACCTGACCTGTCCCTTGCATAGGTCAGTGAAATCGGTACCATACTGCAAAATTTTCAGGGTTTGTCTCTCACTGGAAGAGATCAGAGTACGTTCTCTTTTTTATTTATTTTTTTTTAACGTTTATTTATTTTTAACAGAGAGAGAGAGAGAGAGAGACAGAGACAGAGCATGCGCGGGGGAGGGGCAGAGAGAAAGAGGGAGACACAGAATCCAAAACAGGCTCCAGGCTCTAAGCTGGCAGCACAGAGCCCGACACAGGGCTCGAACTCACAGACCATGAGATCATGACCTGAGCCGAAGTTGGACGCTCAACTGACTGAGCCACCCAGGCACCCCAAGATCAGAGTGCATTCTATGGATGTTTATCACTTGGGCAGAGGGGACAGATAAGCTCTTTCATATCAACACCTTACAATTTCACATGAACTGCTCAGAATGTTTCTTCTTGTTTTTAGCAGAAAATGGCGATGTTAACCAAACTATCAAGGGTAATATGACCAAGGTAGACCACACTTTACCAACTCACCACTCCATCCCCCCATCATTTATTGAACAAGATTCTAACCTCCCTGCTCTCAAATGTCCTTTGCTTTTATTGAAACATCCAATAGTTTGGTGATGAGTTCAACAGAATGATATATTTGTTATGCCCCCAAGAAAGAGATGACCAACATTTCATATCTTCAAGTGGCCTCAATACAGACGCAGATTTAAGAGGGTTATATGCCCACTCTGCACTGAGAGCACAGAATCTGCTTGGGATTCTCTCTCTCTCTCTCTCTCTCTCTCTCTCTCTCTCTCTCCCTTTCTCTGCCCTTCCCCTGCTTCTCTGTCTCTGTCTCTCTCAAAACAAATAAAAAACATTTAAAAAATCTTCAGGGGTGCCTGGGTGGCTCAGTCGGTTAAGTGTCCGACTTAGGCTCTGGTCATAATCTCGCGGTTTGGGAGTTCAAGTCCTACATCAGGCTTACTGCTGTCAGTACAGAGCCTGCTTTGGATCTGCTGTCCTTCTCTGCCCTTCTCCCATGCTTGTCTCTCTCTCTCTCTCTCTCTCTCTCTCTCTTTATCTCTATCTCTCAAAAATAAACATTCTTTTATATTTATAAACAAATAAATAATTTTTAACGAGAGGGTGATATGCCCAGAATAGACACTCTGGACAAATGAAGACATATGCATTCCTCTCTGGTTTCTCAACCTGGTGGGCTATCCAAAACCCAAGAAGTTAAAACAGCCTCTCAATCTCTCTCTCTCTCTCTCTCTCTCTCTCTCTCTCTCTCTCTTTCTCTTTCTCTCTCTTTTTCCTATCCTTTCTCTTAAACCCTACACTGGTTCTCTCTTGACTTTCTCTCAGTAGCAATATGGTCTCCTAAGAAAGAAATCACTTCAACCCTCTTATGGGCTGAATGGTATCCTCCAAAATTCATTATGTTGTAGTCCTATCTCTGGTACCTACAGACTGACTGTATGTGGAGACAGGGCCTTTAAAGAGGTAATTACAGTAAAAGGAGTTCATCAGGGTGGGCCAAATCCAATGTGACTAGTGTCCTTAAAAGAAGAGCAGGTTAGGACTCATTCATACAGAGGGAAAAGACTTCACCTGCAAGCCTCAGAAGAAACCACCACGCTGACACCTTGGTCTCAGATACCTTGTAGCCTCCAGAATTGTGAAAAAAGAGATTTCTGTTGTTGCAGCCACCCAGTCTGTGGTGCTCTGTTACGGCGTCCCTAGCAAAAATACTAATCCCATCTTTTTCCAGTAGCTGAGAGGAAGGAAAGCAAGAGACATGACAGGAAGTGATCCCAAAGCAGCAGCGGGTCACAGAAAGAGGGAGCTTTGGATATTTTCGCCACTATCACCCAAGTTCCAACCACCACGGTTCATAGTGGGTTTCTAAGGACCCCATTCTGTCTTTGCCCCATGTCTGAGTCCCTCTTCCGTGGCATGGAAATAGGATTGAGAATCTTTGAGCTTCACCTAGAGATTGGAGAAGGTAGCCAACAATTGTCATTGCCCTGTACATAACAAGTAGGCAAACAATTTGTTGTGGAACATTATGCAGGGCTGTGAACGTGGAAAGGGAACCTCTTTCCTTTCAAGTCAATTGTAGCCATTCCTCTTTTCTAACTGCAAAAGTAAAACATTTTTATTTCAGAGATAGAAAAGATATCATATATAAAGAAAAGTGTAGGTCATCTGCAATCCTCACTCAGAGACGACTATCTACCGTTTTGGTGTTTCGTTCCAGTCATTTTCCTAAGCATATGTTTGAGCAAATTAGAGCCACATACAGAGTTTTGTATTTTGCTTTTCCCCCTTATCATGTTGATAACAATTTTCTCATGTCATTAAATATTCTCTTCCTCATTTCCTTGGGACTTGTGTGATCCTTGGACGTGAGGTCAGTGACTCACTTCCAAGTGGGGGCTCCCAGTTCCATGTGACCATCACCAGCTCACCAGTGAAAAGTGTCTACTCAGAGTCACTGAGGCAAGGAATGTTTGCTGACCAATCCCCTCTCACTTGGATGGGACACGTGGGCCCCTGGAGTCAACGTGAGTGCCTACAGCGATGATGATGGTCATGCAAACACAGAGAAACCTCCCTGTTTATTCAAGTAGCCGGATAGCGATTTAAGTCATTAAACAGACGCTCTGGTTTCTCTATTTCACTCTTTCCTGATGACCTACTTTGTCTTTAAGCTTTCACGCTTCTTTAATGCAAATTCATCCTACCTTTGACACCAGGCCAATGTGGAACCAAGTTAAAGTTTCGTTCAGCTCCCTTCATCTCTGTAGAATCCACATGTGTGCTTCTGTCCAGGCACCTATAGCCGTAATCCCTGCCACAGATGGAAACTGTCTCCTCTTTTCCATTCACCTTATCTGTACAACTAATTTATGTAACACAGACTAACACCAATCGCCCCTACACACACACACACACACACACACACACGACCATGCGTTGCTCGCTTCACTTCCCTTCTGAACTCCTGAGCTCCTGAGGAGCCTCAGGAGCTTCTCTACCCCACCCCCACTTCTAGGTTCTCCGCTGCAGTAAACTCAGTGAACCCTAAGAGTAACACTTATCTAAATGTTAAAAGTAAGAGCACACCGAAGCACAGAAGCAAAATGATTTACCTAAGGCCACACAACCAACAAGTGGGTGAGCCGGAATTTGAACCCAGCCATTCTTACTCCAGAGTTTGTGTGCTTAATGGCTACAGTTCATTACTAACAGTGATTAACATGGAGAACGTACTCCATGCCAGATGTTGTGCTAAGCAGAATCTCATAACAACCCTGGGAGGTATTAGTATGAATTCCATTTTACAGCTGTTGAAACCTGACCGTATTATACTCACTACGCCTTCTTACCTGATCATTGGCTTCATGGGCTCCGTAACAGAGAGATTTTTTTTGTTTCGAGGTTTTGAAATTTAAATATTTGCCTTTGCCTATAATAACATTCACTTGTTTGGATGTACAGTCCTACTGACAAGTGCAATGAGGCATGTATCCACCACCATAGTCAAGACACAGAAGAGTTGAGTCACTCCTAAAGCTTCCTTGTGTCACTCCTTTGTAATCAAAGATGCCCCAGGCCCATCCTCTGGCAATCCACGATCTGCCCTCAGGCTCCATTGTTTGGTCTTAAAACCGCCCAGCCTAGGGGCACCTGGGTGGCTCAGTTGGTTGAGCGTCTGACTCTTGGTTTTGGCTCAGGTCATGATCTCACGGTTTATGCCCAGCATCCAGATTCTCTCTCTCCCTCTCTCTCTCTCTCTCTCTCTGCCCTCCCTCTCTCTCTCTCTCTCTCTCTCTCTCTCTCTCTCAAAACAAATAAACTGAAAAAAAATCTCTTGGAAAAAAAAAGCAGCCCAGCCTTATTTACATCACATCATTCCCTGCATTTTAATGTGATTTAATATGTTTATAGACTTCGTAATATTGAACTACTGTGAACATTTAGAATAAACGTCTTCGGTCGTGGTGTATTTTCTCCTAGTGAAATGCTGGAATCCATTTGCTGGTATTTTATTAGGATTTCACATCAACAATTATAAGTGAGGTTAGTCTGTGGTTTCCTGGTCTGGTGTTAGATCAGTATCATACTGGCCTAATAAAATAACTGGGATGTTTCCTTCTTTCTCTGTGTAGAGGCTGGTTAAAGTAACATCAGATTCCTCTTTCCTAGAGAGGTTTATCAGATACCTTTCTGGCAAGTAAAACAGATCTTCTGACACAAGATGCAGACCCGGGTCACCCCTGCCCCCCACACAGGCCTTCCTTCATTTCCGGCCCTCATTTTATTTCCTTCCATTGCCTCACCCCTCCCTTCTGCTCCTTCCCGGAGTCTCCACAAGAGCCTGCTTTCAAACATGCCTTTTTGGTACCCTCCCCATTTCACCTGGAAAATGCCAGCTCTAGCGTATTTCACTTTCTCACTTGCATACATCACATTACCAAGTTCATTTGAAATCACAAAACTTTTCACCAAGTTCATTATTTCAAAACAATATTTCATAGTGGGAGAGATGTGGCCGTGGTATACGAAAGCTGACAAAGTGCTTCCCGGCACGCCACATCCGACCTAATTCCACTCTCTGGTTTTGGTTTGTTTGATGTTACAAAGAGAGGAATTTGGGGAGCAAATATATGATAAAGACTGCATTCAATGGCAGTTATGTTCAGAGAAGCAACAGTGAATAGAGAACAGAAATAATTCTGTGACCGTAAGTACCGGGATGGTGGATGCAGGAAATTTCATGGTGTGAAATGTCCATTAACTGTGTTTTTATAGATCTGGCCTCAGAGTGAAGTCATTTAGCGGCTTTTACAATCTCAGGACTGTTTTCAGATAACAGTATGCTACAAAACATTTCACTTTTGACAATTCCATAAACTGTTATTTTTGATGACTCAGCCTAATTGTGTTTGTTTTTACCTTGAAAAGTAAACTCTGAAGGGGCCCCTTTAACATTTTTTTTTTTTTTTTTACAATTCTTCTCCAGGGTAATAAGCACTAAAACATGTATCTAAACAAGTTTTAAATGTGAATCTATTTTAGTTGCTTATAAGACCACGCACAGATTTTTTGTTTATACTCCTCTTATATTAAATGACTACAGTGTCACCCAATCAGAGAAGTAAGTTTGAAAAATGATATATGGAACCACAAGTCACTTTAGAAACTGGTCCACCATAGGGTTTGCTGGGCTCTGGAGCAGTGTGGCCACTGTGCCCAGGACAGCGGGGATGACAGCCTCTTCGAGACGCTGGCCGAGCTCTGCAATTCATTTGTTGACTCCTGCTCCCTCTGCTGGCTCCACAGCTCAGTGACCATCCCCAAGGAACGCTGTGTCAGGCCCACAATGGGCCTCAGGAGGCAGCAAAGACCGGTACGAACGGGGAAGCTGATCTCGTTCAAATTCACAAAGTCAGTGTCGTGGCCGGTGCTGTGACCCCAGGCTACCCACCAGGCCACACAGCTCGCACAACCTCAGAATAGACATAGCTGCTCAAATACTCCAGCAGTTAGTGATTTTCCTAACCTATGAGCTGGCCTATGTTTAAAAAAAATTAAAATCTACTTCAAAGTACACGTATTATTCATTTAAAATGTATGCATAATTGTTGATACTTTAGCAGAGTTAACTGAAAGGTTTTTTTTTTTAAAAAAAGGGGGGGTCCTGCTACTGAGAGTAGTGATACACATAACAAAACTAATGACTCAGAAACATGATGTTGAGCAAAACAAGCCAGACAGAAAATACCTTATTCGTAAGATTCGATTCACCTGAAGGTTCTATTTCCAGAACAGGTGCATCTATGATGACAGAAATAGGTTTGGTCACCTGGGGCAGGAGAAACCTCAAATGGACAGAAGCAAACCTTTTGGGGGTGATGGAAATGTTCTATGCCTTGATTGTAGCATTGGTTCATTGGACAAATAGCCACACATATTTGTCCAAAGTCGTCGATTACACATTTTAAATGAATGCGTTTTTTATTGTCAACTGCACATCAATAAAGTTGAGTTAGAAAAATTTCGGCACCAGTCAAATCATAACATTTAACATGTTCAATCTGAATATACTCGGGCCCACTCATTAAAAGAGAAAAAAAGAAAAGAAATGGCTATCCTCTTCAGTATGTAGCGACAAGCTTTGATTTCCTTAAAAGATCATCTGGATCCGAAAGGCAGGGATAGAGAGAGGAATCACGGTCTCCACATGTTCTCTCAGAAGAGAATTAAGTGCCAACGACATCACGCTGACAGGAGAAGGAGAATTATGGCATGAGAGCAGCGCTGGATGAGTACGTCTTCCTCATCCCAACCTCTCCTGTCCCGGCTGCACTTGTTCACCTGTGAGCTAGAGTCTTGCACGCGCGTGGCAGAGGTCAAAGCAGGACGAAGTGACCGCACTGGAGCGCCTAGGCCTTCGTGGAGGCGTGCGCCCACGGTGGGCACTCAGCTGGTGGACGGAACCGATTCTCGGCTGCTTCTCCACTGCAGGCCACCTGGGGGGGCCACTCTCCCTGGTGCAGTAGCACCTACAGAGCAGAGTGACCCTGCTTCTATCTACCACTCTTCGTAAGCACCCTACCACGATTATGACATTACAGTATGAGGTCATGCGCCTGTGAATTAGGAGTCAAGTGGAAAAACCTGTTCTGAATTCGGTGCTCGAATTAGCTATAAAAGAAGTGAACTAAACAAGTGTCTCCTGTCATATCTATCTCCCCAAGGGAGGGACATTTCATGTTTTGCAACTTTATACGACCCCTATGTCATTGGTGGGAGACGTTACTCCGGACACAATCCAGAGAATGCCAGGTCGTCGGAGACAGCTAAGAATGCGGCAACAGCAACAGAGAGTGTACTCACAAGTTGGCAAATAAAGTAAGAATAACAGAAACTATGCCTTGAGCTCTGTTATAAACTCTTTATGTCATTTAATCTTCATATTAACACTATTGCAGAAGTACTATTATTTCCCCTGTGTTACAGTTGAAGAAACTGAGGAGGAGAGAAGTTCAGCAGCTCGACCAAGGGTGAAGAATTAGTAAAGGTCAAGGCAGAAAACAAACCCAAGGTGTCTGGCCCCAGAGTTCATGCTTTTGATAATCCTGTCACAGTGCCTCTCAGCAGAAGAAGGAAAGAAAGGGTGGGCACTTTCGGCCTTCACTACTCAAAGTGTGGTGCACGGGTCCCCAGCATCACCATCAACTGGGAGCTTGCCAGGAATACACGGCTGCAGGTTCCACTCTGGACCTACTACATTAGAACTGGCATTTTAACAAGATCTTTAGGTGATTCATTACAACTTGATAAGCACTGCTCTAAACAAGAAAGCCTTACTTTTTTTTTTTTTTAATGTTTATTTATTTTGATGGGGCACATGGGTGGCTCAGTCGGTTAAACGTCCAACTTCGGCCCGGGTCATGATCTCGCAGTCTGTGGGTTCTATGCTGACTGCTTTGGATTCTGTGTCTCCCTTTCTCTCTCTGCCCCTCCCCAGCTCACACTCTGTCTCTCTGTTTCTCCTAAAAATAACTAAACATTAAAATTTTGAGAGAGAAAGAGAGAAGCAGAGAGACGGAGAGAGAGAATCCCAAGCAGGTTCCACACTGTCAGCACAGAACCTGTCGCAGGGCTCAATCCCATGAACCATGAGATCCTGAACTGAACCACAGTCAGGAGTTGGACACTTAACCAACTGAGTCACCCAGGCAACTCTAAATTTTTCTTGTTTGGGTTTGCTTTTGTTTTAGTCCCAGACTCCTCTGAGGATAATGTGCATAGGATTTCAAAGAGTTCATGGAT
The DNA here is from genome assembly GCF_028018385.1 of Neofelis nebulosa. NCBI lineage: Eukaryota > Metazoa > Chordata > Mammalia > Carnivora > Felidae > Neofelis > Neofelis nebulosa. The sequence continues at coordinate 76,798,882 of NC_080793.1, read as the reverse complement.
TCATGCTTCCAAACCCTGTTTGATATAGTGGGTTTGAAACAGTGGGCTGGAAACAGTCCTTTATGCCTTCCGTGCACTATTGCCGTTAGTCGTTATAACCCCGCTATTGGTAAAACAGAAACTTGAAGAGGTCAAGTAGCTGGCTTTAGTCAGAGCCAGGAGGTGGTGACATCGGGGTAAAATCTGGACATTCTGCCACAAGGGCCAAGTTATCACACCAACCTGCCTAGGTGTGACTCAGCCACAGTGATTCTGAGGGTCATCTCAACAGAACTTTCCCTCTCTGTGACAAGACCATCTTCCCCATCTAGAGGGCAGCACTGAAAGAAGCACTCATGAGGTGAAGAGGAAGGGGACACTGCCTAGAAGAGGGAGGTTGGCCAGATGGATCCCAGTAATCCGTGGATGGCAGACGTCCTCCCAGATCCCCCGACGTATCTTCTTGGCACACTTCCAACCTGCAGAGCCTCAGGTGGCGTGCCCATCCATGACTTTCGCCTCCTGCACTATTCTACATTATCAAGCGTGGTTGACAAACCGATTCGGGGTCACAGGCCAACTGATTAACTGGCAGTGGCTGCTTGGTGTTCAACATTGAAAAGGAGCCAGTTGAAGACTGGCTAGATAGGTGATTGATTATAGAAGACTGTGATTGATTAGTAATGTCTACCCCCAACAGCACAGGGTAGCATAGCAAAAGGAATGCGAGCACTCTTATTTGCCACCTGGTACATTTAATCACTGCTTAATCCCCTTGGATTTTCACCCCTTTATTTCATCCCTCAATGCCTGCACTAAGTGTGAATTCTGTACACACAGCAGATGCACTCTTACCCATCCTAATGGAATAAGGAACTTAACATATCTGACAGAATGGAGACTTATTTAAAATACACATATACCTTAAACACTTTATTTTCAATTAAAACACTTAAATATATATGTTTTAACCGATTATGGGTGTTGGGCTGTCTTTCTGTCCCGGGGTCCACTCTTTTGGGGCTCCCCATGGATTGTTTTTGCATACTGCACTATCTTTTTTAATTTTAATTTTATTTTTTAAGTTAATTTACTTATTTTGAGAGAGAGAGAGAGCATGCACACAAGCTGGAGAGGGGCAGAGGGAGAGAGGGAGAGAGGATCCCAAGGGAGCTCTGAACTGCCAGGGCAGAGCCCACTAGAGTTCCTCTCTCTCCCTATCTCTGCCCCACCCCCTGCTCACTTTCTCTCTCAAAATAAATATTAAACAAACAAACAAACAAACAAAGATTGTCCCAAGGCAATTGGAAGATTTCTGATTGATTTTCTTTCCCCAGTTACAACTGGCTTCCCCATACCTAATCCCAAAGCTAAAATTGTATGGAAAATTCATCTCTATAGTCTTTCCAAACATTTGACTTAGTTTTCCAAGTAACATCTCTTTTCTTCCCCCCTTAAAAGGTTACCAAACCATATAATATTTCATCAAATTATATATTATTATAACAAGTGCAGTCGGTACAGAGAGATTTGGGAAGACGTGCGACTTATTACTGGACAGGATGCTACCCAATCAATTATAGGGAGCATGCATTGATACGTTTTACAGAGAACCGGAGAGCATCAGTTACTTGATGAGTTGAACCAGTGAAGACCAGTTAGAAGAGTCTCCGTTATGCCACCCTGGGACCTCACTAGTGGCGTTCAGTTAAACAGGACTCTCTACGAACCAGAATTGCCAACGTACGATGTCCACAATTACGGCCAGAAGGCATCAAACGTCCTCATGTAACTTTGAGTTATAAAATGAAGGGGGACAGTGGCACCTGGCTGGCTCAGTTGGTTAAGTGTCTGACTCTTGATTTCAGCTCACATCACGATGTCATGGTTGTGAGCTTGAGCCCCAGCTTGGGCTCCTTGCTGGGTGTAGAACCCGCTCGGGATTCTGGCTTTCAGCTCAGGTCATGATCTCATGGTCATGAGATTCAAGGCCCACATCAGGCTCTGTGCTGAGCGTGGAGCCTTCTTGGGACTCTCCCTCCCTCTCTCCCTGCCCCTGCCCCACTTGCATGCTCTCTGTCAAAATAGATAACTAAACATTTTTTAAAAGGTTAAAAATGTACATAAAATAAGTTCATTATCTCCATACTGTTTAAATACTTTTATGGCATTCAACACCCTGAAGAAAGAACTCCTCTTGGCCTCTATTAACAGAAACCAAAAATAACAGTGGACAGTCTAGGGTTGAAATGGCAGCTCCACGGTCATCTGGGGCACAGGCTCTTTCTTTTTGCTTCAGTAACTTAATTGTGATTTCCATCCTCTGGTTTGCCTCCTGGCCCCCAGGAGGCTGGTGCAACTCCACCTACCATTCTAGGCACGATGTGGAAAAAAATGAAGGAATTGCACAAAGGCTGTGCTTTCTTACCAACTCTGCCCCTTCAGGAAAATGTTCTTGGAAAGCCCCACCTAGTGGCCTCTGCAGACTTATTATTTGTGCCCTTACCTATTTCTGAACAAAATATCATTTTACAGCTAGGCACATGGCCAGATCCAGCAACTGTGAGTTATGTCACGGAGGAAGAAAGAATAGAATAGGAAGAAAGAAAGAAAGAAAGAATAGATATTGAACAATCGGCAGTGTTTCCCATAAAATAGCGTCCTCACGGGACATTCTAAAAACCTGATTATTTAAGTAAGCTCGTACCCCACATCCAGTGAGCACAAGCCCCACTTCTGGTAAAACATGAGCCCTGCTTCGGGTGAGCCCTGCCCTCACACGTCTCTCTCTCTCTCTCTCTCTCTCTGTCTGCCCCTTGTGGGATTCGCTCTCTCCCTCTCTGACCCTCACTCACTTGCGCCCTCCCTTTCTCTCTCTCAAAATAAAAATAAATAAAAATAAAAACCTGGTAACTTGATAATTTACTTCCTGTCCAGAGAAGAGGGAAACGTCTACTGCTTTCATCTATTGATCTCCTGCTTTAGAAATGTTGCTGCAAGTACGTTTAAGAGTCGTCTCGAGTATTTGTTTCAGTCACTCTTTACATCCATTTCTACCCGAACACCACGCAGGACATTAGTTCCCAGTGCCATCTCCAGGTCACATGAGCAGAATTCCACTTCTACAAAGTTCATATTGTGCTGCTTAATTCTGTGCTTGTGAGCTTTTCGAAGCTTTTCAAAGTCAAGCCCACCTCACCAATTTTTGCCAATCAGTTGCATCTGAGAGCACTGGATGCTCTAGGCAGGCAGCAAAAAGTAGCCGGCTGATTACCCAGAACACTCTGCCCCCGCTTGCTCTTTTCCAGTCTTCCAGGAAGCCAATACTCACTCTTTGCTACAGCGTATCTTAGATTCATTTGGAGACAGAATTCACCAAACATTCTGTAAGTCCTGACTTTGTCAGGGGACAGCCCTGCCCTAAAGGAGGTCACACCCAGCAAGGGAGATGAGATGTACGGCACCGATCAAGGTGTAAAAGAAAGGCCTGGAGAAATTTTAGAGGAAAGTCAACGGCTTCCTTAATTCTGCTATGTTAATGCTTGAACAAGCCCCAACATGGCCCGTTTCTTCCCTGTATCTGGCCCAGGCACTCCGTTTCGTTTTGCCTTCATGAGGAAAACACTGGATTGTCTCAATCTCTCTTTTCCGGCATCAAAGAGCAATTCACCAAGCGTCTCCAACCATAATCCTTTAGACTCGGTTTAATTAATTCCTTCCTCTACTTTCCTCATTCCTAATGCTCGCTTTTCTCGGATGCCCAGCTGCCTGGCACTGTCACTGATAACAAGACCTCAGTAGGACCAGTTGAGATAATTTTGGTTTCCCCAGTTGAGCCACAGCCAGGGTCACCCACCACCAATCCCAACCACTTAGCAACCACTGACACCCTTTTGCACCATGGCTCAGGCTCCCAGGTTTATAGCTTCATGGATGCAGAAATTCACGTGAGTCCCAGTCTAGAACTACTCCTTCACAGGTACCACTTCTATATTAAGTGAGATGCCTGTATCTCCCCAACTCCACTCCCCAGAGTTCAAACCCTGACTGGTGGGCAAATGCCCTTCCTTCTACATTCCTGGTCATAGGAATTCTACCTTCCCAATGGAGAAGCAGATGTCTGAGGTCATGCAGTCTTAATTCCCAGGGAACATAGTAGCTTGAGAATTCTGGGTTACTGATACACGAATAAATAAAAATGCAGTATAAACTAACTAACAACAGAGGTGTATGAGGAAGACGAGACAATGGGTACGTTCTGGCATTAAGAATGCCCAGCAATGGAAAACATACATAGTCTGGTTTTCCATCTAAAATACATTCTTTCTATACAGCAGCCTGTTTGAATTTCTCACCTGCCCTGGGATGTACACAACTAATGCAAAATATTTTTGTCCCCCTTTTAAACATCAGAATACAGGGGTGCCTGGGTAGCTCAGTTGGTTAAGAGAATGCAGAGAAAGAGGATCTCTATTGCACTGCTGGTGGGAATGCAAACTGATGCAGCCATCCTGGAAAACAGTGTGGAGGTTCCTCAAAAAACTAAAAATAGAACCACCCTACGACCCAGCAATTGCACTACTGGGTATTTATCCACGGGACACAGGGGTGCTGTTTCGAAGGGACACACGCATCCCCATGTTTATAGCAGCACTATCAACAACAGCCAAAGTATGGAAAGAGCCCAAATGTCCATCGATGGATGAATGGATAAAGAAGATGTGGTGTATGTATGTATATATATATATATATATATATATATATATATATATACACATATATATACACAATGGAGTATTACTCGGCAATCCAAAAGAGTGAAATCTTGCCATTTGCAACTATGTGGATGGAACTGGAGGGTATGATGCTAAGTGAAATTAGTCAGTCAGAGAAAGACTTCACTCATATGAGGACTTTAAGAGACAAAGCAGATGAACAGAAGGGAAGGGAAGCAAAAATAATATAAAAACAGGGAGGGGGGCAAAACAGAAGAGACTCTTAAATCTGGAGAACAAACTGAGGGTTACGGGAGGGGTTGTGGGGGGGGGATGGGCTAAACGGGGAAGGGGCGCTAAGGAATCTCCTCCTGAAATCACCGTTGCACCATATGCTAACTTGGATGTAAATTAAAAAAATAAATAAATGATAAAAATAAATGAACATCAGGAAACAGTCTTAGAAAGATTAAATAACTCTCCCAGAATCTCTCAGATGGAACAACAGAACCTTAACTAAAACCCAGATTTTCTGTCCAGAACTACTGTTTCCTCTACGACATCATCCACTCATGGTACTGCTCATAATTTTCAGCTCATTGTAGGCTAGCCCTCACTGAGGAAAAACTTTATCTTGTCTTTTTTAGAGATGAAAACAGAATTTTTCAAGTATGTATTTAAATTCCAGTTGGTTGACATACAGTGTAATATTAGTTTCGGCTGTACCATATAGTGATTCAACACTTCCATACATCACCTGGTGCTCATCACAAGTGCACTCCTTATTCCCATCACCTATTTCACCATCCTGCCACCCACCTCCCCTAAAGTTCTTTTTTTTAAGCAGGCTCCGCGCCCAACGTGGGGCTTAAACTTACAACCCCAAGATCAAGAGTCATACGCTCTACCAACTGAGCCAGTCAGACACCCCTGAAAAACTTTACACCTCGACTTCTTTCAGTATCTGGAAACTACCGTGGGAGTTCACACGTCCTCCTTAAGTGACTGAACTGAATTACTCCTTTCTATCTTCGGTACTTTTCCCAGTGAAAGATGGAGTTATCCCTTTCTCCTTGAACCGGAGTTGCTTGGGTGACCTGCCTGACCAACATAATACCACAGACGTGACGTTCTGAGATTTCTGAGGCTAGTTCGTAAGAAAATTTCTGCTTCTGTGGAAACCTCTTAGAACCCGCTCCTGAAAGCCCGTCACCATGATGTGATTAAGCCCAAACAACCCTGTGGGGAGAGACCCATGAAGAGAGGAACAAGACTCCAGCTTGGCAGCCATGTGAATGAGCCATCTTGGAAATGGGCCATTCGGTCGCCAGCAGGATGGATGAGATGTCCCCATGCAGCTCTGCCCAATTCGCAACAATCATACAAATGATTGTTATTATGTTGAGCCACCACATTCTGGGGTGGTTTGTTTTACAACATATATTTGGAGTCTACCTTTTCTGAAAACTTCACACCTAAAAATTGTACCAGACAGAAATGTGGTGGGGCACAGGGCTGGCTCAGTTGGCAGAGGATGGGACCCTTAATCTTGGGTCGTGAGTTCAAGCCCCATGTTGGCCAGAGAGCTTACTTAAGAAAAAAAAAAATGTGGTGGTATAGATCACACTGTATGCACTGTATTTTCGTCTTTATTTCACTTATTCTATTTTGTAGAAGAAAAAGCAAATGAAGAGAGTATCTTCTGATTCGCAAAAGAAAAAAAAGGCAATTAGACAAATTGTTTTAAAATGCCTTCAACCCTAAGTAATAAAAATCTTATTATAAATATGTTAGTATTTGGTTCAAAACTCTGTGGAAAGAATTAGGCCCTCAAGCTTTTACAGTTCCATGAAGGCCTTCTAAATATAGGAAAGTAAAACTGAAATTTGTATCAGTTTGTTAATGGCATCACTTAAAACTTTAACAGTTAATTAACTAATTAACAACTTAATTAACTCAGCACTTAATTTACTTACTTGAGTACACTTAAATTCCCTAGATGTGATTTAATGAACTTTCAGTGTAATTCCTGACTAACCATGTAAATGGTGTGATGTATACTTCTTAAATTTAAAAGATATTTCTTGAAATTAAATGAGTTAAGGCAGAACACTAAGCCTAGAAGAGAGTTTTCATCTTTTCTTCAATAGGGAATATCTCTGAAGTTCTGGCATGTAGCAATTTTTCCATTCCACCTTTATCCTTTCAAAAAGAAAATCATGGGGCCCTTGGCTGGCTCAGTCAGTAGAGCATGTGACTCTTTATCTCAGGGTCATGAGTTTGAGCCCCACATTAGGTATGGAGATTACTTAAAAATATATATGTGTGTAAAAGAAAAGAAAATCATACCTGGATTTTCTTGTTTAAATGCATCAAGATTCAGAAATCATCAAGTCAACGTGGGCAAATTTCATCACAGTTTATCAATAATGAATTATCCTAGGGACACCTGGGTGGCTCAGTCAGTTAAGCATCCGACTTGGGCTCAGGGCATGATCTCACGGCTCGTGGGTTTGAGCCCCGCATCAGGCCCTGTGCTGACAGCTCAGAGCCTGGAGCCTGCTTCTAATTCTGTGTCTCCCTCTCTCTCTGCCCCTCCCCTGCTTGTGCGCTCTCTCGCTCTCTCTCTCTCTCTCAAAAATAAATAAACATTAAAAAAAATTAAAAAGAAAAAGAAAAAATAATAACGAACTATCCTATATTAAAGAATGGACACTGAGAGCAACAATAGTTGAAAAGCACAGGAGAAAGTGTGTTATAAAACGTTCCCTATTCCATGGATTCACTTCCTTAATGAACGTGGTTACACAGCACTTACACACAGTCATACTACTCAGTGTGTGCCCTGTGGACGTGCGCCAGCCTAAGCTGCAAAAACTCAGCTTTTCTTCCGTGTGTCTCCTTCACTCTGACATGACTACCACACTCACAATACTTGTGACACCACAAGTGCGTGCATTTCCCCCCACCAAGGAATGCTCTGTGATACTGGGTACATGTCCTACAATTTAACTCGCCTCCGACACTCAGAGTTAGCATCAGATCCCACAGGATAAGGGCTCAGTCCCACAAGATAAGGGCAGTGGCCTGCCCTCCACTTCCTGTCCAGGTGGTAACCTGTGCTCCCACAACCCCTACCCTGGGTTTGGTTAATTTGCTAGATTGGCTTGCAGAACTCAGGGAAACACCTATGTTTGCCAGTTTATCCTTTTTTAAAGAATATAATAAAAGATACAGATGAACATCCAGGTGAAGAAAATGTCCCAGTTCAAGGTCTGGGAGGGTCCTGGGTGCAGAAGCTTCTATCCTGGTGGAGCTGGAATATGTTACTCTCCCAGCAGGTGGATATGTTCCCTCCCCAAACCCCATACGTTGGGGATTTTTATGGAGGCTTCGTCCTGTAGGTATGATTGATCATGAACTCCACTTTCCAGCTCCTCTTCCCTCTCCGGAGGATGGCGAGGGAGGGGATGAAAATTCCAAACTTGTAATCAAGGCTTGGACTTTTGGTAACCAGGCCTCACCCAGGAGGTGTCCAGGTGCCCACCCAGAGTCACCTCATTAAAACAAAAGACATTCCTATCTCCCAGGAAATTACAAGAGTTTTAGGAGCCCTGTGTCAGGAACCAAGATCAAAGGCCAAATATTAGAACAAAAGATGCTCCTAGTGCTCTTATTAGGGAAATTACAAGTGTTTTAGGAGCTCTGTGCCAGAAACTGGGGCAGAGACCAATATATATATATATATATATATATATATTATTTGTCATACAGTCAATGTACTTATTCATTGGGAGATGAGAAAAGTACAGATTGAGTGTTTAAATACATGTATAACACTTTGAGGGATAATTATACATCTATTGACTATAATAGTGATATATCTGGGCTTGTATTTCGTGGGGGTTTTGTTTTTAGTTTATTTATTTATTTTGAGAGAGGGGGAGGGGCAGACAGAGGGGGAGAGAGAGAATCCCAAGAACGCTCCGTGCTGACAGTGTTGGGCCTGACATGGGGCTCACGACCTGAGCCGGAATCAAGAGTCAGACACTTAACTGACTGAATCATCCAGGTGTCCCTAGTCTTGTATTTTGTAAGTCTGGTTTTTACTTCGCTTCTCTAGTAATTCATTTTTATGATATTTTACAAACACCCTAGTCTGCCACAGATTGCAATTTTTTAAAGGCTGGTTCTTCTTCACAGATAGCTTGGGAAGCATTGATTTGACAGGGCTAAGTACTACAGCAAATAAAAATACAGGTGAGAAATGGCTCCCGCTTCCATAAAGACTGCATATTAATAGGAAAAATAAGATGTGACTGTTGTGCAACTGAAGCATAAACAGCATGTTCTAGACGTTTCGAGAAGAGATGATTCCAAGCAAGAGAGATAAGAGAAAGTTCTTCAGAGGGAACTGTTGAGCCAGACCTTCACTAAAAGGTGGGTAGGTTTGTTAGAAGGAAAGGGCTATGTCCACTTCAGACAGAGTGAACCATATGAGTAAAGTAAAAACAACAACAACAACAACAACAAAAACACAATTAAGTATTAAGAAAAGCATGCAACTGGGTTTGGTGACAACAAAGGGAACATGAAAAATCTAGAAGGGTAAGCCAGGGGCCCAAGTGGGGAAGGCCTCTTGAATGCAAAGTGGACCAGTCTGCACTCGAATGCAGTCAGTTCCAAGCTGCCACGGAAAGTTTTTGAGCAGAAAGGTGGTATTCTCCAAGTTGTGCTTCTGACTGATGAATTCAATGGGAGAAAGATTGGGGATTCAATGAGGATGGAACATCCCAGACTCTTCAGGTAGGACATGACAGACCAAGTCAGCATGCAGATCAAGATTTGAAAAGGTGCTTTTTCCCCTTTCCTAAGCAGTGATCAATCAGCCAGGGTACCACAGCAATACCCCATAAAAGACCCGAGTAAGCCACGGGCAGCTACCATGTGTTAAGCATTCACCGGGTGCATTTTAGGGCCAGTATCTTATACAATCCTTAAAACAACTCTAAGCGTGAGGTTCTATTATTAGCCTCATTTTTCAGATGAGAACTTTGAGGCTATAAAGGTTAAGTACCATGCCCAAGGTAGGCAAGTAAACATTAAGAGCTTGAAATGAAATTACATCAGTCTGGTGTCATAGTCCAGTTGGGCAGTCATGGATGAACCCCAAAAGCAAACACTCAGACCTGCTAAGATCTTCCTGCCTGGGAGAACGAGTACACGGAAGAACCAAAATCCGTACCAGCTATCCACCTGGGCATTAAGAAGCCCATTCTTTGTGAAAGTCTGAGATTTTTTTTTTTTTTCATCTGAAAGAGGAGTTTAATTCAGACTAATAGGAAGGTGACTTTTCTCTGGTAAAAAGCTGGTATTTTTATGTCTATGAACACTTGTACGTTATTCTTGCTTTGCAAAATGGACCAGCACACGCTGCAAAAACAAACATGTTCTTGTCAATACCATGAGCCCGATTTACAACTGTCCATCCAAAGGTGGACAATGAATATAGTGACAAGTCTATGTTTGAAGATCTGTGAAAGGTGAAGAGCCAACATTACAAAGTGTTGTCTATTTGTCTAGTTGGAAAGGAGAAGCTAAGGGCAGAATCACACCACAATATAGCACTGGTCCTTTAGAAATCGGGGCAATCTTGAGGGCACTCTTCTTATCTTGGAAAGGATGCCTTTTTTTTTTTTTTTTTAAGTTGATTTATTGAGTTTGAGAGAGAAAGAGGAAGCAGGAGTGGAGGAGGGGGCAGAGAGACAGGAGAGACGGAGAATCCCAAGCAGGCTCCACATTGTCGGTGTGGAGCCCAACGCAGGGCTCAGACTTACCAACCGTGAGATCATGCCCTGAGCCAAAGTCGGCCGTTTAACCGAGCCATCCAGGCGCCCCATCTTGGAAAGGATTCTAATTTAATTGTCCTCCCAACAAAATACAACTATATAGTTGTGGTATGAAGGGGAGGGGGGAAACTTTCACTGAAATACTTCATATAATTGAGGTAGAAATTCTTTTTTTTAATGTTTATTTATTTTTGAGAGAGACAGAGCACGAGCAGGGGAGGGGCAGAGAGAGACGGAGACACAGAATCCGAAGCAGGCTCCAGGCTCTGAGCCGTCAGCACAGAGCCCAACACGGGGCTGGAACCCACGAACTGTGAGACCACGACCTGAGCCAAAGTCAGACGCTTAACCGACCGAACCACCCAGGCACCCCTGATTAAGGTAGAAATTCTAGCAGAGGTACTCCTCCTCCTTGAACTCCGATTTAGCAACTTCCTGACACAGTGCTGTCCCTCAATGCCAGTGCCCAAGAAGCTAAAGGGAGAGCAGTATCCATTCCCTCATCTGTTTTCCAGGCTGGCCTAAATAAAGATGTCTGATTATATTCAAGTGCCATACACCTTTCTTTGCCAGTCACTGAGGAACATCATCCTAACAGCAATGTCCTGACTCATGTTCAGGTTCCCAGGCTGGGTCCCAACAATAGCTATTCTGGTTATTAATTTCCGTGTCGCAAATCATCCCAGAATGGAATGCCTTAAAAACAATGGATTATCACTCCGATGTCTGCGGGCTGACCGAGCTCGGCCGGAGGTTCTCGAGGAAGGCCTCCGTGCGGTTGCAGTTAGTTGGGGCTGAGGGTGGAGATATCTGAAAGCTTCACATCCTGGACCTGTTGTCCAGGACAATTTCTTCACTCATCATGTCTGACACCTCACTGGGGATGGTTGGAAGACCTAAGGGCTAACCCAGTATGGAGGGGAAGAGGAGGAGTATCTTTGAAGAAGAGCGAAAAAGACATCAGAAGTAAAAGGAGCCTTTCGGGTTGTGAGAGATCCCAAAGGGGAAATTCAAATTTTTAGCTACATTTTGAGTTTAACAGGACTTAAAGCAGGAAATTACCACATAGCTGGGATCCTATCTAGCAGTTCCAACATTGTTCCTATGGGAAATTTCACTTTAAGTTCCATTCACTGGTTTTAAAACAGCAGAATATTTTGGACAGAATCAATTTATGGGTGAGGGATTGGGAGTCTGCTGATCTTAAACACACCATTGACCAAACCAGGGATCCCTTGAAAGCAATACTTTTCTGTCTCCCCAACATCCAGCTGTCATTCTGATCAGATTACTTCAGGATTATGAACAACCCCAAAAAAGGGGGTAAGGGAGGGATATAAGAACTGAATCTTTCGAATCATGTGAATTCTATGTAACTTGAACCACACATTTTTATATCTTTAAAACACTTATTAACTGCATAGAAGATTCTATCTTTCTATTGTTAACAATTGTCGATCCACACTGGGTTGGCATAATAATGCCCACAGCTGCCCTTCAGGGAAATTTCTATTTCTTTTAGAAAAGCTCTATGTTTGTAGGTGCAACACTCATAATTTCCAAAAGAAGACATTTGAAGCTGTGTTTGATTTTATGTTTTCTCTCTTCATACAAGAAAAATATTACAAATGAGCAATCTAAAGCAATGCAGATTAGAGTTTTTACAGAGTCTATCAGGTTATCAGGGTACCACTCCCTGGCATCCCTAGGGGTGCCCCTAACACACCAAGAAAACTTCGCCATCCCTCTACCACCATCCTTGCACAGAGAAATCGCACCGACGGCAGCGCCCCCTGCTGACCATGATCCTGGAGAACTTGCCGTCAAGGCACCAGTGTCTTAGAGATCACCTTAGCAGGTAGGCTTCCCTGCTTCTCTCCC